>NC_062579.1:113126271-113751271 GCF_022837055.1 Prionailurus viverrinus | reverse complement strand
AAAACAGACACATAGACCAATGGCATAGAATAGAAACCCCAGAACTAGACCCACAAAAGTATGGCCAACTAATTTTTGACAAAGCAGAAAAGAATATCCAATGGGAAAAAGACAGTCTCTTTAACAAATGGTGCTGGGAGAACTGGACAGCAACATGCAGAAGAGTGAAACTGGACCACTTTCTTACACCATTCACAAAAACAAACTCAAAATGGATAAAGGACCTGAATGTGAGACAGGAAACCATCAAAATCCTGGAGGAGAAAGCAGGAAAAAACCTCTCTGACCTCAGCCGCAGCAATTTCTTACTTACACATCCCCAAAGGCAAGGGAATTAAACACAAAAATGAACTACTGGGACCTCATGAAGATAAAAAGCTTCTGCACTGCAAAGGAAACAATCAACAAAACTAAAAGGCAACCAACGGAATGGGAAAAGATATTTGCAAATGACATATCAGACAAAGGGCTAGTATCCAAAATCTATAAAGAGCTCACCAAACTCCACACCCGAAAAACAAATAATCCAGTGAAGAAATGGGCAGAAAACATGAATAGACACTTCTCTAAAGAAGACATCCAGATGGCCAACAGGCACATGAAAAGATGCTCAACGTCGCTCCTCATCAGGGAAATACAAATCAAAACCACACTCAGATATCACCTCATGCCAGTCAGAGTGGCTGAAATGAACAAATCAGAAGACTATAGATGCTGGAGAGGATGTGGAGAAATGGGAACTGCACTGTTGATGGGAATGCAAACTGGTGCAGCCGCTCTGGAAAACAGTGTGGAGTTTCCTCAAAAAATTAAAAATAGACCTACCCTATGACCCAGCAATAGCACTGCTAGGAATTTACCCAAGGGATACAGGAGTGCTGATGCAGAGGGGCACTTGTACCCCGATGTTCATAGCAGCACTCTCAACAATAGCCAAATTATGGAAAGATCCTAAATGTTCATCAACTGATGAATGGATAAAGAAATTGTGGTTTATATACACAATGAAATACTATGTGGCAATGAGAAAGAATGAAATATGGCCCTTTGTAGCAACGTGGATGGAACTGGAGAGTGTTATGCTAAGTGAAATAAGTCATAGAGAGAAAGACAGATACCATATGTTTTCATTCTTATGTGGATCCTGAGAAACTTAACAGAAACCCATGGGGGAGGGGAAGGAAAAAAAAGAGGTTAGAGAGGGAGAGAGCCAAAGCATAAGAGACTCTTAAAAACTGAGAACAAACGAAGTGTTGAGGGGGGGTGGGAGGGAGGGGAGGGTGGGTGATGGGTATTGAGGAGGGCACCTGTTGGGACGAGCACTGGGTGCTGTATGGAAACCAATTTGACCATAAATTTCATATTAAAAAACAAGACACATAGAACAATGATTCTTAAATAAAAAGATTCATAAATTTGAAACAAAAAAAATAAAAAATAAATAAAAAATCAAACAAAGACTGTGAGAGTCAAAGACACTACATAACCATAAAGTCATAAAGAGAACAATCCAAAAAGAATGTATAAAAATTGTATTTATGAACGCAACATGGGAACAACCAGTTATGTAAAGTGGCTAATAACAAACATGAAGGAAGTAATTGATAGCAATACAACAACAGTAGGAGATGTTAACACCCCACATACATCAATTGATAGCTCCTCCAAACAGAAAATCAACAAGGAAACAATGGCTTTGAAAGACAAATTGTACCAGATGGATCTAACAGGTATATTCAGAACATTCCATCCTAAACAAGTGGAATATACATCTTTTTGAGGTGCACATGGAAAATTCTCCGGGATAGATCACCTATTAGGCCACAAATCAAGTCTCAACAAATTTAAAGAGATTGAAGACCACACATCTTTTCTGACCACAACACTATGAAACTAACAATCAGGCACAAGAAAAAATCTGGAAATAACACAAGTACATGGTGGTTAAATAACATGCTAGTAAACAATGCATGGGTCAACCAGGAAATCAAAAAGGAAATTTAAAAAATGCATGGAAATAAATTAAAATTAAAAAAAATGGTCCAAAATTTTTGAGGTGCAGCAAAAGCAGTCCTAATAGAGAAGTTTATAGAAATACAGGCCTAATTCAAGAAGCAAGAAAAATAAAAAATAACCTAACCTTACACCTAAAGGAGCTAGAAAAAGAATAAAACCCAAAACCAGTAGAAGGAATGAAACAATAGAGAATAATTAAATGGTTAATACAGAAGAATTAAATGAAATAAAAACTAAAACCACAGTAGAACAGATCAATGAAACCAGGAGCTGGTTCTGTATAAAGATCAGTAAAATTGGGGGTGCCTGGGTGGCTCAGTCAGTTGAGCATCCGACTTCAGTTCAGGTCATGATCTTGTGGTTTGTGAGTTCAAGCCCTACATTGGGCTTTGTGCTGACAGCTCAGAGTCTGGAGCCTGCTTCAGATTCTGTGTCTCCCTCTCTCTCTGCCCCTCCCCTGCTCATACTCTGACTCTGACTCTCTCTCTCTCTCTCTCTCTCTCTCTCAAAAGTAAGTTTACATTTAAAATTTTTTTAAAAATTTAAAAAAACTGGGCACCTGAGTGGCTCAGTCAGCCTAGCGTCCAACTTCAGTTCAGGTCATGATCTCATGGTTCATGAGTTTGAGCCCTGCATTGGGCTCTGTGCTGACAGCTCGGAGCCTGGAGCCTGCTTCGGATTCTGTGTCTCCCTCTCTGCCCCTCCCCTGCTCACACTCTGTCTCTCCCTCTCTCTCAAAAATAAATAAACATTAAAAAATTAAAAAATTAAAATCAATAAAATTGATAAGCTTTTAACAAAACTCTTCAGAGAGGAAGAGAGACAGGACTCAAATAAACAAAATCAGAAATTAAAGAGCAGAAATAACAAAACCACAGAAATACAAATAATTACAAGAGAATATTATGAAAAATTATATGTCAAAAATTGGACAACCTATAATAAATGGATAAATTCCTAGAAATATGTAATCTCCCAAACTGAACCAAGAAGAAGTAGAAAGTTTAAACAGACTGATTAGCAGCAATGAAATTGAGTCAGTAATCAAAAAACTCCCAGCAAACAAAAGTCTAGGACCAGATACCTTCACAGGTAAATTCTACAAAACATTTAAAGAAGAGTTAATAGTCTATTTTACTCAAAGTATTACAAAGAATACAAGAAGAAGGAAAACTTCCAAATTTTTTTCTATGAGGCCAGCATTACCCTGATACCAAAATCAGGTATAGACACTACCAAAACAAACAAATAAACAAAAAAATAGAACTATAGGCCAGTATCTCTTATGACCATAGGTAAAAAATCCTCAACAAAATAGTAGCACACCAAATCCAACACCACATTAATAAAATCATTCACTGGACCATCTGGGTAGCTCAGTTGGTTGAGCATCTGACTCTTACTTTGGCTAAGATCATGATCCCAGGGTTGTGGGATTGAGCCCCACATTGGGTTCCATCCTGAGCATGGAGCCTGCTTAAGAGTCTCTCCCTCTCTCCCTCTGCCCCTCTCCCCTGCTGGCTCTCTCTCTCTCTCTCTCTCTCTCTGTCTCTCAAATAAATAAATAATCATTCCCCACAATCAAGTGGGTTGCAAGGGATTGATTTTCAAATCAATCAATGTCAATACATTATACCAAGTGGGTTGCAGGGGATTGATTTCCAAATCAGTCAATATTGATACATTATACCAAGAAGAGAAAGGATTAAAAAAGTGATCATTTCAATAGATGCAGAAAAAGCATTTAACAGACTATGACCCTTTCTTGATAAAGACCCTCAACAAAGTATGATTATAGTGAACATACTTCAACATATTAAAGGTCATATATGAAAACCCACAGCTAACATCATACTCAATGGTGAAAAACTGAGGGTTTTTCCCCTAAGGTCAGGAACAAGACAAAGATGTTCACGCTCACCTCTTTTACTCGACATAGTACTAGCCATGGCAATCAATCAACAAAAAGAAATAAAGGCATCCAAATCAGCAAGAAAGAAGTCAAACTTTCATTATTCACAGATGACATTATACTACATATAGAAAACCTGAAAGACTCCAGCAAAAAACTACCAGAACTGATAAATGAACTCAGTAAGTTGGCAGGATACAAAATGAGTATACAGAAATCTATTGCATTTCTATAGACCAATAATGAAGTAGCAGAAAGAAATTAAAACAGTCTGATTTACAATTGCACCAAAAAAAGAATAAAATATCTACGAATAAGCTTAACCAAGGAAATGAAAGACCTGTACTATGAAAACTATAAAACACTGATGAAAGTAATTGAAGATGACACAAATACATGGAATGACATTCCATGCTCATGGATTGGAAGAACAAATATTGTGTTTTTTTAAAAAAAATTTTAATGTTTATTAATATGAGAGAGAGAGCACGTGTGCAGGGGAGAGGCAGAGAGAGAGAAACAGAGACAGAATCTGAAGCAGGCTCCAGGCACTGAGCTGTCAGCACAGAGCCCAAGGTGGGGCTCAAACCCACAGGCCATGAGATCATGACCTGAGCCAAAGTCAGACAGTTAACCTACTGAGCTACCCAGGTGTCCCAGAAGAACAAATATTGTTAAAATATTCATATTACTCAAAGCAATTTACAGATTTAACACAATCCCTATCAAAATGCTAATAGAATTTTTCACAGAACTAGAACAAACAATCCTAAAATTTTATGGAACCACAAAAGAGCCTGAATAGACAAAGAATTCTTGAGAAAGAAGAACAAAATTAGAGATACCACAAGATTTCAGGATATACTACAAATCACTGTGGTCGTCAAAATAGTATGGTACTATCATAAAAATAGAAACACAGATCCGTGGAACAGATTTGCCAAGAAATAAACTCATGATTATATGGTCAATTAATCTTCAAGAAAGGAGTCAAGAATATTCAACGGGAAACAGTCTCTTCAACAAATGGTGTTGGGGAAACTGGACAGCTACATGGAAAATAATGGAACTGGACTACTTTCATATATAATAATAAACTGAACATGGATTAAAGAACTAAATATGAGGTTTGAAACCGTAAAAATCCTAGAAGAGAGCAGGGTAGTAATTTCTCTGATACCAGCTACAGCAAGGGAAACAAAAGCAAAAATAAACTATCAAGACTACATCAAAATAAAAAGCTTCTTGAGCTCTGAGTGATGTATGGAATTGTTGAATCACTATATTGCACACCTGAAAGTAATTTAACACTGTATGTTAACTATACTGGAACTTAAAAAAAAGTTTAAGAGAAATAATACAATAAAAAGCTTCTGCACAACAAAGGAAACCATCAGCAAAAACAAAAAAACAACCTACTAAATGGGAGAGGATATTTGCAAATGACACATATGATAATGGGCTAGTATCCAAATAATATCCAAAATGTATGATGAACTTGCACAGGTGCTCTCCTCTCTGCACCAATGCTGCATCCTTGACTAGGAGTTTTTCATCACACCCCATCTCTAGGCCCAAGTCTCTTACAGTTTTCTGGAACAAGGCTCCTCATATGCCTCTCTCCTCGAGGTAAATAACCTAGGAGCAGAATTGCTGAGTTGAATGGTTGGTAACCTGGAAGGGTCTTATCCTGACTTTACCTGGGATCATTCAAGCTGCAATTATCTGAAGGTTTCTCTATGACTGGGGGGTCCAAGTTGTCCTTCAGTCAAATGTGTGGCAGTTGGTACTGGATGTTGACTGAAACTGCTCAGTTCTCTTCCATGTGATCACCCATCATCTGCTCCTCTCAAATTTTTTCACACTTACTTTAAACTGCAAAGATTCAGGGCACCTGGGTGGCTCAGTCAGTTGGGCATCCGACTTCAGCTCAGGTCATGATCTCACAGCTCATGCGTTCGAGCCCCACGTCAGGCTCTGTGCCAGCAACTCAGAGCCTGGAGCCCGCTTCAGATTCTGTGTCTCCCTCTCTCTCTGCCCCTCCCCTGCTCATGCTCTGTCTCTCTCTGTCTCAGAAGTAAATAAAAAACATCAAAAAAATAAAAATAAAAATAAACTGCAAAGACTGAATATAGTATTCTGCTAGGGTCAGACCACTGCCAAGAAGGGGAAGGTTGCTTCATGCCTCCGGCAAGCCACACTACCATTAATACATCTTGCTTATAATAATAAAGCCAGTACTGTGAAAGAAGATAGGGAAAGAGTAGGAGGACCCTAGGATTACCTTGCCCTATGAACACAACTAGATAACTATCAAATTATCCTAAATACCACAGAAATAGACATGAAGACTGATGGAACAAACTCCACAACTAAAGGGAGAGAAGAGGCCACATCAAGAAGGAGCAGGAGACATAACTGGCTTTTCTAGCACACAGAAGAAGGTAGGGACTTAAAATGCAAAGACAGAGGAATTTTTCCCAGATAAAAGAACAAGATAAAACCATGAGCAGAGATCTAAATGAAACAGATATAAATAGCATGCCTGCTGGAGAATCTAAAGCAACAATCATAAGGTTACTTACTGGGCTTGAGAAAAGAAGACATCAATGAGACCCTTACCACAGAGATAAAAGAGTTTAAAAAAAAGAATCAGAGATGATATTGCAATAAACAAGATTAGAAACATATTTGATGCAATAAACAGCAGGCTGGAAGAAGTAGAGGAACAAATTAGTGACCTAGAAGATAAAGTAATAGAAAGTAATGAACCTGAAGAAAAGAAGAGAGAAGACATATTTACCACAAGAATAGACTCAAGGAACTTGCTGTCTCCTCCAAATGTAATAGCATTTGAATTAAAGGAGTCCCAGAAGAAGAAGAGAAAATGGTACCGAAAATTTATTTGAAGAAATAATAGCTGAAAAGTTACCTAATCTGGGGAAGGAAACAGACATCCAGATACAGGAGGCACAGAGAAGTCTCATCAAAATCAGAAAAGCAGAACATATTATAATTAAATTTGTAAAATATAGTGTTAAGGAAAAAAATCTTGAAAGCAGCAAAAGAAACCCTTAATTTATAAGGGAAAATACTTGTTGATTTCTCAATAGAAACTTTGTAAGACAGAAGGGAGTGACATGATATACTCAAAGTGCTGAATTGGAAAAATCTGCAACCAAGAATAACTCTTATCCAGCAAGTCTATCATTCAGAATAGAGGAGAGATAAAGAGTTTATCAGAAAAAAAGAAAAAAAAACTTAAGAATTCTGTGACCACTAAACTAATTCCTGAAAGAAATACTAAAGAGAAGTCTTTGAGTGGACATGAGATACCAAAAGTGACAAAAACAAGAAAGGATCAGAGAAAACCTGAAGAAACAATGATAAAACAAATAATAAAATGGCAATAATAACATATATATATATATATATATGTATATATATATATATATATATATATATCAGTAAGTAATTTGAATGCAAATGGACTAAATGCTCCAATCAAAAGACATAGGGTATCAGAATGGATTTTAAAAAAATCCATCAATATGCTGCCTACAGGAGACTCATTTGAGACAGAAAGGCACCTCCA
Organism: Prionailurus viverrinus; assembly: GCF_022837055.1. NCBI lineage: Eukaryota > Metazoa > Chordata > Mammalia > Carnivora > Felidae > Prionailurus > Prionailurus viverrinus. Next base: position 113,743,748 of record NC_062579.1, on the reverse strand, counting down.
GATTGAAAGTGAGGGGATAGAGAAACATTTATCATGCAAATGGATGTCAAAAGAAAGCCAGAGTAACAATACTTATATCAGACAAACTGGACTTTAAAACAATGTAACAAGAGAAAAAGAAGGGTACTATGAAATCATAAAGTGGACACTCCCACAAGAAGATGTAACAGTTGTAGGATCTCCTGGGTTTCTCAGTTGGTTAAGCGTCCAACTCTTATTTTGGCTCAGGTCACGATGTCATGGTTCATGATTCTCTCTCTTTCTCTGATCCTCCCCCATGCTCATTTTTTTTCTCTCTCTCTCTCTCAAAAATAAATAAATGAATAAACTTAAAATTTAAAAAGATATAACAATTGTAAATATTTATACACGCAACATAGAAGCACCCAAATATATAAAATAATAACCAACATAAAAGAACTAATAGATAATAATACAAAAATAGTAAGGGACTTTATCACCTCACTTACATCAATGGACAGATCATCTAAACAGAAAATCAACAAGGAAACCATGGCTATGAGTGACACGCTGGATTAGACAGACTTAAAAGATAAATTCAGGACATCCCATCCTAAAATGGCAGAATACACATTCTTTTTGAGTGTACAAAACAGTCCCTAACAAATACAGAAATATTGAAGTCCTACTGTGCACCTTTTCAGATCACAACTCTATGAAACTAGAAGTCAATCATAAGAAAAAAAAAAGATGGAAAGACCACAAATACAGAGAGGTTAAATGACATGCTACTAAACAATGATGGGTCAAGCAGGAAATCAAAGGAGAAATTTTAAAAATACATGGAAACAAATGAAAATGAACACATGATGGTCCAAAACCTTTGGGATTCAGCAAAAGTGGTCCTAAGAGAGAAGCATATCTAGCAATACATGCCTACCTCAAAGAAGCAAGAAAAATCTCAAATATACAACCTAACCTTATACCTGGACTAGCTAGAAACAGAACAACAAAGCCTAAAGCCAGAAAAAGGAAGAAAATAATAAAGTTAGAACAGAAATAAATGATAGAGAAGCTAAATAAAAAATAGAACATATCAATGAAACCAGGAGATGGTTATTTCAAAAAAATCAATAAAATTGACAAACCTCTAGCCAGATTAGTAAAAAGAAAAGAGAAAGGATCCAAATAACAAAAATCACAGATGAGAGAGGAGAAATATCAATTAACACCACATAAATACAAACAATTATAAGAGAATATTATGAAAAACTATATGCCAAAAATTGCACAACCTTGAAGAAATGGATAAATTCCTAGAAACATATAAATTACCAAAACTGAAACAGGAAGAAATAGAAAACATGAACAGATGGATAGCCATCAATGAAATTGAATTAGTAATCAAAAAGCTCCCAACAAACAAAAGTACAGGACCAGATGACTTCCAGGTGAATTGCATCCAACATTTGAAGAAGCGTTAATACCCATTCTTCTCAAACAATTCCAAAGAATAGAAGAGGGATGAAAATTTGCAAATTCATTCTATGAGACCAGCATTACCCTCATACCAAAATCAGATAAAGACACCATTAAAAAAGAGAACTATAGGCCAATATCCCTGATGAACATAGATGCAAAAATTCTCAATGAAATACTACCAAACCAAATGTAACAATACATTAAAAGAATAATTCACCACGATCAACTGGGATTTATTCCTGGGTTGCAAGGTGGTTCAATATTTGCAAATCAACCAAAGTGGTACATCACATTAATTAAAGGAAGGATAAGACCCATATAACCATTTCAAAAATGCAGAAAAAGCATTTGACAGAGTACAATATCCATCATGATAAAACCCCTCAACAAAGTAGATTCAGGGGGAACATACCTCAACATACTAAAGGCCATATATGAAAAACCCACAGTGAATATCATCCACAATGGGGAACAACTGAGAGATGTTCCTCTGTGGTCAGGAACAAAACAGGGATGTCCTCTCTTACAACTTTTATTTAACACAGTACTGGAAGTCCTACCCACAGCAATTAGAAAAAAAAAAGAAATAAAAGGCATTGAAATTATCAAGAAAGAAGTAAAATTTTTACTATTTGTAGGTGACATTATATGTTATATAGACAGCCCAAAGACTCCACAAAAATATTACTAGAACTGATAAATGAATTCAGTACAATTGCAGGATACAAAATCAATGTACAGAAATTTGTTGCATTTCTATATACCAATAATGGAACATCAGAAAGAGGAATTAAGAAAACAATACCATTTACAATCGCACTAAAAATAATAAGATACCTAGGAATAAGCCTAACCAAAGAGGTGAAAACCTGTTCTCTGAAAACTATAAAACACTGACGAAATAATTGAAGATGGCATAAAGAAATGGAAAAGCATTCCATGCTCATGGATTGGAGGAACAAATATTGTTGAAATGTCTATACTACCCAAAGCAACTACACATATAATGCAATCCCTATCATAATACCAACAGCATTTTTCACATAGCTAGAACAAACCTAAAATTTGTATGGATCCATAAAAGACCTTGAACAGCCAAAGCAACTGTGGAGAAAAAAGTAAAGCTGGAAGCATTTCATTCCAAGTCCAGACTTCAAGTTGTATTACAAAACAGTAGTAATCAAAACAGTAATGTACTGGCACAAAAATATACACATAGATCAATAGAACAGAATAGAAAACCCAGAAATGCACCCACGACTATATGGTCAATCAACCTTCAGCAGGAAAGAACACCCAATTTGAAAAAGAAGGTCTCTTCAACAAATGGTATCGGGACAACTGGACAGCAATATGCAAAAGAATGAAACTGGACTTCTCTCTTATACTATACACGAAAATAAATTGAAAATGGATCAAAGACTTAAATGTGAGACTTGAAACCATAAAAATCCTAGAAAAGAACATAGGTAGTGACTTCTTTGATATCAGCTGTGGCAACTTCTTTCTAGGTATGTCTCCTGAGACAAGGGAAGCAAAAGCACAAATAAATTATTGGGACCACACACACACACACACACACACACAAAACTTCTGCATACTGGAGGAAACAATTAACAAAACAAGACAACCTATGGAATGGGAGGAGATAGATGCAAATGACATATCTGATAAAGGGTGAGTATCAAAAATCTAGAAAGAAATTATCAAACCCAATACCTAAAAAGCAAATAATCCAATTAAACATGGGCAGAAGACATGAATAGATATTTTTCCTAGTAAGACATACAGGTGGCCAGCAGACACATGAAAAGATGCTTAACATCACTCATCACCAGAGAAATACAAATCAAAACTACAATGAGACATCACCTCACATCTCTCAGAATGGCTAAAATTAACAACACAAGAAACAAAAGGTTTTGGCAAGGAGGTGGAGAAAAGGGAACCCCATTGCACTGTTAGTGTGAATGCAAACTGGCGCAGCCACTGTGGAAAATATTTTGGTGGTTGCTCAAAATGTTAAAAATAGAACTACCCTATGATCTAGCAGTTGAAGGATTAGGTATTTACCCAAAGAATACAAAAATACTAATTCAAAGGACACATGCACCCAGATGTTTATAGCAGCATTATCTACAATAGCCAAATTATAGAAATGGTCCAAATGTCCATTGACTGATGAACAGATAGAGAAGAAATGTAATATGTATAAATGGAATATTTCTCAGCCATAACAAGAATGAAACCTTGATATTTGCAAGGATATAGATGGAGCTAGAGATAAGAGAACTCTTATCTTGATGAGCCCTGGGTGTTGTATAGAAGGGTTGAATCACTATATTGTACACTTGAAACTAATATACTGTATACTACACCAAAATTAAAATTTTATTAAAAAGAATGAACAAGGCAGGTCCAAGACCAGGAAACAGTAACATAGGAACAGAGGTCTGAAGGAGAGAGGTTCACAAGGCCAATTTCTGACCCTGAGATAGCTAGGGTGTATGTCCAAGACTTTCCTCCACTGAGTTAGAACTTCTTTGGGGTTGAGGGCCATATCTTCCTTGGCTGTATGTCATTTCAGGACTCCAGTGTCGTTCTTCACTCAGAGCATGTGCTTAATAAATGTTTTATGAATTAATGTACCATGTGAGATAATAATTCATAAAGTTCATCTACAGCCACAAATGAAAAAAACCCACTGAGATATTCTCCACTGCTGGTGTAAATACTGGGCGAGAAAGCAAACTCCAAGAAGTCTCACTAAGCCAAAAGATTGTGTGCACAGGTGAGCATCTCAGGCTGGTATAAACTGCTAGTTGACTAGGAACACAGATAGGTTTGTGGTGAATCCCACTACCCCTTTTGTCATGGCTCAAATTCTGATCGAGAGGCTCGTTACCTAGGGAGCTAGATGGACAGGACCTGAATACAAAGTATCCCCTAAGAAGCTGGAAGCTTGTTGTTAGCTATTCATAAAAATGACTTCCATGAAATGTTCCAACTATGAGGTAAGTTCCAGGGAGGGAGAATGATAATAGTGCCAGAGGTAAAATAAAATGAGAAAGGTGCCTGCTGGTTGAGGACACATATTTAGAAGAACTTTGCACACAAGGCTCACGCACCTCTGGTTAATCCTTAGGAATCCTCAACAGTCTCCAGTTGTAAATTCCTGCATACAGTCACCTCACACGACTTGCAACATATATATATCTTTCTCATCTCTCCTGTACTAGTGAAGCCCATGTCTAGCCATTACACTTCCTGTATTAATTTCTTGTGGCTGCTGTAATAAATTACCACAGCCTTTGTGGATTGAAACAACAAAATTGTTTTCTCATAATTCTGGAGGCCAGAGGTCTGAATTCAAGGTGCTGGCAGAGATGTATTACCTCTGATGTTTCTATTGGAAGTATGTCTTCCTTGCCCCTTCTAGAGTATGCTGGCTGCTAGCCTGCCTTGGCATTTCTCGCCTTGTTGCCACATTGCTCTCTGCTCCATCTTCACCTTGCCTTCTCCCTTGTGTGTCTCAGTCAAAACTCCCCTTCCTCTCTCTTATAGGAATACATACGATTGCATGTGGTAGGGCTACGTGGCTAATCCAGGATAAGTTCTTCCTCTCAGGATCCTTAACTTATTTACATATTTTGGCACATAAAGTAATACTCTTACTATATAAAATAATGCCCACAGGTTTTGGGGATTAGAACATGGACGTATGTTTTAGGCAGGGGAGCAGCGTTCAGTCTACTACACATTCTGAGATGAACACTGCTCACTAGTTATGAAACAAAGAGTAGGATGCTCAGTGCAGTAAATTTATTCATTGGAGTCTTGACATTAGCTTGGAAGGATTTTCGGTAAGATAATCCAAAATAGTAGGTAACTGTGAAGAGCAAGAGACAATAGAATGAACCATGGAATAGGGTTGGCCATAGTGGCTTGGAGGAGACACCTCTCCCTACAGTGTAACCCATCAGAATTGAATCTAGCCAGATGAGAAGAGCTGGTGGATCAATTGAGGAAGGTTCTTTAGGCCCCCTTCCTTCAGCCAGAGGATGTTGGCCTGCCTTACACCACCACCCCCCACACACACACACAACTAGTGAAGGAGTCAGGATCGTGCTTTTGATGTCTAAGCCATCCCAAGGCTACCCTTGGCTCAGATAGAGACTTACTGATCAAACACAGCCTAAGACATGGGTCATCACTGACCAAAAAAAAAATGGTGCATATATAAGAGTGTCAGGAGCCCTGGGGTGACCACTGAGACGTTTTAAGATGAATAAGGTGAGAGGAAACTATAAGCACCTACCACAGTTACAGAACAACCAACCCCAAGGATCAAAAGGAGGAAGAAGATGAAGATCCCTGTCAACCCATGTCTAGAGATGGTGACAAGGCCAATTGACCTCATCCATACTCTTCTTCTTCCCCATGGGTTCTGTCCACCATCACCACCACCACGGTTCCTGCCTGCCTTTGTCTGGCTCAAATACATTTATCATCTTGCACCCCTCCTCATGAAGGATGTCTTTTCATCCAGTCCCCACCCTCTTCGAGTCTGTGCTCTTCTGCATTTATCCCATTACCTATCTAGATAAAGACAACAAGAAGGTAAAAAGGGCCCTTCAGGGGAGTTCAAGGGGAAAAAATCCTCTCTAACAACTACCATCCTTTCAAAAAAGCCTAAAGGAACAAGAAGGCCAACACTATGCAGCCATTATCACAGGCTGAATCAAAAAGTGAATGAAAACAATCTGCTACATATCTTGAGAAATTGTCTGCTGAGAAATGGCCATCCCTGTAGAAGCAGAGAACACGGATTATGATTAGAATGTAATCGGCAGGTTGTAAGTTCTCTGATGGTGGGAGGGTAGAGTAGGAAGGGAAGAGACAAGTGTGTGACAAAAGAGGTAAGTTGGATCCTGGGAGGCTGGGGTACAGCTGAGCAGAACCAGAGTTAGCCAGACACTGGGGAAAAGAATCAGATGAGGACTGTGTTGAAGACAAATTTCCTCCTTAACATTATCCTGCTGACAAGGAGGAATAAAAAAACACTTGGAATTTCTGCATGCGTTTGGGGTGGCGTGTGATGTTAGGGTCAAAAAATTGTTGAGATATAAATTTTAAATTTGTGTACTGCTTCACCTATTCCCCACCCCTATCCCCTCAGGCAACCACTAGTTCTCGGTATTTGATGGTGTTTCTCTTTTGTTATTGTTGTTGGTTTGTTATTTAGATTCCACATATGAATGAAACCATCTGTTATTTGTCTTTGATTTATTTCACTTAGCATAATAGCCTCTAGGTCTGTCTATTCATGTTGTCATGAATGGCAAGATGTCATTCTTTTTTATGGCCGAGTAGTATTCCATAGTGTGTGTGTCAAATCTTCCTTATCCATTCTCTATTGGTGGACACTTGGGCTGCTTCCATATCTTGGCTATTGTAAATAAGACTGCAATAAACATAGGGGTGCACATGTCTTTTTTAATTAGTGTTTTCATTTTTCTGGGGCAAATACCCAGGAAAAGAATTACTGTATCCTATGGTACTTCTACTTGTAGTTTTTTGAGGAAGCTCCCTATTGATTTCCATAGTAGCCAAACAATATACATTCCCACTGACAGTGGGCAAGGGTCTCATTTTCTCCACGTCCTGGCCAACACTTGTTTTTCTTATCATACTAGCCATTCTGACTAATGTGAGGTAATATTTCATTGTGGTTTTGATTTGCATTTCCCTGATGATTATGATGTTGATCATCTTTCATGTGTCTATTGCCCATCTGTATGTCTTCTTTGGAAAAATGTCTCATCAGGTCCCCCAACCATTTTTTAAATCAGATTATTTGTGTTTTTATTGTTGAGTTGTATGAGTTCTTTATATATTTTGGATATTGAGTGTTTATTTGATATATCATTTGCAAATATCCTCTGACATTCAGAAGATTGCTTTTCACTTCGTTGATGGTTTCCTTTGCTGTGAAAAAGTGTTTTAGTTTGATGTCCCAATTGTTTATTTTTGCTTTTGTATCTCTTACCTGGGGAGACATATCCCAAAAAATATTGCTCAGATTGATTTCCAAGTGATTACCTATGGTTTCATTTAGGAGTTTTAAGGTTTCAGGTCTTATATGTAGGTTTTTAATCCATTTTGTGTCTATCTTTGTGTATGATGTAAAGAAAGTCATCTAGTCTGATTCTTTTGCATGTAGATGTCCAGTTTTCCCAGCACCATATATTGAAGAGACTGTCTTTTCCCCATTGTATTTTCTTGTCTCCTTTGTTATAGATTAATTGACCATGTAAGTGTGAGTTTATTTCTGGGTCTCAAATCTATACCATTGATCGATGTGTCTATTTTTGTGCCAGTACCATACTGTTTTGATTACTATAGCTTTGTAGTGTATCTTGAAACCTGAGATTGTGCTATCTCCAATTGTGATATCTTTGTTTTTCTTTCTCAAGATTGCTTTGGTTATTCAGGGTCTTTTGTGGTTCCATACAAGTTTTAGGATTGTTTTTTGTTCTAGTTCTTTGAAATATACTATTGGTGTTTTGATTGGGATTTCATAGAATATGGACATTGCTTTGGGTACTATGGACACTTCAACAATATCCTTCCATTCTACGAACATGGTATATCTTTCTTTTTTTTTTAATTTTTTTTTCAACGTTTATTTATTTTTGGGACAGAGAGAGACAGAGCATGAACAGGCAAGGGGCAGAGAGAGAGGGAGACACAGAATCGGAAACAGGCTCCAGACTCTGAGCCATCAGCCCAGAGCCCGACGCGGGGCTCGAACTCTCGGACCGCGAGATCGTGACCTGGCTGAAGTCGGACGCTTAACCGACTGCGCCACCCAGGCACCCCGTCATGGTATATCTTTCTATTTATTTGTGTCATCTTCAATTTCTTCCTCAATGTCTTATACTTTTCATAGTATTGGTCTTCCACCTCTTTTGTTATATTTATTCCTAGGTATTTTATTCTTTTTGATGCAAGTGTAAATGGGATTGTTTTCTAAATTTCCCTTTTTTCATTATTAGTGTCTAAGCAACAGATTTCTGTGTATTGATGTTGTATTCCACAACTTTGCTGAATTAATTTATTAGTCCTAATAGTTTTTTGGTGAAGTCTTTAGGGTTTTCTACATCTAGTATCATGTTGTCTATAATGAAGGACTTTTTCTTCTTTCTTAACAATTTCAATCACTTTTATTTCTTTTTTATGTTTGATTACTATGGCTAGGATTTCCAGTACTATGTTGAATAATAGCGGTGAGAGCGGGCATCCTTTTCTTGTTGCTGATATTGATGGAAAAGCTTTCAGCTTTTCACCATTGAGTATGATGTTAATTGTGGGCTTGTTATATATGGCCTTTATTATGTTGAAGTTTGTGTTCTCTTGACACAGGCTTTGGTGAGAGTTTGTATCATGAATGGATGTTGAATTTTGTCAAATGTTTTTTCTGCATTTTTTTGAAGTAATCATGTAATTTTTTATCCTTTATTTTGCTAATTTGGTGTTTCATGTTCATTGATTTGCATATATTGAATCATTCTTTCATCCTTTGAGTAAATCCTACTTCTTTGTGATAAATGATCCTTTTAATGTATTTTTTAATTCAGCTGGATAATATTTTGCTGAATATTTTTATATCTGTGTGCATCAGGGATATTGCTGTTTTGGGGTTTTTTTTTTTTGTTTTAGTTTTTGTAGTTTCTTTTGTAGTTTGTCTGGTTTGGGTATCAGAATAATGCTGGCCTTGTAAAATGAATTTGGAAGGAATTTTCCTCCTCTAATTTTTGGAATAGTTTGAGAAAAACAGGAATTAACTCTTATTTAAATGTTTGGTAGAGGAGTGCCTGGGTGGCTCAGTTAAGCATCCAACTTCGGCTCAGGTCCTGATCTCATGGTTTGTGAGTTTGATGACAGCTTAGAGCCTGGAGTCTGCTTCGGATTCTGTGTCTCCCTCTCTCTCTGCCCCTTCCATGCTAGTGTGCACTCTCTCTCTCTTTCTCTCTCTCAAAAATAAACAAACATAATAAAATAAAATAAAAGTTTGGTAGAATTTGTCTGTGATGCCATCTGTTCTGGACTTTTGTTTGTTGGGAATTTTTTAATTACTGACTTAATTTCATTACTAGTAATTGGTGTGTTCAGATTTTCTACTTCCTAATTTAGTCTTGAAAGATTTTATGTTTCTAAGAATTTATCCATTTCTTCTAGGTTGCTTTATGATTTTCTTAAAAACATCTCTCCCTGGGGCGCCTGGGTGGCGTAGTTGATTGAGCGTCCGACTTCAGCCAGGTCATGATCTCGCGGTCCGTGAGTTCGAGCCCCGCGTCGGGCTCTGGGCTGATGGCTCGGAGCCTGGAGCCTGTTTCCGATTCTGTGTCTCCCTCTCTCTCTGCCCCTCCCCCGTTCATGCTCTGTCTCTCTCTGTCCCAAAAATAAATAATAAAAAAAAAAACATCTCTCCCTTATGAATGTTATTTCTCCTTTGCCATTATTATTCCATGTATTTGCTCTTTCTACCTTCTGTCTTGAAAAGAGGAGGTTGTGGTTTGTTCTTTTTTTCTAGGTGTTTCTCTTGCATACATCATATAATTGGGCGTTAATTTGTGGGCAAAATTGAAAAAATATTTTTGTTTTTAAGGAGGAGCTGAACGTATTCATATTTATTGATCCAACTGATACATTTGGTCTACAATTTTCCAAATATTTATAATTAAATGTATTTGAACTATTCTTTTTAAAATTTTGGTGGTGGTCATTATTTGCTCTCTTATACATCAATTATTCATTTATTTAGGAAGCTTTGTATTTTGTTATAGAAATATGATATTGTGATTTATAATAAATATGTATTTGGTTTTTATCCAGGGTTCCTGGAACATAGTTCTTAAAACACTGTAATTCCTATGTAAGTGACAGAGAGGCATCTTTTGTTATAATATTTAGTTCTGTTTCCTGTTCCTAAGATACCTGCAGATTAATAAAGGTGAAATAGCTGTTTTTTGTTATGCTTAACAAGCCCCTCTCAGCTACACTTGCATTTATATTAATGAGGTGACATTTGAAAAAAACTTTTGGAGGGTGGGGGCTGGTTGCCAGGAGATCTAACCACCTGATTTGATACTTGGAGCTTTCAGCTCCACCCACTATCCCCTAGGGAGGAGAGAGGGGGGTGAGGGGGCTGGAGGTTGAATTAGTCACAGATGGTAAATGATTTAATTACTCAGACCTATGCAATAAAGCCTATAAAATCCAGAAAAGATGGAACTGGGAGAGCTTCTGGGTTAATGAACACTATTTATGTCATCTCTCTGACTTTTCCTGAGTTATATCATTTGACAACAAACTGGTAATACAGTAAATACAATGATGCCCTGAGTTCTGTGAGGCACTGTGGCAAATTAATCAAATCTAATGATGAGGTCACGGAAACCTCAAATTATCTCTGGTCAGTCGGAAGCACAGACTAACCAAAAGTGCATCAAGTTTTGAATGAATGAATAACTTCTGCTATATTCATGTGATAAAATACCACTGAGCAATATGAAAGAAAAATACTTTTACACATAATAGCACAGATAGATCTCACAAACTTAATGTGGAGAGAAAGGTACCGGATACAAAGGAGCACACAGTGTCTGGTTCCATTTTATGGAAGCAAAACTAATCTATTATGATAGAATTCAGAATAGTCATTATTTTAGGGAGGTGTTGCCTGGGAGGAACATGAAAGAGCATTCATGTTGGAAATATTCTACATTTTGAAACAAATGGCAGATTTATACATAATTACAATTAAGGATTATGTGTATTGGTATAGGTATGGTTAATAGAAGAAAATATAAAGACAAAGAAGACCTTTCAGGATGCGCTCTTTCCCAACCAGTCCCCCATTTTATATTAACTAGTTATATTTTGCCATAATATTGGTGACGCTCACAAATATTCTGGTTCTCCCTTTCCTTATGTTCTGACCACCCCTAAGGGGCATGCCGACCCATGAGAGTGAATTCATGTATCTGCCCCGCGCCTAGCACAGCCCCTGTCCCAGAAAACTGGGTGCTCCATCAATTGTTAAATGCCCTGAGAATTCCAGCTTGGCTTTAATCTCCCAGCCCCGCCCCCATAGTTCCCTCAGCTCCCCAGGTTTGTGATGCAAACTCCACAGAAGGTAGAGAAGCCTGAGGTCCAAGAGTGAGAGCAAAAGGGGAGGACATGGTCCCAGGTGGGCAGTCAATCCCCACATGTAGGACAAGGAGGGTGGGGAAGAAGGAGACAGTGGGCACGTGGGGAAGGTACGGGTACCTGGACACACCCTCTCAAGGGTTGAGATGGCCGTGGCAACCCCTACTTGTGGACTGTCTGGCCCTACGTGGGTCAGCCCCTGCAAGTGTAGGCTGCAATGAAGAGGTTCCTGCAGCCAGCCTCCTGGAGGTCCTGGCAAGTGTCTCCTCAGCACTTCTTCCCTGTCTCTGACATATTAGCTAGATATCTTGTTCTACGATCCAGGGAAGGGGATGGGTACGTGGAAGGAAAAAAGTACAAAAAGTCTCTTCATAAAGGGACTGCTGAGAAACAGCAGCATCTGGAAAACTCCGCATTGGTGGGAAGGGAGGGGCTCCTTGGCTTCCAGACCCTCAGAACTATGCTACCTAAGGCAACACTTAAATTCCTTATGGATGTTAAGAGGGTTCAGGAGAATTCCCTGAGAAAACTATCCAGTGTAGACTCATGTCTCTCATTAACCATTTATGGTTAATTAGTTGGGCTGATTTGTCTGTGAGACTCTAATTAGATGCTGGAACGCCCCCTGAATCATTTTGCCCTCTGTCTCCTGGTTCCTGCGCACATTCACAGATTATTCTCTGGATCCAGGGGTGAGGGGAATATCTCTTAGAGAGGGTCTGGGAGGTGTGTGGCACAGAGGGCTGCGGTGGGTGAGACTGAGGGTCCACATTCCCTCAAAAAAAGCCAGTGTGGTAAAGGGCAGCAGGTGAAATGGATACTCACTCAGGCAGGGAGAGAGGGAGGAGGCTGGGAGGGAGGGAGGGTGAAGGCCAGGTGCTTATGGCCACTCCCACACTGATCATTCTGGGGGCTGGGGCAGGGCCAGTTCCGCTGGGCTCTTTTCCTTCCAGGGGCCAAGTAGGAGCCAGCTTCCTGAACTCTCTATCCCAGGACACTCTCTGCCCTCTGCCTTCCCTACTTCCTGGTTCCTAAGAGAAGCTTGGTTGCTATTCTATGGTTCCAAGTTCAGGCAAGTGATATCTGGGATAGGGCATAGCTTGGAGTGTCCTGTCTTTTGAGCATGCTTAATACCGATTGAATGAAGACATAGGCAAAGAAGGCACATTTAAGTGAGCATGTAACCCTACTGTGAAGGGCACTGGGAAAGGACTTTGCTGCTCTTCCGACAAGAAATGTTAGTTAAAGTGCAGGGAAGTATTGGTTCAAGAGTAGAATTCCGTGGTTTTTCACTGACATACAACACCCAGAGCTTCTCCCCACAAGTGCCCTCCTGAATGCCCATCACCCATTTACCCCATCCACCACCCCACCTCCCCTCTGGCAACCCTCAGTTTGTGCTCTGTATTTAAGAGTGTCTTATGGTTTGTCTCCTCTCTATTTTTATCTTACCTTTATTTTTCCTTCCCTTCCCCTAGGATCATCTGTCTCATTTCTTAAATTCCACACATGAGTGAAATCATGTATTCGTCTTTGTCTGACTGACTTATTTCACTTAGCATAATACACTCTAGTTCCATCCACGTTGTTGCAAATGGCAAGATTTCGTTCTTTTTTTATGGCCGAGTAATACTCCATTGTATGTGTATACCACATCTTCTTTTTTAAAAAAATTTTTTAATGTTTACTTTTGAGAGAGCGAGAGAGCGCAAGCAAAGAAAGGGCAGGGAGAGAGGGAGAGGTAGAATCCGAAGCAGGCTCCGGGCTCCGAGCTGTCAGTACAAAGCCTGACGTGGGGCTTGAACTCATGAACTGTGAGACCATGACCTGAGTCAAAGTCAGGTGCTCAGCTGACTGAGCCACCCAGGTGCCCCTATATCACCTCTTCTTTGTCCATTCATAAAGTCGATGGACTTTTTGGTGATTGCTTCTTAAGACATTTAGGGTGGATATGTGGCCTTGTCATAATAGTAGGACTAGCTTCCCTTTCCACATTCCCGGGTATTTCATGGTCCTCACAAGTAACATGGACAGGGTATCCCTCCACCACAATCACTGGTTTGCAATAGCATTCGCAATAGCATTCGTGTAATTTTCTGCCATTAGAAATGCTCCATTTCTCCATGAGAGTTGTGACTTACGAATTCTTAAGATTGTGTGTGGGGAGTGGAGGAGATAACCCCTGAGCATTTTTGAAGGCCTTCAAGACTCGTTTCCTTCAGAGGCTATACAAGTCCTTGGGAGGTGCAGACAATCCCTATGGGCTTCATTTACACTTTTGTTGTGTATGTGAAAGGTCTTCCTTAGGAGGATGCCTGGATCATGCGTCGGTATGTTTACATGTTCCACAAGCCCCACACAGGTTGTTTCATATTTATGAGGAACATCAGATCAGGGCCTAGGTTCCAGCTGTGGCTGAGATGTGACAGACATCCATATCCCCTATAGGTGTCTTTACTCCTTCATGACGATTGGATCCTTGCCTCTGACTTGCAGGAACTGTGGCCATAATGCAGATGGACAGCTGATGGACAGCAGGACCTGCATTCAAGGCACTTTCCCTTCAAGGCACAAATAGGGGAACAAGAGGACCATACACAAACAGGCAAAATGAAAGGAGGGCGTGACAAAGATGGAGGTAAGAGCCCCCTCCCTCCCCACTCATGAGGGCACATGGGAGTGAGGACCCCTGGGCTTCAGTCTCTGGATTCTCAGCCAGGCAAAGTGAAGCCACTGTCCTCGATTGCCTCGTCCCACATGATCAAAGCTTGTCTGTTTTCTCCCTCCCAAGACACAGCGGACACGGGGCTTGCTCTTCAGTAGAATGTTCCCTCCTTCTCAGTGGTAAAGATGGCGTGTCTTGTAGAAAAGGGTGTTTGAGTTGTGGTGAGAAATAGATATCCGAGGGCAGCTGTGGGAGGGACCCACTCCATTCTACACGGACATGACAAGGGCAGCACTGGAAGAATGACAACAGGTAAAACGAGAGATGGGGCCTCAACATGGACAAGGTGGAAGAACAGCTGGGAAGAGCAAAGGACTTCTCAGGAGGAAGGGGGTGGTTGGTGGTGGGCTCTGATTGGCCAGTTTTCCTCTGATGCTTATTTCATCTTCTGGTTCCCAAAGCCATCTTGCAACCCTCCAGGGAGAATGACAGGGCATTTCCATGGTCTTGGCAGTGATCCTTGATCCCCTCCCCCTTCAGTTGATTTGCCGAGGCAGCTGATGAGAGGAGTGAGGGTGGGTCGAGAATGAGGTACAGGAAACTTGCCACCCTCTGTGTTCCTGTGCCCTTCCCCGGAGGGGAAGTCCAGGGGTGAGAGTGGCTTTGTGTGGGTTGGGGTGGGGGGTGAAGAGCAGGTATGGTAGCCCTGGTGTCCTGTGTTCTCCTGATTCCCATGCCTAGCCAGGCAGCAGCTTTCTGTGACTTCTCAGTCCTCACTGTCTTTATTTCCTCCCTTGCCATTCCCTGAAGTCTCTGTTCTCAAACATACCCCTCTGATGCAGGATGCCAAGAGAGGACATCTCAAAGTTGCCAAGTAGTTGCTGTGGGGTTCTAGCCAGCTGGCTCAAGCTCCTGTCCTCAAACCATCCCAATGCCAAACCTTGTCAACACAAGGAAACCTGCTATGGTGGTCAATTTCGTGAGTGCTAGTTGCTTTGGTCCTTATCACCAACGATTGACCACCAATGGAAGACAAGGAGGGGTTGGACTAGATGATTCACAACACAAATAACTTCCTCCCTTGGCCAAAATGGTGACGCGTGAACTACTAACTCAGTATTTGCAAGCAGTCAACTGGAAAGAATGTCAGAAATCTAGCAATATTTGGTCACCTAGGCTCCCTCCAACTCTAAGCAGAAAGTACAATTAATGAAGCAAAGTATACAACCTATACCAGGCACTGTGAAGTCATTAAAGGTGCTCCATTCCAGGCACAACGACATCTTAATGATATCTATTGATCAGAGAGCCATCACCTTCTAATACTGTAACCTGTGTGGTTGCACTTTACAAACAATGACAAAGGCATACAAGGCAAATGGATATTGAAATATTGCATAGTAAGGAGTTTGGTGGACAGTTACAATAGTGATGGCCAATGAATCCCGTGTCTCTGTGAACACACCTTTTGTAATGGGTCTTTTTCTTCTCCCTTCAAGGGTTGGATTTATATCCCCTGATCCTGGGCTGGCTTTTAACTTGTTTCTTTTCTCTTTAAGTTTATTTATTTATTTTGAGAGAGAGAGAGTGCGTGCCAGGGAGGGGAAGAGAGAGAGGAAGAGAGAGAATCACAGTCAGGCTCTGTACTGTCAGCACAGAGCCTGATGTGGGGCTCAATCCCATGAACCATGAGACCATGACCTGCGTGGAAATCCAGAGTCGAACGCTTAACCAACTGAGCCACCCAAGGTGTCCCAAGTACAGGTGTCCCAAGTAACTTGTTTCTACCAACAGATGCTTCAGATGTGACATTGCTTACCTTCCAAGGCTAAGCCTTAAGATACTTTGTGATTTCTGCGTTTGCCCTTTAGGAACCTTGAGCTGTCCGTGCTCTGAAGAATTTGGGAATGAGTGACCCAATGGAGGGAGAGGTTCAGCCAATCTAATGTCCTGCCATTGCAGCTGGGACCTGGTCCATGTGAGAGAGCATCTTAGACCACCCCAGCTCAGCTGTCTGCATTTGCATGAGTGGTCTCAGGTGAGCTCAGTGGAAGAAATTCCCAGTAACTTAATAAATCATGGGAAATAATCAATGATTGTATTTTTAGGCACTTACATTCAGGATGGCTTGTTATGTAGCCAAAGCTTGAGTGTCGACTTTGGTAACCTTTAGCCTAATGAGATCAGACTACTTATTCGGTTCATGGCTTTAAGCGGTTTATTTAACTTCTGTGAGCTTCACTCTTCATCTATAAATGTGTAATATAAGTAAGTACTGTCTTCTTAGGGTTTTTAGTTGATTAAATGAGGTAACACATGTATTCTTAACCAACTCTGTGTTGTCACCATGGAGCAAAGCCTAGTGGGAAAAAAGTAGTAGAAATGATTATGTATAATTTCAGAATTTTACTACATCTGACTTAAAGTTTTTTTGAAAAAGCCTAGGGAAGGCTTTGAAATATTTAAGTACACAATGGACCAAGAGTCCAAACATCTCTCACAAATAATCAGCAAGGATATGATGGAATCAAACGCTGAAATCAAACAATGTTTCCAAAATATTTACTGATGACATAATGTTTTTTATAAAATACTTACATTATGTGGGAAAAGTTTCTAAGAAAATGGCTTAAAGTTTGATGCCAACCTACAACCTTTATATAAACATAGTTAGAAATATGAAATAATGCGCTTCTTAATTTTAAAATAAAGACTTTATCTGCATTATAGTGTTATTGGTATTTATATGCCTCATACTTTTTAGGTGTTTTCCAAATTGTTGCATAATGACTAGAAATTGCCCTCATGGTCAGAAAAAATAGAAATTAATAAAAATGTTTTTCCTTGTCAGAATTTTGAAGGAAGAATAATTTGTCAGGATGTAACATTTGTTTTTGGCAATCATTTTCCCGCTTTTGAGATCCCTGAACCTGTTCAGTTACAGTCCTTGCCTTTCCATTTTCCTTATTCTTAACCCTCATAAATGCTCACATATTAGAAATGATGAAGATAATATATTTACTTTAACCATGTGACAGAGTTGGAGTTTAGCAAGGAACTTCCAGAACGAACACATAGTCACTAAGTATTAGCTGAAATTGTGAGGATTTTAGGACCTGTGATATGTTTTGACTAGAGTCAAATGCTTTGGGGCCATATATGATGTTGGCACCCTTGTCTTTGAATACCATATACTTTCCCCATTCTCAACTATTGTATCCGTATCAGTTTAACTATTGATGCATAATCAGACTGCCCAAACTCAGTGTCTACGTAACTATTATTTGTTACCTCTCCAGTTTGTGGTTTGTCAAGAATCACTTGATATATGCTGGACCTGGCTAAGGTGAACCTGCTCCAACTTTGTCTCGTTATTGCTCTGGACGCCAAGAGGTGAGCCTCAATGTACCTTTCCCATGGTACTTGCAGATGCGAGAGTTGTAGAAATACGCACGAAGCCTAAGTTTGGAACTGGCATGTCATCAGTTCCCCTTTATTCTGTTTACCAAGGAAAGTCATATGGCCAAGGTCAGTGTCAAGGAATGGGCGAGGAGACTCACTCAGTATGAAAGGACATTGTAAAGTTTCATACATGGCAGAGGGCATGGACACAGCAGGGGGTAAAGTATTGGGGATGTGAGACGTCTCTCTTTATTGTATTAGGAAATAGATTTATTCACTTGGGAAAACTAGCTTTCTTAGGTTTGTGCAATACATTATATTCAGAGTAATTAAAACTATGTTTTAGTAAAGAAAATTATCTTTACCATTTGCAAGTTTAAATATCACTACTACTGCATTTATAATTTTAAACATCTATGTGCTAAGTAGGCCATCCATTATTTCAATTAACACAATAACCTTTTGAAGCATTTACTGCTACCCCATTGAAGAAAAAAGAGACATGGGTGCAAAAAGGTTCTATAATTTCGCCACAAATAGTACATCTGTCAAGCGGCTGATGCAGCATTCTAAATAATGTCTGGCCACAACAGGATGAACAGCCATTAAACCAGTGTCTCCTAATTTACTCTCCTTTGGTAAATATTAGACATATATTTTCTTAAATCCCATGTTGGACTAAATATATAAAAGAAAATAGATATCTTTGTTTCCTATTTGAACCTCATTGCTGACTCTATCCTCACTGCATATGTTACCGGTATTTTCATGCTGAGAATGACATTATTTGTTGAGGAAAGAATTACAAACCACTGCAAAGCCATTGAGCACTTCTCATGGGTCCCTGTGGTCTCATTCTTACTTAGATGTGTGTAGGGAACATAGAAGCATAGTTGTCCCTACCTCCATTATTTCAGGTACGTGTGGGAAAATTATGGGCTCTGTGCATGTGAATCCCACATGCAATTTTGAAAAATTGCTCCCTTGTCCATATTCTACCAGAACTAAAATGAGATGCCCAAGGTACATGTGCATAGTGTTTAACATCTGGTCATTTTCTTGTGCTGTCTTCTGTTTCAATAAAATCCTTGGAATATTTCCAGTTGCAGTCACAGCAATTCCCAGAATCCTTGTAAAAATTTACTTATAAGAATATGATGTAAAGATTAAACTGGAAAGTGATATGTAAGCAAAACATTATCACAGTAGTGGCTGGCAGGAAGCATTTGTGGCATCTCAGACTAGCCCATTGTTCTCATCACCGCATAGCCATTTATTTAATTTCTCTTTTCCTGTGAGGAGGAAGCGTTGTACTCTAGCCCAGGCATTGGTGCTTATATTGTGCAAGTCACTATTCTAGGCATTGGGACAACACATGAATGCGATCCTTGACCTTGAGGAACTCAAAAGAGGAGAGAGTCATTTATGGAAGCTGTTCAAGGACAACTATGAATGGAGCTCTAACGGAGGTATAAAGAGTTATATGGAAGCATAAAGAAGGAAGATATGACAAAATGTCACAAGCTAGCTTTTGAGGTCTGTGTAGGATTTTGATATGATAGAGAAAATAAGCATGGGTGAAAGAACAGACAAAATGGATTACGTTATGTTATGCAGAAGTGTGGAGACAAAGTAAATTGTGTAGGCCAAGGAGTGTGGGTTAACGCAAGGGATATAGAGTGACTGAAGGGATGGAAGAGGAGAGGTGACGAAATAGGTAAGCCCAAGAATGGAGGGATTAAATCCCTTGCTAATGAATGTGAACTTTATCTTTTGCATCAATTGCCTCCACATACTTTATTAAGCAGCTTGACTGAGGTATAATTGATGTACCAAAAAATCTACGCATATTAAATGTGTGTAATTTGATGAGTCTGGACGTACACATACACCTGAGATACACTCACCACAGTCATGCCTTGTTTTCCTACTTGGTGATAAGAAGGCTTAACATATAATCTACCACCTTCAAAATCTTACATGCAGTATTACCATATTGTTAACCATAGGCACTATGTTGCACTGCAGATCTCTAGAATTTATTCATCTTGCACAACTAAAACTTGGAGAGCTATTGTTCAATGAGTACAGTATTCCCCATGTATTCTTTTACTTTGCTTGCTTCCATTTAGCAATTGAAACAATTGAGGACACACCCAATACCATTATATGTATGTTGATAACTTATATGCATGAATTACAAATGAAGCGTATATCTCATTAAATATATATGGAAATAAACTTTGAAAATGGAGAGATGTTAATCAAAGAGCACACCCTTCAGTAGTAAGATGAATGTGTTTCGGGGATCTAATGCCTAACATGGTGACTATATTTAATAATATTGTATAACATACTTGAAATTTACCAAGACAGTAAATCTTAAGTGTTGTCACCACATTAAAAATAAGTGGTAACAATTTATTTATATGATGAATGTGTTAATTAGCTTGATTGTAGTAATCATTTCACTGTGTGTGTGTGTGTGTATTAAATCATTCTGAACACCTCAAATATCTAGTATTTTTTGTCATTTACACTTCAGTAAAGCTGAAAAACAAAGAAATGGACTTTATGAGCTGAAGAAAAATACACCATTCAGAAAATTATTAATAGACTAAACTGTTTTAATGAATTATTGATGTGATTAAATAGGCTTAATTATTACTACTTTCTTTTAAAGTTTTTATTTTAATTCTAGTTAGTTAACACTGTTATATTAGTTTCAGGTGTACAATATAGCAATTCAAGACCTGGTGATGAAAACGTTCCAAGCATTCATCTTTTGTTTTTTAATTTAATTTTTTTAAATTTCCATCCAAATTAGTTAGCATATAGTGCAACAATGATTTCAGGAGTAGATTCCTTAATGCCCTTCCCCATTTAGCCCATCCCCCCTCCCACAACCCCTCCAGTAACCCTCTGTTTGTTCTCCATATTTAAGAGTCTCTTATGTTTTGCCCCCTCCCTGTTTTTATATTATTTTTGTTTCCCTTCCCTTATGTTCATCTGTTTTGTCTCTTAAAGTCCTCATCTGAGTGAAGTCGTATGATATTTGTGTTTCTCTGACTAATTTCACTTAGCATAATCTCCTCCAGTTCCATCTACGTAGTTGCAAATGGTAAGATTTCATTCTTTTTGATTGCCAAGTAATACTCCATTGTATAAATATATATACCACATCTTCTTTATCCAAGCATTCATCTTTGAAATGCTCTTTCAGTAGTACAAGTTCGTATCACAGGCCTTCACTTTTTAGTCATAGCTAAAATATTAATGTGTCCCCTTTACTTTGGAGGTTCAGATAAGCCTAAGGAAAAAGAAGCATCAGTTTGGCAGGTTTTTTTTTGTTTTGTTTGTTTTGTTTTGTTTTGTTTTATGAAATTTATTGACAAATTGGTTTCCATACAACACCCAGTGCTCATCCCAAAAGGTGCCCTCCTCAATACCCATCACCCACCCTCCCCTCCCTCCCACCCCCCATCAACCCTCAGTTTGTTCTCAGTTTTTAACAGTCTCTTATGCTTTGGCTGTCTCCCACTCTAACCTCTTTTTTTTTTTTTCCTTCCCCTCCTCCATGGGTTTCTGTTGAGTTTCTCAGGATCCACATAAGAGTGAAACCATATGGTATCTGTCTTTCTCTGTATGGCTTATTTCACTTAGCATCACACTCTCCAGTTCCATCCACGTTGCTACAAAAGGCCATATTTCATTTTTTCTCATTGCCACGTAATATTCCATTGTGTATATAAACCACAATTTCTTTATCCATTCATCAGTTGATGGACATTTAGGCTCTTTCCATAATTTGGCTATTGTTGAGAGTGCTGCTATGAACATCGGGGTACAAGTGCCCCTATGCATCAGTACTCCTGTATCTCTTGGATAAATTCCTAGCAGTGCTATTGCTGGGTCATAGGGTAGGTCTATTTTTAATTTTCTGAGGAACCTCCACACTGCTTTCCAGAGCGGCTGCACCAGTTTGCATTCCCACCAACAGTGCAAGAGGGTTCCCGTTTCTCCACATCCTCTCCAGCATCTATAGTCTCCTGATTTGTTCATTTTGGCCACTCTGACTGGCGTGAGGTGATACCTGAGTGTGGTTTTGATTTGTATTTCCCTGATAAGGAGCGACGCTGAACATCTTTTCATGTGCCTGTTGGCCATCCGGATGTCTTCTTTAGAGAAGTGTCTATTCATGTTTTCTGCCCATTTCTTCACTGGGTTATTTGTTTTTTGGGTGTGGAGTTTGGTGAGCTCTTTATAGATTTTGGATACTAGCCCTTTGTCCGATATGTCATTTGCGAATATCTTTTCCCATTCCGTTGGTTGCCTTTTAGTTTTGTTGGTTGTTTCCTTTGCTGTGCAGAAGCTTTTTATCTTCATAAGGTCCCAGTAATTCACTTTTGCTTTTAATTCCCTTGCCTTTGGGGATGTGTCGAGTAAGAGATTGCTACGGCTGAGGTCAGAGAGGTCTTTTCCTGCTTTCTCCTCTAAGGTTTTGATGGTTTCCTGTCTCACATTTAGGTCCTTTATCCATTTTGAGTTTATTTTTGTGAATGGTGTGAGAAAGTGGTCTAGTTTCAACCTTCTGCATGTTGCTGTCCAGTTCTCCCAGCACCATTTGTTAAAGAGGCTGTCTTTTTTCCATTGGATGTTCTTTCCTGCTTTGTCAAAGATGAGTTGGCCATACGTTTGTGGGTCTAGTTCTGGAGTTTCTATTCTATTCCATTGGTCTATGCGTCTGTTTTTGTTTGGCAGTTTGTTTTTAATTGTGCTTGAGTCATGACTGTTATCTATGATCTGCGGTTTATTTCCATCAATATCTTTAAGCTACTTGTCCACTTTGTGACAATTATTAGATAAAATAATTTGAAAATATAAATAACTGTGCAGTGTGGAGGTTCCTCAGAAAATTAAAAATAGACCTACCCTATGACCCAGTGCATAAGTAAAACGCAACGTGTAACATTGTGCTCAAAGCAAACCAAAGGGTAAAGTTTGTGGAATTCCCACTTTCCCTAAGGATACCTTGAACTTCCATAAAGAGACAAAATGAAGATGTCTGTATGCAATGTAGACTAGCTTCAATGAATATATTAAATATAAATAGTGCTTCTTTTTTTCATAAGATTAATACATATATATTTTCTAATATTTTCTTGCATACAGCATGTGTATCAACGGAGAACGTACCATCGGATACAACAGTGCCTAAAATCTCACACTTGGAAATGCTTGATGAAGGTAGGACAACAAAACGCACACTCCAAGACTTACCAAGGCAGTGATATCTTCCAGTTCTCTCATTTTCAAAGTCCCCTAACATGCTCCAGAGAAGGTGCTGCCGTATTATAGAAATGAAAGAAAAAATTGTGAATACCAATTTAAATCATAAGTCCAGTTTTTCCACATTGATTAGTAAATGGACTTGGTATCCCTTAAATTGGAAAATAATGTGTTAAAGAAGAAAGTTCTTTAAGCCAAGTAGGGTTAATTGACCCAGCTATAAGCAAAGAGTTAATACATTGAAAGTAGGAGAAAACACAAATGTGAAGCCAGTGACAGTAACTAGTAACTATGATATGAAAAATGGTTTTAGTCCCATGAATATCATGATTTCAGTTAACCCATATTTTTTAGACACATGTCTTTCAGAGAAAGGTAAGTGACTTTGATTGTATGCGAATCAGAACGCGGAAATTGTGAGGAACCATTGTAGACCATACAGATTTTCAAAATGACTCAAGTTGAAATTTCGTGATGTGAAAAACAAGGCTCTGAGGAGTGAGAGATAAGCTTTTGGTGGTGTTTGACCAGGCAATGTAGTGATAATTGGATTCTGCCAATGGATAGAAAATAATTCCTTTTTCCTGCCTTCAAGGTGTTCACAGTTTAATGCGGCTTATGGATTTATACAGATTATTACAAATATTGCATGGTGAGTAGCACTCGCCTCTGGTGGGGAAGTACTTTCAGATCAGTCTTGACAGGAAATGATGCGGATCTTCAAAGATAATAGAAACTTACACAGCAGAAATGGAGGGAGCAGTGTCCTGGTTATAGAAAGGGGGTGCAATGAAAGACATGGTTGTGTTTAAACCATTGGAAGAACATGGCATGTTCAGCAAATGGTGATAAATCTGACTTGGTTGAACATTTGTGTATTTGTGTAAAAAGAGCATGGATAGATGCAACTAGCAAGATCGGGAATAGACTGTAGATAGCCTTTAAAATCAAACTAAGGAAGTAAGACTCTACAATTACTCTGTCGTATTTTACAGTATCCTAGGAACAGGTCTTGACTTGTAACAGGTACCTAGTGTACATTACGACCAATAGTGGTGCTTATCAAATGACAAACATTAGCATTAGGACTATGCTTAACGTCGTGTTTAGCCCTTGGGTCTGGATTCTGCTTCCTTTATTCATAAGCATTAACTAAATGGTCTATGAGAATAAACAGATCTGGAAACACAGAAGTTCAGTTCCACCAGCCTCTTCAATCATTATTCTTAGATTCTGTCACCACTAGGATTTTCTGAATGGACATTCTCTTATTTGCACTTAACTGAATCTCATCTGACCTTGGTGCCTTCTATGCGGCAGAGTACAGCAAACAGGCATTGCCATCAGACAGACATTGTCATTAGTTTCCTTTCACTTCCTAGCAGGGGCAAAGGACTTAAATTTTGAGTCCTATGTTCCTTACCTGCAAAATTTATGTAATAATGCCTACCTCCTAGCGGTGTTGTAGCTTTTCGCAGCTAAATGAATGTTAATTTTCAAGGCCATCGCTCAGTTTTATGGACAATGCACTGAGGTTTTTTTCCCAGCTCTCAACAGTTTCCCTTTGTTTGAAATCTTGTTGTCTTTCCAAGGAGTGAGCTACAGGTAAATCTACACAATGTGTGTAGATGTCTGTATGGGCACGACTGATCAGACCAAGTGTAAGTAGTGAGGCAAAAAGAGTCCTGTGAATTTTTCATTTAATCTAAAATTTACTCTCCAGTGCATGGATCAGTGATGTCAAAATTTGGGCGTAGCCTGTGACGTATTTTATGTCTAGTATCATCAAAAGCAGAAATGACATGCTTGTAGCTGCAATTATATATCTACTCCATTTTATATACATTATGTATTTTTTGTATTTTTATTTTATATTTATAAGTATGTATATAATTAAAATATTTATAAAAATTTAATATTTATCTTTTCTTTAATATTTAAAAATATATAAATATTTATATTTATTTTTTATAATTTATATACATATATATGAAGCAGGCATAGAGATATGAATCGAAAGAAGATTTGGGACTAACACTCCTCTAAAATAGCATTATTTTTCATACAAGTGCTCACTGCTCCTCCGACTGCAAACGTTGATTGCTTTGTGTACATCAAAGTCAATGATTATAATTGAATAGTCATAGACTTAGTTAGAAAACCTTCTTCTAGCCAGGGGCACTTACGACCTATTTTATTCTTGTTTTAATTAGTTGGATCATTTCCTTTGACTAGTAGGAGTAGTATTCTTTTAGGAGGAAATTCTAGTATAGCCACATTTCTGAGACTTCGTGTTCTCAAAAATTTTTTTCTTAATGTGACTGTTTTCACTTGGAATTCTGGCTTTAACAGTGTTATGGCAAGGCTAATAATATTGGAATCCACAATTTCTTTGCTTAAATGACACTTTAAGAGAGATACTGGCAATATTTTATCTCAAATATTTGGCTTCCAGCACAGAAGCACTTGGACCAAAAATGTGGTATTATGAAAAGGCTACTCCCTCAACGTCATCCTTCTCCTTTATTCCAACACACAAAAATGTTTAAAGCAAGACAAAGAACAATATTTTGAAGTATAGAATAAATGTTCAACTGTGTATTCACTGCTTGTTTTTGAAAAGAAACAGATAACACATTATAATTATATCATCCCGGGCCTATAAGACTGCTGTTATAGATCCCACTTGATTTTTCTGGTTTTTGATTTTTATCATCTGTCAACTTGATTCTGGCCATTTCGTACCCTACTGTGTGGACTTCAATTGCCCACAGATCTACAAAATTGCAATGTCATTAAGCAGCAAGTGAAGCCATTTCTTTGTGATGGCCAACAGAGGGGAGAGGAAAACTAAACACGAGCTATGGCATCTGCAGGGAGGAAGGGGCTGTATATTATACATATACAGGGAGACCTCCTTCCCACCCCTGATGAATTTAATTTGAAGATCACCACTCTTCTTCCTTTCGGGAACACAACAACACATTTCCAAGTATCTTATGGAACAACTTGACTCCTTTATATTTTATGTCAGTTTAAATTCTCAAAGACAAGTTCATTTTATCTTAATAAAATTTTAATACTTTCTAAAACAGATTTTTAGTGGGATAAATCATGAACAGTTGTTGCTTAAGTAACACCTTTCTTAATTGAAAATAGGAGATACAGGAGTATTTGTATTTGTTTCCTCAAGCAGTTAAATAGGGATGGAAGGAAGGAGTAAGGGAACAGGAATAAGAGTATGATAGAATCTGTTATTATATGATCAGCATGTTAGGAAATAACTATGGTGTGGAGAATGATGTCTAGGCATGTCACAGGATGTAAGTCACAAAAGTGGATGGGTTATGAAGTGTGGCCCAGATAGAGAACAGTGAGGAATCAGAATGTCATGGGGTGTCTTAATCTATTTGGGTTACTATAATAAAATACCACATACTGGGTAGCTATTGGTTTCTCACAGCTCTGGGAGACCAGAAGTCCAAGATCAGGGTGCCAGCACGGTCAGATGAGGGCCTTCTCGATCCTAGACTTCTCGTGTCTTCACGTGGCAGAGGGGCTAGGGATCTCTCTGAAGCCTCTTTTATAAGGTACTAATGCCATTCATGAGGGTTCCACCTTCATGACTTGAGCACCTCCCAAAAGTTCCACCTACTAATACCATCACCTTTTGGAGGTTAGAATTTCAACATAGGATTTTTAGGGGGAACATAGAAATTCAAACCATAGTATGGGGTATATTGCAGAATAGCAAGTAAATCTACTTAGTTTGTGTTTAAGGCATAAAAAGAGAGCTGGTGGTCTAAAGGAGGAGTTACCCGGCAGCACACATGAATTGATTAGAGAAAACACCGATTAATATATGATGTGTCTAACATGCTGCATGCCAGATCCAAAATCATAGACTCTTATGTGCAGGAAACTAGCTTATGGATGCTCATGGAATATTGGTATAGTCAGGGAATTTTTTAATGTTTATTTATTTTGAGAGAGGGAGAGAGGGAGAGAATGAATGAGCAGGCTAGGGGCAGAGAGAGAGGGAGAGAGAGAATCCCAAGCAGGCTCTGCACTGTCAGCACAGAGCCCAATAAGAAGCTCGATCCCATGAGATCATGACCCGAGCTGAAACCAAGGGTCAGATGCTTAACTGAGCCACCCAGGCGCCCCAGGGTATTTTTTAATATTCCCATTGCAATTTTCCACTTATGCAAGTTTCTAGGAGAGATCATGAATCAACATTGTGTTCTTCCTTAGATTTAAATATGCCTAAGTACAACTAGAAGACTGGTGAGGCAAGCCCACAAGGTCTACTTGCAGGATAGACTGAATCACCTGCTGGAAAAGAGAACTCAATTTGAGTGAAGGGGATACCAGGCCCACAAGGTTTTACTTATTCCTTAGTCATCAAAGGGGCATAGTTCTCTGTTTCTCATTTTCTTGACCCAGTTTTACATGTTTTATATGGTCAACCAGCTACTGAGAGAGGAGAGCTTCAATTAAAAGCCAAAAATATGTGTAATTTAAATCTCTTAATGTGTTACAGTGCAAAGCGTAACTCAAGGTGGAGAGAAAAGGCTTTATTGATAAGGTGGCTGCAAACCATGAGACAGAGGAAGGAATAGGAATCAGTTTGTTCTCTGTTATCGTGATAGGCCAAATTATTAGAACATAGAAAGCAAAATAATGCTGATTTTTTTTAAAATTTGAGTTAGATTTTTTTTAATGGAAGTATAGTTGACATACAGTATTAGTTTCAGGTGTTTGACATAGTGGTTTGACAATTATATACATTGCTCAATGCTTACCGTGATAAGCGTAGCTACAACCTGTCACCATGCAAACTTATTGCAATATTACTGACTACACTCCCGTGCTGTACTTTACATATCTGTGACTTATTTACTCCACAACTAGAAATTTGTACCTCTTAATTCCTTTCATCTATTTGCCCATCCCTCCACTTACCTCCCCTCTGGAAACCACCAGTTTGTTCTCTGTACTCAAGGGTCTGTTAATTTTTGTGTTTCTTTGTTCATCTGTTGTGTTTTTCAGATTCTACATATGAGTGAAATCATATGGTATTTGTCTTTCTCTGACTTATTTCAATTAGTATAACACCTGCTAGGTCCTCCATATTGTTGCAAATGGCGAGGTCTCATTCTTTTTTAAGGCTGAGTAATATTCAGCCTTAAGGTGAGTATACACACACATACACACACACACACGCCACCTGTTCTTTATTCATTTATCAGTGGACATTTGGGTTGCTTCCATATGTTGGGTATTATAAATAATGCTGTAATAAACATAGGGCTACATATTTCTTTTTGAATCAATGTTTTTGTTTTCTTTACAAATACCTAAAAGTAGAATTGCTGATTATATGGTAGTTCTATTTTTAGAATTTTTTTGTGGAACATCTATACTGTTTTTCATATTGGCTCTATTAATTTACATGCCCACCAACAGTGCACAAGAGTTCTTTCTCTCCACATCCTCACCAACACTTGTTATTTCTGGTCTTTTGATATTAGCCATTGTGACTGGTCTGAGATAATATTTCATTGTGGTTTTGACTCGCATTTCCCTGTTAATTAGTAGTGTTGAGCACCTTTTCATGTGTCTGTTGGCTATTCGGCGACCCGTATGTCTTCTTTGGAAAGTTGCCTATTCGGGTCCTCTGCCCATTTTGTAATGGGATTTTTTTGTTATTGAGTTGTATGGGTTCTTTATATATTTGGGATATTAACCACTCATCAGATATATGTTTGAAAATATATTCTCCCATTCAGTAGATTGCCTTTCATTCTGTCGGTGGTTTCCTTTGCTGTGCAAAAACTTTTTAGTTTGATGCAGTCCCAATTGTTTATTTTTCCCCCTTGCTTGAAGAGACAGATCCAAAACAATTATTGCTAAGACTGATACCTAAGAGTTACTGCCTACGTTTTCTTTTAGGAGTTTTGTGGTTATATGACTCATATTTAGATCTTTGTTCCATTTGAGTTTACTTTTATATATGATATAAGAAAGTGGTCTAGTTTCATTCTTTTGCATGTAGCTATCCAGTTTTCCCAGCACCATTTATAGAAGAGACTGTATTTTACTTGTTGTATATTCTTGCCTCCTTTGTTGTGTATTGACTGCATGCCAGTTTATTTCTGGGCTCCATATTCTGTTCCCTTGATCTGTGTTTGTTCTTGTGCCACCACCATACTGTTTTGATTATTATAGTTTTGTGGTATAGTTTGAAATCGAAGCCTGTGATACCTGAATTTTTTCTCTTTTTCAAGATTGCTTTGGCTGTTTGGGGTCTTTTGTGGTTCCATGTCAATTTTAGCATTATTCTAGTTCTGTGAGAAGTGCCATTGGTATTTAGATTGTATTGAATCTATAGATTCATTTGGATAATGTAGACATTTTAACAATATCAATTCTTTCATTTATTTGTGTCATCTTCAAGTTTTTTCAATAGTTTTCAAAGTACAGGTCTTTCACCCCCTTGGTTAAATTTATTCCCAAGTATTTTATTATTTTGACAAAGTTGCAAATGGGATTTTTCTCAGTTTCTCTGATGGTTGTTAATTTATAGAAACACAACATATCTTTCTATATTAATTTTGTATCCTACAACTTTACTGAATTAATAGCTCTAATAGTTTTCTTGTGGAGTTTTTCTGTATATACTATAATAATATGTACTCTGTAGAAAGTATAACAGGTTTTTCTGTATATAGTATAATGTTATCTGCAAATGGAGAAGTTTTCCTTCCTTCCTTACCAGTTTAGATGCCTTTTGTTTTTTGTCTGGTTACTGTGGCTAGGACTTCCAGTACCATGTTAAATAAAAGTGGTGCAAATGGGCATCCTTGTCTTGTTGCTGATTGTAGAGGAAAATCTCTGTTTTTCACCATGCATAGAGTGTTAGCTGTGGGTTTGTCATACATGGCCTTTATCATGTTGAGGTATGTTTCCTCTATGCACACTTTGTTGAGAGTTTTTATGTAAGTAGATGTGCAATTTTGTCAAATTCTTTTTCTGCATCTAATGAGATGTTCATATAATTCTTACCCTTCATTTTGTAAATGGGGTGTATGACATTGACTTGTGAATGCTGAACCATCCATGCATCCTTGGAATAAAACCCCCTTGATCATGGTGTGTGATCATTTTAATGTATTGAATTCAGTTTGCTAGTATTTCGGTGAGGATTTTTGCATGCATGTTTTCATCAGAGATATTGGTCTATAATTTTCTGGGTTGTTTTTTGTAGTATCTATTTGATTTTGGTATCAGGTAAGGCTGGCCTTATAGAATGCATTTAAAAGTGTTCTTCTTCAATTTTTTTTAATACTTTGGTATAGTTCAGCCGTGAAGCTATCTGGTCCTGGAATTTTGTTTATTGGGAGAATTTTGATTACTGATAACATTTATTACTATTAATTGGTCTGTTCAGATTTTTTAATTTCTTCCTGTTTAGTCTTAAGAGACTGTACATTTTTAAAAATGGATCCATTTTTTTCTAAGTTGTTTAATTTGTTGGCAGATTTTTCATAGTAGTCTCACTATCCTTTGTGTTTCTGTAGTGTCGGTTGTAACTTCTGTTTATTTCTGATTTTATATTTTGGGTCCTTTCTCCTTTTATTTGATGAGTCTAACTAAAGGTTTGTCCACTTTTTAAAAATCTTTTCTGAGAAGCAGCTCTTAGTTTCATCGATCATTTCTGTTTTTTAGTCTCTATTTCATTTATTTCCACTGTGATCTTTATAATTTCTTTGCTTCTGTTAACTTTCAATTTATTTGTTATTTTTCTAGTTTCTTTTTAGATTTTCTATCTGATATTTTTCTTGTTTCTTGAGGTAGGCTTGTATCACTATAAATGTCCCTCTTAAAACCACTTTTGCTCCCTCCCATGGATTTTGGAATGTTTTATTTCCATTTTCATTTGTCTCCATGTATTTTATTTTCTCATTTTATTTCTCATTCAGCATGTTGTTTAGCCTCCATATGTTTGCGTGTTTTCCAGTTTTTTTTCTTCTAATGTAGTTGCATTTCCATTGTGGTCAGAAAAGATTCTTGATGTGGTTTCAGTCTTTTTGAAGTTGCTGAGATTTGTTTTGTGGCCTAACAAGTGCTCTATCATGGAGAACAGTCTGTGTGCACTTGAAAAGAATCTGCATTCTGCTGTTTTTGGATGGAATGTTCTCTATATATCTATTAAGTTCATCTGTGCTAATGTATCATTTAAGGCCACTATTTCCTTATTGATTTTCCATCTGGATGATCTATCCATTGATGTAATGGGGTGTTAAAGTCCCATACTATTATTTATTAGGGGAATAACATTATTAAAAGTATTACTATTAGCTTATACCTTTATGTCTGTTAATAATTGCTTTATATATTTAGGTGCTATGTTGGATGAATAGGTGTTTCCAATTGTTATATCCTCTTGTCAGATTGATCCTTTTATCATTATGTCATGCCCTTCTTTGTCTTTTGTCACAGTCTTCATTTTAAAATCTGTTTTGTCTAACTATTGCTGCCCCGGATTTCTTTTCATTTCCATTTGCATAGAATATCTTTTTCCATCCCTTCACTTTCAGTCTGTATGTGTCTTTAGGTCTGACGTGAGTCTCTTGTAGGCAGCATATAGATGGGTCTTGTTTTTTAATTAAGTTACCCTGTGTCTTTGGAGCATTTAGACTACTTATATTAAAAATATTGATAGGCACATACTCATTGCCATTTTGTTGTTTTCTGGTTGTTTTTGTAGGTCTTCTCTGTCCTTTATTCTTCTCTTGCTCTCTTCCCTTGCGATTTGATCACTTTCTTTAGTGTTATGGTTGGATTCCTTTCTCTTTTTGTGTATCTAAGTTTGTGGTTACCATTAGGTCAAATGTAACACCTATGTATTGCAGTCTATTCTAAGTTGATGGTCTCTTAAATTCAAACACATTCTAAAAGCACTGCATGTTTAGCCTAGCTTAAACACACATTTTGTTTTTTGACATGTTTCACATCTTTTTATTTTGTGTATCCCAAGATGATTATCATATAGTTGATTTTGCTACTTTTGTCTTTAATCTTCATAAGTGGTTGATGCACACTACCTTTACTATATGTTCGCTTTTACCAGTGAGATTTTTTTCCTTTACAATTTTCTTACTTCTAGTTACAGCCTTTTCTTTTCTGCTTGAAGAAGTCCCTGTAACCTTTTTTGTAAAGTCATTTTAATAGTGATGAACTCCTTTAACTTTTATTTGGGGAACTTTTGTTTTAATCTCTCCTTCAATTCTGAACGATATCTTGCTAGGTAGATATCCTGGTTGTAGGGTTTGTTTTTCCCCCTTTCAGTACTTTGCAGACTACAAGGGAATAGCCAGTATACAAAGTTTCAGCCGACAAATCAGCTAATAATCTTATGAGTGTTCCCTTCTAGAAAGCTAGTTGCTTCTTGCTGCATGTAAGATTCTCTCATTAGCTTTAATTTTTGACATTTAAATTATGTATTATGGTGTAGACCTCCTTGGGTTCATCTTGGGTTCATCTTGTTTTGACATTTAAATTATGTATTATGGTGTAGACCTCCTTGGGTTCATCTTGCTTAGGGCTGTGTCTGCTTCATGGACCTGGATATCTGTTTCTTTTTCCAGGTTAGGGAGGTTTTCAGCTATTATTTATTCAGATAAGTTCTCTGCCCCTTTATGTCTCTTCTCCTTCTGGGACCCCTATAATGCAAATGTTAGTATTCTTGATGTTGTCACTAAGGTCCATTATCATTTTTTAAAATGCTTATTTTACCGTTCACCTTGGGTGATTTCAATTACCCTGCCTCTAGATGAATGATTTTTTGAATATATTGTTAGATTCTGTTTACTAATATCTTGAGGATTTTTCATCTGTGTTCATTAGAGATATCAGCCTGTAGTTCTCTTTTTTGGTAGTTTCTTTATCTGGTTTTGGTATCAGGGTAATGCTGGCCTAATAGAATGAATTTGGAAGCTTTTCTTCTTTTTCTATTTTTTAAAAATGGTTTGAGAAGAAGTATTAACTCATCTTTAAATGTTTGATAGCATTCCTCTGATTTAATTTCATTGCTGGTAATCAGTCTGTTCACATTTTCTATTTCTTCATCATTCAATTTTGGGAAGGTTATATGTTTCTAGGAATTTAATCATTTCTTGTAGGTTGTCCAATTTTTTGTCATATTATTTTTCATAAATTCTCATAATCCTTTGTATTTCTGTAGTATTGGTTGTTATTTCTCTTCTTTTCTGATTTTGAGTCTTTTGAGGAGGGGGATGAGTCTGGTTAAAGGCTTATCAATTTTGTTGATCTTTTTAAAGAATAAGCTCCTGGTTTGTATGACCTGTTCTAATGTATTTTCAGCTTCTATTTTCTTTATTTCTACTCAAATCTTTATTATTTCCTTCCTTCTGCTGGTCCTCTTTGTTGGTATGTTACTAGCTCCTTTAGCTATAAGGTTAGGTTATTTATTTGAGATTTTTCTTATTTCTTGAGGTAGGTCTTGTATTTCTATAAACTTCCTTCTTAGAACAGCTTTTGCTGCAGCCCAAAGGTTTTGGAACATTGTATTTTCATTTTCATTTCTCTCCATGTACATTTTGATTTTTTTCTCTGATTTCCTGGCTGACTCATTTATTGTTTAGTAGGATGTTATTTAACCTCTGTGTGTTTGTGTTCTTTCTGCATATTTCCATGCGGTTATTTTCTTGTTTCATAGCATTGTGTTCAGAAAAGACGCATGGTATGATTTCAACCTTTAATTTGTTGAGACTTGTATTGTGGCTTAATATGTGATCTATTCTGGAGAATTTTCCTTGTGCACTTGAAAAGAATGTATATACCACTGTTTTATGATGGAATATTCTGAATGTATCTGTTAGATCCATCTGGTACAGGGTGATAGTCAAAGCCACTGTTTCCTTGTTGATTTTCTGTTTGGATTATCTATCCATTGATGTAAATGGGGTGTTAAAATCCCCTACTATTGTATTACTACCAATTACTTCATTTATCTTTCTTATTAGCTTCTTTATGTATTTGGGTGCTTCCATATTGGGTGCATAAATTATTACTGTTGCCTTACATTTTGTTGGATTGTTGCCTTTATGATTATGTAGTATCCTTCTTTGTCCCTTGTTACAGTTTTGTTTTAAAGTCTATTTTGTCAGATATAAGTATTGCTACTTTGAAATTTTTTCAGTTTCTTTTGCATAATAAATGCTTTTCCATTCCTTCAGTTTGAATCTGCATGTGTCTTTAGGTTTGAAGTAAGTCTCGTATACACAGCAAAGACATGGGTCTTGCTTTTTTATCCATTCTGTCACTCTGTGTCCTTTGATATTTTAGTCCATTTACATTCAAAGTAATTATTTTTTTATGTAATTAAAAAAATTTTTAATGTTTTTTTTGAGAGAGAGAGACAGAGAAAGAGTGTGAGTGGGGGAGGGGCAGAGAGAGAGAGAGAATCCAAAGCAGGCCTCAGGCTCTAAGCTGCCAGCACAGAGCCTGACGTGGGGCTTGAACTCATGGACTGTGGGATCATGGTCTGAGCCGAAGTTGGATGCTTAACTGATGGAACCACCCAGGTGCCCCTCAAAGTAATTATTGATAGGTATGTATTTATTACCATTTTGTTACTTGTTTTATGGTTGTTTTATAGTTCTTCTCCGTTCCTCCCTTGCTCTCTTCTCTCACCATTTGCTGGCTTTATTTAGTGATATACATACCTGGATTCCTTTCTGTTTATTTTTTATCTGTTACTAGTTTTTGATTTGTGGTTACCATTAGGTTTCTATATAACATCTACATATAGCAGTCTATATTAATCTGATGGTTGCTTAAGTTTGAACCCATTCTGAAAGCATATTTTACTCCTCTCCCCCATGCTTTAGGTATATGGTGTCATACTTTACAGTCTTTTGTGAATCCCTCGACTGATTTCTATAGATACTTATTTTTACTGCTTTTGTGCTTCCTAGCTTTCTTACTCCTAATTATGTTCTTTCCTTTCCACTCAGAGTCCCCTTAAACATTTCTTGTAAGGCAGGTGTAGTGGTCATGAATTCCTTTAACTTTTGTGTGTCCGGGAAATTCTTTGTCTCTACTTCTATTCTGAATGATAATCTTGCTGGGTATTCTTGCTTGCATTTTTTTTTTCTTTCTGCATTTTCAATATACTGTGCTGCTCCCTTCTGGCCTGCAGACTTATGCTGAAATCTGCTGATATCCTTATGGGGTTTCCCTTGTATGTAACTGTTTTCTTTTTTCTAGCTGCTTTAAAAAAATATTTGTCATTACTTTTTGCCAATTTGAGTATGTGTCTTGGTGTAGACCTTCTTGGATTCATATTGTTAGTGGCTCTGTGCTTCCTGGACCTAGATGTCTCTATCCTTTCCCAGAGGACAGAAGTTTTGAAGTATAATTTTTCAAATACATTTTCTGCTGCCTTCTGTCATTCCTATAATGTGAATGTTCTTAGGCTTGATGATGTTGCTTACTTAGTCTCATTTTTAGTGTTTTTTTTCTTTTTTCTCTTCAGTTTGGTTGCTTTCTATTACCCTGTCTTCCTGACTGCTGATCCATTTTTCTGCATCTTCTAATCTGCTCTTGATTCTCTCTAGTGTATTTTTTACTTCAGTTAGTGAATTCTTTTTCTTTTCCTTCTTTTTTTTAACATTTATTTATTTTTGAGAGACAGAAACAGAGCACAAGTGGGGGAGGGGCAGAGAGAGAGGAGACAGAATCCAAAGCAGGCTCGAACCCACAAACCATGAGATCATGACCTGAGCTGAAGTCAGACGCTTACCTGAGCCACCCAGGTGCCTCCAGTTCATGAATTCTTTATCTTTGTTTTCTTTTTAATATTTTTATTACTTTAAGTTCTCAGTGGGTTCATCCGCTCTTTTCTCCACTCCAGTGAGTATCTTTATGATGATTGCTTTGAATGCTGTCAGGAATATTGCTTATCACAGTTTCATTTAGTTCTTTTGCTATGATTTTGTCTTGTTCTTTCATTTGGGACATATTCTTCTTATTTTGTCTAACTCTGTGTTTTTACATGGAGGTCAGTTATATTTCCTGGTCATGAAAGTAGTAGTCTTGTGTAGAAGAGGTTCTGTGGTATCGTTTATTGCCATTCCCCCCAGTCACCAGCACCAGGCTCTCTAGGGGCATCTCCAGTGTGGGCTCTGTGCACCCCGCTGTGCCTTGTTTACCTTTGGTCCAACTGTCTGCAATTACTTTGTCTGCTGTGAGCACACTGGGCAGGGTTTGGTCCCTATGCTATTGAGAGGTCTCTCCAAGGCTACTGCAGGCTCATACGTGGGTGGGTTGGGGCGGCAGTCATACTAAATGTCTGCACTTAGCCTCCCTGCACAGCCAACAGAGGCTCTGTTGCAGGAACTGTGGGTATGCTGGTGTGTGGGGTTATTTCCTCCTCTCTTCAGGGCAGGTATTGCTTTGGAGAGATCCTGTCCCTGCCTGGGCTGCTTGCAGGGTGTGGTGGGACAGGAGCTCCTTTGGAGAAATGCCTTCCCTGTCCAGGCACACTGGTTGGATGGGTCCACAGGGGAACGTGGAGCAGGGCATGTGGTGCTAGCAAGTTAGGTAGAGAGTGTTAGTGCTGGCTCCTGCAAGTGCCCTGCTATCTAGGCTGGGGAGGGGAAGAAAAATTGTGCCTGCCATGGCTCTTGTTTCTGGAGAAATCTGGAAATATCTGCCCCCACCCAGTGCACATTTTGAGACCAGTAAATAAATCTTCCATGTATATCCCAGGTGTTTTTCAAACTGTTGCTTCTGTGTTGCATCTTTGGCCAAGTTACTTATTATGCTGGCTTTTAAGGATGGGGGATCAGTTTCCTATTGCTCTCTGACTCTCCCAGAGATAAGCCTCACTGGTTTTCAAGGCCAGATGTTACCAGGAATTGTCTTGCCAGTGTGAGTGCCCCATGCCTGTGGTACCACGTGTGGGGTCTGGTCCTCTTGCTTCTCCATGCTTGTGGTGTCCCTCCCATTTGTGGGTTTGGTTCCCAAACTAGTCCTTTTTGATGAGACTTTCTCTCTAAAATTAACTGTGAAAGATCTGTTTTGCCAGTCTTCAGATTGTTTTCGGAGTTAGTTGCATAGATGTAGCTCTTGGATCAGTATGTCTATGGAATGAGGTGAGCTCAGGATCCTTCTACTCTGCCATTTCCCCTGAACCTCAGATTGGCAGTTTCTCTTAATATTTTGAATATGCCATTCCATTCTCTCATGGCCTGAAAAGTTTCTCTTGAGAGATCTACTCATAGTCTTAAGAGTGTCCCCTTAGATGTGACTTCTCTTTTCTCTTGCTGCTCTTAAAATTCTTTGTCTTTGACTTTTGACAATTATTATATTGGGGTTTCATCTATTTTTGGGCCTCATGCATCTACATGTCCATTTCTTTCTCCAAGTTTGGGGAGTTTTCAGCCATTATTGCTTTAAATATACTTTCTGTTCCTCTTTTTTTCTTCTCCTTCTTGAATTCCCAAAATGCAAATATTGTTTCTCTTTGTGAGTCCCATAATTCTATAGATTTTATTCACTCCTTTTCATTCTTTTTGCTTCTCTGGCTCAGTAATTTCCAATGTCCTATCCACCAGTTCATGGATTGATTCTTCTGCATGATCCAGTCCACTTTTGAAACCCACTATTGAATTCTTCAGTATCGTTATTATATTTTTCAACTCTAAGATTTCCGGGTTTTTTTTTTTGATGGTTTCTATTCCCTTGTCAAACTTCTCATTTTGTTCATGCATTGCTTTCCTAATTTCCTGTAGTTGTCTGTTTTCTTGTAGTTCACTCAGAATTATTCTGAATTTTTTGACAGTTCATAGATCTCCAATTCATTAGAGCCATTTGTTGAGCTTTATTAGTTTCCTTTGGTAGTATAGTATTTATCTCAATTTTTATGATCCTTGATTCCTCGTATTTGTATCTGAATATTTGAGTAATGAGGCTCCACTTCCAGACTTTACAGGTTTGCTTTTACAGGGACAGTTCCTCACCAGTCGGCTCAGTTTTCTGGGTATCTGCTAATGCGGGCGTAACTTGTTTTATTGTGCTCCCCACATACTTACCAACTGAAGGTTTGTGGCAACCCTGTATTGAGCAAGTATATTGACAGTATTTTTTCCAGCAGCATTTCCTTACCTTGTATCTCTGCGTCACATTTTGCTGATTCTTATGAAAACGAAACAGTTTGAAATATTGTATTTGTGATGGTGATCAGTGACCACCACTCACTGATAGCTCAGATGGTTAGCATTTCCAGTAGTATTTTGAAATTAAGGCGTTACCTTAAGACGTGATACTATTGCACACATAATAGATTTTTATGCAGTAGGAAACACAGAAAAAATTCATTTGACTCACTTTATTGCAATATTCACTTTATTGTGGTGGTCTGGAACTGAACCTGCATTATCTCCGAGGTATGCTTATAAGGGTTCTAGGCAGGTGAGGCCTGCTAGTATTGTCTGTTTTAGGGCGCAGCAACTGTTTAAGCTCAGAGGATGGGAGTATGTGCCATGGGATGAGAACTACTGGAGAGGACTGTGGCTTGGTTCCCTATGCACTTGAGGCTATAGGATGGGCTCCACAGTTGTAGGAGTTTTCTGGCGAGGCTTCCTAAATGGTCGAGACTTGGTGCTATATTCAGAAGAAGATGATGCCACGAATTAGCTTCCCTGCCCTGACGGGGCAGCCTACCAGGGCCCTGCATGGCTTGTTGTTTGGGAGTCCAAATCAGGCCTGAATGTGTATATTAAATTTCCTCGTCGGGATAGGCCACCTATTTACTCCGCAGATGGGGGAAATCGCGGGCCACTCTCTCTGTTCAGATGCTACTGTACCTAAGGTTGTTGAATACACTTTACGGCTTCCTTTGAGCTCTGGTTAGGTTTGCCGGTTAAACAGGCTCAAGCCTACATTCAGCCACGAGTGAGGCTACAAATTCGACTTCTGGCCCAGGCGCAGTGGGAAAAGCCGCTCTAAGACCCATGAGGATGTTTTCTTAACTCAGGCTGACCCATGCCCCCGGTTCCCCGGCAGATAGGGCCACTGGCTTTGCTCTGCAAACCATTGATTCTGTCTGCCCTTCTCCACTGGGCTGTACAGCTTTCAGTTTTCCACTAGCCCTTCAGGTCAGATGGGACAGGAAGCCACTCTCCTCAGCTGGTTGGGCTGTGACTCAGCACCTTGTCTGGGCCTGGGTCTACCAGGCTGCAGTGCTAGCAAAACTCTTCATTTGAAGATCTGCACCCTGCCAAGTTCCCCGGCTGGAGTGTACCCCTGACTTGGTTGTGCCGAAAACCAAAGCTGCTGGTTGGGTTGGGTTGGGATTGCTCTTTCGTCCCCACAGGTAAGAATTTGGTCTGTCAAGGTCCATGGGTTGGTTGTTGTGGGCCCTTTATTATCATGGGACTCCCAGGGGCTGGGCTTCCCACATCCCTTGTGGTGTGAGGTCTGGTAACAGGGGCCATGGGGGAGACCTCTTCCAGGTGCTGTCCTGAGGGAGAGACAATGTGCTCAGTGCGTAGCCCCTTCTCTTGCCCTGCTAATGCAGTCTGTCTAGGTATCTGTGGTACAAGGGGATGCTTTAGCCTTACTCCCACGTTCTAGGAGTCTCTCACGGAGTCTTGTCCTTGAATAGATATCCGTTGTCCTTTTGTTGTAGGGAGAGTAAAGTCAGGAATAACCTACGTCGCCGTCTCACTGTCACTCCTCCTGTATGATATTTTAATTGCGGGCTGATGGAAAAAAAGAGACACAGATTAAATATTCATTTGAACGAGGCGAGAGCCAAATTATTGTGTCACATAGTCTAAATGAAAGTTTCTCACTGCTTTGGGAAAAAAGTAGCAAAAAACCAATCACCACAAGATATAAAGTGATCTAGGCCTGCTGAATACTCAGAAAAGGCTAGACATTAGGATTAGTCATTACTGTGTTCACACTGTGAGGGGCGATCTATTTTTTGGAAAGCCTCACCCTTTCATATGAAACTAATATTGTGAATTTGAATTTTATCGGCTATATAAATGTTTTTAATTTGTAAGTATGTTTCAGTTTTATAGGTGTATAGTGTATTTTTAGCTTTATGATTGTGCATATTGAACTAGCCATTCAAATAAAAATAAGTCAACACCTGGGGAGATGTTTACCTTTTAGTGAGATTGTTCAAGTGAAGCGAAAGCAAAAATGCCTCTCTTCTGAGAAATGCACGGTTTGGAGTAGTTCAGAGCCACGTAAGGCAGGGATGGTGAACTTGGCATCACTGAATCCACAGTAACACCAGTTAAACTTCGTGCCACCTACTTCTTGAGCTATAGTGAAGAAAAAACTTTAAGACGTGAGTGAACAGCACCAACTATTTTTTATAAGAGTGAAGAATTCCTATTAGAACAATTTTTAACGTTTTGTAAAATTCTCCCTTGCATCAATTTCAGCTATAACAATGTAACAAATATCTATGAGAACCCTGTTCTATTTGCTGTCAAGTTTAGGAGGTAGAAACATTATTGTTTGGTATGTTACAAAAATGAGGCTCAGAGGGATTAAGTTGTTCAAGATCACATAGAAAGAGGAATGGTGACACTTAATTATAAGTCTTCTGATGTTTACCATGACCACACCAGCTTCTTCTGATCATGTACTTCCTTCGATCCAAAAATTTAATTAGAATAGACAAACTGCTATACATTAAAAGACCCTGGACAAAGTTCAAAGTATATCATCTCTCCTTTAATCAGATACCCCTGACCTACCACAGGACTTGAGCTTTGAGTCTTTCTAGTTACTCAAATAGCTTCACATTTATCTTGCTTTTTATGATTAACAGTACATATTTCTAATACCCCAAGGGCCTTTAAAATACACCCCTTCTGACTTTAAGCAGGCAGAATAACCTGAGAGAAGTTTAGCTGTCACAAAGAAAATTGCAACATGGAACATGAGGGCTATTGAGAATTCAGGTCAAAATTATCTATTCAAATCAGCCTTCTTTTAACAGCTCTGCTTTTTTTTTTTTTCCTAGGGGCCTCTTAAAAAGAGGGCTTATTTGAGTAGTAAAATACTGGACTTTTTCAAGATAATAACGAAAGTTCGTAAAGGTGGTCAAACAAGTTTTATAATGCACTCGCCCTCTTGGTTTTACTCACTGATTGACAAGTTTAATTGGAAATTGCAATCAAAGCTTTGCCTAAACTTTTACAGTTGTCAACTTTTATAAAATAAGTGGTCACAATTGAATAAGACAGAAGGAAAAGCAAATACTTTCTTGAGGAGACACGGCTAAAAAGAATAAAAAACCAGAAAATACTCAAGTTGTTATTCTGTGTTTGAAAACCTAATCAAAAGTTCGTTCCTCTTATTACATATTAATTGACACCCTTGGTCTTGGGCCTATTTTAGTTTAGTACATGAAAATCCTAAAGCAAAAGATCCCAAACTTAGTATTTTCAGCAAAGATTTTTGATGTCATTTACTTCTATTACTTGCATTGTAAAGATGTGAATGTCTTATATCATGAAGGATGCATTGTTAGCCTTCATAATATAAAATATATGAAGCATGTTATAAAGGTTTTCTGAAGCAAATAGAATTGAAACGAACAGAGGCTGTTGTAATTCATATTTCCCTGCATTTAAAAAGAAAACATATTGAATGAATTTTCAATACTCACATTTCTATTTAACAATACTCTCTTCCTATACTGACTGCAATTAATTAAAATAATGTTTTAAAATGGAAAACAAAGACAGGTATCCATTTTTACCCAAATTAAACACTTTCTAAAATATCTCTGACATCAGTCACTGGTGTTATATATCATGTAGGGAAAAGAACACACCAGGTTTTTACTAATTTCAATCGTTTTAGTGAACTCATAAATTAAAAGTAAGCCATGGAACTTGAGATGCAATACTTTATAAATCACTTTGTGGAACCCTCTGAAAAGCCGAATACAACTGCGCTGTGTCATAAGATAATTAGCTGCATTTTACACTTTTTATATCAAGTGGGGAGTTAGCAGCCTCCCTACCATTTTACCTCCCCTCCAGTATAGCTAGAGAAATTACATTCTTGCAGGAAAGTGTGACAATGTTTAAGTGGCACAACCTTTTGGAAGGCAATTTAAAAATACTTTTTGCAATGGTGGGGAAAATTTATATATGACCACTCAAAGATATAACTTGCTCTGAACTCTTAAGCCCTCTTAATGGTGGCAGCGTCTGGTGACATCTATGAAACCTGCCAATTCAAAGTAAATTAACATCCCCCAAAGTTTAAAAACTCTTTAGGGTGACCTCAGGTTCTTTGAAGTTAAATGGCCAAACTTTTCAGGTTCATTTCCCTTCCTCTTCTTCCCATTTCCATAGATGACATCCAGACATAGGGAAATTTTATATGTCATTATGGAAGCAGCAGGGGAAGGCTATCTGGGTCAAGAGAGATCTTTCTCTCTGAATACCTACTGACCTCTGGTTGGCATAGAGTTTCTCTCCTGGTTCTTCATTTGCTGTTGAAGGACAATCAGCCAAATTCTCCTTGCTTACTAAGCTTTCCCTCTTGGTTCTTGGCAGTTGTGATTTATGCTCTGATACTTGTTGGTACCCTCTACCTAGACTTCAGAGCACCATACTGACTTAAGTCTTACATACACTTC
Organism: Prionailurus viverrinus; assembly: GCF_022837055.1. Lineage (NCBI taxonomy): Eukaryota > Metazoa > Chordata > Mammalia > Carnivora > Felidae > Prionailurus > Prionailurus viverrinus. The sequence continues at coordinate 113,701,020 of NC_062579.1, read as the reverse complement.
CACTGTCTCCACAGGGTCTCTTGGCGTCCTCTGGATCTCTCTTCTGTCTGGTGACAATTGTGGGAAAATGGAGAGGAACAGCTCAGACTCCCTTATGAAATGCATAAAATCAGCATTCCTTCTCTATTACAGCCACCCTCGCTTTGTATTGAGAAGTTGTGAAGCTATTTTCCCCCCCGGGGAAAAGATAAAAAGCATCATACGCTTTTCGCTTCCCCCCTTTAAAATTATTAACACTACTTTGTCCTTGCCTATTCACCTACCTCTTCCACTTAAACATAGGGCCACGGTTTAAGGGGTGGGGGGACTGAGTATCATTTCAGTGATGCAGACACCATCTTCGGCATAGTCTCATCCTTTTGACTCTTTTCATGTTCCTTCCAGCATTGTAAAACATTTTCCCCCATTCTTGTGTAACAGGAACTTACCTTAAATTATATTCTGTCTTCTCTACACTGTAGATTATAGCAAATCTCTGTACTCAGATCCCAGATTTGTTCTTCACATGGAGAGGAAAGTTTGCAAGATTTGAAACTCTTTCTCTCAAAAACACGGTTAAAACTATATTATCTCCATGTGCATCCTAGAAACTCAAAATTTTAACCTCTACCTGAGCAATGGCTTCTTTTTCAAGGCAGCGTCCAATGTCCACCAGAAGCAACGAATTCCATCAACTCAGTAGGTGAGGAAACTTGACTGTACAAGACTTTCAGAAAATGAACAATGTGAGAGGTAATATTTTTAAAATATTAAAATCACATTGATAATATTTAAAAATATGTATACACACATGCAAAAAGTAAATTTATAAGGATGTTGATTACAGCATTGTTTTTGATAACTAAATAATGGAATCGATTAAAATAGCCATAAATTTGTAAGTAACATATCCATAGAATGCAATAATATCCAGCAATTAGAAAGAATGAGTAGATGTGATAGGTAAAAGTATACCAAAGAATGTAAATTTAAAAGCAATTTTCATAAAATGTGATTAATATGCAGCACACTGTTTTCCTCTGAGGATAGTATTATCAGGGATTTTCAGTTTCCCTATTACATATTTTTATAATGTTGGCATTTTAGGGGTAACAGTACATCTCAAATCCATAGGCAATATCACAGGAGGAGTATGATAGGCATGTCATTACTAGTATGTCTTTCGGAATGAATTAGATACAAGATTAGAAGGTAGAATTATTAAAATGGTAAAAAATAAGTTAAGTACTTATGAATGATATGTTTTCTTATCCTAAGTAGAATGAAGAGATAAGCTATTAAAACTAAAAAAGTTCAATAAAATGGCTATAAAATAATACGAAAATTAATAGTTACACTGTATAACAGCGCTATAGAATTCCAAAATAAGCCACCCAGACTACCAATAGAATATATAAACTAGAGACGAATAAAATTAAGAGCAAATGTGAACGTCTTAGAAAAGAAAATATTTTGAAGAGAACTATGAATACGTGAAGATCAAGCCATAAAACATTCTATTTTATTAGATGAAAATTTGTTAGACTGAAAAGATGTCCATTAACAAATTGATGTACATTTGGATTTTTCCCAATTAATGATTCAATGTACTTCTAACAATATCAGACTGATGTATATGAACATGTGAAAAATAAATCAACCTCAATTCTATCAGTAATTCTTCACTATGGTAAACAAAGGCCTTAGTGATTTGCCTCCATCTAATTTAATTCACCTCTCCTTTCCTCAGGCACAAACATGTTCATTACCAAAAAATGCAATTTAGCTAAACCTATGTAGTACCTACTATACATTGGGAGCATAAACAATAAAATTTAGTTTTGTTGATAGTTCTATAGTAAGTGCTTTACATGCATTATTTTATTTGATCTGCATGATAATCCTATAAAGGATACCATTTTTATTTTTGAGATTAGGAAACAGATTTTAAAAGATGCCTAAATTCATACTGCTAGTATGAAGAGAAGCTAAGATTCAGAGCCTTTGGTTATATTCCTTTCTTTAAATACAAAATTAAATATGGCCTTCAGTGTTTATATATTTCAGAAAATTGTGGTACAACCATATGATTGAATATTATGTAGCCTTGAAGATCTTTATGAAAACATTTATAGTGTGTGAAAATGCTTATAATGTTGATTAAAGTAAGTGGAATAACTATTATGGGAAGCTATTGCAAAAGAAAACACATTTTCCACAATTTCCACTTATGACCATGCATTTAAAAAACAATATTTGCAATCAACATGAATTACAGGGAAAAATCTCCAAATTAGCAATTTCATATAAGAAATGTCTGTAAAACCTGAAGTAGAATTTTTAAAGAATATATAGGATGCCAGAATTTCCACCTCTATCCATTCAATGTTAATTGACATAGGAATTGCTATTCTGCCATAGCCACTAAAAAGCCAGCCAAAAATACATGAAACAGTGGTTTTAAGACCTTGCACAACAGTACAGGACTGTGATCTTTGTGAAAAGGAAATCAAACAAAACGGGCCCTACAATTGGCCCAGCCTGTTTCCTAAATGCATGTTCAAGGTCACAGTGCAAACCAAGCAAAGTCCTGTGGCTCTGCTGAGTTGGGGAGATAGTGGTCAGAGTTTGAGGAAACCATGGTGGCTAGAATTTATAGGTAGGGTATTGGAGAGGAATGAGATGCACAGAGAGAAACCTCTACAGCTCTGCAGAAGAGACCCCTTCTCTTTTTTATGGTTTATGGTTAAGCACTAAACTGTACGTGTGTTGGGTAAAAATTCACGAGGCTAGAGAAAGTAACACCAGAAAAGAGTAGGCTGAGTAATTGACTGTATAGTGTGGTTATGACCATTACATTAACTGCCCATCAAGTTTCTCCTCTGTTCCTAGGATTTTTTTAAAATTTGTAAACGGAGGATGAAAATAATTGTATTTCTCTCAAAAGACTGGCAAAGTTTATTGAACACTATTTGTCTTATCACGTTATCTGGTTGAATGCAAATTCCATGAAGGCAAGAACGAGGTGTTGTTGATCTCTGTATCCACTGTGCCTAGAACTGTGCTAGGCATATAGCAGGGATCAGTAAATGTTTATTGAATTTTAATAAACTAGGATATTAATAATAAAACACTAATGTCTAGCATTGGGCTCAATGAATGCTCTATCGTTAGAAAAGGCAAACAGCATCAAATATTTCTGTAATAGCCACATAATTTTTCAGAGTTTGGGACCATCTTAGTACTCTAGGTAAAGATGATTATGTTGTCATGACTAAAAATATTCTATAATACGTATATGTGGTTTATCTTCTATATATTTATATTCATGCAGATATATATGAAAGAGGCTTTCCCTTGCCATCGTCTGCTTTCATATACCAAAATTAAAGGTCTGGGGAGGCCATATCCCCAAGACCAAAGAAAAGACAAAAGGGGATTGCAGTTCATCAAGGATAGATTTCTTTGAAGGTGCTTCTCTATAAGCATTTTCAAGTGTGAAATACACAGAGTAATTTTTTTTTTCGTAAACGTACCATAAAATTCTGTAAAGAGAACTTTCACTAGTTTTTAGGCCTCACATTTTTTTTATCACAGTGATCTATCTAGTTATTACCAAGAATACTTTACATCAATCATATCTATCTTTTCTGTGTCTCTGCTGCGGTACCGGACAGGAGTGCAGGAGGGGCTCCTACACGGCATGCGGAAGTTGCCGCAAATAGCAAGATTGCGGGATGGTACCCGGTAGGTCACTCCTGATATTTAATAATCAAGCACTGCCGATTGCCTTCTCAGGCAAAAAAAAAAAAAAAAAAAAAAAAAAGCAAGCCTCACAGTTTTAGTTTTGTAAATGCAGAAATCAGGTGGAAATTAATGAGATTTTGCTGCATTAATAATCAGTACCAGTTGTAACAGCTCAATCAGAATCTGTGTTAGCCATCAAGATGAACACAATAAGCAACGTGTCTTATCTCTCTAATTAGAATTTTTGATGTGAGAGCCATCAATCAAACAGGCACGTGGTATCTCGCTCTAGACATACTGCCTTTCACCTCTCTCTCTTTGAGTCCTGGCCTTCCTCCTCCCCTGTTCCTATAAACTCTCAGTTCTTCCTTCCCATCAAAGAGAGTCCGGGAATATTCACCAACCACTGTCCTGGCCCTAGTTCTTTTGCCTTTAGAAACATGAGTATTCAAAATTGGCAAACTGAAAAAAACAAACACCCAAAAACTTTCAATACCTCATTGACATATTCATCACTTATATTGGCATTTCCACTTAGTAAAGGAACCTAACAGATCAATGAGGCACTAATTTTACGCCATGACAAATTTTTATGGTATTTCATAACGTGGAGTTCTGCCTATGTAAACATGACCATACGTAAATAATGAGCTATTCTCTTTGACATAAAGGCTAGCATAATTTTTTTGAGGTATGACTGACATATCAGTTTCAGGTACACAACAGCGATTTGCCCTTTTGTACACTGCAAAATAGTCACCACAGTAAGTCTAGTTACCATATGTCACCATATAAGGTTAACGCAATATTGTTGACTATATTCCCTATGCTGAACGTTACATCCCCATGACTTGTTTATCTTATTATAGGAAGATTATACCTCTTGATCTGCTTCACCCATTTTGCTCCCTTCCAACACCACTTGGCAGCCACTGATCTGTCCTCTGTATCTACGAGAATGCGTTTTGTTTTTGTAAGATTCCCTATATAAGTGAAATCATGTAGTACTTGTCTTGGACTTATTTCACTTAGTATAATACCCTCAAGATCCACCCACGTTGTAGCAAATGGCAAGATTTTATTTTTTATGGCTGAGTAGTATTCCATTATATATATATTATATATGTGTACATATATATGTATATTATATATTCTCTTATTTACATACATATATATATATATATATATATATATATATATATAAAACATCACATCTTTATCCATTCATATATTGATGGACCCTTAGGTTGTTTCCATATCTTGGCTATTATAAATAATGCTGCAATGAACCTAAGGGTGCATGTATCTTTCTGAATTATTGTTTTTATTTTCTTCAGATACTCCAGTAGTGGAATTCCTGGATCATGTGATATTTCTATTTTTCCATAGTGGCTGTGCCAATTTAAATTCACACCGATAGTGTTTCTCCACATTCTCAACACTTATTATGTCTTATCTTTTGACAATAGCTTTTCTGAGAGGTGTGAGCTGTCATCTCATTCTGACTTTGATTTGCATTTCCCTGATGACCATCTCTTCATGTACATGTTGGCCATCTGTATGTCTTTTTTGGAAAACTGTCTATCCAAGTCCTCTGCTCATTTTTATTTATTTATTTTATCATTTATTTATTTAAATTCAAGTTAGTTAACATACAGTGTAGTCTTGGCTTCAGGAGTAGAACTCAGTGATTCATATATATGATCCCTAGCGCTCATCTCAAAACGTGCCCTCCTTAATGCCTGTCACCCATCTAGCCCATCCCCCTACCTACCTCTTCTCCAGCAATCCTCAGTTTATTCTCTGTATTTAAGAGTCTCTTATGGTTTGCCTCCCTCTCTGTTTTTATCTTATTTTTCCTTCCCTTCCCCTATGTTCATCTGTTATGTTTCTCGAATTCCACATGAGTGAAATCATATGATATCCTTCTCTGATTTATTTTGCCTAGCATATACCCTCTTGTTCCATCCACGTTGTTGCAAATGGCAAGATTTCATTCTTCTTGTATCCCTGAGCAATAATCCATTGTGTGTCTCACACACACACACAAATGCACATATATACCACATCTTATCTATTCATCACTTGATGGACATTTGGGCTGTTTCCATAGTTTGCCTATTGTTGATAACACTGCTATAAACACTGGGGTGCATGTACTCCTTCAAATAAGTATTTTTGTATCCTTTAGATAAATACCTAGTAGTGCAATTGCTGGGTAGTAGGGTAGTTCCATTTTTAATTTTTTGAGGAAATCCTATATTGTTTTCCAGAGTGGCTGCACCAGTTTGCACTCCCATCAACTGTTGGTGGGAATGCCCATTTCTAAATCATACTTTTTTGTTACTGAGTTATATGGGTTCTTCACATATTTTGGATACTAACCTCTTACTAGATATATGATTTGCAAATGTATTTTCCCATTTAGTAGGTTGTCTTTTCAGTTTTCTGACGGTTTTCTTTGCTGTGCAGAAGCTTTTTAGTTTCATGTAGTTCCATTTATTTTTGCTTTTCTTTCCTTTGCCTTTGGAGGCAGATCCCAAACAAACAAAAAAACAAAAACATTGCTAAGATTATTGCTAAGGAGCTTTGTTCCCATATTTTCTTCTAGGAGTTTGTCTTCAATCTATTGAGTTAATTTTTATATATGGTGCAAAATAGTGGTCTGGCTTATTGAAGAGACAGTTATTTCCCCTTTGTATATTTTTTTGTCAAAAATTAATTGACCATTGTGGGTCTATTTCTGGGCTCTCTATTCTTCCATTGATCTATGTGTCTGTTTTGTGCCAATACTATACTGTTTTGATTACTATAGCTTTGTAGTATAGTTTGAAATCAGAGTGTGATACCTTTGGCCTTGTTCTTCTTTCATAAGATTGTTTTGGCTATTTAGGGTCTTTTGTAGTTCCATATAAATTTTAGAATTGTTTGAGTTCTGTAAAAATGCGATTTGAATTTTGATAGGAATCGCATTGAATGTAGATTGCTTTGGGTAGTAGGGGATATTTTAGCAATATTCTCCCAATTCATGAGCATGAAAACTTTTCCCTTTGTGTCTTCAGTTTCTTTCAATGCCTTAAGTTTTCAGTGTACAGGTTGTTTATTCCTAGGTATTTTATTATTTTCTTGGTTTCCCATTTGATAGTTCATTATTAGTACATAGAAATGCAACAGATTTTTGTATTCTGGCACTCATCTCAGTATAGTTGTAAACAATACACTTGTACATTTTCTACTGCTATTATTACAAAAAGACAAAGTTTAGCTTCCTCGATGATGCCCCTCTTCATCATTTATCACTTCTATCCTTGACATTTTTCCCCAAGATAGTTAAATGTAAATTTCTAATTAAACTGTTTGTAGACTGCTTTTTCTCCATTGTTTCCTGCTGTTTACTCCACACAGGAGAGGTGACTTATTTGACAGCTAAATTTAGAAAAATAAAGGAACATTTTCTACTCACATTTGCCTTTCTTCCTCTTCGGAATGAGCTGGCCATGGTAAGTTCTGTTTGCCAGTGCTCCTTCGGGGTGTACTTTGCTTTTCTATGAGGGAGAGGCCTGCCTTATCCAATGTTACTGTGAGTGTGTTGGCAAGCTCACCTGGGATTATTTATTAATTTGTTTAGATTCCATGTAGGAAAAAGAAGGGGTATTTATTAGACCCCCTCAAAGATATCAGTAATATCAACTATCACCATCCCATAAAATTGATTCACTGCAGAACCAGGTAGAGTCTGGTGATTATATGACCTTTTATTTTCCTAGAGTCTTCCTTTGGGGGGCCTTATAGTCTTTTGTTCCAATTTTGACCGGTTACACTTTAGACCTATTGTGCAGTTGTCATCTTGGAACTTTCTTTTGGGTCTGTCTATTGTGATCTCATTGTTTCTCCCTCATTCTTGGGGTATCCTTACTTTGGTAAAACACATTTTTTTAATTAAAAAAATTTAATGTTAATTTTTGAGAGAGAGAAAGAATGGGTGAGGCAGAGGAGGTGCACAGAGAGGGGGACAGAGGATCCAAAACAGGCTCTACACTGACAGTAGAGAGCCTGATGTGGGGCTCGAACTCAAACTGTGAGATCATGACATGAGCCAAAGTAAGATGCTTTACTAACTGAGCCACCCAGGTGCCCCAGTAGAACACATTTTTATGTAACCTCCACATTTTTAATTTACCTACCTAAAAGGTAAATTTTTTTAGACTTCAACATTTATTTATTGTATCTTTCTTTAACCAGAATGGAGTGAGGATGGACTTTTACATGGGAAATTATTTTCCCTAACCATTTTGAAACTGTTATTCTAAATGTTTTTCAAATTTGTATTTAAATTCTAGTTAGTTAACATATAGTGTAATGTCAGTATTGGGTGATGGGCATTAAGGAGGGCACTTGTTGGAATGAACACTGGGTGTTTCATGTAAGTGATGAATCAATCACTGGGTTGTATTCTTGAGACCAATACTACACTGTAGTTTAACTTGAATGTAAGTTAATAAACTAAAAAAATAAGAATTCTGTGCTTTATCACTTACATATTACACCCAGTGCTTGACGCAAGTGCCCTCCTTAATACCATCACCAATTCAGCCCATCCCCCTCTGCTCCATCAACCCTCAGTTTATTCTCTATACTTAAGAGTTTCTTGTGACTTGATTCCCTCTATTTTTCCCTTCCTCTATGTTCATCTGTTTTGTTTCTTAAATTCTACATATGAGTGAAATCATATGGTATTTGTCTTTCTCTGACTTATTTCACTTAGCACAATACACTCTAGCGCTATCTGCATCATCGCAAATAACAAGATTTCATTCTTTTTTATGGCTGAGTCATATATATCACTTCTTTATCCCTTCATCAGTTGGTGGACATTTGGCCTCTTTCCATAGCTTGGCTACTGTTGATAATGCTGCTATAAACACCGAGGTGCATGTACCCCTTTGAATCAGTATTTTGTATCCTTTGGGTAGTGCAACTGCTAGTCATAAGGTAGTTCTATTTTTAATATTCTGAGGAACCTCCATACTGTTTTCCAGAGGGGCTGCACCAGTTTGCATTCCCACCAACAGTGCAAAAGGGTGCTTCTTTCTCCTCATCCTTGCCAAATCTGTTGTTACTTGTGTTGTTAATTTTTGGCATTCTGACAGGTGTGAGATAGTATATCATCATGGTTTTGATTTGTATTTCCCTGATGATGAGTATGTTTTCGTGTGTCTGTTGGCCATCTGGATGTCTTTTTTGGAAAAATTTCCATGTCTTCTGCCCATTTCTCAACTGGGTTTATTTGGTTTTTGGAGTGTTGAGTTTGAGACTTTTTTAATATAGATTTTGGACACTAATGCTTTATCAGATATTTGCAAATGGCATATCTCTTCCCATTCCATAGGTTGTCTTTTAGTTTTGTTGATTATTTCCTTCACTGTTCAGAAGCTTTTTATTTTGATAAAATCCTAATTATTTTTGCTTTTGTTTCCCTTGCCTCTGGTGATGTGTCTGGTAAGAAGTTGCTGCCTGTGTTCTCTAGGATTTTGATGGTTTCCTGTCTCACATTGAGGTCTTTTAGCCATTTTGAATTTATTTTTGTGTACGGTGTAAGAAAGTGTTCTAGTTTTCCCAGCACCATTTGTTGAAGAGACTGTCTTTTTGCCATGGATATTATTTTCTGCTTTTTGAGGATTAGTTGACCAGATCATTGTGGGTCCATTTCTGGATTTGGTATTCTGTTCTGTTGATCTGTGTGTCTGTTTTTGTGTCAGTACCATACTGTCTTGATGACTACAGCTTTGTAATATAGCTTGAAGTCCAGAATTGTGATGCCTGTAGCTTTGCCTTCCTTTTTCAAGATTGCTTTGGCTATTGGGGTCTTTTGTGGTTTCATACAGGTTTTAGGATTGTTTGTTCTCTGTGAAAAATGCTGGTGGTATTTTGATAGGGATTGCATTAAATGTGTAGATTGCTTTGGGTAGTATAGACATTGCAACAATATTTGTTCTTCTTATCCATGAGCATGGAATGTTTTTTCATTTCTTTGCATCATCTTCAATTTCTTTCATTAGTGCCTTATACTTTCTCAGGGTACAGATCTTTTACCCTCTTTGGTTAGGTTTATTCCTAGGTCCCCTGTGGTTTTTGGTGTAATTGTAAATGGGATAGAATCTTGATTTCTCTTTCTGCTGCTTCATTACTGGTGTATGAAAATGCAGCAGATTTATGTAGGTTGATTTTATATCCTGCACCTTTGCTGAATTCATGTATCATTTCCAGCAATTATTTGGTGGAGTCTTTCGGGTTTTCTATTTATAGTATCATGGCATCTGCAAATAGTGGAAGTTTGACTTCTTCCTTGCTAATTTGGATGTCTCTTATTTCTTTTGTTTCCTGATTGTTGAGGCTAGGACTTCCAGTACTATGTTAAATATCAGGGGTGACAGTGGACATCTCTGTCTTGTTCCTGACCATAGAGGAAAAGCTCTCAGTTTTTCCCTCATTGAGGAAGATATTAGCTGTGGGGTTTTCATATACGGCCTTTCAAACGTTGAGGTATGTTCTCTCTACCCCTACTTTGTTGACAGTTTTTATCAAGAATGGACGCTATACTTTGTCAAATGCTTTTCCTGCATCTATTGACAGGAATATACTGTTCTTATCTTTCCTTTATTAATGTGGTATAACATGTTTATTGATTTGCGAATACTGAACCACCCTTGCAGCCCAGGAATAAATCCCACTTGATTGTGGTGAATGATTCTTTTAATGGACTGTTGTGTTTGATTTGCTAGTATCTTGTTGAGAATTTTTGTATCCATGTTCATCAGGGGTATTGGCATGTAATTCTCCTTTTTAGTAGGGCCTTTTTCTGGTTTGGGAATCAAGGCAATGCTGGTCTTGTAGAAGGAGTTTGGAAGTTTTTCTTCCATTTATATTTTTGGAACAGTTTGGGACGAATAGATACTAACTCTTCTTTAAATAGCTGGTAGAATTCCCTTGGGAAGCCAGCTGGCCCTGGACTTGTGTTTTCTGGGAGATTTTTGATTACTGATTCAATTTTTTTCTGGTTATGGATCTGTTCAAATTTTTTTTTTAATGTTTTTTTTCAACATTTATTTATTTTTGGGACAGAGAGAGACAGAGCATGAACGGGGGAGGGGCAGAGAGAGAGGGAGACACAGAATCGGAAACAGGCTCCAGGCTCTGAGCCATCAGCCAGAGCCCGACGCGGGGCTCGAACTCACGGACCGCGAGATCGTGACCTGGCTGAAGTCGGACGCTTAACCGACTGCGCCACCCAGGCGCCTCCAAATTTTCTATTTCTTCCTGTTTCAGTTTTGGTAGTTTATAGGTTTCTAGGAATCTATCCATTTCTTCCATATTGCCCAATTTGTTGGCATATAATTTTTCATGATATTCTCTTACTGTTTGTATTTATAGGGTGTTGGTTATTTCACCTCTCTCATTTGTGATTTTATTTATTTGGGTCATTTCTCTTTCCTTTTTCAGAAGTCTAGCAAGGGGCTTATCAATTTTATTAATTATTTCAAAGAACTAGTTCTTATTTTCATTGATCTGTTCTACTGTTTGTTTCTATAACACTCATTTCTATTCTTTATTTCCCTTCTTCTGCTGGCTTTAGGCTTAATTTTTCTTTTTCTAGCTCCTCTAAGTTTAAGATTGGGTTGTGTATTTGAGACTTTCCTTGCTTCTTTATGTAGGCCTGTATTGCTATATACTTCCCTCTTATGACTGCTTTTATTGCATTCCACAGGTTTGGGACAGTCATGTTTCCAGGTATTTTTTAAATTTCTTCTTTATTTTCCTGGTTAATCCATTTAACCTCAATGTCTTTGTGGTGTTTCCACATTTTTTCTTGTGGCTCATTTCAAGATTCATAGCCTTGTGGTCTGAAAATATGAATGGTATGATCTTGATCTTTTTGTACTTGTTGAGGGCTGATTTGTAACCCAGTATGTGATCTATTCTGGAGACTGTTCCCTGTGTACTTGAAAAGAATGTGTATTCTGCTTTAGGATGAAATGTTCTGAAAGATCTGTTAAGTCCATCTCATTCAGTCATTGTTTCCTTGTTGATTTTTCTCCTTCGATAATTGGTCCATTGCTGTAAGTGGGATGTTAGAGTCCTGTTATTATTGTATTATTATCAATGAGTTTATGTTTATTTTATTTTAGAGGGAGAGAGAGAGAATCTTAAGCAGATTCCACACTCAGCATGGAGCCCAATACAGGACTTGATCCCACAACCCTGGGATCATGACCTGAGCTGAAATCAAGAGGCACTTAACCAACTGAGTCACCCAAGTGCCCCTCTTTAGTTTGTTCTTAACTGATGTATATATTCTTGGGCTTTGAAATTGGCATAAATATGTACAATTGGTAGATGTTCTTTTGGGATAGATCCCTTAATTATGATATAATGCCAATCTTCATGTCTTGTTACAGTCTTTGGTTTAAAATCTAGTTTGTCTGATATAAGTATGGTTACTCTGGCTTTCTTTTGACATCCATTAGCATGATTGATGGTTCTCCATCCCCTCACTTTCAATGTTGAGATGGTTTTAGGTCTAAAATGAATCTCTTATATGCAGCATATAGATGAGTATTGCATTTTTATCCATCTGACACTATACATCTTTTGATTGGACCATTTACTCCATTTACATTCAGAGTGATTATTGATAGGTATGAATTCAGTGCCGTTGCATTACCTGTAAAGTCGTTTCTGGAGATTTTTCTCTATTCCTTTCTAGTCTTTGTTGTGTTTCATCTTTCCCAAAGAGTCCTCTTTAATATTTCTTGCCAGGCTGTTTTAGTGGTCACAAACTCCTTTAGCTTTTGTCTGTCTGGGAAACTTTTTTTTTTTTTAACGTTTATTTATTATTGAGAGACAGGGGGAGGGGCAGAGAGAGAGGGAGACACAGAATCCGAAGCAGGCTCCAGGCTCTGAGCTGTCAGCACAGAGCCCGACATGGGGCTCGAACTCACGAACCACGAGATCCTGACCTGAGCCGAAGTCAGATGCTTAGTCGACTGAGCCACCCAGGCGCCCCTGTCTGGGAAACTCTTAATCTCTCTTTCTATTCTGAATGACAGCCTTGCTGGATAAAGGATTCTTGGCTGCATATTTTTCCCATTCAGCATGTTGAATATATCAGGCCACTTCCTTCTGGCCTGCCAGGTTTCTGTGGAGACATCTGATGCTAACTTGACTTGTCTTCCCTTGTAAGTTAGGGATTTCTTTTCCTTTGCTGCTTTCAGGATTCTTTCCTTATCTCTATATTTTGCAAACTTTACTACAATATGTCTTGGTGTTGGCTGGCTTTTGTTGATTTTGATGGGAGTTCTCTGTGCCTCCTGGATCTGGAGTTCTGTTCCTTTCCCACATTAGGAAAGTTTTCAACTATAATTTGCCCAAATAAACCTTCTGCCCCCTTTTCACTTTCTTGTTCTGGGACTCTTTTGAATGTTATTACACTTTGTGGAGTTGCTGAGTTCTTGAAGTCTGCCTTTCAAAACACCAAATTTTAGGGACCTGTCATGGTGCAGACCCATGCTGTGGCTGGTACGACCGCACAGGGGCTTAGATTTCATCATAAAGCTAAAAAAAAGCCAGGATCCAGGTTAGCTACGCTCAGCAGGCAGCTCTGCTTGTGTGCAAATGAATAGGGCAGCTCTATGGCACCTGTCAGCTATTTTGTCCCCTGAGAGGCATCACTGCCTCTCCTAAACGCACTCCACGAAGGAGCACACTGTCCACTCCTGGGCCTCTCATTCTCCACAGGAGCACTGCTAAGCCCACCAGGTTCAACCCCGGTGATGGCACAGACTTCTAAAACTTCAGACTTTCAGATCTACTGCTTATAAAAACTGGCAATAATCACCCTCTCTTACTTTCCCAGTCAACAGTTTTGGAGAAGTGTGTTCCTTGTGCATTTCCCTGCATGCTGCTTTATCTCTCTCTCCGTGATCAGGGCTCCATCTTGTCCACAGCCCTCATGATTCTTTTCTCCCCCAGATCATATCACCACACTACCTACCTTCCATGATGCGGCCTCTTTTCTCTCTCAAGTTGTGCAGTTTGTTCTCTTAGTCCTCAGATCGATTCCATGGATGTTCAGCATGATTTGACAATTATCTAGCTGTGTTTGAGAGACAAGGCAAGCATAAGATCATCCTCCTACTCCGCCGTCATTGTCCATTTTCAATTCTATTGCTGTTGAGAAATCCAACACCGTTCAGATTCCCCATCCTTCAGTGTTACCTGTTTTTTGTTAACCTGTAAGCTGCAACAGGTGGTGTTGCCTAAAGGGGTCCCTGGGAGACTCAGTCGGTTGAGCATCTGACTTCAGCTCAGGTCATGATCTCACAGTTCATGAGTTCGAGCCCTTCATCGGGCTCTGTGCTGACAGCTCAGAGCCTGGAGCCTGCTTTGGATTCTGTGTCTTCCTCTCTCTGTGCCTCTCTCTCTCTCAAAAATAAACATCTTTAAAATATTTGTAAAAATTGTAGCCTTCATTGCCACTGTCAACTATCTGGTGAACATTAAGGAAATCAGAGTTAGGGAGACCAAAAGGAAGAAGAGAGGGGCAGACAGAACTGGGTTCCTTGACCTCAACTGAGCTTCTGGTCATACTCCTAATAAAATATAGTATAGGAGTAGGGTAGGTTCCAGTAAGAGAATTAATTTGATTACTTAAGCAAGTTTGAATCAGAATTTCCTTTCTTTTCTCTAGGCCAAAGCATTCTGACTGCTACAAGGAAGCTTTTCTCCTTATCACTAGTATCCTGAAAGTTCTTATTATGATGTCTCATAATTTCATATTCCTTCTTTTTGCTAGCCATTTGGTGGCCCTTTCAACCTAAAACCTCATTCTTTGATAGTAGGAGATACATTGTTGTATCACAATTGCCTTCCTTTTTTTTTCTGCTTTCTCATTCTGGACTGTAGACATAAACAGAGAGACAGGGTCACAAGAACCTTCTATAATAATTCCTAAGTGACTTGTAGAAGATTTATGGATCAACTGCAGATGGATTTTTATCCCCCTTGAAATTTATGCAAAATACTGTATTTATGTACATATTCTCCATTCTTCCTGAGAAAGAATCTAAAGCTACTTTTTATTCTTTTATCATCCTCAGAGGATCCGGTCCTTGGGTGTGACAGGACCATTAGCTTGCAAGAGAGCACAGTTACAGACTGATGACTGGTTGAGGGGGAGGGAGCAAGAAATATAAATAGTTCCTGGTAGTGGCTCCTGACACTTTGTATGACATGAATGGCTGTTGGGTTTGCTTCATCTAATGAAAGAAAAGGAGGTTAAAGGTTAACCAGCATATCTGATGTTAGTCCAGTGAAGGGACAGCTTTGTGGCTATCCATTGAATATAATTCACAAAATGAATAAGACTTGATATCTTACTTTGAAAACGTGGAAGAATCCTCAATAATGAAACTAAACTCATTTTGTGTGCCAAAGTCTCATCTATGGTTTTATTGTACTGCGTGATGTGTCTTATGATAAATAATATTCTATGTATGACTATGTATTTACTTGAGATTTCAATGAAAAAAAGAAAATGAAACTGTTTTAATGGAAACTCTTTGCAATTAGTTTCCAAAATAGCTTCTTAAATTGCTCAGCTTCAAGAATATTTTTGGCAAAATGATGTATTATAGTAAGTACAATAATAGTTCTAAAAAACAATCCTTACAATCTTTCACTTTAACATTTAAAATTGCTATTAAGTTAATGTTGGCATCATTTCAAACAAGCCATCTTTAAATAGTTTGCTTTATATATTTTCTCTTATAAATTTGTTTCATCAGAATGCCATGCTTTTGGGCCTGCAGCTGGTTTCATGTTAGAACTGTGCTAATAAGAGCCCCCCCCTAAGACATTCCCAGAACCAAAGAATTATAATTTTCAGAGGAAAAGTAACTTATTCCTTCAATTATCCTCTTTCCTGTGTCTTCAATCTCTTTCTCCCTATCCTTTCTTCAGCTTAGAAACATAGAGCTCAGTTGGTTGAAGAAAATCCTTCTAATATCCACCTCCTTTTCCATTCCCTGTGTATTCCCTTCGTTGACAAATGAAGGCAAACGGTACGAAAAGTATTCTCCTGGATGTTGGTCATGAATAAGTGGGGAGAGGAAGATGGCGGGAGGTGCAGGATTGTAACCTGGGTTGAAGCTTTGAGACCTAAGAGCAAGGGTGGGTGGAAAATGTCTATATTGTTACTTGTTAAGAGAACGAGGATGTAATGTTATCTAGACCTATCTTCAAATTTCAACTTTGTCAAATTCCTACTAAGACACTGGAGAAGTAATTTAGCCTACATCGGCCTTCATTTCCTTATGTGAAAATGCGTGAATAATGGTACCTACCACATGATTAGAGCCAGAACTTAGTCTGATAATCTAAGAGCTTAATAAATGTTAGTTGCGATTACTGCTATCATCAGAGGCTGATACTACTAATGCAGAGCTAAGTACAACTTGGAAGGCCAATATCCTGGGGCAAAACAGACGTTGAGGGTCTCTTAATTTGAACAATGAGGAAAAGAAGCCAATAGAAAGAATGCAGCAGTGACTAGAAACTACAAGATAGAGCAAAGTGCATTTGGCGGACAAAGAGGTTGAGGAAGCTGAAGATGTGTGGAACATGGAGACAGGATGAACAAGTATATGCAAACAAGCTGCGTAAAGTATCACCATTTATATTCTCTTGCCACAACGAGGGCAGTTCAGGGATTAACATTTGCTGGTAAAATTTTCTGTTTGGGAGTGAATAGGAAATGATGGATTCCCATGACCCCTTCTTTAATCTGTACACTTAATAATGCACTGGCTAATGAAATGGCCGTGGTGTTTTCCTGGGGCAAGCATCACTTATATGACGTTTCTAATTGCCAGCAAAGTCAGAGTGCAGGATGCAGCATTTGGTGTCAGGAAGTAGTGTTGATTGGTCATGAATATTAACAGTGGTAGGAGGAGCGGGAAAGAGTAATTGTTAAGCATTAGAAGGAGAAGAACAAAACGCTGTTACTCATTGTACACTAAGTACACTACACATTCTGGAAGGTGTAGAAATTTAGTTAATCTTCACTGTAATCTATGTGTACATGTGTTTGTGATGGAGGCAGGGTTTGGAGGGCTTTAGAAAACACTACAAAAACCAGGTGAATCATACATTGCCCGGTGACAGATTCAACACTATAAAGCTTATGATTTGCCCTGATTATGGTTATTTCACAATGTATAACCGTTTTCCAATGGTACACTTGAAATATGTACAATTGAAAGAAATTTATTCTCTGGAGCATAGTTAGAAACAATGATGCAATCCTGGCCTGCGCTGAGTGGAGTTTAACCACCAAGTCTGTTTAAGGAAAGAATAAATGAGGACTCCATCTCTACCACCGTCATCATGTAAAGCTACACCACCCAAAGAAGCAACAGCAGAGGCCTAATACTGGGTGTGTTTGGGGTTAAGGGGGAGGAACAGGTCTTTCTGAATTAATCTAGCCCATCACTAAACACATAATAATAACCCTCAGAGTGAGGGACCAGTATTTAGAATTGCAACATTGTCTAAAATATCCAGTTTCCAACAAAAGTTATAAAGGCATGCGAGGAAACAGTAAAGTGTGATCCAGACACTGAAATAAAAGGAGGCAACAAAAACCATCTGTGGGAGTAACAAGATGTCAGATTAAACAAAAAAATTTCAATGCAGCCATTATAAATATTTTCACAGAACTAAAGATAAATATAAGTAAAAGGAAATAGATGAGATGTCAAATCAAGAATATCAATACTTAGAAAATTTTAAAATACAACCAGTGGAAATTTTGGAGTTGAAAGTGATAATAACTGAAATAAAAATTTATTAGAGGGCTCAGCAATACATTTGAACTGGCAGAAAAAAGAATTAAACAGGAAGATAGATCAATAGAGATTCTTTAAGCCAGGGAGAAAAAAAGGATGAAATGAACAGACCCTTAGAGAAATGTGAGACATCATTAAACATACCAACATACATATAATGGGAGTACCAGAAGGATCGTGTAAAAGGAAAAGAATTAATGGCTGGAGAGGTTCCAAATTTAGTGAAAAACAATGTACACACTCAGGAAACTTAAACTATAGGTAGTATAAACACAAAGAGACCCACAGATAGACACATTGTAGTAAAAACACAGAACATCAAAAGCAAGGAATACACCTTAAAAGCAGCCAGAGATAAATGAATGATCTACAAAAAAACCCTGAAAAGATTAACACCAGCAGGAACAACTTAGGTCAGCAGGCAGTGAGATAACGTATTTAAAGTGCTCTAAGAAAAAACTCTGCCAACCAAGAATCCTATATCCAACAAAAATATTGATCAAAAATGAAAGAAAATAAAAACATATGTTGGATCAGACTTGCCTTACACATAATTCTAAAGCAATTTCTTAGAAATTTAGTTTGAGGGGCACCTGGGCGGCTCAGTCAGTTGGGCATCTGACTTCAGCTACCTGCGTTGGTCTCTGTGCTGACAGCTCGGAACCTGGAGCCTGCTTCGGATTCTGTGTTTCCCTCTCTCTCTGCCCTTCCCCTTCTCACTCTCTCCCTCTCAAAAATAAACATTAAAAAAAATTAAAAATTTTAGTTTGAAAAAAAATGATCCAAGGCAGGAATTTAAAGCCACATGAAAAAAGTACACTGGTAAAGATAATGATGTGATTACACTAGACAATATAAATGCACATTTTCCTTCTCTTAATTGATTTTAAAAGCAATTATATAAAATAATATGCACGCAGTGTGTCTTTGGGCCCGTCACATGTAGAAATGCAATATATGTGTAATGTTTACCACTATAAAGGAAGTAGATGGGAATAACGCTGTAATGGGCTAAGGAAATAACAACAGATAGTAAAGCAAAAAGTCCAGTAATGTTATGTTGTTGAGGATGTGGAGGAATTAGAGCCCTCACACACTACAGGTGAGAATGTAAAATGGTACAGAAATTTTGGAAAGCAGTCTGGCAATGCTTGAAATGGTTAAACATGGAATTACCAAATGACCCAACAATGCTACACCTAGATATACACCCAAGTAAAATGAAAACATATGCCTAAAAAAGACTTGTACACAAGTATTTATAGCAGAATTATTCATAATAGCTAAAGTTGGAAACAACCCAAATGTCTATCATCTACTTATAAGTAGATGGATAAGCAAAAAGTGGTCTAGCCATACAATATAATATTATTTGACTATAAAAAGGAATGAATAATATATGCTACAACTTTGATGAACCTTCAAAACGTAAGGCTAAGTGAAAGAAGCCAGTCACAAAAGACAAAATGTTATATGATTAAATTCTTATGAAAATCCACAATAGAAAAATGTATAAAGACTGATAACTAGTGGTTGATTAGGGCCAAAGGGTGATAAACTTGATCTCCATTATGTCTATAAACAAGAAACCTACATCAACCAGAAAGGTTGCATAATTCTTTAATATCTGTTAGATATGGTAAAGGCATAATAATTTTTACAATGTTTAGAGATTCTAATGTTTATTTATTTTTGAGAGACAGAGTGTGAGCAGGGGAGCGGCAGAGAGAGAGGGAGACACAGAATCAGAAGAGGCTCCAGGCTCTGAGCTGTCAGCACAGAGCCCAATGTGGAGCTGGAACCCACAAGCTGTGAGATCAGGACCTGAGCCGAAGTTGGACACTCAACCAACTGAGCCACCCAGGAGCCCCCAATGTTTAGGGATTCTAAAGTTTTTATCCTGGTCCTAGTTAACCATTTAGAAGGGCCTTAAAATCCAAGTCATTGCCTGTGATTATTATGTGTCAACTTGGCTGAGCTATGACGCCCAGATAATTGGTTAACCATTATTCTGGATGTTTCTGTGAAAGTGTTTTTTGGATGAGATTCACATTTAAATCAGTAGACTTTGAATAAAAAAGAATGCCTTCCATAATATGGGTGAACCTTATCCAATCAGTTGAAGAGGATAAAAGAGAAAGACTGAGGTCTCCGAGGGAAGAGGGAATTCTGTCAGCAGAGGGCCTTTGAACTTGAGCTGTGACTCTTCCTGGGTGTCCAGCCTGCTGATCTACCCTGCAGATTTTAGACTTTCTTGTTTCATTTTCTCTGGAAAACCTTGACTAATACCCTGCCCCAAAGTCAGAAATTAGCAGATCTAGGAACTGCCTGCCTTGCTGTTTTGACTATTTCTCATTTTACTCTCCAAATCTCCCTCACTGACAAACTTTTGAATCTGATTTCTTTTTTTTTTAATTTTTGTTTTCAACGTTTATTTATTTTTGGGACAGAGAGAGACAGAGCATGAATGGGGGAGGGGCAGAGAGAGAGGGAGACACAGAATCGGAAACAGACTCCAGGCTCTGAGCCATCAGCCCAGAGCCTGACGTGGGGCTCGAACTCACGGACCGCGAGATCGTGACCTGGCTGAAGTCGGACGCTTAACCGACTGCGCCACCTAGGCGCCCCGAATCTGATTTCTTTAAAGGACATTAGTGTATGTCTATGTTGTCACCAAATCACTGCTCTCAGCAAATTTCCTCATTCCCAGTTTTGCCTCATTTAAAAAATATTATTTTTAATTTCCCTTTATTTTTGTTCTTCACTTCTTTTCTTCCTTTCTTTACATCCTTTCTTCCTTTTTTCCTTCCTTTCCTTTTAGTTTTGCTTCATTAAGATTGGAATTTTGTTTGGCCTTTTCTCCTTTGTTTTGTCTCCAAGACTGGGCCTTGGCCCATGCCCCAACCCAGTACATGGAGACTTTTGACAATAGTTTGATCTCTTGGGTGTTAAACCTCCCCAAACAATTGGAAATTCCACTGCCAACTCACTGTATAAATATTTATCTGAGTTTGTCAGACTTTCACATGTGTCTCCTAGGGCTTAGTTGTTCCTTTATTCAGAGTTCCTTTATTGCTGACTCAGTTTTCCAAGTTAGAACTTAGCTCATAGTCTGTAAGTGACTTCTATTCATAAGAAATTTGAATGTCCAACTTTCCTAATAGATCATTTCCATCTGTATCAACAAAGCAGTCACTTCAAGAAGCTCCAAATTTTGTTCTCTTTGTAAGAAAAAGATTTTGATCTCATACAGGAAGATGGTTTAGATAGGCCTGAAGTGAGGCAGTGGTAGGATCAGGAATAGAGCTCTAAATCCCTGACTCAATTTTGCCTGATCCCACAAAATCAGTGTGTCTTTTCTCCAAAGCTTACGAGCAGCTAATAAATCTTCTGGAGATATTAAATAGCTTTCATTAAGCAGCATTTTGAAAACAGTAAACATAGGAGAAACACAGATTGAATTTCTTTTATGATGCTTATCAGTTTCAAATCTAAATGATAAGTTTCTCTTTAAGTATATTTGCTTTGAGCTAAGGAGAAGATGTTAGTATGACCTGAGATGTTTAATAAGCCCCAAATATCAACTCATTTGAAAATAGCTCATACTATTGAAACAAAGCTGAATCATGGAGTACAGGAACTTTCCAAGTCACTGCAGATTTCTGCACATAGTACCTCCCTCCTTATCTTTCAGCTCTTTTGCCCATGGTTTTGATCTTTTGACAAACCCCAAACCCATTACAAAGGAAGTGTCAGCATTCTTTGCAATGGACTACTTTTATTTCCTGAATATGCCATTCTCTCTTAACTCTAGCTCTTTATATATTTCTTCTACTTCTTGAAATATTTATCCCCTCCCTGGCTAACTTCTAACTTCTAGCCATCTTACTTCTAAAAAGCCTCTGCTGTGACTGCAGGCTGGGTTAGGTGACCTGTCTTTGTGCTCCCAGAATACCCTGTTTGTCATATCAGCACTTCCCACATTGAACAGTAATTTCTTGTTTGTTTTCTCCTTTAGACCAAGAGTGTCTTGAGCATAAGAATAGTGTCTATTTTATTCACCAATTCTATGCCTCATTTATCTTGGTATCCCCAAGACCTAGTAAATAGTTGTGTATGTATTTGTGTCCTTACCACACTGAGTTGCTCTGTATCTTATTGCACTAGTGAACATCAACTAGATAGTAGCTAGAGGATGGAGGGATGGACAGATCAACATAAAGGAAACAGGTCCTGATCTGGGCATTTGGCATAGAAATGGAGGAATTGTGATACAGGGTAGAGTTCTGATCCAGGAACTCAATACTTTGGATATGTTTCAGGTACAAATTCAATGCAAGTATGGGAGGCCAAGGAAATGGAAACAAGCAAAAAGTCTGTGAGCCAGGGTCTAGTCCTAGGTGTTAGACAGACTTTATATTGTCATTTTCCACAAGCCTTTGCTTAGTATTCATCTCTATATGAAATTCCATTGAAAATCTTTAATCCTAGCAAAAGTTTATACATGCCTTTAAGGAGAGGCAGTTTGGACGTTTCCTTCTTCTTCCCTGATTTCATTAAAATGAACCAATCCTTCTCTTGCCCTCCCAAAGTATTGTATCCTCCTGGATTAGGATGTTTAGCTCATTCTGACTGGTAGGGACTGAACATGCAGAAGAAGAATCATCACGGTCTCTGACCTCAAGACACACAGTCAAGAGAGTCCCAACGAGTGTATGTGCTTGCCTTCTCACTGGCCTGTAAGCTATTTGAGGATGAGAACTGCTTTGGTTCATCTTTGTTGTTGGCCCCTGAGCTAGAGAGGTGCCGAGGATACAGAGGGCTGTTTAGCTAACATGGATCTGACTCATAAAGATACCTATTGTATTAGGTTTCTTATTCACATGTGAGTTAGGAAGCATATGGAAATAATATCATACTCAGCTCTTCAGCAAATATTTATTGACTATATGTACCAAAGACTCAGGTGCCAGGGATACAGTAACAAACAAAACAAAGTAACTGTCTTCATGAAGCTGACATTCTAAACTGGGGAGACAGACAATAAAGGACTAAAATAAATCATGTAACTCAGATATTAATAGGTGTCATGAAGTAAAATAAGTAGGACAAGGAGATAGTGATTGAGGGTTGGGAATATGGGGGGAACGGTGACTATAATATATGGTACTCAGGGTATGCCTCTCTGCAGAGGTGAATAGAATAATTCATGAAGAATAATTCATGCTGGAGGCATATTCCAGGCAGAAGGAACTGAAAGTTCCCCTAAGGCAGTAACATACTTGGTGTGTTTTGGTAGCAGTTAGAAGGATAGCATGACTGGAACAGAGCAACAGGGTAAGAAGGGGGTCAAGGGAGACAAAGGTCAGATCATGCAAGGTCTTGTAGGCCAGAGTAGAGTTTGAATTTTATTTTAAGGGAGATGAGGAGCCATTGACAAGTTTTTGGCAAGGGAATGACATGAGCTTATTTATATTTTAGAAATTTTACTCCAGAGGCACCTGGGTGTCTCAGTTTGTTAAGTCTCTGACTCTTGGTTTCGGCTCAGGTCATGATCTCACCATTCATGAGTTCGAGCCCATTGGGCTCCATGCTGATAGCATGGAGCCTGCTTGGGATCCTCTCTCTCCTTCTTTGCCCCTCCTCTGCTCGCTCACTGACACACACACACACACACACACACACACACACACACACACACCCTCTCAAAATAAATAAATTTTTTACTCCAGTTTCTGTGAGGAGAATGAACTCTAGGGGTATAAGAGTGAAAGCAGGGCACCATTCGGGGCACCATCAGGTCATTTTAACAGTAAACTATGAATGTAATGTTGTTGGCTCAGATTTGCAGTATTTTTGAAACTAGAGGCAACATTATGTGCTGTTAGATTAGATGCAAGGAGGGAGAGAAAGAGAAGAGTCAAGGATGCTACCAGTTTGGGGGGCCTGACAAAAGGAGTTCCTACTTTACTAGGAGAGAAATATGTTTGAGAAGAATCAAGAGTTTGCTTATAGACATTCCAAATTTGAGTTGTCTGATAGACATCCACACGAAAATGTCTACTAGTTGATTAGAAATGTGAATTAGGAGTTCAGGGCGGAAGTTGGAGCTGGGACCCAAGAACATATACATGACATTTAAGATAATGGGACCTCAGGAGAGCAACTGGACAGTAGTCACAGAAAAGAAAAATAAGGGTACAAGGATCAATCCCCAAGGCCCTTCATGGATTCAATGTAAATTATTACAAAGTAGAGAATATATCAACTATTATCATAATACTTATTACACTTTATTTTATGCAAGATGACAAAGGACTAATTTATTCACTCAATAAATATTTATCATGTGCCTACTGTGTGCCAAGCACTGTTTTAGATACTTAGGATGCAGCAGTGAAAAAAGAAACATCAAATTTTCTGCCTTTATGGAATTTTCCTTCCAGTGTGGGAAGAAGATAATAAGCAAACTATAGTATATTATGTCACAACAATAGCTAGAATTAAATTAAAACAGGTCTTTGTACCACTCTTTCTTCTATTGGATGTTCCTGCCCCAGAAATTCATTCTAGGACCCTCAAAGACTTCCATATTTGCTTTAAGGTCATCTTCTCAGTGCAAGTCTCCCTGATATTTCTGTTTAAAATGCCAAATCCTCACCCCCACTCTCCATTTGACTCACCTGCTTCTTTGCTATACTTTTTTTCTATAGCACTCACCACCATCTCATTTAATATTTTTGTTGTATATTTATATACCCATTTATTATTTGTCTCCCCAAGTAGACTATCAGCTCCATGATGGCAGGGATTTGTTTTGAACTTTTCTGTTTACTCTTTCCACCGCAGAACCTGGAGCAATTTCTGACATGTGCTACATACTCAAGATTTGCTGAATAAATGAATCAATTTCTCAATGAATAATCACTGTCATCACTGAGAACACACTTTATCTTACCAAGTAACTGGAGTATGGCTCCAAACAAGGTAATGACTACTGTATTCTTTTGAGCTTCTGATAAATTTCACCATGGACATGAAATATAGACATTCTGTAAAAAATCAATGAGTTCATTGAAGACTTAAATCATGTAAACAATCTTCTGACAGCTTTTAAATTCTAAGGCAGAACATAATATACTTCTTAATTGAATGCCTAGGTTGGGTTTATCATAGCTTACCTATAAATATTATCCAAATAAATGACCTGAATAGAATTGTATATTTTACTTATTGAATGCACCTTTATGGTGCTCTGGAATTCCTTGTGTCGTCAACTTCAACCGCATACAATGATGACAAAGATCATTCTGGTTTGAAATCTTGTTGTCTTTCCAAGGAGTGAGCTAAGGTAAATCTACACAATTGTTTAAAAGTAAAGAATGATCTTTGTCATCATGTTTTGACTTATAATGATTTCTAGGTAAACACTGAGGTAAAAACAGTCTATCAAATTTATGAGGAAAGAAATCGGTTGTTCATTTTAAACCTCCCGTCACATTTTAAAAAATCATATTTGCAGAGCAAATAATCATGTGAATAAATAATTAGATTGCAGTGTGCCAAATATCATACCAAAGGTATGGAAAAATATTATGAATAGAGAGAAAGACCCAGCTTGAGGAGGTTGGAGAAATTTTTACAAAATAAGTTATAGTTGAGCCAGGAGGAAGTGTTTTTCCACATGAAGAAATGGAGTCTGGGGCATTTCAGATAGATACATCATCACAGGGATAAAGGAATTACATAAAAGCTATGGGACAATAAACATTTCAGTGGGGCCAACAGACATTGTATAGACATAGAGAAAGTTTTCACTGGAAATGAAACTAAGATAAAACCATGAAGAAGCGAGGCAAGCAAGTGAAGGAACTTGTAGTCCAGGCTAATGTGCTTGGATTTTTCTCACAAGTATGTTTAAAGCAACACAATGTTGCATTTTAGAAAGAATAGTTCAAGTAGTCCTTGGAGGTTAGATGGAAATTGGAGAAATTTCCACCCATGGAGCCAAGTGAGGAGGTGGCGACAACGCAGCAGTGGATATGGAGGGAAGGGATGATGTTTAAAAGACATTTCTACGGTACAGTGGCTTTATGAGTTGAGTCCAAATTCATGTTAGGTTTAAAAAAATAAATGCAATTATGGGGCCCCTGTGTAGCTCAGTCGGTTTAGCGTCCAACTTTGGCTCAGGTCATGCTCTCACGGTTCGTGGGTTCAAGCCCCACTTCGGGCTCTGTGCTGACAGCTCGGAGCCTGTTTCGGATTCTGTGTCTCCCTCTCTCTGCCCCTGCCCTGCTCACACTCTGTTGTGCTCTCAAAAATAAATACACATTTTAAAAACTTTTTAAGGGGCGCCTGGGTGGCACAGTCGGTTAAGCGTCCGACTTCAGCCAGGTCACGATCTCGCGGTCCGGGAGTTCGAGCCCCGCGTCGGGCTCTGGCCTGATGGCTCAGAGCCTGGAGCCTGTTTCCAATTCTGTGTCTCCCTCTCTCTCTGCCCCTCCCCTGTTCATGCTCTGTCTCTCTCTGTCCCAAAAATAAATAAACGTTGAAAAAAAATTAAAAAAAAAACTTTTTAAGAGTATTTCTTTCTGAAAAGATCACTATAAATAAATCAATCAATCAAAGACAAAACTATCTGTAGACAAGAAACATTACAAACACATATAATACTAAGCAGTCTTGAAATCCTGGCCCTGTTGACATACAGGTCCTCAAACAGATCAAGGAAGCTGGGAGTTAAGTGCCTATAGGGTAATAGGAAGGAAAATATTGAATATGCTGTGGGAAATCTCAGTCAATTTAACTGAATGAGATCGGGGTCCCAGCAGAATGAACTTCCTGTGAAAGGAGGCTAAGGTAGGCTGAAAGTGCTGCCACAGTCTTCGATTTTATATAAAGCTTGTACACATGTCATCACAGGAACCACAGAAATCCTCAGGGTCTAAGAAAGGGCCTGAATGTTCCATTGTCTTAGTGATGGTATCTGCTGATTTCCCATTATCTCTGTGGGAGGGAAGAGCCATGAGCCTTGGGTTTTCAGAGCATAGGTGGAGGCAACCACAAAGCTGCTAGATAGGGATGGTTAAACACAGGGACGTAAAAGAAAAGCCACTGACGATGCATCTTGAAAACTAGAATTCCAAAGGACACAAACAATACTGAGAAAAACTGCCAACATGCATAAATGTCTAGCAAATTTACTGTCAATAGGGTGCAAATGGAAGAATCTCAAAACTGCCAAAAAAACCTTATGTTTAGGACATCCAAAGAGATCAAGGAAGGGACGGAAACCATTTTTAAAAGGCAAGAAATCATGAGCAGTAAGGACAAATAAAATAATAGATAATCACCAAAAAACCTTCAGCAGTCATTTTAATTAATAAAAAATGATCAGCGGGACACAATCAAAAGGAGATGGAGTTAAAAGGAGTATAATAACACAAGAAAAATCTCCTATATGGTCTCAATAGCAGATTTCAGAGGGAAGAAGAATGAAATCAAATTCACTGCTACCAGACCTGCCTTATACAAAATACGAAAGGACACTGATGGTAATTTGGATCCTTAAAAAGAAAGGAGGAGCATCACAAGTGATAAATATGTGGGGAAATATGTGGAGTAGTCGAAGATTACCCCCAACATCCTATCCTGAGTACCCATGAAGAGAATACAGGGGGAAGAGCAACTTTGGGTAGATCAGAGAGATGTTGAATTTAGTTTGGGCCTGCTGAATTTGATGTCTGAGATTCCTACAGGACGTGTCAGCAGAGATGTTCAGGAAGCCAATACTGAATGCAACAGAGGCAGCCAAAGAAGCCACGAAAATAGTGAACAATGCCAAGAAATCCAGAGGCGAAAAATAGATGAGAAACTTAATCTTGCAAAACTCATGGACAATCCACCCAGCACATGTTGCATGAAAATGCAGAAATCGTAGCCTGACCGGAAATGGTTTGGAATCCTCAGTCTGAAAAGGCAAACAGAAATCTATGCATCAATAACTGGCTTAGATAGGGGGAAAAAGGAGAAGTCTTTCCCACTGGAATCCACATATTAATCTAATATCAGAACCAGGGACATTCTGAAAGAAGGCCATCTTTGTAGATGAAAAAAGAAAACAAAACACAAAGTACTACCTTGCACTGGAGGCTTTGGTTATGAAGATGTTTTATAGACTAAAAATTTTGAAAGGCTCAGCAAAGGTGTAGATCCATTCACTGATAGAAGATGCAAAATAGCTGAATAAGGAGACTCAAACTCAGTTCCTAACCTTATGAGGGCAACTTGCATTTTCTTCACATGCCTAATCTTTTTGCTGTCAGAATAGCCAGATGGACAATTGAGCAGGCCTAATACTGCATGCCTTATACTTTATGACTTCCTGAAGTTGGAAATTGGATGCAAGATCTGAATACAGATGGAATCTGGCATTCATTCCAAACTTGTAAGTCAAGCATAAATTATTAAAATGGATTTACAGAGGAGATGTGATCAGTGTTGTTCATCACCTGAGTTTGTGAGTAGCTTTTTATGACACCCTTCAGTTATGCATTTAATGAGTATTCAATACTTTTTAGTTGAGTATATTTTTGCACAGAGATATATACCGTATTATATCACACTGTCTGATTCGAGAACAAAACTAATCAAATACAAATCAAAATACAACAGTTAGAATGGTCAGGTTGGAAGACACCTTAGAGAGGACCTGCCTCAGTTTTCTGGGAAAGTTCCAGCTTCAGTTCCTCCCATGGGCATTCAACTCAGTTGGAAATCCTTCAGTGACAGAGAAAAAAGCCCTCATCAGCTGAACACTGTGCTAGTTGCTTCATAGACACTATGTCCTATAACTTTCACAGTACAACCCTAGCAGTTACACCATTTTATAGACAAGGAATCTGAGGCTCCGACATTTTAAGTGACTTGTCTAAAGTCACAGATTTAGTAAATGATGAAATCCATGCATAACACGTGCTCTTTCCCTAACTTCAAATTGCACACCCTGTCCATTGATCATGGAATTCTTACCATCACCTTATAAGATAGTCCCTTCCACAGTTCTATTACCCCCCAAATTTTTTCTCAGTTGTGCCTGAAAACCAATTGATTTTCAAATCATTCTTCCACATGGAAGTGCATCCTATTTGTAAAGACCATCGTCATGTTATCGATGCGTCTTCTCTATGCTGAACATCCCCAGTTACCCTTATAGTCCTCAATCGACAGTGCACAGGCCTCTCACCCTGTGATGGTCTCTGCACACCCTCTAGTTTGCCAATGGCTGATTTCACATAATAAAGTAGTGACTTAGCTAGCCTTGGCGCTCATAAGAGCAACTTTGTTCCAGAGGTCTACCTGCTGTGCGGGACTTAACATCACCTTGTAGGAATAAACTCTTTGAAAGAATGACAGGATAGACAGGGCCATAGAAGCTTCACTTAAAATGTTTCATGGCTACATTTCAAAAGACTGAGGATTACGAAAATGTAACTTTACTTTGTGATACAGTGCCGAGTCTTTGGGCTCAGAGCCAAAACATCATACACATATCCTGTATCAGAGAATGTGTCATCCAGGGGTTTTAGAAGTGACTTTTCAGGTTTCCCAAGTCCATGAAATGGTCACATTCTTAATAATAATAATAAAAAGCCCAGCATCCAAAGCATAGAGCAGAACCCTTTTATCTTCCCTGTCACTGTACCACTAGTATCTAAGAGAGTATTATGGCATATCTTGACAGAACTTGAACCATAAAAAATACAAATTGGACTCTTCCTGGCTAATTTGTCAGTGAAGGGGGCCTGTAGGAGAGGGAATAAAAACATGTAATGGTGGATACTTAAGCCTAAACTCTAAGAAATACTAGTGACCTATATGTAAAGAAAATTTATCAAAATTAGAACATGTGAAATATATTAATATGATAGGATTGAATTTTAGTGTTCCTTCAGGAAGAATTCTTAAGTAAGTTAAGGTGATTTTTCCTGAAGGATGAAGCACAGGCAAATTTAACTCAATGTCACACACAGAAATACAGATTTGGCCCAAAGGCATAACAGTTTCCTTCACTGTCAAGTGTTACTAATCTTGAATGTCCAACATTTCAGTGGATTTTCCATGGGCCCTTTGTCATCCGGTACAAATTCTATAGGACTGGTCCTTCAGCATTATATTCAAATGTGCTCTTTGAAATAATAAAGATTCTCTCTTTCTGCTGACTCTTTACCTATACATATATACATATGGGCATACACACACGCGCACACACACACACACACACACACAACCCTTGGACATTTAAAATCTGTTTCATAGTCTCCTAATTATCATTACAAAACCCTTGCCAAATACTTAGAAACCCTTCTGATGGGTATAATCTATGCAAAGTTAGAAAAGTACTTTGCAATCCTTGGCCTTCACATACCTAAGATGTCCCTGAAGAAGCTGCAGGTTTATTGATTACTTTGAATGGATTTTACAACATTCTGTAAAGAATATTTTTGTAGAAATGTGCAAACCGACTATAAAATTCAAATGAAAATTTGAGGGACCTAACAGCCTAAACATTTCAAAAGGAGAACTAAATTGGAGTACTATTCTGCCTGATTTCAAGAATCAGTATTAAACCACAGTCATCAAGAGGGTGTACTCTTGGTGTAAGGATGACTAAATAGTTAAAAGGAACAGAATAAAAAGTTTAGAAATAAACCTACACACGTATGCTCAACTGATTTTAAACCAAGCTCCCATTTTCAATAAATGGTACTGGAATACTATGAGATCCACATGAAAAAAATGAACCTTGATCCTTACTTCACAATATGCACAAAACTCAACTCGAAATGGATTATATGTCCAAGGGTAAGATTAAAAAAATACAAAATTCTACCTTGGAATGGACAGCAATTTACTTAATATGAAACAAAGGCAAAATATTTATATCTAATAATATACACATATACAGAATATATAACTAACAATTCATTAATAAGTAGACACCCAGATAAAAATAAGTAACTATTTAAGCAGATATTTTATAAAAAGTATATGAATGGCCACTAAGCATATGAAAAGATAGTCATTTGTTCCTAGGGAAATGTATTAAAAACCATGATGGGATATCATTCGATACCCACTAGAATGGCTAAAATTAAAAACACTGAAAATTGCTAGATATCAGAGTGATGAGAATTCTCAAACATGATTGATGAGAGCATAACACGGTATAATCGCTTTTAAAAAGTCTGGCATTTTCTCCAAAGATTATCCATACTTCCTTGTGAATCAGCAATTTCACTCGTGAGTATTTATCCAAAAGACATGAAACTTATATCCATATAGAGCTTTGTAAATAACTGTTCATGTCAGGGTTATTCATAACAGCTGATAAATGGAGAGAACTCAGGAACAATCAATTACATAAGGAGGGGGACACCTGGGTGGCTCAGTCAGTTAAGCATGAGACTCTTGATCTCAGCTCCGGTCATGATCTCAGGGTGGTGAGATCGAGCCCCTGTGTCAGGCTCCACGCCCAGTGCAGAGCCTGCTTAAGACTCTCTCTCCCTCTCTCTATGCCACTCCCCCCCCCCAATAAAAAGAAAATGAGGTGAGTAGGAAAACGACCTGCAATGTGTGTAAACAATGGGAAACAGTGGTAGACAAAAAACCTATTGATACAACAATATGAATCAATCTCAAAAATGTTATGCGAAGTGCAGAAAGCCAGTCCAAGAATATGACATACAGTACGACTCCATGAAATTCTAAAAGCAAAAGTAATCTCTAGCAAATCTCTGGTTGCCTGGCCCAGGGGTCAGGAGATGGAATTGACAACAAAGGCTCAGTAGGGAACTTTTTAGGCTGATGGAGATGTTCTAAATCTTGATCCTGGGGGTTGGTAATTATGCAGGTGTGCTTGACAAATCTCATCACAGTATGCACTCAAAATGTGTCCACTGTATTTTATTTAAATTATACCTCAAGGAAATTGATAAAGACCAAAACATTTGTACACTGTTGTCTATTTAAATGAGTTGAAATTGCTTTGTTACAGGCAATTTAAAATAAAAGAGTACCTTCTCCTGCCTATGATTTCTTGTGCATTCTATTTTCTAACTTGACATTTTCTCAATTTACCTGAAATTATATATTTATATATATATATGTTTATATATATTTGAGAAAAATTGTATAAACATATATATTCATGTGTATACCATATATATTATATGGTATAATGTTTATATATACATATGTTATATACATATATATACATGTTTATACATATGTATATGTTATATATGCATAAATATGTTAATATATACATATTATATATATAATACACACATATTTATATATATAGTATTAGGGAAATGTAGAATGTGAGATATACACTAATCCCAGTCTGAAGGTTAATGAGAGGTACTCTTAGCTAATAGTATTTACACAATAATCCTACTTCGAGCTCTACTGAAGCAGACATTTCACTGTTTGGGAAGTCAAAGGAGTGACAAATAGTATTGATTTACTTGCTTCAAAATTATGCAATGCTTTACAGCTTAGAATTCTTCAAAGTCTGTCTCCTCAAAGACCCTCACAACAGCCTTGGTCGGAATTCTAATTTTCCCACTTTATTCATAAGAAAACCAACAATCAGAGAGGTGAAGTTCCCAAGGTCTCATAAAGTGGCAGGTTCAGGACTAAATGCCAGAGCTTCTGACTGCATTCAAGTACTTTTTCCTCTGTAAACCCTGCCCCCTTTCTCTGGCCAATCTTCCTTACTTTTGACAAAAAGGAAACCCAATGATAGGAACGCAATGGAAACTGCTTATGTATGTATTTATATCTATGTCTATATCATCTATGTTTGTATCTATGCATTCCCAAAGTTAAGAGGCACAGGGTAGCCACAGGAACAAAAATGGATAGAAAAATTTAAATAGAGTACATGAAATGCTAAAAGATATATAGCCATTCAAATATAGTTGATTAAAACTGCAAATACCAGAGAATCTATAGCAGGGAGGCATGTGGAAACAAGCCATGTGAAACCATAGGAAGAAGGAAATGGGCTTTTTGACTGGCACTGGGCATTAAATTGAAGTTTGGGCCAAACTAAGCAGGTTACTATGAAGCAGGGGGTCCTAGTTCAAGTCAACATAGGAGTTGTACTTACACTCGTGCTAACACAGGATAATGCTTAAAAGTCTCCATTGTGGAATCAGACGGACTCGGTTCAGACCAAACAGATTTCAGCTATAATTGTTTTTCAACAGCTGTGAGACCCTGGTCAAATTGCTTCACCTCTCGGAGCCTAATATTAATTTTTAGTAAATAATTATCCTCTAGGCATCCCGCTCCCAGTTATATTACAACACCTTGCATATATTAGGTGTTAAGTAATATTTGTGGAATTTCAATTAAAAAATCTTCCTGTCAATATCAAAAGATTATCATTAGAAGAAGGACAGGTAGGGGATCTGCCATCCACAAATTGCCATCCCCCCCACCAAATTCCCACTGTTTGGCGCTTCTGGGTAAGGCATCTCTCATGGACTACTGTCAAAATGCATGCCCACCCACCGCACAGTGCTTTCCTTAGTCAAAGAAGATCCAAACACATCCAAAACAGATGCAAAGCACTATGCCAGACAATTGACTTTCCTCCATTTCTCTCATCCTACCATGCCTCAAAAGACCAACAACTGTTTGAATGCCATACTTGACCTTTTCAACATAATAGTGTCTTAAATAAATTAAGAAGAATGCAATATTCAAGACATACAAAAAAGAATGAAGAGTAAACAGCATGGAGAAGCTGACCCAGTTACTGCAACAAGTCAATAGCATGAAAAGATAAATGGCAGGGAGGAACGCCCGGACGAAGAGGGACTAGAGATCTAACAACTAAATGTCATGTGTGGACCTAATGTGGGTCCTGATTTGAACAAGTTAACTGCCCATAGTAATTTGGGAGACAATTAGGGAAAGTATCTTAATAGTCTTTTGGTATACGCGATATTAAGGTTAATAGTAGTGATGGCATTGTAATGTTTTTTAAAAGCTCACATTTTTAGATATGGTTGCTGCAGAATGCAGAAATAAAATGACAAGCTTGGAATTGGCTTTAAATTACATTTCAGGAAAGAAGAACAAAGATGATGCGAACGCGGCAACATTTTGATAACTGTTGCTACGCAAGGTGAGTATACAGGAATTCGTTTACCAGCACCTCTACTTATGTTCACATTTGAAAATAACTTCTAATAGCACATTTGGTGATAGAAAGTACCTATGTAGCCAAACTCAGTTTATGAACTCAAAGCCAATTGAGAAAATTCCCTGCACCAATTATCTCCAACCCCTACACAAATGACCACTATCCTGATTTTGGTGTTTATTATTGTCTTGTTACTCTTCATACATCTGTCACCTATTTATTTATTCCTAAGCCATATATCACATTGTTTAAGACATTTTTAAACTTCATAAAAACGGTATCCAATTGTATGTGTCTTCTACTTGCTTTTTTTAGGGAAATATGACGCATGTCTGATTCATCCATACAGCTCCAAAATAGAGTCTTCTAAAAATACATTCCATTTTTTCTTTCTCTGAACTGACCAAAGTTTATATCAGCATTGTATGCCTACTGGAGTTCCTGCCATCTTACCTTTATTGGTAAGAAGTTGTGGAACTTTATTGACCCACAATGCTCTCTGAAGGAGGAGTTCTGTGCAAGCTAATTGTGTCATTCATTAAAGGTTAGCAGAATTTTGTCTCCTCCAAAATCCATTTGTCTCTTAAAATTTTTTCTAGAAAATATTAGTTG
Source organism: Prionailurus viverrinus (assembly GCF_022837055.1). Taxonomy (NCBI): domain Eukaryota; kingdom Metazoa; phylum Chordata; class Mammalia; order Carnivora; family Felidae; genus Prionailurus; species Prionailurus viverrinus. The sequence goes on along the minus strand of NC_062579.1, from coordinate 113,666,556 downwards.
AAACAACTGTTTAAAACTATATGTTTAGTACCTCAGCAAATAAGTAGAATAAAGCATAGTGACTGAATACTTTTGTCGTTGTTATCATAAGACTTGACATCTGTTGGCTAAATCTAAAGATCTTGTTGTATATCTGTCTCACCTCACTGTGAACATAATGATGACAAACGGTGAATACCTATAATATGGGAATGCGATATGCTCATAATTACTTATCTTGGATGTTCTTTGAAAAAGCCTCCAAAATATGCATTGTTGTGAGCTGTCTCATTCAAAAATCTCTGCCCCCCCTTCCTGGAAGGGAACTAATTACTATGTGTTGGTCTTCCAGAAGAGTGGGAGATTATTATAAAATAATGCCTACAGGCGCCTGGGTGTCTCAGTCAGTTGAGTGTCCAAGTCTTGATTTTGGCTCAGGACATGATCCCAGGGTCGTGGGATCAAACCCACATCAGGCCCCACTCTGAACGAAGAGCCTACTTAATATTCATTCTCTCTCTCTCTCTCCCCCTCCCTCTCTCACCCTTCTCCCCCCTCCCCTGCTTGCGTGCTCTCTCTCTAAAGTAAAAATAAAATAAAATAAAATAAAATAAAATAAAATAAAATAAAAGCCCTAGGTCTATTCCCAAATAGTTTTGGTCACGTAGTCAGTGTTCAACAAATACTTACAATTTTTTAAAAATTGGTTGGAAATGCAGTAAGGACAAAGTCTGTTGAACACATCAGTTGGCTATCATTGTAAGTGCTTTCTCAAGGAGAAAATATAAAGAAATAAAAGATATCTGAATGTTTCTCCATATCTAGTAGCTTAATGCATAAGTGACTTCAGGATAGTAAAGGGACGCAGAGGAGCAAACCTCTCGTCTTTGCTCGCGCTCTGAGGCTCGGTGAGAAATCAGCACTGGAAATTTGTCTCTCTTTGATATACAGAAGGGGATGGGAGTTTCTTCCCCTCTTTTAATTTTGTTACTTTCTAAATGTTTGTTTATTTTTGAGAGAGAGCACAACCAGGGGAGGGGCAGAGAGAGGGATCAGAGGATTCCCACCAAGCAGGCTGTGCTGACAGCGGCTAGCCCAATGCAGGGCTTGAACTCATGAACTGAACCGGGAGATCATGACCTGAGCCCAAGTCGGATGCTCGATCGACTGAGCCACCTAGGCGCTCCTCTGTTTAAGATTTTAATGTGGCTTTGTGACTAAAAAGTTTTTCCTCATAATTCCCTAAAAATACTCAGAAATGGGAACATATTTTCATATAAATATTATGAGATTAATTACTTGGGAGAATTCTCCCTAATCAGCATGCATAGTAGGACTGCAGAGAATGTTGTAGATTCTGTGATACTGATATAATATCCAAGAACTGGGGAAAAGACTTAGGAGGAACTGCTAGATGTTCTTTATGAAAAGAAGCAACCCACAATAGCCTTTTCTTCCAGTAAACAGGACTTAAAGTATTTAACAGCAATATGTCTTCTAGCATGGATCTAGGCAAAATCTTTGGTGTCTTCGAAGGACAGCATTGGGCAACAAGATCCCTAGCCGTTCTAGCTCTTTCATTCTGCAAGGTGAGGACACACAGACATATTTATAATGGATTTATAGCACCAGAGACAATTACAAATGTGATTATGAACAACTTATTGCTATAATTTTTTTAAACTGTGTTTGTACATGTGAAAGTGTGTGTGTGTGTGTGTGTGTGTGTGTGTGTGTGACAAAGCAAATTCTTGAGGAAAACATCATTATTTACATCCTGAAACAAATTCTGTATATCTGATGTTAATGAAAGTCCCAAGAATAAGGCGATTGGTGAAGATCCGTGTAAGTAGATGCCTTCATCTGGCTGCTGGATCTCGTTTTAAATCACTGCAAAATAAAGAGCTTTTCCCTGAGGCCAAAGTTAACTTTCATTGAGAAGTTGGTGAAAATTTTCCTCCAAGACAGCCCACGTCTTTATACTTCAAGGACAGATGTAGAATCCAGTTTGGACTAGAAGTGGCATGTAGGACACTCAACTTGCCATCAGAAGACGTGGCCATTAGCCTCAGCTCTGCTATTTCCAAGCTGTGTGACCTTTGAATAGGAGTTCAAGGCCTTTAAAAACTCATTGGGTCTAACCCATTTGTTTTATAGTGGTTAAAAATAAAAATAGTGGTTGCAATCTAACAACACATAATTGAGAGAAGGAAAAAGTTTTAAATCACTAACTACCCAAATGATATTGGGATCACTTTAATTAACGCTATTCTAATTGCCAATTCTCTACTACTGCCTCCAGCCAAGCTCCTGGAAGAAGTGTCTATAAATCATGTCTCCACTTCATTACCTCCCATTTCTCCTTAACTCACTCCAGCTTCTCTTCTGTTCCCACCCCTCCATCAATACGGATTTCTCTAAGTTTTACCAACGACTTCCTTGTTCCACGGTCAGGTAGATCCTTTCCAGATCTTTTGTGAGTTGACCTCCCAAGAGCTTTGGCTGAAGTTTTTAACTCCCTCCTTGTTGAAGCTCTTACTTCTCTTAGCTTCTGGTACTCTGGTTTTCCTCTTAGCTTTCTGGCTTTTCCTTTTTGGGTTCTTTGATGGGTGTATCTGATTGTTGAAGTTTAATATTAATTTTAGATGAATAATCTGATGGTTGGGGCACCTGGGTGTCTCAGTCAGTTAAGCGTCTGACTTCATGAGGTCATGATCTCACCGTTTGTGGGTTCAAGCCCCACATCGGGCTCTGTGCTGACAGCTCAGTCTGGAGCCTCCTTCAGATTCTGCGTCTCCCTCTCTCTCTGCAGGTAGGAGTACCTTCCTACTCATTGCCTTTATAACATTTGTCACCATTTTAGTTATGTATTTGTGTTACTGTTGGGCCAGTGTAAGTCTGGTCCATTATACAGACACCATCTGAGCAAGAAACATCTCTGTTTTGTTCAGCACCACGTACATAGTAAATGTTAGGTACGTATCCAAGTATCAACTCACTGCATGTCAGGTAGGTAGTCCTTTTCTGGCCCTCAAATGCTTTTGCCCACTTTCTTCAGGGGCTTTTACTTGCTCTGGTCTCTGAGATGCTTTTTATTCCTATTTGAACATGTCCAGCTTCTGTTAGCCCTTCAGGTCTCAGCTCCAATGTCATTTCCTCAGGAAGCCTTTCCCTGATGGTCTGACCTGAAGTTGTCTTCTACTCTTACCCTGATCATGCAGCATGGCAGGATCTTCTGAACTGAGTTCCTTATTTATTTATCTCACTGATAGACTGCCAGGCTCCTGAGAGTAGAGAGCTGGTCTGTACTGTTCACCAGGGCAACGCTTATGCTTCACACAGAGCAGTAACTCAAAGAAACTTACAAAATGAATGTTTCAAAAAGAATAAAAAGGTTCTCAGCAAGTTATAAAAGTATTATATGAAAGAGTGAGAGATTATGTACTATTGGGGATATCGGAAGACTTTTTGGAGGTAGAAACATCTGAATTGCAACTTCCATGATCATGAGAGCTATAGCAGTTAGAGCACAAATGTGGGAGTAGAGAATTCCAGGTTATGGGAAGAGCTGGAGCTCGGGCCCAAATTGAAAGAATTGAGGCTTTTTTCCTCCACCCACGCATGGCAAATAAGTCAATGACAAGAAGAAAAACAAAGCTGAAAAGATACATTGGTATTATATCCTATGAGGTTTCACATTAGAGTATGTGCACTAACGAGCATTAAAAAAAGAAGACAAAAACTGCAACCTGATCAAATCTGTGTTTTTAAGCAGGCCAATCAAAAAGAAATGTAAAGAATGATGGCATAAAGAAGGAGTGGAAGTAGAAAGGAGGTTAGTGCAACCTGCCAGGAGAAGACGTCTGGATTTGAGTAACAGCTTTGAAGAAAGAAAAGAGGCACAGATCAAGAGGCCCAGAAGAATTTGTTTGCTAACTGCGAGTGTATGTAGAGTGGAGGATGAAAGGTTTATAATCTCCTTTGATAGGAACATTATTTATGTTGCTAAGGAGCTTCGCCATTGGGCAAAGTTAAGATGGTTGTGAAGATGAATTACAGTAGAAAGACAAATTTTGATGATTTCTGGACACGTGAATAAAAAGCAGAGCTGATAGTTAAGTGTTTGAGTCTGGAATTCAGGGGAATGAGTAATACTACAAATAAATATTGGGGAATCATCACCTCTATGCTACTCAAAACACAACAGTGGATAAAACTGTCCAAGAATGAGAGGAGAAGAAAGAATACAGCTAATAACTGAATATCGGTGGAGGTTTAGGTAAAGACAAACTAGAAAAAGCTCCATGAGACAATATACTAGCAAAGAAAGAAAAGAGAAAACTTCAGCTGAAATGTATGGCTTGTGCTTCAATGAAGGTCTCTTACTATTCTTAGATTATAAAAGGCACGTCATATGGTGCAGACAGCTTTAAGTGATCAAATTATTCCTATTTAATTGTCAGAGCTGATGAATTTTTAATGTCAGATGTAAAGGTTGTTAATTCTGCCAAAAATTCAGTAGAACATTAGATGTTTCCACTGGAACTTTGATGCAATATCACTTTTGATGTTTTGTGTGCTAATCCCTATTTAATGCAGCCATATGAAAGAGAGCCATACATAGAAATCTAGAAAACTTCCTTATAATACGCAATATGTAAAATGATCAGAGTGGTTGGTGGCTTTTGAGTCTTTATAATGAGACTTTTTTTCTTGTACATTTTGCACCGGTCCTCAAATTCTACAAGTGAATGTGTGGTGTGTGTGTGTGTGTGTGTGTGTGTGTGTGTGTGTGTTTCCCTGAATTTCAGCTTAGGAAAAATCAAGGATACTCAATACAGTTTTTTAAGGCTGACACTGCAGATAAATTGCCTATTTGGGTTATAGTGATATTCAATCCTAGGGGAGCAGAGGACATAGATTCAGATGCATTCTGTTGTGATGATATCTTTAGTTGTGAATTCTTCCATTTGGAATCCATAATTACAATGTCCCCATACTTGAGGTTATTCTCAGCATTCAACCCCCTGATAAATCTGTCTACACAAAACGGCAGCTGGTCCACTGGCAATTGAACTGCTTTTGGTGACATAATTTCATGGTATTTTTTAGATTCTCTGAAAGAGAGCAGCTGCCCAGAGCTTCAGAAGCATTGTGCATGGGGGACTTTGCTCACACGTCTCTAGGGACGAGGAGGCTGTATAGGGTGACTACTGGCGAGAATCGTCAGGTAAATAACTGTCTCGTGGAGAATGTTCTTTTGCTTGTTTTGGTCCCTATGCTTGGAATTACAAGCATTGTTAGAAAGGGGGAAAAAACTTGGTAATGAGGTGATAAGTTTAGATCAAGAAAGAAAACTCAAGTTTCTCCAAAGGCTTTTTAAATTTAATCCTCAAATGAGACTATGTTAGAAAAAGAAACAATAAAACAGATGGAAGAATCCAGGTGGTCTGAAGGCAGAAGCTAATACCCCAAATAGAATTAATTCTCTTAGCATACTTTTAGGTTAGGTTTTATGAAAATCTATTTGTTTTGCACAGACGAGAAACAATTTGCATCTGACCTTGTAGCAGAAAAAGACACTGATTTTCAGGCAGGAGGAATTAAACGTGAACCATAGACTTATTACTCTAACCCGTGCTATTTTGAACATCTTGTAAGTGATTCAGGCCACAGTTTGTCTGACCCAAGGGGATAACTTGCTTTCAAACTCCCCTGGCAAATCCTGCCTTATTGGGAGTAGTTAAACAAAGGATGGATGGATGGATGGATACATTCTCCACAAACAGTCCTTTATGGGACATATTTTTGTATTGAACTTGCCCTAAATCACCACATCACACAACTGTAGGAAGTTGAAGTGATTGAAACAAATACAAAGAGAGATCTTTTGTGATGATGAACTAGTCTTGTATTTTAATTGTGATAGTAATGACACAAATCTACACATGTGATAAAATGGCACAGAAGTATACATAGATCTTATGTCATCATCCATTTCCCACTTATGGTTTCCCCATGTACCCACTGGAGTATATACATGGCATCTCTATACTATCATAGCAACTTCCTGCGAATCCACAATTATTTAAAAACAAAGTCTAAAATGTGGAGACAATACATGGAAAGAATATCTAAAACTCTTCCTGCCTCCTTTCAAATGACTGGCTCTTTCTTATCAATTTGAGCTCCTCTTGTCACATCCATAGAGAGCACTGGACTATTGCCCCTACCTAAAGTAGCTTCCTTTGATATATCCGATACAGTGTCAGTATCCAAAATGTACAAAGAACTGCCACGGGGGGAGCTAATATGGTGGAGTGGGAGAAGGACCCCAGGCTTGCCTCATCCCTCGAACACAGCTAAGTATCAAGTCATTCTGAATATCCAAGAAATCGATCTGAGGACTGACAGAATGAATTGCACAGCTAGCGAGAGAGAGAAGGCCACACCGTGGAGGGTAAGAGGGGCGGGAACGTGCTGTGAGGGAAAAACATATCATGGGTGCTGCAGAGGGGAGGGAGCCCTGGTTGTGGAGGAAGGGCGAGAGAGGGGAGGGAGGAAGGAGCACACGGGGGATCACGCAAGGAAAACACTTCCCCAAGGCCCTTGAATGGGAAAATGAAACGGACTGATTTTTGTGTTGTTGCAACCAGTGGGGCTCAAAGAGTGGAGTGTCAGAGGTCTGCGGCATGGCTGGTGGAGCGCTCTGAGGGTGCTGCAGTGCTCCTGTAGGGAAGGCAGGCAGACGGCACAATACGAGGATCGCCTGACAGTAGGAGAGGTGGTTCCCCCTTATTGGAGCTTATCTGAGAGAGGTGGCATTGCCGCTCCAGAGACAAAGGAGTGAGCAGGCGCCATCCCCCCACCATGAGAGGCACAGGGACACCTGCTAACGGTGCCTAAACTGGAAACCGGCTCGTCGGTGTGCTTTCTCCAAACCCCACGCTCCTGCACTCGGGTGTAACTGCCCTCCTGGGTCCAACCTGCGTCAGTCTCAGCATGGCAAGACTGTCCCCAAGAAAACCAGTGCGGGTCCTGCCACACCAGGTCCCCAAGTTTGGAGTTTCATTTTTTAGCGTTTTGGCCATTTTTAAATTTAAATTGTATTTAGTTAACATTCAGCGCAGTATGGTTTTAGGAGTAGAATTCAGCGATTCATCACCTACCACACCCAGGGCTGATCACAACAAGTGCCCTCCTTAGTACCCATCACCCATTTAGCCCATCTCCCACCCGCCTCCCTCGATCCACCCACAGTTGGTTCTCTCAGTTACCATGGCTGGGATAGAGCCCAAAGTGCACTGCACTGCTCCAGGCATGGATACAACCCGGACACAGAGGGTACAAAAACAGCAATCTGAAAAACACTCAGGACACACAGGGGAAATTAATCGGTCTTCTGGGAGGGATTCTCTGACAGCAGCGAGTATGAATTCCTTCTCCAGAGACCAAGGAGCTGTCTGGTGCCATTTCCCTTCATGACCCCTCAGCATAAACTGACTTTAGTCAATAGCACAGCTCCAACACTGACCGCCTAAACAGCTTCCATCCAGCCCCATCCCCCAAAAACTGCTGGTGCGGATTTTCTCGGTCAAGCGTGCCTGAGAACCGGCCCAGTGGCCGCCTCCCCCAGAAGACCAGCACTAACCCTGCATGCCCACGTCTACTGTCGTGTATAAAGTTCTGTAAAGCTTCAGCTCGCGTGAAAATAGAACCAGGTCTCTTTTAACGAGCAGATCAGAGCACACCGAGTTAAAACTTGCCACGCTCTGGCCAAGGTCCAAACACTCCCCGCTGCAGGCCAGGAGAGCCTCTGCAGACTACTGGCCTGAAGGACAGAACAGCCAAAACACAGGAGCACAGTACACAGCAGAGACACTCCCTGAGGCGCCAGGCCCTGGACAGGAAATGACCTCTTCTTCATAACGCCATTACTCTCAGGAGCAGGAAACATAACAGGCTTTCCTAACGCAGTGAAGACAACAGAGACCTAGACAAAATGACACGATGAAGAAATTCATCCCAAGAGAAAGGACAAGAAAAGGTAACAGCCAGGAGTCTAATCAAAACATATTCAAGTAATCTGCCTGATCCAGAATTGAAAGCAACAATCCTAAGGATACTAGTTAGATTTGAGAAAAGCACAGAAGACATGAGGGAGGCCCGTAGTGCAGAGACAAAAGAGCTGGAAAACAATCAGGCCGAAGTGAAAAATGCAATAACTGAGATACAAAACCGACTGGTGTAATGACCAGACACATGGAATAAGCAGAGGAATGACTAAGTGGCATAGAAGATCGAATTGTGGAAAAATAAGGAAGCTGACCAAAAGAACGAAAAAGCCTGGATCACAAAAGTAGACTTAGGGAACTCAGTGACTCCATCAAACGTAACAGCATTTGTACCATAGGAGTTGCAGAAGAAGGGGAGAGAGAAAAGGGGGCTGAAGACTTATTTGGAGAAACAGCTGAAAACTTCCCTCATCGGGGAAAGGAAACTGACATCCAAATCCAGGAGGCACAAAGAAACCCCATCAAAATCAACCAAAGCAGGCCAACACCAAGACACCACATCCTGTGGTGAAATTTGCAAACTACAGTGATAAGGAAAATTTCTAAAAGCAAAAAGACAAAAGAAGTCCCTAACTTACAATGAAGACAAATAAGTTAAGCAGTAGGTCTCTCCACAAAACCTTGGCAAGCCAGAAGGGAGTGGCATAATATATTCAAGTGCTGAATGGAAAAAATCTATAGCCAAGAATACTCTATCCAGAAAAGCTATCATTCACAATAAGAGGAGACATAAAACATTTCCCAGACCAAAAAAAAAAAAAAAAAAAAAAAAAAGGAGTTCGTGACCACTAAACTAGCCCTGAAATAAATATAAAGGGAACTCTTTGAGTGGGCAGGAAACACTGTAAGTGACCAAGTCTAGAAAAAGGAACAGAGAAATCTCCAGAAACAATTATGAATCAAGTAATAAAATCGCATAAATTCATATATATCAATAATTACTCTGAATGTAAACGGACTAAATGCTACAATCAAAAGGCACAGGGTGTCAGAATGGATAAATAAAACAAGACCCATCTATATGCAGCCCACAAGAGATTCACTTTAGACCTAAGGACACCTGCAGCTTCAAAGTGAGGGGGTGGAGAAACATTGACCACACAAATGGATGCCAAAAGAAAGCCAGATTTGCCATACTTATATCAGACAAACTAGATTTTAAACCAAAGATTGTAAGAAGGAATGAAGAAGGGTACTATATCACAATAAATGGGACTATCCAACAAGAAGATCAACCAATTGTAAATATTTATGCCCCCCACATGAAAGAAACCAAATATGTAAAACTATTAATAACAAACATAAAGGAACTCATAGATAATAATACAATAATAGTAGGGGACTCGAATACCCCACTTACATGACTGGACAGATCATCTAAGCGAAAATCAAAAAGGAAACAATGGCTTTAAATGACACACAGGACTAGATGGACTTAAACGACATTCAGAACATGTCATCCTAAAGCAACAGAATACACATTCAAGTGCACATGGGACATTCTCTAGAATAATCACATACTAGGTCACAAATCAGGCCGTAACAAGTACAAAAAGAGTGAGGTCATATCATGCATATTTTTAGACCATAACACTGTGAAACTTGAAGTCAACCACAAGAAAACATGTGGAAAGACCACAAATACATGGAGGTTAAAGAACATCCTACTAAAGAATGAATGGGTCAACAAGGAAATTAAAGAAGAAATAAAAATACATTGAAACAAATGAAAACATGACCATCCAAAAAGTTTTGGGATGCAGCAAAAGTGATCACAAGAGGGAAGTGTATAGCAATACAGAAGTACCTCAAGAATCAAGAAAAGACGCAAATGCACAACCTAACCTTACATCTAAAGGACCTAGAAACAAATGAAGCCCAAAGTCAGCAGAAGAAGGGAAGCAATAAAAAAAACACACACACAGTAGAACAGATAAATGAAAGCAGGAACTTGTTCTTTGAATAAAACTGATAAACCCCTAGCCAGACTTATCAAAAAGAAAAAAGGACAAATGAGAGAAGAGAAATCATAACCAACACCACATAAATAGAAACAATTATAAGAGATTATGAAAACAAGATGCACAAATTGGGCAATCTGGAAGAAATGAATAAAATCGCAAAAACATATAAACTACCAAAACTGAAACAGGAAGAAATAGAAAATTTGAATAGACCCATAACTAGCAAAAAAATTGAATCACTAATCAAAAATCTCCCAACAAACAAAAGTCCAGGGCCAGACAGCTTCCAGAGGAATTCAGTCAAATACTTAAAGAAGAGTTAATACCTGTTCTCAAACTGTTCCAAAAATAGAAATGGAAGGAAAACTTCCAAACTCATTCTAAGAGGCCAGCGTTACCTTGATTCCGAAGACTCCAGTAAAAAAGAGAAGTACAGGCCAATATTCCTGACGAACATGGATACAAAAATTCTCAACAAAATACTAGCAAATCAAATCCAACAATACATTTTAAAAAATCATTCACCATGATCAAGTGGGATTTATTCCTGGAATGCAAGTGTGGTTCAGTATTTGCTAAACAATCAACATTAATAAAAAGAAAGGGTAAGAACCATATGGTCCTCTCAATAGATTCAGGGAAAGAATTTTACGAATTACAGAATCCATTCTTGACAAATCTTGACAAAGTAGGGGTAGAGGAGACATACCTCAACATCATAAAGGCCATATACAAAAACCCCACAATTAATATCATCATCAATGGGGAAAAACTGAGAGCTTTTCCTCTATGGTCAGGAACAAGACAGAAATGTCCACTGTCACCACTGATATTCAATATAGTACTGGAAGTCTTAACCTCAGCAATCACACAACAGAAAGAAATAAAAGCCATCCAAGTTGGCAAAGAAGTCAGACTTTCACTATTCACAGACAACATGATACTCCCTGTAGAAAACGGCAAAGACTCCATCCAACATTGCTAGAACTGATACACAAGTTCAGTAACATCACAGGATACAAAATCAACATACAGACACTTGTTACATTTCTCTACAACAATAATGAAGCAGCAGAAAGAGAAATTAAGGAATCAGTCCCATTTACAATTGCACTGAAAATCATAAGATACCTAGGAATAAACCTAACCAAAGAGGTAAAAGATCCGTACTCTGAAAACTATAAAACAGTGATGAAGGAGCTTGAAGATGATGCAAAGAAATAGAAAAACATTCCATGTTCATGGATTGGAAGAACAAATATTGCTAAAATGTCTATACTACCCAAAGTGATCTACACCTTTAACGAAATCTCTATCAAAATACCACCAGCACTGGGGCACGTGGGTAGCTCAGTTGGTTAAGCATCAGACTGTGGCTCAGGTCACGATCTCACAGTTCGTGAGTCTGAGCCCCACATTGGGCTTTCTGCTATCAGCAAAGAGCCTGCTTCAGATCCTCTTTCCCCCTCTATATGCCCCTCCCTTGCTCTCTCTCTCAAAAATAAACAGACATTTTAAAAATATTTAAATATCACCAGCATTTTTCAAGAACAAACAATCCTAAAATTTGTATGGAATCACAGAAGACCTTGAATAGTCAAAGCAATCTTGAAAACGAAAAGCAAAGCTGTGGGCATCACAATCCCATATTCCAAGGTATAATACAAAGCTGTAGTCATCAAGATAGTATGGTACTGGCACAAAAAAAGACACACAGATCTTTGGAACAGAGTAGAAAACCCAGAAATGGAACCACAACCATGTGGTCAACTCATCTTCAACCAAGCAGGAAAGAATACCAATGGAAAAAAGGCATTCTTTTCAACAAATGGTGTTGAAAAACTGAACAGCAACATGCCAAAGAATGAAATTGGACCACTTTCTTACACCATACACAAAAATAAATTCAAAATCAATGAAGGACCTAAATGGGAGACAATCAAAATTGTAGAGGAAAACACAGGCAGTAACCTCTTTGACATTGGCTGTAGCAACTTACTAATCACATCACTGGAGGCATGGGAAACAAAAGCAAAAATGAACGATTGGGACTTGATCAAGATAAAAACTTCTGCACAGTGAAGGAAACAATCATCAAAACTAAAAGGCAACCTATGGAATTGGAGAAGATATTTGCAAATGACATATCTGATAAAGGATTACTGTTCAAAATATATAAGGAATGTATAAAACTCAACACCCAAAAATGAAATAATCCAGTTAAAAAATGGGCAAAGGACCTGAATACACATTTTCCAAAGACAACATACAGATAGCTAACAGGCTCATGAAAAGATGCTCAACATCATTTATCATCAGGGAAATACAAATCATAACTTCAATGAGATATCACCTCACTCCTGTCAGAATGCCTAAAATTAACAATGCAGGAAACAACAGATGTTGGCAAGGATGTGGAGAAAGGGGAACCCTCTTATACTGTTGGTGGGAATGCAGCCCCTCTGAAAAACAGTATAGAGCTTCCTCAAAAACTTAAAAATAGAACTGCCCTATGTTCTAGCAATTGCACTGCTAGTTAATTACCCAAAGGATACAAAAATACTGATTTGAAGGGATACATGCATCCTGATGTTTCTAGCCAAAGTATCAACAAGAGCCAAGTTATGGAAAGAGTACATATGTCCATCAAAGGGTGAATGGTATATATGAATGGTGTGTGTGTATGTATGTACAAAATGGAATATTAGTCATCAAAAAGAGTGAAATATTGCCATTTGCAATAATGTGGATGGAGCTAGAGGGTATTATGCAAAGCAAAAAAAGTCAGAGAGAGACAAAATATCACATGATTTCACTCATAAGGGGAATTTCGGAAATGTAATAGATGAACATGGGGGAAAAAAGAGAAGCAAACCATGAGACAGACCCTTAACAATAGAGAACAAACAGGTTGCTGGATGGGAGGTGGGTGGGGGGATGGGTTAAATTGGTAATGGGTATTAAGGAGGGCACTTGTGATGAGCACTGGGTGTTATACAGAAGTGACGAATCACTAAATTCTACACCTTAAACTACTAATATTACATTGTATGTTTTCTAACTGATATTTAAATAAAAACTTGGAAGGAAAAAAATTTTGCTACAACTCAACACTCAAAAACAGAAAGAATCCAATTTAAAAAATGGGTAGAAGATATGAACAGACATTTCTCCAAAGGTGACCTTCAGATGGCCAATGGACACATGAAAAGATGCTCAACATCACTCATCATGGGAAATGCAAATGAACACTCCAATGAGATATCACTTCACACCTGTCAGGATGGCTAAAATCAAAAACACAAGAAACAACAAGTGTTGCCAAGAATGTGGAGAAAAAGGAATATTCATGCACCTTTGATGGGAATGCTAATTGGTGCCACTATAGAAAACAGTAGGGAGTTTCATCAAAAAGTTAAAAAATGGAACTACCTTATTACAATCCAGTAATTGCACTACTGGGTATCTACCAAAAAAATATAAAAGCACTAATTCAAATGGATACATGCATCCCAATGTTTATAGCAGCATTATTTACAATAGCCAAATTATGGACACAACCCAAGTGTCCATAGACTAATGAATGGATAAATAAGATGTGAGACTGAGACACACACACACACACACACACACACACACACACACACACACAATGAAGTACTATTCAGCCATGAAAAATGATGAAATCTTGCCCCTTGCACTGAGATGGATAGAGCTAGATAGTATAATGCTAAGTGAAATAAATAAGAGAAAGACAAAAAAAAAGGAGAAAAATGAGAGAGAGAGAAACCAAGAAACAGACTCTTCACTATAGAGAATAAATGGATAATTACCAGAGGGAAGGAGGGTGTGGGGATGGGTGAAATAGGTGATGGGGATTAAGGAGTACATTTGTGATGAGTACTAGGTGATGTACAGAACTGATGAATCACTGTAGTATACACCTGAAACTAATACAACCCCGTATGCTAACCATACTGGAATTAAAAACTTCATTAAAAAATAAAGTAGCTTCCTTTCATCCTTTATCCTACCAGTATTTTTCATCTCAGCCCCCCTGCACCTCACCTTCATAGAACTTGCCAGTGCATTTGTAATTATACGTTCATTGGTTTCATTATTTGACAAATATCTCCTCATTCTCCACTTAACAAGTATATGTTGAGAACATATATATGAAGCCTGAATTTCAATATTGAGAATATATCAGAAAACAAGTCAGAAAGGATCCCCAGCAGACAGGCAAGGTCCCTTCTCTCACAAAGCTCACATTCTAGTATGAAAGGATGACAACAAACAAGTAAACACATAAATAAAGAAAATATCAAATAGGAAAACATTTTGGTAATATAAAAGAAGATGGTAATATAATAGAGAATTATCAAAGGACTCCTTAGCCTTGAGTTATTAAACTGGGCAAACTTTTCCACGAGGTAATGTTTGAACAGAGACCTGAACTATGGGGGAGTCAGTCACGCAAAAGTCTGAGAGGTGTGGGGTGTGGTAAAGGGATTTCTTTCCAGGCAGAGGAAAAAGCAAGTACAACTTTCTTAGACTGGGAAAGATCTCGGTGTTTTCGATGATTAACAAGGAAGCCAGAGTATATGGAATAGACTTAGTGAGAAGGGAACCTAGGAGATCAGGCAAGAGAGGCAGGAAGGAGCCAGATGACAAGGGTCTTGCAACGCCACGTTAAGAGGGGTATTGGAGAGTCATTGGAGAGCTGTGAGATTTTGGGTTTGTCTGTTTTTGTACACCATGGACGCAAACTCATATCTGAGATATGATAAGCACTATTTTTGATAATATATTTAATTAATATACTATGCCTCTTGAGAAATACAGAATCATATTCCCTTTGCCCAACAGTCTCTTTTAAACCTTCTGCAATCCCTCTTTTGTGTTCAGAAATTGAGAGTACAAATTCTAGGGCTTCTTCTTCAACACTTTTGGTGGCCACAGAGAACTTTCTCTACTTACCGGCCATAGGTAGACTTTTGAGATGTTTGGAAAATGAATTCCAGATAGGCCTAGGGGATATACCTCCAATGGTTTTGCTAAGATCTAGTCTTTCTGGAATGAAGACCTTGAGAGCTATTCAACCTGGGAATGCCACACCCAACAACTCTACTCTCCGTGGTATAGCACACACACTAACTTCTACAGGCATCAAGTTTATCAGCATTTGTTTACTGAACTCCTATTGTGTTCCAGCATTGCTTAGAAACTTAAAAGACAAGGGTGCCTGGGTGGCTCAGTTGGTGAAGCATCGCACTCTTGGTTTTGGCTCAGATCATGATCTCATGATTCAGAAGTTCAAGCCCGGCATCAGGCTCTGCACTGACAGCACAAAGCCTGCTTGGGATGCCCAATCTCTTTGTCTCTCTGTCTCTCTGTCTCTCTGTCTCTCTCTCTCTCTCTCTCTGTCTCTCTCTCTCAAAATAAATAAATAAACTTCAAATAATTTGTTAAAAGACAGTGAACAAGTGTACAAATAAGGTATTGTTTTGATGCAGGTAGTGATTCATTGGGAAGAACCAGTCAATATAAAGTAAAATTAAAATAAACAGAAGCCCAAACATAAAATTTCTCATAGCAATAGTTTTTCCATAAAAATAAAAGTAGTTGGTGTGATAGTTGTAGGAGGAAGAGGGGACTATTTTAAATAAAGAGGGGTATGAGTTCAGGGATGGCCTCTCTGAGGGACTGACGTTGAAGCTGAGACGACCTGAAATAAGGTATCCGGTTCTCCCCCAAATCACCAGTTCTGGTTAAAATGGAAGAGAAACTGCAAAGAGAGCACAAGCCAGGGAGCATCTGTGTCTGTGTTTTAAGTTCTCATCTAAGTCTCCTTTAGAATGTTCAAAGCAAGTATTGAGACGCCACTTGATTAACAAGATTGTAAGACTATTTCCGTCATTGATGTGCAGAGATGAGAAGCCTCACAGAGTCCCCTTGGTCACATTCCTAGAGCAGTTCGCTTCAGGGTGCCCTCAGTCATCTGTACCCTCCTTTCAACATGACCATTTGCTTGAGGGGATTGAGATGCAATGATGGCAACTTGGACAAAGCTCCTATTCAAAAATCCCTTAAGTACTAGGGAGGAGAATGTACAACACAGCTCCAAGGTGGCACCGTTGAATAATGTATTTGCAAAAAGAAAAAAAAAAAGAAAGAAAGAAAAATCTGGCATAAACCTATGTAATTTTTGGACATTCTGAATGTTCTTGTTTGTCCTGCTTTGTTTTTACACCAGGGTTTGATCGCGATTGAAAGATGGTAGCTGAAACTATTCTTTCAATCGCAAAGTCACTCCATAAAAGATAGCCATTGTAAGTAACATTATTAAAATTAATACTGATTCTTGACGAAGGCTTCTTGATCACTGTCCATGGATGGCTTCTGATGTGGGGCAGTTGTTTGAGAATCTGCAAGAATTGGATGGCATAGGTGTATGAACAAACTCTAATAAGCTACAGTGAGGGCATATTTGTAAACACTGGAATAATGGAATTGAGATGACCAACTGTGGATCCTGACTCTAAAGGCACTTATGATTTTCCCCAAGTCTCACTGGAAGACCAATCAAATTGGAATCACTCACTGGGCACATCTCATTTCTTGGATACTGTAATGAATTAAATAGTCAAGTTATTGTTCACTTACATGAACTTAAGGTAAAAATACTCAGAGTAAAAATACATTCTTAGCATTGCGGACAACTGACACAACCCATTCCTGGACCAGAAAGAACAGCATGGGCCTCTCCCTTCTGAGATTCCATCTTGGAAAAATGTTTTGGAGAATTTGCTGTCACTCCTCAAAGGGTAAATTATAGTACTGCTTTAAATGCCTCAGTCACTGGGCTCTAACTATGGGAATCTTCAAAAGGAACTTATGGGGCTGTATGTCTGAAAAGTGGGAGCAAACAATTATATAATTGCCTTTGGGGTATGTTCTGTTCTTATCTCTATCTCATAGGAAACTGTGGTTCAAAAATTGAAGGTGACTTTGCTAAAGGTGACAGTTAGTCAGTGCCTTAACTGGAGTGGGACAAATATTTGTCTACTCTAACATTATATCTCAGGGAAAAGGTTAAGCATAAGGTTTTCAGTGGCTTGATTTGCGTCTATTCTGCAGATTCTTATTAAGGACTGTGGATGGCATATTTAAAATTGCATTTGTCCAAGAAGTATTTGGAGGACATGTAATTGGAAGTTGATGGAGTCTGGGACCTGTGAAAGATGCTGAGTTTAAAAAAAGTGTTTTCCCACTGCATCCTAGTTGAAAAGGAGTCAGGTTGAGGTACAAGGGGGTATCAGACATACAACCCACCCAAAATTTCTCCCAGTTACTTCAGAGCTTGTTACAAAATCTAAGGCCCTGTCTATCTAAAGAAAAATCTGAATCTGCACATAACCCTGCCATTGCCCTGACCCCTGGCCTGGGAACATCCCCCTCCCCCAAATGGAGATATTCAGAACCAGAAAGACAATAATAGAGGGAGAAAAGTAGATATTAACAGATAAATGGGGAAAGTAGATAGGCAAATGAAAGGTGGATCTTCTTTATATAAATCTAAAATTGTGCTTGGTCAAAGTCATTGATAAGGGCTTCATGATATACTGTACCTGAAGGTGAATCAGTAACATTTCATCTGAGAGGTTTCTGCCCTCCAAGAGCTCACACTCTAATAGGACAGATGGACAACTCAGCAGGCAGTTTAAGTAAAGAGTGGTATATATGGTATATAATGTAGGACGTACAGGGGGTTATAGAGGCTCATAGGAAGAAAAACAAACTTTTTGTAGGTCCTGCAAGGGTTATTGGAAGAAGAGATATTTCAACTGGGGGCTGAAAGATGAGTAGAAGTCAGTCAGTCTAGCAGTGTAGATGGCTGGGTGTGTGCATGGGGGTGGAGAGTGATTGCTGTATTGTTTTGGGTTTTGTTTTTTGTTTTTGGCTCCTGGTGACATAGCAGGAAAAGTGAAAACAAACACACCTGCTTCCCACAGCCCTGGAAGAACAGGGCCCTTATTGGTTTATCCATAAGTGAGCTCACTGCATCTCTATCCATATCTTTAGTCACACCTTTGGAGGAAAGTAAGGAGACTGTGTGTGTCAAGCCCTTTAACAGGGGTTATGATCAATGTTTTCAGAATAGGAGAGGATAGAGGCTAATCCTTTAAAAGAAAAGTAAATGGCTTTAATCTTGTGGGGGAGATGGTGACTTTTCTTAGAGACACTGGATAGAACCTGAGACTGGGGTTTATATAAATGCGAGGGGGCTGAGGTTTCACTCCAATACAGCACCCCTGAAAGGTGATGAAACATTTAGGTGGTATACGGATTCATGAGTGGAGAGGGGGACACATAAGATGTGGTCAAGAATGAGTGCTAAGCCCCTTGGTACCGATAGCTAAGGTGCAGATCCTTTTGCCCATTTCTCAGCATAGAAATATTGGTGCTTTCCATGTTGAATGGACCATATGGATTTAGATAACGAGCGTCTCTAGGATGACCACCATAACTAAGAACAGAGCCCCTTTCATGGTTTTTCAGCACAAAGTAAGTCTGGGATTATTTAAAACCCAATGTAGTCAGGAAGGGACTCAAATGATGACTAAGATTAAATTTCCCAGGGGTGCCTGGGTGCCTCATTTGGTTAAGCTTACGACTTTGGCTCAGGTCATGATCTCACAGCTCGTGGGTCTGAGCCCCGCGTTGGGCTCTGTGCTGACAGCTTAGACCCTGGAGCCTGCCTCCAATTCTGTGTCTCCCTTTCTCTCTGCCCCTCTCCCGCTCACATTCTCTCTCTCTCTCAAAAAATAAACAATTTTTTTTAATTTCCCAGGAGCCAGATGTTTAAATGAAATTTAACTTGAATTAGAGAAATTAAATAAATGAAATTTATTGTTGTTCCTAAATGTTGGTATAACTCACATAAATCTTTATATATAAGATCCAAAAGCAGGGGAGGTCATGGTATATGTTGTGAACTGAAAGTAATTCAGAATCTTATGGGTATAATGCCATCTCATTTAAAATGTGGCAAGATTATTTGGTAGCAAATTGAGAGGGGAAGGAGGAGGAAAGTGATCTAAGTAGGCAGAAACATCATGTGCAAAATTAGAGAATATGGCATGCATGTTTGAGTAGCTTAAAGAAATGTGGGATGCCTAACATTCCAGTAGCATTTGAACAACCATATCTGAAATACAGAAGAGAGAACTGGGTTGGAGATTTTGTATTTTTCAGCATTTAAATGGTAATAGAAACCATGAGAATATTTGGAAAGAGGAAAAGGACCTATGACAAAAGTGTCAATATTTATTTTATTTTTTAAAAAATCTACTTATTTTGAGGGATGCCTGGGTGGCTCAACTGGTTAAGTATCTGACTTCAGCTCAGGTCAAGATCTCACGGCTTGTGAGTTCGAGCCCCGCGTCGGGCTCTGTGCTGATGGCTCAGAGCCTGGAGCCTGCTTCGGATTCTGTGTCTCCCTCTCTCTCTGCCCCTCCCCCACTCGTGTGCACGCTCTCTCTCTCTCTCTCTCTCTCAAAAATAAACGTTAAAAATTTTTTCTAACTTACTTATTTTGAGAGACACAGAGACAGCACAAGTGGGAGAGGGGCAGAGAGAGGGGGAGAGAGAGAAAAATCCTAAACAGGTTGTACACAGTCAGCACGGAGCCCCATATGGAGCTCGAATTTACGAAACTATACGATCATGACCTGAGCCAAAACCTAGAGTTGGACACTTAACCGACTGAGCTACCCAGGTGTCCCAAAAGTATTAGTATTCAAAGATGGACAGAGAAGGGAAACCTACACAGGAGACAGAGAGGCACTAGAAGAATAGGAAACAAACAGGAGAATGTAGAACAGTGTGTTTCTTGGCTCCTATAAAGGGCTCATATAAGGCAAGGAATGAAGCATGTCTGCTAGATTTAGCATTTAGAATGATTGTGGTGACCTAGGCAAGGACAATTTTAGTGGGATAGTTAAGGCACAAGCCAAATTACAGTGGGTTTGGGAGTGGATACGATCTGAGGACATAGAGAAGAAAATGTAGATCATTCGTAAGAGTTTTGACTGGAGAGCAAAGAAAAACTCTAACAACTTGAGAGCGACATGGGTTCCGACATGGCGGGGCTTGAATTTTAGTCTAGTTGGAACGGAATTCACATACACGATGATGTGAAAGTCACGAGTATGTGACAGCACCTAGAGAATAACAAAGTTCTGGTCTCAATTCTGATTTTCTAGTCTATTTCAATAAAATGATTTCTGAGCTCTCAATTAGAGGAGACTACCAGAAGAAACTGAAGAAGCTATTAACACAAAAACAGAAGAATACTAGGAACTCTGGAAAACGTCGAGCAGCCATAACATGTCAGCAGCGGTGGTGATTGATGGGAGAAAAGCCAGAGGAGAAGAGGAAGTCATATGGTAGCTATCGTATAGCAGCAGAGGTCTCATTTAAAAGCACCCATGAACTACTCCACTGGTACTTTCAGAGGTAATTGAGGGCAGGATATTTGTAGAGGTCTGGAACTGGAATTCATAGATTTAAAAAAAAAAAACTAGGAAAGTAGAATATAGCGTTCTCTGATTATTTTGATTCCATTCAAGTATAAACCCAGAAACGCGTGGGTCAAACATACAAACAACCACAACACACAGCAGAATTAAATATGCGTTAGCAAGAGATGCAAAGTAATGACAAGAATAACAAGGAAATGCCGGGTGACATTCCAAAGAAATGAACAGAGAAAGCCTTCTGGAGGATGTGGCATTTGGAGAGATAGCGGAGAGATAGGATTCTTTCTTGTGATCTCATAGTTTAGCTATAAAAGCTTTGCACATAATTGGCACCAAGTGAATTGTTACAGGAAGCCATTTTGGAGCAGATTGAGTCAACCCAGAAGAAGGATATGAATGGGAGAAACGGGGTTAATTTGGGAATGCTTCCTGACAAGGGCTTCGTGCACTGAAAGGATGTTCTGTCCTAGGAAGACACTAGGAGGAATTACTCCACAGAACAGAAAGCAATGAAGTGATTGTAACTGGAATGTGGGAAGGAAGAGTTGGGCTGTAGCTTAGAAGGGGTCCCCGAATGGAATGTGAATGTAACTCGGAAAACTGCTACTTGACCTTAACATTTTAGAACCTAAACTGCACTCATTTTTAAATCTTATCCTGGTTTTCCTGCATCTTTAAACCATCTCAAAATCACAAACTCGTTTCTATTTGCGTATGCGTTCCCTGGATAAAGCCTTGATTCACAGCACAGAATAAGAATCAGACCAAGTAATATTTAGAATGTAAGGTTTTATATTTTCAAAGAGACTTACAATTTTAATTTAGAAAGCGTTCCTATGAGATGCTGGTTTTTTCACCTGCTTTTACATTTAAATTGGAGTTAATCTATTTTTTCCCCCATTCAGGGATAAACCCTTTAAGAGAATTTATATGCACTTGAAAATGTGCACAGAGGATTATTACAGGCCTGAATATTTAAAATTTTAAAATAACTTTACTAAATATTAATTTATGAATTCCAATTTTGAAGGAAATCTTTTACAGTTCATTAGCTATTTATAGCAACTGATCATATACAAGATAAAGGCCAGCTTAAAGTTGCTTTGTTTTTCTGAAAGGTAGCCTAACATTTGAGACAAATTTCACTTGAGACCAATTTTCTTCGACTTTCGAAGTCCCTCTTGTATGTATTTGAAATTCTAAACTCAAATTTGTCCAAGACTATTTTAACTTTGTTCTATTTACTTTTGCTCTCCTAATGATTTGCCATTATTCTAGGTTCATAAAACCATCTTTTCAGGGCGCCTGGGTGGCTCAGTCGGTTAAGCATGTGACTTCGGCTCAGGTCATGATCTGACAGTTCGTGAGTTTGAGCCCCGCATGGGGCTCTGTGCTGACAGCTCAGGGCCTGGAGCCTGCTTCCAATTCTGTGTCTCTCTCTCTGCCTCTATGCCACTTGTTCTCTCTCTCTCTCTCTCTCTCTCTCTCTCTCTCTCAAAAATAAACATTAAAAAATTTTAATAAAAAAACCATCTTTTCTATAAAGAAGGTTGGGCTATAATCTTTTGAGCTTAACTCTACGTGGAAAGATTAGTGATTGCATACCTAAAGAATAATTGGCTGGTAATTACCAGCTGCTTGGCCATTTAAAATTTCCACATTTAGGGGCGCCTGGGTGGCGCAGTCGGTTAAGCGTCCGACTTTAGCCAGATCACGATCTCACGGTCCGTGAGTTCGAGCCCCGCATCGGGCTCTGGGCTGATGGCTCAGAGCCTGGAGCCTGTTTCCGATTCTGTGTCTCCCTCTCTCTGCCCCTCCCCCGTTCATGCTCTGTCTCTCTCTGTCCCAAAAATAAATAAACGTTGAAAAAAAATTTTTTTTTTAAATTAAAATTTCCACATTTACCATAAGCTTTTTTCTTAACTCTGAAATTTTTACCGAAAATCTATTTCCAAGCCACTTTTCCAATGAGAAATGTTTACCACTGACACTTTGTCACTGAAATATTTTATGTTGAGATGGTGAAATGGTACGAGCAGTGTTATGGTTTTTAGAATCCTGCAGCTGAGTAAGAAGCCATTCTCAGCCACATAATAGGTTTCTGACAACGTTCTGTTAGCAGTAAAAGATATGAGGACCACGAACGTTGATGGAAGATACAGGTACGTTAAGTCACATGTACCACAAATAAGACTGGCAAAAAGGCAATGACTTTGTCGACCGAAGTGCACAGAGAGGTTCATGGCAACAGAGGACACTGTCGCCAACCTTTCAGGTGAGTTTTTCTGCTTGCAGGGCCGACTGAGAGTGTCCCTCTCGACAGGCTGTACCAGCCCCACCACAAATGGGAGTCAAGGAGCCCTCCCTGAATTTCAAGTTCTGCCTAAATTGTAGCTCTAATGGAATGGCAATCTTTTCGAGCATTCACCAAAAGCCTTGGTCTGTTTCCTTCCTGTATATTTGAAATTGGATGTATTTTCTCTGCTCTTAATTTCAGTCATACCCGCCTTGCCCATTAAGTGGGGGGAAGATGCGTTTGTAGATAACGTCCAAGCGGGACGATGAAAGGATTTCTCCTAAACCCTTTTTCATTTCTTGGTTCCTGACTTTTCCAGACTGAGCATAGGTACGGGATGGCTCCTGACATATTTAAAATGTGCTAAAGCCCCTAATCCTTGTTTACTTCCTCCTGAACCTCCTAGGAGGGCAGAAGAAAATACGAACCTCTGGCCAAACATAGAAAGTTGCTTTCTCAGAAAACTCTGGTCAATTAAGGGAGCCAGCCTTTAGATCGTATTAACCACATGATATTTCCCCCCTTGGCCTAGTTTTAAGCATTACAATGGGGACTGTGAGCTTTGCTTAGTTGTGTGTTGTCACTTCTATTTAGTCCCCTCATGAATCTTTCACCAAAAATGAACTCATTTCAAGATGAAGTGGCGAACTGATGCAGTTATATAATCCAGCAAAGACATCTAATTTGAGAGTCTGTCAATTAGAATGTGGCGGGGCCTCTGGCCTTCACAGTCAAAATACCAGTCTACTGGGGTACGTGTTTGTTTTGTTTCTTTGTCCTCAGATGCCTCTCGCGGAGAATATTCTATTTTTGACTCCCCTCATATCAGAGGTCAACATGTGGCGCTCTGCAGCTTTCATAGAGGAAGATGAAAGGCAAAATGAGAATGTAGTTCTGGAGTCTCAAGCACGTGGCCCCAGGCATCCTGGAGTGGACAGCAGGCAGATGGCTGCAGCGGTGTGGAAACGCATCCGTGGCCGTGGTGCCAACTGGCGCCTTTCCAGAGGCATGCCGGGTCACAGAGGTGGCGCTCCTCAGGTTAAGCGTGAGTTTCCTGTGGGAGTGCAGTTGCTGCCCCGGTTGTTCCAAATAAACCCGACGTTGGAAAGAGCCCGCCCATCAAAATGGGCATTTCCAAACACCAATGTTTAAAATTGCACCGCATCAACCGATTTCGGGTCTGCTATTTACGTGCGATCTGTGGTTGGTTGTCTAACGGGATTGACCCTATGATGATGCATGTTGCAGATGAACACGAGCGAGAAAGGGCCTCTTCTGTGGCAAAAACGAGGGCAGCCGACGTGCCTGTGTTGTAAGGGTCCGGGGTGGTGAAATCTACTGGGCAGGTGGGACGAGGCATACTGTTCTCCGCTATCAGTCCTTCTCTCAGAGAAAGGGGACCTTGTGTGAGCAGAAAGACTAATCGTCGTCAGAAGATTGTCAACACATAGGAGAAAAGTCTCCACTATTATCGCAGGGAGTCTGGGAACAACGGTTCATTGCTACGTTTCAATCTTATCTTTCCTTTCCTACCCTTACTGACACGGGCAAGATTTTCCCCACAGGAGGAACTACTGAAAATAAGGAGTAAATAGTGACTCTTAAGAGCAGCCAGAGGAAACGGATACCTTACAGACATGGGGACATGGATACAAATGACAGTTGAGTTTTCAACATCAATAATGGACGACAGAGGACAATGGGTAAATATTCTTAAAGTACAGGTGGAAATAAACTTAAGCAGGACTCTATCTCCAGCAAATAAATGTATCTTTTATAAGTGAAGGCAAAGAAAAGGCATTTTCAGACGGACAAAAGTTGAGATAATTTGTCCTGAGCAGACCAGCATCTCAAAAGATGGTGTAAAATAATTTTCAGGGTGAAGGAAAGTGATGTCAAATGGAATTCTGCCGGGGAGAGAATAAGAAGCAATACAACACTACAAAGTGTATGTATCTAGGTAACTATAAGACCCCTTCTAAAAATGAGTCATATATATTAAATATTGATTGTTTAAAGCAAAGCTATCAATAATGTAAATTTTGTAGCATGTGTGGAAATAAAATAGAACACAAAAGCACAAAAGATAGGAAGAAAGGTAAATAGAATTACACGGTTTTAATTTGTTGTCTTGCTCTTGAAGTGATCTATTTTTTGAAGACAAGCTACGATAACTTAAAAATACACATCGAAAGTTTTAGAACCAATTAAACAACAGGACGAGGAACGCCTAAAAAAGTTCTCAGAGCAGATAAAACAGAATACTAAAAAATAATTGATTTATCCAAAAGAAGGTAGGAAGAAAGGGACAAAAAAGAACTCTAAAAACAAAGAATTCAAGATAATTTCCAGATATAAAAAGATATATTTCACAGCAATAAAAAAGATCAGTTCATGAAAAGACACTTAACAATACTAAATCACCGTGCAACTAAGAAGGCAATTTCAAAATACATGGTGCAAAAAAAAAAAAAATGACAGAACTAAAAAAAGACATTAAAAACCCTATAATCACAGAGATTTTAGAACCTAGCTCCCAGTAACATGTGGAAAAATAGACAATAAAAGCAGCGAGTACATATAAGATTATAACAACACTATATACAAAGCGATTTTAGATCATACACTCAACAAAAGCACAATACATATTCTTCTCATACGGACGCGAAACAGTCACCAAGACCGGTGTATAGTCCCATATCCTGGGATTTAATACACATTCCAATAAATGCCAAAGCATCTACATTATGTAGAGTATAGCCTCTGGCCAAAATGTGAAGGTTTGAAGTTACACAGTGTGCTTTTTAACCACAACAGAGTTGAAGTCGAAATCAGTTACGATAAGATATCCAGGCAATCCAATGTATTTGGAAATTAAATAGCATACTTCTAAACAAACATGGATCAACGGATTCACAAAGAAATAAGAAAATAGTTTGATGTGAATGGTAACGAAACAGTGCTTATCAAACTTTAAAGTACAATCAAAGCAATATTTAGACGGTGATTATAGCTTTAAATGAGTACATTGGAAAACAAACAGACAATTAATTATTAAGAGACCTAATGTGAGAGGACAGAACTCTGAGCCACACGCAAGAGGAGTTCACATCCACTTGATTTCTTGCTCATGAGAAACAGAGGTCGGGCAGAGGCTGAGAAATCCCCCTTTATGGTACAGGCCAGGGAGAAGACGATAGCACTTTATGAAGCTCCATAGGAATAAGCCTTCTCTATTGCCCATATGGAATAAAAGTATTAATTCACTGTGGGAATAACAATAAACTTCATCACTCTGAGGCACCGATGAAAACCAATTACAGCTGGGAGAAGGAAACAGAAAAAATCTCTCCATAACTAGGCAAAGGGAAGAAACACAGCTTTGTCCCAGAACAATAGAGACACTCTACTGCTGGAGGAACAGGATCAATAAGAAGGCCCCATAATGATAAGGGGATGTGATAAAAAATTATATGGCAACAAATTGGGCAAACTGGAAGAAATAGATAAATTTCTGGGAACATAGAAACTACCAAAACTAAAACAGGAAGAAACAGAAAATTTGAACAGACCCATAACTAGCGAAAAAAATTGAATCACTAGTCAAAAATCTCCCAACAAACAAAAGTCCAGGGCCAGATGGCTTCCCAGGGGAGTTCTACCAAACATTTAAAAAAGAGTTAACACCTATTCTTCTCCAACTGTTCCAAAAAAACCAGAAATGGAAGGAAACCTTTCAAATTCATTCTACAAGGCCAGCATTACCTTGATTCCAAAACCAAAGAAAGACCCCACTAAAAAGGAGAATTATAGACGAACATCTCTGATGAACATGGATGCAAAAATTCTCGACAAGCTATTAGCAAATCAAAACCAACGGTACATTAAAACAATTATTCACCACAATCAAATGGGATTTATCCCTGGACTGCAAGGGTGGTTCAATATTTGCAAATCAATCAACACGATACACCACATTAACGAAATAAGGGATGAGAACCAAATGATTCTCTCAACCGATGCAGAAAAAACAGTCTACAAAGTACAGCATCCATTCTTGACAAAAACCCTCAACAAATTAGGGATAGAGGGAACATACCTCAACATCCTAGAGGCCATACTAACATCATCCTCAATGGGGAAAAGCTGAGAACTTTTCCTCGATGGTAGGAACAAGACAGGGATGCCTGTGCTCATCATTATTATTTAACACAGTACAGGACGTCCTACAGCAATCAGACAACAGAAAGAAATAAAAGGCATCCAAACTGCAAGGAAGAAGTCAAACTTCCACTATCCACAAATGATGTAATACTGTATGTAACAAAAACAAACAAACAAACAAAAAAAGGCCCCACGATGAGACCAAGGAGGGAGACACAGAGCCTGCTGCATCTGAGCCAGAACAACTGAGGACACTCGTCACCTTCTGTCAGGCTAGTGAGCTTTGAGTAACAAGCAACAACAATCTTCTGCTGAGAGAGGGGGTAAGAGAGACTTACTCTGAGATATTGGCAAGAGAGAAGACCTGCCACTGGAGGAGGAGCAGACATTAGAGAAAGCCATCTGGAAATCCAGACTGTACCCTAAACACAAAGTAACACTAGAGGAACCTGAAGACGGTGGTGCACTGAAGGTCATCATTACAACAACAAACCCCTACCCAGCTCAACTACTTAGTAGATAGATAATCTCAGTCTCCCACACTGAAGACAAGGCGTGCTTGTTTTCTGGGCATACATATTATAAATCTTAGTTCCTACTGTCCTAAACAAAATGCACAGCATTTAACCAGAAATTAGGAGACACACAAAGAAGTAAAAACATTATGAATCAATCAAGCAATTAACAGAACCAGACTGATAGAATTCAGTAGTTGGATCTATCATACTGGGAAGTTAAAAACAACAACAACAACAACTTTGATTATCAAGTCACTGGTTGAAAAGGCAAACTATGTGCACAATCAGATGGAAAATTTCAACGGAAATACAGAAATTATAAGAAATGAACAAATGGAAAAGGAGAGTAAAAAACACAATAAGATAAATGAACAGCTCCTGTGTCAGACTCATTATTAGAATTAATGAAGCCAAGAAAAGAATCAGTGAACTTGAAGATAGGTCAGTAGAAACCACCAAAGAGTGAACACAAAGAGGAAGAAAAAAAGAGTACGCGTGGGTGGGGGGTGGGCAAGTATCCACAACTGTGGGACTGTATCAAATGCCCTGAAATATGCATCATTGGAATCACCAACGTAGAAAAGAAAGAGTGTATGGGGTAGAAGAAATATATGAATGGGAAATGGCTGAGAATTTTCCACACACACACACCCAAACCATGTAAACAAGAAGCTCAGAGAACACCAAACAAAATAAATACCCAGATCAACCACACCAAGACGCATCAAACTGCGGGGGAAAAAAAGAGAAAATCTTTAAGGCATCCATTAAGCACAAAACAAATATTACCAAATTTAAAAGAACTGAATGATACAAAGTTTCTCTGACCAAAAAGAATTAAACTAAAAGGAATTACAGAATAATACATGAAAAATACTCAAATACTTGAATAACCTAGGGGTCAAAAGGGAAATTACTATAAAAAGCAGAAAGTATTTTTATTTGACTGAAAATAGAAACACAACATATCAAACTATGTGGATGTAGCTAAAAGAAGGTGTTTTGTTGTTGTTGTTGTTGTTTATTTGGGTTGTTTTGTTTTGTTTTAGAGAGAAGATAACGTGTGTGAGCAGGGGAGGGGCAGAGGGAGAAGCAGAATCCCAAGCAGGCTCTAGGCTCAGCACAGAGCCCAATGGCGGGGCTCAGTCCCACAAACCTGGGGATCATCACCTGAGCTGAAATCAAGGTCGGCTGCTCAACCAACTGAGCCACCCAGGACCCCTAAAAGAAGGTCTTAAGTGTAATTTAAGGTGTAAAGACTTATACTAGAAAATAAGAAAAGTCTCAAATAATAACCAAAGCTATCACACTAAAAAACTAGAAAAATACATGGAACTTAAAGTCAAAGAAAGCAGACAGATGGATATAAAAAAGAACAGAGATAACAAATGGAAAATAAAATAGGAGAGAAAGCCAATGACTAAAAACTGATTCTTTGACACAGTCAATAAAGCTAATACATCTCTAGTCAGATTAAAACATAAAGGTAGAAGACACAAATAACAAAAATTAGGAATGACACTACAGGCTATTCAGACTATGAAAATAATAAAATTTCCTCATTTTTATATGTTATCTATGAAAAATCTACAATTAACATTAAGTTTACCATTATAAACTGTAATCATAATTTCAACTGTGAAAAATTAAACCCTTTTCCCCTAAAATCAAGAACCCAGCAAAGAAGTTTGTTTTCACCATTTTTATGCAACATTACACTAGGCTTCTATCCAGTGCAATAAGGCAAGACACGCATTAAAAGACTTAAAGATTAGGAAAAGAGAAGTAAAATTCTTGTTGTTCCTAGATTTGTTATGAAATAAACTTTATGGAGTCTTAAAAAAATGCTTTTAAATGAAAATTTAAAAAATTTTTTAAACACCAGTACTCAGCTAGTTTAGCAAAGCAGCATCCTGCAAAATTAACATAAAATTTCTATTTTAGAGCTATGTACTAGCAAGAATCAATTGGAAAATAAAACTGAAATTATTGCCATTTTTAATAGCACAAGAAACAGCAAATATTTAAGCAAGAGTCTAATGAGATGTGTGATACAAGTACACTGGAAAATACAAACATCGCTAAAAGAAATCAAAGAGTAGTGAAATACATGTGGAAAACGTCTATGGACTGAAAGTGTCAGTATTATTAGGATATCGTGCTCCTCAAATTTGCCTATATTAGATGAAATCCTTATCAACCTTTCAGGATGAATTTTTTTTTAATTTTTTTTTCAACGTTTATTTTTATTTTGGGGACAGAGAGAGACAGAGCATGAACGGGGGAGGGGCAGAGAGAGAGGGAGACACAGAATCGGAAACAGGCTCCAGGCTCGGAGCCATCAGCCCAGAGCCCGACGCGGGGCTCGAACTCACGGACCGCGAGATCGTGACCTGGCTGAAGTCGGACGCTTAACCGACTGCGCCACCCAGGCGCCCCCAGGATGAATTTTTAAAAAATAATTATCTGATCATGAAAAAGATCTAACACATCCAAAACAATCTTGAAAAAGAAATTAAATATGGAGGATTCAACCTACCAGACTTCAAAGCTTAATCTAAATGTATAGTGAT
Source organism: Prionailurus viverrinus (assembly GCF_022837055.1). NCBI lineage: Eukaryota > Metazoa > Chordata > Mammalia > Carnivora > Felidae > Prionailurus > Prionailurus viverrinus. The sequence continues at coordinate 113,636,443 of NC_062579.1, read as the reverse complement.
TAAGACAGTGTGGCATCGGTATTAGGATAAATAATAGATCAATGGAACATAATAGGTAGCCCAGAAATAGACTCACACTTATCCAGCCAAGTGATTTTATACCAAGATGCCAAATCAATTCGATGGGGCAAAAAGTATGCCTGTTTAAAAAAAAAACAACAACAACAAAAAAAACAACAACAACAAAAAAACGCTGGGAAATTGTAATGTTCATATAGGGAGAACAGAAATATCAGTCTATATACAAAATTTATTTGAGACGGCTCATAGACCAGAATGTTAATCCCAGGAGTACAAATCTCCAGAAGAAAATATTTCAGAATGTTTTGTAATTTGGGGGTAGGCAAAGATATCTCAGAGAGGAACACACACACATATGAATCACAAAAAGAAGCAGTGGGGCTGGGGCACCTGGGTGGCTCAGCCGGTTGAGGGTCCGACTTCAGCTCAGGTCATGATCTCGCCGTCCGTGAATTTGAGCCCCGTGTCGGGCTCTGTGCTGACAGCTCGGAGCCTGGAGCCTGCTTCCGATTCTGTGTCTCTGCCCCTCCCCTGCTTGTGCACTCGCTCTCTCTCTCTCTCTCTCTCTCTCAAAAATAAACATTAAAAAAAGAAGTATTAACTGGACTTCATAAAAATTAAAAGTCGTTTTATTCAAGGCACCATTCAGAAAATGAATAGTGAGAAGTACAAAAGATCTCTCAGCATTCCTGCACGAAGGGACTTGACCACCACTACCATGGCCTCTGGCAGCCTAAGGGTGCTTCCCTGAGTGACCTCCTTCCCCAAGTTCCTGCCTGTGAAGAACCCAAGGCTTATCAAAAGAATTTCCTGTTTGTTCCAGCCAAGGCCCCTGACGCATCTCCCTTTTCTCAAAGCATTTACTACAAAGAGCTGACAATTACAAATCCTTCTTCTGTTCCTTTCAGATATGTATGTATCTGCGCTGTGTTTTTCAAGGACTTGAAAGCCATCCCTTGCAATATCATCCCCATGAAGGAGAGGGACTGTTTCCAAGTCTCTATGGCAGGACAGAATCCCTAACTTCTCTAATCACCAGCCGGCCTAATCGCATTTACACTGATCAACTCTTTGTAATTTTTCACTCGAGTCCTTGCTCACTCCCCCTCCCTACTGAAGAAAACCTGTTTTGACCATTTCATGTCTGGCTTGGTTGATCTTTGACAGAGTCATGGACTGGGAGAAAACATTTGTGCACATCTATCTGACCAAATGTTTCATAGCCTGATCTATAAAAAACTACAAAACACTAGCTTCTTGAAAAACAATAAATACATGTTTGTGTATGTGATGTGTATGTATATATGTATATACATGCAGTCAATAAACATGTAATGAGGTGCTTAATATTGTAAACTCACTAGGGAAATGCAAAATAAGATCCAAATGAGGCAAAATTTCACATTCAATACATTGGCTAAAATATAAAAAGTTTGACTACGTCAAATTTTGGCAAGGATGTGTATTCCCAGTGGGAGTGTAAAACTGTACAACCACTTTAGAAAACAGTTTGGCAGTTTCTTATAAAGTGAAAACGTACATTTACCCTATGACCCACCAATTCTATTCCTAGGTACTTACTGAAAAGACATGAAAACAGATGTCTACAAACTGACTTGTGCAAGGCTGTTCATTCTTAGCAAATTTGTTTATAATATCCCCAAACTGGAAGCCAACCCAAATGCCCATCAATGGGAACATGGATAAACAAACTGAAATATACTTGCATAATGGAATACTTCTCAGCCAGAGAAAACAATGAAACAGAAGTAAATGCAACAACACGGATGCATGGAAAAAACATGACTTTGAGTGAAAGAAGCCAGACACAAAATGTGCATATTGTATGATCCAATTTATATAAATTACAACAACAGTCAAAATTAATCTTTGGTGAAATAAGTTACTAAGTGGTTGCCTCTGTAAGGATGATGTGGAAATTGGCATAGCAGAGGCATGAGAAAACTTCCTGGGGTGATGGAAATATTTGATATCTTCATTGTGATGGTAGTTACAGGGGTTCAAACACTTGTCAAGTCATTGAACTGAACACATATTTGTGCATTTTATTGATTGCAAACTCTACCCTAATTGAAATCAAGCTTAAACAAGCAATCAGGAAGCAGTTCAAAAAGTGAGTGGCTATGTGTAATGACTTTCTTTCATACTGGATTTTTGGCAAATATCCTAGGAATGGAAGTAGAGAACACAGTAAAAATAAAGTATTAATAACCTGATTTATTTTAGAAAATATTTTCATTGCTCAAGAGGTCTAAATATAGCCTAAAAATGGATTCATTTCATTGTCTTTTTTTATTGATGTAGGATTGTTAACAGCTGAGACGACTAAGTCCTTACGATGCTCAGTTGTTGAAATGGGAGACTAAAATATGCTTACTTAATGAATAAGTCGAGGTCTCAATCAAATTAACTAATAGTATTAACTAACACACTGAGTACTTACGATGAGCTGGGTGCTGTGCTAGGTGATTGACATATGTCAACTGATGCATTCTTTTCAAGTAGCCACTGGCTCCCTACTGACGAAGAAACTATAATACGGCGAGGGTCAGGTAACTTGCCAAAGGCCATGAATCTGGTACAGCATATAGCTACCATTTGGTGCTACTGCATCAAATTTGTACAAATTTGTTTATAATATCCCCAAACTGGAGGCGGGTACCAAATACGACCGCTTTGGTACGACCGCTACCACTACGTGGCACAGAAATATAATGCCTCAAATACCAAATAATACAAAGGTAAATCAGTGTTATCCATTACATCCCTAGTAACGTTTTATTTGTATGTTCATTCATTTTAACACACGTACGGAACAGCAGCTACCCTGTGTCAGATAAAGTGGTGGGATTTGGGGCAATTCAAGATGTTGCCTCCTCCATGATATTTAAGGGTCTAAATACTTGCCATATTGCAGCATTTGCAAAGCACTGTGGGAGCACAGAGGATGGAAGTTGTTTCTGATTCAACCTAGAAGTTGATATTTGCTCTGGGCTATAACGAATGAGTTCACTGGGCTGGAGAGATTAAAAAAAATTTTTTAAAAAATGGTGCTCCGGGTAGAAAGAAAGACAGCATGTGCACACATGAAAACACGGAGAAAGGGGTATTGGGATGCACTTGTTTTTATTTTAAAGAGAACATGAGATAATATAATAAGATTAAAGGCTGGAAAGATAACCAGGGACTAGATCACAGGGAGTCTTAAGTACCTAATATATTTGGAGATTTTATCTTGCACCCCCAAAGGTTTACAGATTTTTTTCTTAAGCTTTTTTTCCAAGGGAAAACTTATGCAGGACTCAAAACATAAAATAAATCACAGAGGCAACTCTGGATGAAGTGGGGACAAGGATACCTGGAGTGCCATTTTATCAGGCACTTTAATATTTCCCCCCACCCAACCCCATCAATTTTAATTGGGCTAGAATAAAACATTTGATCTTCTATGCCTAGGGTACTCACTCCTTAGGAGCTACAATGAATGTCATCTCCTCTGTATGATTATAGGTCTTCCAATAAGAATATTTGAAAAACAGTGCTGTAGGCAATGGAGAGTTACTGAAGAGTTTTAAACAGGTCGGGGGTTCAACGATCACATTTTTGGTTTAGAAAAAGACCCTATAGCCAAGAAGGACCAAGACAGTGACATAATACACTGACGGTGGTAGAAATGGAGAGAAGATAGGTAATAAATGCTACTAAAGCCTGCAACCTGATTGCAGGGATAAAGAGAGGAAAGAATGAGTTTCTTGGTTGATGTGGTACCATTACCAGAGACTATTATGCTCAATGCAAAAAAAAAAGGGGGGGCGGGCGCTTCATAGAGCTGAAAATCATGGGTCTGCAGAAGTAATTCATCACAGGGGGATGTTAATTTCAAGACAGGAATATGAAGAGGTATCCAAAACTGATACTCAGAATTCACTACTAAAATCTCCTAAGTACCCTATTAACCTAACCCAGAGAGTAGGAGAGCAGATCCTTTTGGAAAATAAAGAATATCAGGAGAGTGGAACCAGGAATTCTAAAGCAAGATGGTTTACGTTATAATTATGTAAGAATGGATTTGTTTGTCCAGGGATATAGTACTTGCTGTGGTTCTAAAGGGAACAAAAGGCGCTTTCCACTCTCTTCAGAGAATTCACCAACTGAAAAGAGGAAGAGGAGGAGGACACCGTTTAGGTCAAGAAACATTTACAGATTCCTATTTAGATGGCAAACACCAAATACTCTATGCTCCTGACAGACAAATCAGTGGGGTTTTTTTTGGGGGGGGGTGGGTTTCCACCTTGAACCTGTCCTGGCTTCAGAATCCTTCTCAATTCAGCTACTGTCAATTCCAGTTGGTACAGGAGATAAACCTGTTCAGCATTTCTGGTCTGGAAGATATATATTGGACATCCAGATGGGAAAGTCAGTAAGCACTTAGGTACATGAGTCTGATTTTCATGAGGGTCAACAAAAGTAGAAATACATACTTGCAAGTAATCAGTGTGGAAACGGCAAGTAGGCTGTGGAGGGGAACGAGGTCACCCAGGGAGAGTCTGACTTAGATGTCTAAGGACACTGTTCATTCTTTGGGGGAAAAGGGCGTGTCTTCTAACCCTTTATGTTGTCCCTAGCACAGAATTTAGCCTCAGGGGATGTTCATTTATTTCTGTCATCTCCTAAACTTTTTCCCAATATGGACTACAATTACTTTAATGCAAATACCTAGGGTAGTGATTCTCAAAGCATGTTCCCTGTAGGAAAAGGAACAGCAATCCCTGGGAATTTGTTAAAAATGCAAATGCTTAGGCTTGACCCCAGAACTGCTTAATCAAAAACCATGGCGGTGTAACAGCAACCTGTGTTTCCGTAAGCCCTCCCAGTGATTCCGATACACAACCCAGTCTGAAAACATAGGCCTCTAGACGATACAGTTAAGCCTGTTCAATCTCTCAGGACTAACCTGTGGTCTACCATGTCTCGTTATACTTAACTCGTATACTCTTTACTGTGCCAAGATATGGATATACCATTCATATCTAGAGGTTAATCATCATCTTGATTTCAATACCCTTAATCTTTTATCTAACCCAGATGTAACAAAGAGCTTTTATTCTACAGGCTGACTCTGATTAATTGATAGTGGTTGATTGGCAATGTTAGGAAAGACTCTGGGGGAATATGTAGGGTCTGTGTGAAAGAATGCTGTGATCTGTTAGGTCCACCATGGGTGCTGTTGGGCTAATGTCAGGCACTCCCCTATCCTTCCAGGGTGTTATACTGATCTGCCAATTTCCAAGGAGACCATGCTTCTCAATGCAATATAAAAACCAAAAAATATGTATGCTCAACTCTTAAGCTGACATCTCCCTCCAATCCCCAATTATAAATCAGTTCACACAGAGCCCACTTGGCCTGAAATACAAAAACATGAAAAAATAGAGTGGGTGGGGGATATAAACCACCAGACTAATTTGCCATGGCATTAAAATGTAGGGAAAAAGTTCTGTAATATTTCTTTTGGTGTGTTCTACCTGAAATCAACTTAGAGTTTATCCAGCATTATGATAAAATCTCATTAGTGCCCGGCTTTATGTCAGCAAATTACCCTAAGGACATATTTTACTTAACATGAATTCTAGAAAAGCGTTGTAAATGCGGGAAAATATCAAAGGCATTTTTAAATTATTTATGACATGCACTCATTCAACAAATATTTAATGAGTACTACTTAGTATTGTATTAAGGCTTAGGAATCAGAAATGATTCATACATAGTTCATGCTTGCAACAACTCTAGAAGAAACGAGGAGTCATGATAGCTTGCTGTGGTAAGGCCCGTGGTAGTGGTAAGACCAGGAGGCAAATAAAGGAGATAAGTATGTGAAGATGGGATGGGAAGAACAGAAATAGAAAGCCTTCAGGAAAAGGCAGAATGAGAACTGAGCTTCCAAGGACAAACATGAGTTAAACGGATGAGTGGAGAAACTACCACGTGGGAAAATTTAGAGGTGATAAATAGCATGATGCTATTCATTAATTACATGTGCTTACGCGTGACTGAGACAAAAGTTTGGGGGGGGGGTAGGGAAGGAGGAAGTCGGTAAGATGGAACTTAGGCTGCAGAAATGAGTAGGGGCAAACGCCAGCCAAGGGGAAGTTCCTTTGAGGACTAACCAGCTCTGAGTTCATTTTGATTTCTGCTTTGCCATCATTTCTCTGTGCTACTGTTCAGAGCCATCCTGGAACAGTTCACTCCACATCAATTTCATCCATTTGGAAACTAGTCTGGTAAAAATAGGTTGAAAGAAATTATGCTGTCCTCAGAAATTGTGAGGAAAAAGGTTGCTGGCATGTGTACACGGCCATTTCTTTCTGGAAAGACTTGCTGCTGGATATGGCCGTTGTTGGCTTTCTCCTGCTGTGCATGGGAGATGTGCCTGCCTTCCAGAATTCTGATAGGTGTTATTAATGATTTTTGGTGGATGTGGAGGGACTATTGCAGAGCCCTGCATTCTCGGATTTAGAAAAGATTGCATTCAGTTGATAGTATCAGAGAACTTTAAAACAGTGGATGAAACAAATGGGATTTGTTATTTTTCTTTTGCCAAAGTCTGCAATTAGGTAGTATGGGGTTTACATAGTAGCTCTGTGAAGTCCTGAATATCCTAGGCTTCTTTCTTTTCTGTTCTGCTTCCCATAGTCTGTGCCTTCCACCCATGGGTCATCTCATGATCTCATTATGGCCACTGCAGAGGTAGCCATCTTGTTACCCTTTCAGGATGAAAGAAGAGTGGAGAACAGCAAAAACCTGTGTGCCAGCAGACTCTGATCTCTTGGACAGTTTTGTTCAGAAACTCTGCCCAGTGACTTTTACTTATATCTCATTGGCCAGAACGATCACATGACAATCTCTAGTTGGAAAGGAGAGTGGGAAATATAATCTTTTAGTTGGTCGTGCTGTTATCCAAAATAAAATGGTGGCACAGTGAGCAACGAGGAGATAATGCCGATTGGATAGACAATTAAGAATCTGCCATATCGGAAGTCTCACCTGAAGCTGGTACCCAGCTCTCGTAACTCTCAATGCTAGTTTCACTCTTCCTTTTCTCCTGTCAACACACAAGTGCTTTGTCAGAATCCTCCAATGCTGCAGTTCCTATTTTGGGTCTAGTATGTTGTCACCACTTTGTTTCCAAGCCATTTTCCTCTCCTTTTCACGCTTCTCCTTTTTTTTTTATCCTCTCTTCTATTCACCACTGGTACAAAGGCATGTGGGTGCTGCACACATATGTGCAGTATGTGTTTCCAACCGCTCTGAGCTTATGCAGGAACATGGCATTATTTCCTGAGGCGGGACTACATGCTTTATATTTCTGGTTTACAATCTCCATTCATGAAAGAGCTCAATTGCTTTCCAACCCCTCCTCTCCTCTGCCTTTGGAAAATTATCCTTGAAGAAAAACTCAGTGGGTTGCCCCATTTGTCAGCAAATGAAAGAAAAAGAAAAAAATGTAGAAAAGAAGCCCATGCCTTTCATAATTAGAACTTAGGCTTACATCTGTGTCCTGGAAATTGAGACTTTAAAAACAATTCCTTAAGGGCTAATTAGAGGAAAGTTCGTTGTGCGTTCTGGCAAGAGTTTCTTTGCAAGAAGATATTGAGGGAAGATGGAAGGATGACTTCACTCCCAGCACTGTTCTGAGTTCAGGAAAAAAAAAAAACTTCAGCTCCTGGCATACCGAATATTTTATCGAGCATAAACTTCCCAATTTAACCCATTCCCTGGATGCTGTTTGCCTTTCCTCAGTTGGAGACAGATTAAAAATGAAATGTAATAAGATGACATTAGAGAACACAACCACACAATTAATGTGGAGAATCGTCCAGAATAAATACAGATCATACTGCCTTTGGAAGGGGCACCAATTTCTTCACAGATGTTTAGCTCATTGGGTCTGAGGAAGGGTACATGGGGGTAAGCATTTCCAAAACCAAACAGGTAGATGGGAATTACTTCACGAATTGGAGAAAATGTCTGGCAAAAGAGGGTTTCACCCCAAGGTACTGCTTTGGCCCATTTTCTGTTTTGTTCATCCACAGACCTTTTCCTTTAGCTCATCCCTGCCTCATATCCTCCTCCGACCTCTCTCACCCTACCCGTGAGGAGAGTTATAAAGCTGGTCGTACATGCACTGTTTGGGGTCCTCCCAATCAGTTCCCTTGCCTTAAATGGCTCTTTATGAATGTAATATAAAATTTTCTTTAAAAAGAGTCTTTAAAAGATTCTTAGATAACACCAATTCCTGAGTTTCCAATGAGAAAATGAAGAATGTGTTTCAGATACTCTAAGGTACCACCCAAGTGCAATGAATTGTCATTATGACCCAAAAGGTGAATTGTCCTGTATATACTTAGCACACATAGAAGCCACACGCACATATACATAGTATCCTTATGAACACATACACGTATATTCACGCACAACCCTTTAGCATGCATGTGAATATTTCTAGATATTTGGAGTTCTAGAATTGTCTCTGCTAGATTTAAATAGTTCATGCAGTTTTCATTGTGATAGATGATACAAACTGCTCACCCAGAAAGGATGCATAAATATACCCTCTTCCCAGCACTTTCATGGGGTTACTTGTTCCCCCATATTTTCATTAACAGAGCTTATTAGCAAACATGTTTTTGCTAACCTCAAAGATGAAAAATGGCATTTCATTTTAATTTGCATTTTTGCATTAGTGAGGTTGAATATTGTTATATGTTTAATAACAAGCTGCATCTCCTATAAATGGACCATTCATGTTCTTTTGTACATTTTGTCACCGGGTTGTGTTGTTTTTCTTTATTTTTAGTGAGAAGGACTTTAGAAGACAAAAAAGTCTTAGGAAGACATTCCAGGCTTAGGAGATGCTAGAGAGCAACGTCGAAGTGGCACGAAAGTGCATGGCAAGCCTAAGAACTGTCAAGTCGACCAACATGTCTGGAGTGTAGGGTAGGTGAAGGCCATGGGAAATGGTGCTGAGAAAATTGCTCTGCGTCGAGCCGAATTGAACAGGGTAACACCATGCATGATTATGGGAAAAGTATTTCTTGATGCCAAGATTAGTCTCTGTGCATAAGCAACATTGTGGATTCACAGGCTGTGGACCACTGTTTGCTAACTGCATGGTGAGAAATGTTAGGTGTCTTCTCAGGTGGAAGACTGAAGTCTGAATCGAGAACCAAGAGCCTTGCAGCGAGCAGCTGGGAAACACTAGCTACGAAACACCATCTGAAGCAGCACAAATGCTCTTGGCCAGACCCCAGTTTGGGGAGTTGGTAAATGTGGATCTGCTCCGGATTTGACTCTAACTGACCGGGTGAACTTGACCTAAGCATTTTCAATCCCTGAGCAGTTGCCTCATGTTCAAAATGAGGTCCATCAAAAGACTTTTACATTCTTTGTAACTTCAAAATCCTGATACTTATACATGTTCACACCATTAGATAGTTCCACTTCGTGATAGGCCATGATGTTTGTTCAGTCCAGAACATGAAAGAAGGCTGAGGGTACTGTGATCATGTCTCAGTGCTCCTTGGGACCTCATTCAGTGCCTGCTAATTAACCGCAGGAGCACACTCATTTCCCAGGTACATTTTCAGGGATACAAATGAAGTGGAAAAATCTGACATTTTCAGAGTCCTTTTGCCTTCTGTTTTTAAAGATATGAACACCATTTTCACCTCTTCAGAAAACTCTCCAGGCCTCCTGCTTAATCTCTTTGATTTTTCTTGATCAACGTGTTTATGACAAGTGAGCGCTTTGGTTCCAAAACACGTGTCGTGTGCAATCTTCTTACAAGTATATTAGTGAGGAACTTAGCCTACCTCAGGCCCATTCTTCTCTATGTTATCAGATCTTGGTATGATTTCATTATTCTCTAATAGAATGTTTCTTCCATCACTAAATGTTACAGGCGACAAGACAAAATTTCTGATTGCTTTCATATGTAGCTGCTAATAAAAATTGTTTCTGGATAGCTCTATACTCATGGATAAATTCATTTCATTTTAAATAAAAAGAAATTAAGCAAAAAGCAACAACTGATAAAATGAGGGCTTCCAATATTTCCACAATCATACCTGTGATCTTTTATTAGAGAAATCTTATAGTCTCCAGTATGGCTATAACCGTATATCATTTATTAAAATACATAAACCCCTTCCTTTCAAAGGCTTTGTTGCCATCAATTTTAATTGCTAGATGAAAAATTTTATAACAAAGCTAAGTAGTAAAAATTTCCTTGCTAATATTTTCAATTGAGCATTAACATTTTTTAGTTATTAAAAGCAATGCAAAGCTCTCATAATTAAAGTGCTCTCTTTCTTTTAATATATGAAATTTAATATCAAACTGGTTTCCATGCAACACCCAGTGCTCATCCCAAAAGATGCCCTCCTCAATACCCATCACCCACCCTCCCCTCCCTTCCACCCCCCATCAACCCTCAGTTTGTTCTCAGTTTTTAAGAGTCTCTTATGCTTTGGCTCTCTCCCACTCTAACCTCTTTTTTTTTCCTTCCCCTCCCCCATGGGTTCCTGTTAAGTTTCTCAGGATCCACATAAGAGTGAAAACATATGGTATCTGTCTTTCTCTGTATAGCTTATTTCACTTAGCATCTTAAAGTGCTCTTTTTATTTAGGAAAACCTTTGTTCCTCTTTGGAAAGGTTTCACAGACCATAGATCTATAAATTCGGGCTAATGCCATTTTTTGATACGTGCTTACGAAAGTTGACAGAATCTGTTTAGAGAATTTTATTTCCCAAACCCTAAACCCAAATTAATGCTAGAAATAGAAGTAAAAATAAATAAAAACCTTTTTCATAAATGAATGAACTAAAAGGCTTTCCCTCATAAAGCATTTCAATTTAACAAAGTCATGATATTTATATGCTAAAGAAGATATTGCCATTCTATTTAGATTCTAAATGTTACAAAAACAAATCGCTTTTGTTTTGTATAAGGCACTTGAAAGGCAAAAGAAAGCAATTCCTTATTCACTGACATTATCCAAACCGAAGCAAAATTTAGTTTTGTTTGTCAAATTGACAACATCTTGACTTTCTATTTAGTCAAAACTGGTATATCATAAAGTCAACGGAAAAGTTATTTGGAAGACACTGAGATACTCCCCCTTGCCAAAGAATTGTCATACTCAAGGTTACAAAGACAAATGATTAAAGGCGTGGAAACCCTGGGAGGGGCAAGCACGTGGTAGGGTCCACAGAACAGGAAAAGGCTAGCCAGCTTCCCCAAACTCCTCTGGGTGGAGAGCCAATCAGAGCCAAAGGTTTTGGAGACTGGGGAGAGGTATATGCCGTTTTCCAGAAGAGGGAAGTTTCACCAAATGTGTGAACACCGTAGTTCTGGTTAAACACGTAGACCCAAGGATTTTCCTTTTGCAAATATTTGGCACTATCCGGGGAAAAAATTGACAGAGGATAACTCTTCACACACACACACACAAATCTGGCTATTATGTCTAGAGTGATATTTTCCAGGTACAAGGTATGAGATTGAAATGGGCCTGTAATTCAGAAATGCTACAAATTTCACAGATACCTATCTCATTGAAAGCTTCCAGAAGAAAATCAAGTAAGGTTACTGGTATCTACCCTATTTGGATTGCTTTCTGTTATCAACCTTGCTAATTTACAGGCAATCTATTTCAATTGTCCAAAGTCTATTCACAGTTCAAACTTAAGCACTTTTTAACCTCAATCATTAGAAATGAAAGTGGGAAACATATTTACAGGTTCTTACAAGAACAACAACAACAACAAAAACCATAAGAAGAAAAGAGAAGAAAAAAAGTTACAAAGGAAAGGCAAATGGAACCAACTTCCTTATCCCCCTAATTCCTACTCTGATCTCAAAACAGAAGATTTTCATAGGCTGGGGAAACTTCCTCAGGGTTCATGTAGTAGGAAATGGATATTACATTGTTGACCTCTCCTAGGCCAACATGTCACTGCCAGGCCCCCATTTGTAGTTTGCTTGTTTTTGCAGGAGAATTCAAGATGGGGTCAAATTGAAACTCAAAGTATCATCTAGAGAAGTAAAACATGTACTACCATGTACATCTCCTCTTGATTACGGCCGTCTAAAGATGCTTTCTTCATTGTTCCTTCCCATAAGGTAAAGCTATCTTCTCACAGGTACTTCTCAAAGGTTCAATTACAGCAGGGATAGGAAACTCATATTTCACTAACTAGTTTACTTTGCTTGGGAAAAAACAAGGCATGACGATATCAGATGTCAAGCATTTATCTTTCCTGTTAGTGCTTACCTAAGCAAAATGATATTCAATCCATTTTATATAAACAAGTATCATTCTCCAAGTTTGGAACATTAGACAACCTGTATTTCTCTTTTTTAAATGGGAGAGAACAGGGGTGACTGGGTGGCTCAGTCGGTTAAGCACCTGACTCTTGATTTTGGCTCAGGTCATGATCTCACAGTTCTTGAGTTTGAGCCTCACATCAGGCTCCACACTGAAGGTGCAGAGCCTACTTGGGATAGTTTCTCTCTCTCTCTCTCTCTCTCTCTCTCTCTCTCTCTGCCCCTACCCTGCTCGCACCCTCTCTCTCTCTCTCTCAAAAAATAAAAAAATAAACTTTAAGACAAAAAGGAAGAGAACAATACTCAGAATAAGAAAATCCCTAATTCACAGGCTGGTACCTGCTTCATCCTTTCTTGTTCTAATTAAGATTATGTAAACACTGTTTTAAGACATTTCTATATTCCCTATGTAGCCATCATGATTCAGACTTGACGTTTCATAGTACAGTCTGAAATAGTGAAAATGGCTGTAATAGATTCCAGATATAGGATCATGTAAGGAACAGCGCTTGAAAGAAATATTCTTTTTAGTGAACACAAGTGGAGTTTTACATGTACCAGGAATTTGGGGACAGGCACAAAAGGTTGATGAATGGCTGAGGCTGTTCCAAGAAGCACACCATGAATAAAATGGTTTCTTATTTTACCAATGAGGATCAGTGTCCTATTCTACTCTTCCTTCTAAATTGCAAGTTCCTTGTAGACATTATAGTATGCTTTTTACATCTTCATGTTTTTTTAATCACCCCGATTGCTAAGAAGTGTCTGGGCTCATAATGGATGCCTAATAAATATGTAGTGGTTTTCCCAACAGGCTATAAACTCTATGGTGGCAGGGACAAACCCTATTAGGCCTGTACATCACTATATATCCAGTGCAGGCCCAATGTCTGATATATTGTAGGAGTTCAAAGTATTTATTAAACAAATCAGTGGGTTAGTGAATGAATGATCCCACCATGCTCCAGTGATAACTGAATATGCAAATTTTGAAGAAAACTGCATTTATTCAGCCCTTTCTATTCAGACACGTTTGAGGAAGAAACCCGCAAGTGGGAACCTCCACATGGTTTAATAGATCTGGGAAACTTGAATTTGAAATTTGAAATAGAATCTGTTCATGGGAAAATTTATTCAACAGTTATTATGTACAGACAGCAACACCTGCAACTAATTCTGATTCTCAAATATTGCCCTTGCCAATTCCCAGCATATTATAACAGGGAAATACTTTAAAGGTCAGAAGGCACACCTTGACAACGGGGTTGTTTTCCCTTAACAGTCCTAGGGTAGAAAGACTGAGACAAGCAGCCTCAAGCAATCCCAGAAAAGACTCCCCAAATCTTACTGGAAAGACGTTTATTCTATTACTCCATCGGCTGGTGTCATTTGGCAGCTGTTTATGAAAAACAGTGTTAAATGCAGGGATGTGTTGCAAACTTACAACCAGAAGACCAAACTCACCAGCTCACTACTAATCCATTTGTGCCAGACCTTATAATACTAATTGAAGTGACAATAGAAAGCTACATCTCCATGGAAGTCTCTACTACTCAATATATCCATAGAGGTTGACCTTTATAACCAGACCTCGATTGTGATTAATTCATTAAAAAACTCATTCTCTAGATAATGAACGCTTCTATTATATTTTTCAGCCATGGCTGTAGACATGAAAAATAGAAAGTTGAGGGGCGCCTGGGTAGCTCAGTCGGTTGAACGTCTGACTCTTGGTTTAGGCTCAGGTCATGATCTCACAGTTCATAAGATAGAGCCCCGTATTGCCCATGCTGTGAGCATGGAGCCTGCTTGGGATTCTCTAAATGAATAAATAACCATAAAAAATACAAAGTTGAGTAATACATGTCCCCTGCCTTCAAAGATATTGCAACAAAAGAAAAGACTTATGGTCCAATTTTGTGCATGATGCCAAAAGCACAGAGGAAGCAGGGCTTCATTGTCCTGGGTGGTAGAGAAGGTTTTGCAGAAGAAATGAAATGTAAGCAGCATCTCAAAAGATGGAACAAATATTCAGTAGGCAAGCAAAAGCAAGGCCTGGTGGGTAGAGGGAACAATATGTTTTCAGAGTGTGTACAGCTGGTATTTTAGAGAAAAGAGAGAACCACATGTTGTTAGAGAGTTAGACATTTAAGTCTAACAGTACAACTGTATTGGATGGTGAGCGGCTAAAGAAGCTTGGATAGTTAATGACCTTTGTGTTTTATTTTAAAATTGTTTGACTCTTCCTGGTAACTGAAAGGAATCCTTTGAAACTATGCAAAAAGACCATCTGTGTATCTTCTTTGACAAAATGTATAGTCTGCCTCATGTTTTAGATCATTTCTGGAGAGTTTCTTTGGGGTTGGGTTGTTTCAGTTCTTTATATATTTTGTATATTAACCCCGTCTCAGCTATGACATTTGCAAATACCTTCTTCCATTCAGTAGGCTGCCTTTTCATTTTGTTGAAATGTTATTTTGCTGTGTAAAAGCTTTTGATTTTGGTGTCGTCCAAAAAGCTTATTTTTGCTTTTGTTTCACTTGCCTAGGAGACATGCAGATGGCCAACAGAGACATGAAAAGATGCTCATTACTAACCATCAGGGAAATGCAGATCAAAACCACAATGAGATATCACCTTACACCTGGCTAGAATCATAAAGACAAGAAATAACAAATGTTGGCAAGAACGTAAAGAAAAGGAATCCTGGTGAACTGTTGGTGGGAATGCAAATTGGTACAGCCATTGTGGAAACAAGTACAGAGGTTCCTCAAAAGATAAAAACAGAAATACCATATGATCCAGTAATTCTACTATTTACACAAAGAAAATGAAAACACTGGTTTGAAAAGATATATGCACTCCTATGTTTATCGCAACATTATTTACAATAGACAAGATATGGAAGCAATCCAAGTATCCATCTATAGATGAATGGATAAAGAAGATGTGGGGTGTGTGAATGTGTGTGTACGTGTGCGCACACACACATGCACAAGAGTATTATGAAGCCATAAAAAAGGATGAGATCTTGCCATTTGCAACAACATGGATGGACCTAAAGGCTATTGTGCCAAGTGAAATAATGAAGACAGAAAAAGACAAATATCATATGATTTTACTATATGTGAAACCTAAAATAAATAAATAAAAAGAATCAGAACTATAAATACAGAGAATTGATGGCTGCTGGAGGGGAGAGAGTGGGGGATGGGCAAAGTGGGTGAAGGGGAAAGAGAGATACAGGCCTCCAGTTGTGGAATGAATAAGTCATGGGGATGAAAGTTACAGCATGGCGCATATAGTCAATGATACTGTAGTAGCATTGTATGGTGACAGATGGTAGCTACATTGTATGGTGACAGACGGTAGCTACAATCGTGAACATAGCATAACATGGAGAAGTTGAATCGCTATGCTGTAGGCTTGAAACTAACGTAACCTTGTGTCAACTCTACTGAAATAAAAAATTTTAAACTATATAAAAAGAGGACGGTAGCTTGAACTGGAGCACTAGCAGAGGGAAAGGCAACGAGGGGCTGATTTTGAAGTGTGTTTCTCATGTGGAATCAACATATTTTTGTATGGAGGTGGCAGACTAGATTTAATAGAGGAGGAAGACTTGAAGCTGGGTGTGTAATTATGAACCTGTAGGGTTGGACAGATCATTGTATTAAAGTTTGGAAACAAAAGGCAACCGAAACAAACAAGAGGACATTGGTAAAATCACTTCCCTATTTAAGTTCAGTGTACTTAACAGTAGGTGGTTAAGAGTTAAAATAGTCATCTTCAAAATTATGCCCAAATCTAAAGGTCGATGAGAAATAATTTGATTTTATTTTTAAAATGCTTGGAGTGAATTTCCAGTTTTCATACTTCCTTAAATGTTATCGCCAGGGCTGCAGATTGGTTTCTGCTACTGTCAACTATAGCAATCATTGGAAAGGAATGGGAGAGACATACTCTCATTAGTGAAAAATCTATTCCCAGAGAACAATTAAATGAAGTATTCACTGAGTGACAGATCTTAGAATTTTTAGCATGAATTGTGCGTATATGCTTTCGGGTTTGCTCTACCATAATTAAGCGATGCTAAAACGTTTGCCAAAGTCTCAGAAGTCAAAAGCAGAATTCCCTTTTCTTGTGATTTACAAGAAGGGGTGTTAATATCTGTATTAAAATCTCACATTTTGGCTGAGGTCCAAGAGCATATCGAAGAAAAATTAAAGTGAGGTTTTTTATGAATAATGAAATTTGTAATAAAGATTACACTCTGCCTTGAATGAAGACTGCATTTCACCCCTACTTTCATTTTAGTTCCACAAAGTTCACTAAGATGTGTTTTGAGGAATAAAAACCTCTTGATGACATATCATCTTTGCTAGAAGAAAAACATATGAATGCTTTCAATTAAAAGTAAGAAAATGTTGCCCAAAACAATAAAAGCCCCCCACTCGAATTTTGCTTTACCTTAGGTGAGGCCGAATGCAGTCAATTCTCAGAATTCTTCCATCTGTGACTCCCTATAGAGCAAGTTCTTGGATATCAGACTGTGGTCTCAGATTTGCAAGGTAAAAGATAGATTAGGCATGCCTGGGAGTTGCCATTTCCTTGATAGTTTCTACAGTTTCAGATCTAGTTGGCCTTGAGTACTTCCTGATTCTCCTATTCCTATTTTAATGCCACTTCTATCAAATCTTTCCTTATTCCTCCAAACTTTACTCGTATTCTAATAGTGTCCTTGTCTGTAATACCGCAAGGCATCGGTCTTTCAATTGCTAGAGATCTTGACACTTGTGTTATAGTTAGGGGCATGTGTGTGTAAAATATACATTATACAGATTATATATATAAACTCACACTTGCTATTGAGATCCTTGAGATGTCTAATTCATCATAGTGCCCCTCGAAACTTCAAGCTAAAATAGACTCTAGGATCCTGGTCAATTCTAGGGCCACAGCAAGACCTACGCCTTTGAAAATTTATAAGCTGGGAGTGGGCATGTTTCAAAATCACTACTTTATCTTCTTAAACTTGCTCACTTCGTTTGTAAAAGTACTGTAGTGATTGACAAGAATGTCTCTCCTACTAAATTATCATCTTATCGAGGCATAACTGTGTGAGATTGAAATGCTTCACGAAAAACCCATGAACCCTGGAACCATTTATGCCTGGGTCAGATTGTGCACTGGTCTCTTACTCTGTGGCCTTGTGTGCTAGGTATGTGGCTCCCTCCATATCCTTTGTCTATCGTCCTCCATCCTATTCTCTGCCTGGCAGGCCGATTGTTATGAAATACACAAACAGACTCAATTGGTTGGGGGAATGGGTTAGTCAATGGAAAACCCCAAGGAAAAGATATGAGGGGCGGGGAGAGAGATCTATTACGTGGGCATTGCCAGCCTGGTTGTATCCCTAGACATACTGGCCCTGCTGCTCTCAATGAGTCCAGCTTTACATAATTCTATCCCCACCCCTTCCTAATTGCGGTTCCTGCAGTATCCTTCGAGTTTCTTTTCTACTCCACCCACACCTTTATAATCATAGTTCCTTTCTAAACACCTACCCTGCTCCACAAATTATTCTAATTTGAACAGATTCTCTGTTTCTTATGGAGACCTTAAGTGATAAATATTAGAGAAGTTATTAGGGATAACAGTGACTGCTACTGAAAGTTCTTGGGAGAAATAAATAAGAAAGGGCACATCAATAGTCCGCCTGCCACAAATCCTGTTGCATAATCTGCATTCAGCAGACAGTAGTGATCATTTTTCTTATTTTTCATGTCTATGTATAAGCACAGACTCTGGCATGAACAAGATACTCATTAAATGTTGGTTATATGAATAAATACAATTGCAAAAAAGGCCAACTGAGACCTCATTTATAAATTGACCCACTATCATTCTATTTTAATTTTCCTACACTCTTCCTTGTGGTTTTCTCTCACATTCTCCTTTGGCTGTGTCTCCAGGACCTGACCTATATTTTAAGCTCTTTCAGATTAGGAACTGTAATTTTAGTTCCTATTTTAAAATAATTCCTATTCCTTCTATAGGACTGCTTCCTACCTAGTGGGCACACATGTTTTATGAACTTTAGGGATAGACAACCGTTCTGGCACGTAATTTTATGTGTTTCTGCTGTTATCTCAAATTTAATTCATTAAGAGCCTTTGACAGGTTGAAATATCATTTTGATTCCTAAATACCAGCATCACTCCATCAGCAGTGACTTACTGGAGAGAACAAGCACACTGGTAGCAAAAACACTGTCATTACTCCTTTATAGGTCATAATGTATTTTGCCACGTCATCTCATTCCAACAGAACACAACTTCCTTTGATGTTGTACATGTGTGCTTATTGTCCTGTTAAGTCATACTGTACAGTCAGGCTCATTTAACTTTATTTTTCTCTTGATTTCAAAAAATGCCAGCAATCCCAAATCATTCCAAAATAGGCCGTTAGGACCAAGTTACCATCATACCTGCCTCACTTGGAATTGTTGGAAGCGACGAGCCTATCGCCAGAAGGGAGACTAAAGGGTTTTTTAATCATTTTATAAACCTAATAAATTGGAGGCAAAACTCCTTACTTGAATATCTGAAGAACTGAGTCTATATAAAATAAATGTTTTTAGCCTTCGCAATTTCATTAAAGGCTAAATGACAATGTGGGAGCAATAAAAAACTATTTTCTTTCATTGCATATATATTTTGATTTAATTCCTTAAAGAATTCAGATGTATCTCACTTCCAAATTAAATGTACTTTATGTATTTGAATCCCTGCCATGAAGACTACTCTGGGTTTCCTAAATGTCTAAAGTCCCCAGGTACTTTACTCCAGAGGCATAAGATAATAAGGTAGTAGATTGAATATACACATCTAATTTCACTTCCTCTGAAAACTCCACCCGGATCCACAAGGACAGAGAGAACGTGAGTGAATAAAACAGCAACAACATTTTAGGAGTTGGAAAGCAAATGAACCAGTGATAATTGGCTTAGAACTAAGAAAGCTGTATCTCAAACAGGCCGTAGGAAAAGTGAGAACCCACCAGATTCACATTACAGAATCCTTACAGATTCAGGAAATATTAGCACTAGGTACTTACTGGGCATGAAAGAGAGCTACTAAAGTAAGGAGAAAGGTTAAAAACTGTTGAAAAACATTCAGATTTCTAGATCCCTTATCCAGTCTATGTCCCTAAAGAATGGTCTCTGTCCCACTCCAGCAGACAGCTAGAGGTTTACTCTCTGGAAATACCAGGCACAGTTGAGGGTATGTGTACTAAAAAACGGATGTTAAATGACCATGAACCATGTGCATATCAAATGCTGACAATTCCTGGCTCTCCTTCCTTAATTCTCACTGAATGTTTCTCCCAAATCGCTGGCAGCCAGCCAGACCTTTACCATCCAGAAAGGAGTTAAGAAAATTCTTCTCAATGATATTTGATTAAAGAAGAATGACATAAAGCTATAAACACGTGGCATTCTTTAATAACAAACATAGCATTCACATAATGTCACAATAAAATTCAATGTCAACCAATGATATTCACACACTCCCAACTCAAAACATTATTTTATTCCTTTATCCTTAATTATGAGCAGATAATCAAGGGTTATCAGACATCTGACAGAACGTTCAAGCAAAGAAAATGAAGAATAACACAGAACCAAAGTAAAACAAATATATACTGGAAACACACAGAGAATACAGTGGGGAAAGAAAACTTCAAAAACACTCTTAGCATTACCATAATCACAGACAAAAGACTAGGTACTACCCATCACATTTCCACGGCTAGGGAACATTAGGATTTGTAGAGGCTGAAAGGCTTGCCAATATCCCATAGAAAGTGATTTAGAAAATTTTATTTTTCTTTTTATGTTTTTACATAAAAATATGTCATAGCTTAAGCCTTGAAATGCAGTAGTGGTTTATAATGCAACATTTAATAATCTCCCATTACACAGCTTTCTTTTCACACCCCATTTTAATAGATACCCCAGTATCTACTTTATGGGTTTTATTCAAATAAATTTGTTATGTGCAAAGAAAGGCCGGTTGGGGGCGGGGTAGACAGAGGCAGAGAGGGAAGGAGGAAAGAAGGCAGGGGAGAGAGAGGGGAAGATTCCACTACAATGCCTGGTACGGGGTAGTTTATTTTCCTATAAACATTGGAACACATTATGTATATGCTTATGCCACTGGTTTCCTCCCTCATCACTCCATGGACATCTATACCACCATGTATCCATCACTGGACAGATATGTAGATCTGTATACAGTGTACTTTAATTATTTTTACTTTTTATTTTAGAGAGAGAGCATGAGCAGGGTAGAGGGGCAGAGAGGGATGGAGGGAGGGAAAAGAGAGAGAGACAGAGAGACAGACACAGAGAGAGAGAGAGAGAGAGAGAGAGAGAGAGAGAGAGAGAGAGAGAAAGAGAATGAATCTCAAGCAGGCTCCAGCCCTACGTGGAGCTTGACTCCACAACCCTGGGGATCACGACCTGAGCTGAAATCAAGAGTCTTATGCTCAACTGACTGAGCCACTCAGGCACCCATATAGACAATGTATTTTAAAATTAACCTCTGGAAACCACAAGCAACGTCTTGTAGGGAGAGGTGTTTTTTGTTTTTGTTTTTTGGCGAAATGGAATCTTGATTTTTCAATGTACGATTCAAATTTATCTGACAGCATTTTGTGTATTCATTTTTCCATTGTGCACTTCATTAAAACTCTAGCTGATGCCATACTTTTAAAATGTATGTATATGACAGATCCATCATATACTTTGGCTCTGCCGTTGCCAAACCCCTTAGCTGGGGTACTTGTATTGGCTTAGACATAAGAAAGCTTTTTTGCCTTCTTTATGCAAACCTAGGAGATTTTGTTAAGACTTCGTGTAGCAACTAACTAAAAAATTGCCCAGGTAGGCAAATATCAGTTGCATTGACTGAATATTTGACTTCTAAAAAGTGAAAATAAAATTAAATACTCAATATTTTAGAAAAGAAAGATAAACACTGTGACCACTGGTAAGGGTAGGAGGGTAATAATCATCCTCTCATATAAGGAGGTATTATGATGTGTAAGTTATAAGCAGGAGCTCTAGAATCTGGGAGACTGCATCTAAAATTCAGCTCTGTCACTTACATAGTAATGTAAATCTTGGAAAATTCCTGAACTTCTCTGAGTTCTGATTCAGTGTTCTCATCTTTAAAATATCGGGTCAGTAAACATTTTCTGTAAAAACTCAGATAGGAAATAATTAAGGCTTTCCAGGTTATATAGGTCTCTGTTGCTTTAGCACAAAAGCAACCAAAGGTAATATGTAAATGAATGGGTATGGCCAGATTCCACTAAAATTATGTTTGTAAAAATGAACTGTGGCCTATATTTGACATCACATGGACAGTGGTTTGCTGGCCCCTAAATCACAGCGGTATATTATATATGTATGTATTTATATATGTAGGTGTGTATAACATATATAATATGTAACATATAATATGTAAAACATATAATATATAAATAATATATAACACACAGATACATGCACACACTTTAATAATTGTCATCAAGAAAGAAGAATTCTAGCTAGAATTTAAATACCAACATCTAAAACACATATAAAAGACTTAAAAGAATACTATAAAGCTAAGAAGTTTGGAAAATACAGCCAAATGGATGATTTCTTCACAATTACACAATAGCAATTTTCACACACTAAATTGCAAACAAGGGGGGGAAAACCAGAACAAGTGACCAAAAGAAATATAGAATTATTAAATGTATAAATCTCACTTGGTCCTTATTACAAAATATAATAAAAGAGAGTTCATCTAATGATTATTTACAATAGATGGGCAAAACTCTGACAATATAGCCCAGCAACACAACCTGAAGATGATTTAATTGTGTTACAAACGATAACAAAGTAAAATGTGGACGTACAACATTATTGACTGTAAAGGAAAATGTTTTCATTGATTTTTTTAAAAAAATATGCTATTTAAAGTTATTGTTGTCAGGTTTAGGTTTATATTTAGTAAGACAAGTTTTTCATATCCTAAAATTGCTTTACCAGAGAGAGAGTACATATTTTTACCACCAGTAATAAGAAATATTAATCATTCCATCATGTCATTTCTGACAGTCACATATTGACCCTATTTCTTGGCACTATCTGCAAAGAGGGTATTTCACTTATTAATATTTCACTATTAGAAGCTCTGCTGGGATCTGAAAAGTTAGTTCAGGTTCCAGAAAGACCTAATTGTAAATATTGGGTTAGGTAAAATCAACATTTCTAAATATTCCTTCTTTGTAGCAACCCCATTTCATACTGCTTTTCAGAACACATTATTTTTACTAGGCTACTTTATCTTAAAATGTCTGGGGAGGAACTCACACCACAGTTTTCTGTATGCAAATATTTACTTAGTGCCTACTACGGGTTTAGTTTTGAATGATGATTGAAAAAAATTATCAAACAAAACAGCATAATTTAACACAAATTATTGGTAGGAAATATTAGGAAAATTGTTTAAGCAGAAAACACAGAAATATAGCAAGATATTTGTATTTTATCTTGAAAGAGTGACGGTAATTCCTCTGCACGAACCTTTCTATGCTTTATTTGGCTTCCTATGAATTTGCATTTAGAATCCTTTTTACTGCTTTATAATATAGGTGGAATTGACACTGATACATAAGTCTTATTCATTGTGAAAATAAGTAACTGATCTTTCTAAAAATAAAACACAAAAACAGCTTAAATCAACTCTCAATTTCGTAGCCCAAAGTCACAGCTGGGACCAGAAACCTAGCTAGCCTCAAGAGTGCTAGGATCCTACCCTGAGTCCCCACCTTCATTTTAAGAAATGTTCTTACTTTGAGAAATCAGAATAGTAGTGCCTGAAGGAAAAGCACACTAATAATACTAGAGATGTTTGATGTTATTTGAGAGAATGGTATACTATTACATAGTGCTCCACAGTGATGCCTTCGTTGGAAAGGTTTTATTTTATTTTACTAACTTTCATCTTGCTTATTGCCTCTAATTATATTAATGGTCAACTATATTCTGTGACCTGCAGGAATACACAGATGAATGAAACCTAAACCCTGCCCTCAAAAACCCCAGGGGTGGACAACGTTCCCCCCCCCCCCCTTAAAGAGCTAGACACTAAATAATTTTGGCTTTGTGCGCCATATGGTCTTTATCCCAACTACTCAACTCTGTCCATATAGCATGAAATTAGCCATAGAAAATAGATACATGAATGTGTATATGATTTTTTGTTTTGTTTTTGCCTAATCAGGCAACCAAACTGAATTTGGCCCACAAGCCATCATTTACTGACTACTGACTGATCTAGCATCAGAACAGAGAGGTTATATATGTATATGTAAATTTTTTGTCAATGTTTGTCCATTTGGACAAATGGCTAGGATGTTGTGTTTAATTGGATTCCGAGGCTGCAGCAGGAAAATATCATATGATCAATTAGCTATGCTTTCATATATGCATTGGGGTGGTTGCAGAAAAGTCATTTACCTACATAGTTTTTAATATGAAAGACACTAAAAATAAAACATTAAAACATGTGGAAAATGCCATAACAGACATATGTACATAAGGAAAAAAGGACTTAAAAGATATTGGAAATACCAGAAAGGATTGCTAAAAGTTTCACAAGAAAGAACAACAAGCCTCAGTGTCTCCAAATCAAGACTTGCTCCCAATGATATTTTTTAAATGTTTATTTATTTTTGTGAGAGAGAGCGAGAGGGTGCAAGTGGCGGGGGGGAGCAGAGAGAGAGGGAGAGAGGGAGAATCCCAAGCAAGCTCCATGCTGTCAGCACAGAGCCCAATGCAGGGCTCGATCCCATGAGCCGTTGAGATCATGACCTGAGCCAAATCAAGAGGCGTTTGCTTAACCGACTGAGCCACCCAGGCACCCCAAATTTTTATCTAGCCAAATTTTATGTAGCCAATTTTCATCTGTATTTGTCTTTTTCTTTATGGCTTGCAATATAGCTTTTAAAATATCATGTTGTTGGGGCACCTGGGTGGCTCAGTTGGTTAAGCGACTGACTCTTGATATGGGTTCAAGTCATGACCTCATGGTCATGAGATTGAGCCCTGTGTCGGGATCTGTGCTGACAGTACGAAGCCTGCTTGGGATTCTCTCTCTCTCCCCCTCTCTCTCTGCCCCTCCCCCCTCAAAATAAATAAATAACCATTAAAAAATTAAACATCTCTAAATGTCAAATAATGATGAACACATTTCTCAAAAGACAAATGAGAAACTGGGCACTATATTAGACAGATACATTTGACAGACAAAAGGCAGTTTTACATAATATAGTATGAACTTTGTACAGTTTAAGAGTAATTTCTTTATACAAATAGGGAAATTGAGGATGAAAATGTCAAAGGAAAGGACATGAGAAGCACTTAAAAAAAAACTCCAATGGTTTACTGGCATGTATAAATACGTATTACGGTTAATTAAATGTTTAAACAAAATGAGAAGATAATTCTCAATAATTACAGATGACTATGTGAAAGCTGACATTTAGTGCTTCAGAGTAATGGTAGTCTCACTGCCTATAAGTTGCCTCTACACTTTTCCACGCATCTATGTGGTCATTCACTTACTCATTCAAGCACCTACTGAGCTCCTGTTATATGTCCACTGCTTGAATGGAGAACAAATCCTATACCTTCTGTTCACTAAAAGCTCACATGTTAACAATGAAGGTAAAGATGTGAAAGATCAAAAGGCACTGATTTAAAATTTCCCAGCTAGGGGACGTCTCAAACGTTTCATTTCTTCTCCTCAAAAGTACAAATGTAGGGGGACTTTTCTGACACCTACTAGGGTCCAGGGACCTACATCCTTTTGTAATGCTCATAGATGTTTTGGGGCTTTGCAGAGAAAGCTCTGCCTAGGGCCATCACATGGAGATATGGCCAAGTCAGGTATCTGTCCCACTAGGTAATCAGTGGGTAAGGTGCTAACAAAGTGAGGCCCTCATCAGAAGTATGGTGGGTGAAAATGAAGGGATGGAAATAGTTATGCCAGGCAACTAGAAACCAAGAGAGAAGGGGACAAAAAAAAAAGGAGAGAAGGAGGATCTCATTAATAGAATCAATAACACACATTATTTTCAAGCAATAACACACATTATTTCAATCAAGGAATAGTCTCAACAATTGACAACATGCAAGTTCACAAAGAAAGCCTTGGGGCGTCTGGGTGGCTCAGTCAGGTAAGCCTCCACCTCTTGATTTCAGCTCAGGTCCTGATCTCATGGTTCATGAGTTCGAGACCTGTGTCGGGCTTTGCACAGACAGTGCGGAGCCTGCTTGGTATTCTATCTCTCTCTCCCTCTTTCTCTGCTCCTCCTAGCTCTCACTCTCTCTCTCCCTCAAAATAAGAACTTTAAAAAAAAAGAAAGTGGGGCGCCTGGGTGGCGCAGTCGGTTAAGCGTCCAACTTCAGCCAGGTCACGATCTCACGGTCCGTGAGTTCGAGCCCCGCGTCAGGCTCTGGGCTGATGGCTCAGAGCCTGGAGCCTGTTTCCGATTCTGTGTCTCCCTCTCTCTCTGCCCCTCCCCCGTTCATGCTCTGTCTCTCTCTGTCCCAAAAATAAATAAACGTTGAAAAAAAAAATTTTAAAAAAAAAGAAAGCCTTAAAAACTTTAATGAGTCATTATCATATAGACTATGTCCTTTGAATACAATAAAGTAGAAATAAATTTTTTAAGAATAGCTTAAAAATTTAACATGCTTAGAAACTAAGATCATAGTAGATAATGATTGGATTAAAGAGGAAATAATTCAAAAATTATGAGATATTCCTAACATTACTTAACACTAGAAGATTTGCTAAAATATTTTTTATCAGAAATAAAAAAAAAATACTGAGGACTGATAAGCTATATGTCCAGCTCAACAAGCTGGAAGAAAAGGTAACAGAGTAAATGCAAAAGAAACCAGAAGGAAGGAAATAGACATAAAGACCAAGAAATGTAGACCAAAAGAACCATTACAACATCAAGAAACGATTACCTAAAAAGACTGATAAATCACAAGTGAGACATGAAGAAAAAAACCTAACACTCAAAATATGAACAAGGAAAACTACCACAGCAATTAAAAAAGTAATGAAACACCCGATTTCCCCTCTTGTTGGGATGAGCACCGGGTGTTGTATGGAAGCGATGAACCACGGGAATCTACTCCCAAGACCAAGAACACACTGTCCACACTGTATGTTAGCCAACTTGACAACAAATTACATTGAAAATAAATAAACAAATAAAATAAAGTGTGATGAAACGGTATTATGTACGAGTAAGTGCTTGCCCATAAACCGGAAGCTCAAGAAGAAATGAACATATTGTCGGGGGAAACAGTATAAATGGCTAAATTTTGCAGAAAACACCCATAAGGCCAAGAGGTTGAGAGACTCTTCTTTGTTCTGGTGCACTTGTTAACACCTTTAACCATCTTGCCACCACCTCACTCACTTCTCCCCAGGAAGAGGCAGGGATTTAGTTAGTAAATTTGTAAGTGGCAGGGCATCCTTCACTCAGTCCCCTCCCATCCACTTTTCACAGGACAACCAGCTGAAAGGTGAAGTTTGGTCTGCCATGCGGTCAAGGGTCTGGCGAATTCAAAGGTGAGCCATTAGCAAATCCATTTGGCTAGAGACCTAAAGTCACAACTTGCAGTCACCTTTATCTGGATCTCTCTCTCAATAGGTTCTTAATTCTAAAAGGGAAGAAATGGGTACTATTAATTAGCCCTCTTACAAATTCAAATGCACATCACTATTAAAGAAATAAAAATGATAATCAGACTCCCCTCACCTACTGCCCCACATACAGTAAAACCCTAGATTTAGATGGCTTTATACATTTTACAAAATGTTCAAGGAACACACAATTCCCTCTCATACAAGTTGTGACAGAAAATTGAAGATGAGAGAAACCTTACCAAACTGTACCATTTTATAAGACTAGTAGAACTTTGGATTCAACACTAAGAACAGACCACAAAATAAAATGTAAAGGGGGATTTCCTTATAAACATAGATACAAAATTATATAAGGATAAGGATGTATCATAGTCAAATAGGGTTTGCCTTGGGAACGTAAGACGGATTTAAGGTAGAAAAATATATCTATGCAATTCTCCACCCTAATAAAATAAGGAAAACATTTCATTTAAACAATCATCTCAATAGGTACAGCAAAAACATCTGATACAGACAATTTTTATTTTTTAAGTGTTTTATTAGTTTCAAGTGTACAGTATAATGATTCAACACTTCCATGGGGCGCCTGGGTGGCTCAGTCAGTTAAGCGCCCAACTCGATTTTGGCTCAGGTCATGATCTCAGAGTCATGAGACGGAGCTGAGAATCGGGCTCCACACTGAGCGTTGGGCCTGCTTGGGATTCTCTCTTGCTCTCTCTCCCCCTCCCCTACTCATGCTCTCACTTCCTCTCACTCCAAATAAATAAACATTAAAACTGAGGGTTGATGTGGGGGGGGGGGGTTGGCGATGGGCATTGAGGAGGGCACCTGTTGGGATGAGCGCTGGGTCTTGTATGGAAACCAATTTGACAATAAATTTCATATTTAAAAAAAATAAAAAATAAAAAAAGATAACAAGCTATAGACCAACCACTTGCAGAAAAGAAATCACAACTAATAAAAGATATAAACAATACAGGAAAACATGTTCATACTTTTAAATGATCAAATGCAAATAAAGCCATTGTTTAAAAACAAAACAAAACAAAAACACTTCCATACAACACCCAGTGCTCATCACAAGTGCCCTCCTCAATCCCAATTACCTATTTTACCCACCCCCCCACTCACCTCCCCTCTGGTAACCATGAGTTTGTTCTCTATAG
The DNA here is from genome assembly GCF_022837055.1 of Prionailurus viverrinus. Lineage (NCBI taxonomy): Eukaryota > Metazoa > Chordata > Mammalia > Carnivora > Felidae > Prionailurus > Prionailurus viverrinus. Next base: position 113,608,052 of record NC_062579.1, on the reverse strand, counting down.
TTAAGACTGTTTCTTGGAGACGCCTGGGTGGCTCACTGGGTTAAGCTTTCAACTTCAGCTCAGGTCATGATCTCACAGATTGTGAGTTCAAGCCCCGCATCTGGCTCTCTGCTGTCAGTGCAGAGCCCACTTTGGATCCTCTGTCTCCCTCTCTGCCCCTCCCCCCCCTTTCTCAAAAATAAACATTTAAAAAAGTCTGCTTCTTGGTTTCTCTCTTTCTCTCTTCCTCTTTGCTCATTTAAGTTTCACATGAGTGAAATCATATGGTATTTGTCTTTCTCTGACTTATTTCACTTAGCATTATACTCTGTAGCTCCATCCATGTCATTGCAAAAGGCAACATTCTGTTTTTTATGGCTGAATAATAGTCTATTGTGTATATATACCATATCTTCTTTATCCATTCATCTATCGATGGACACTTGAGCTGCTTCCATAATTTGGCTATTTTAAATAATGCTACTATAAACATAGGGTGCATGCACCACTTTGAATTAGTTTTTTTGAGTTCTTTGCGTAAATACTCAGTAGTGTGGTTGCTGGATCATAGGGTAATTATATTTTTAACATTTTGAGGAACCTCCGTACAGTTTTCCACAGTGGTACTCAAGTTTGCATTCCTACCAACAGTGCATGAGTGTTCCTTTTTCCACATCCTCACCAAAACCGGTCGTTTCTTGTGTTGTTTTTTTTAGTTATTCTGACAGGTATGAAGTGATATCTCATTGTAGTCTTGATTTGCATTTCCCTGATGGTAAGTGATGATGAACATCTCAGACACATGATTTTTTAAAAAGCTTTTCCCAAAAACTGAGAACAGTTAGAAACTTCCTTAACATGATGAAGTCTCCATAGCAAAAAAATAAAATAAAAGAAACAACCTCCAAATCAATGTAACACACTAGGCACATGAACTTCAGGATATCTCATATTGCTTCTACACTCAACCTAGTACTAGAGGTCATGATCAATGAAACAATAACCCTAAAAATAAGAGGCATATGATAAAGATATCACCACCACATATCAGATGGTACAGGAAAACCATGTTGAGAAAAAAACAAAACTGGATAAACAGCAAGGATTTATGTTCAAAGTATATCAAAGACAAGGTTCACTAACAAGGAATTAAAATCCAAAATTACAAAGTAATGATGAAATCAACAGGAAGAAGACAAGAAATCCAATAATGAGAAATATTAATAACCAAAAACCAATTTTTAAAATAGAAAATGTGAATATCTGCATCACTAGTAATCACAGAAGTAAAAGGAGGTTGTGTTTTTTTTTTTTTACTAGATTTCTTTAGAAGTTAAAAGTTGGATAATACTAAGTATAACTTATCATTTGCTATGTAAAAAAGTTACCCTGAAATGTAATGCTTAAAACAATATGATCTATTATGCCAGATTTTCCATGGGTCAACAACCTGGGTGTAGCTTAACTGAGTCCTTTCATCCTGGGTCTCTCATAAGGCTACGTCATCTCAAGTCTCAATTGGAAAGGACCTTCTTCCCAGTTCACTAATGTGGTTGTTGGTAGGATTCAGGTCCTTGTGATTTTTTGCACTGAGGGCTTAGTTCCTTAGGAGATGCTCCTTGAGATGTGAGCCTCTTCAATGATTACTTCATGACATGCTTTCATCAGAATGAGAAAACGAGAAGGCAAGAGAGATTGCCATCAAAAAAAGAGTTCTAATAAGAGGAAACCCCATCATGTTAATAATATCCCATTTCTCTTGCTGGATTCTATGGATTCTATTCATTAGAAGTATGTCACTAGATAGGTCTTACACTCAAGGGGAATGGATTACACAAAAGTGTAAACATCAGAAGGCTAGGATCACTGGGAGTCATATCAGAAGTTCCCTTCCATACCAATTATTAGTGAGTGTGTAGGGAAACAGGTAATAATATCGTTCTATTGGGAACATAGATTGGTACATTTCAGAAAGCAATCTAGCAACATTTAGCAAAATTATTGCTTATACACTGAATGTTTGTGTCCCTCTAAAATTCATATGTTGAAGGTAATATCAAATGTGATAGTATTTGGAGGTGGGGCTCTTGGGAAGTTATTGGGGCTAGAATAGGTCACGAGAATGGGACCTAATAATGTATTTAATGCCATTATTTAAAAAGAGGGACAGAAGATAGCTCTTTCTTAGCGACCAAGGAGGGCCATGTAAGAACATAAGAAGAGGGTCTTCATCCAGAACCTGACCATGCTGCCATCTTCATCTTGGACTTCCAGCCTCCAGAACTGGAAGAATTAAGTGTTTGTTGTTTAAGCCACTCAAATGGACTAAGAATCGTATGTATCTAGGACCTAGAAATTCTATCCTTGAGTATATATTCCAGAGAATTATAGGCAGAATTCCATAAGGGGACATGATTGAGGATGTTCATCACAGCATTGTTTGTGGCAGTGGAGGGGAGAGCCAAAACAGGTGTTCCTTAAAGGGGGAAATGATGGACAAGCAAAACTTGGTGCATGCATGCTAATGGAGTATGGTGAAGCAATGAACTAAAGAGATGTATAGCCATATAATTTGAACTTAAGAGCATCGTGTTGAGTGTATAAGGTAAGAATACACTCATGTGTATTATGCACAATACTATGCATTCAAACACACACATTTAACAAGGTCATATATTTCACGAGAGTATAAACATATGCAAGGATATAATTCAAACACATCAGAGTAGACGCCTAATGGTGGGAAGGAAATGAGTGCTGAACTCTAGGAAGAATGAAAGGAAAACCGATAAAATATAAAGTAAAATATAAGCAAAATATAAGAGAAAGAACCTTGGAAAACTCAATGACGATAACATTGCCAGAGTCTAAACACAGAATAAAAGATAAAAGCAACCGTCATGGGTGGACAGTTAATTCTAATCCCTGCCTGTAAGTTGCCGAGCTGGCAGAAAATAATTTAATCAAAATCAGCAGTCTGCCAAATGCCGTAGATATGGAGCTTAAGCATGGGAGCTGTGTTTTTGTTAGTTTGTAAGATGATTCATATCCCCACTGATATTTAAATTCAGCCATACTGCTCTTGGAGGGATTTTAGGTAAAATAACCAAACACTAATTAATAGCTAAGGGTGGGACACAACAAAAGAAACCACTGAGTGGGGTGACCTTGGAGAATAACCTGGAGGAAAGATTCTTTGTCTACTATTTGCACCACCAAAATTAAACGTGGGGATATGAGGAGCAGTGACAGTTCAGCTTGGGAAAACTCTTTGAGAGATGTTAAAGAAAAGCCCCCTTTCTCTAACCAAACCATTTTTGCCTCCTCATCATTCCCCCTCCCAACCAGAGGTGTCAGGAATGACACTTTGAAATGTAGAAACCACATTTTGTCCTCCCTAGCAACTTCTCCAACACAGAGTAGTGTCATAAGTAGTACTTTGTGACATCTGAGCCATACCTTGGCCACCATTGGCTGGGGGAGAGCCTTGCTGACCAATCAAAACTCAAGGGTGTGGCCCCTCATTATCCTGGGAAGAGGTATGCACAGTAGGAAGGTTAGGACGCCTGGGGTAGACCACTAGGAAGCTTCAATATGGGTAAGGTAACCAGGAAACCACCACAACCTGATACAGATACAGATATGGACCAACCAACCTCAAGTTCCAATGAGAAGATGACGACTCCCTATCAACCCAGGTCCAGAGATGGTAGCAAGGTAAGATGACCCTGGCCAAGCTCCTCTTTTCTTCATTGATTCCCCTCCCCCAAGAATCTTACCCTTTCTCACCTGGCACAAACTCCTTCCCCATCTCTGATACCTTCTCATGAAGCCCCCTTTTCCATCAATATCCCATCTTTTCCACCTAAGTTAATGCCCTTTCCACCTCTCTCCATTGTTGTTACAGGTCCTGAAGACAACCATAAAGGTCAAAAGACCAATTAAAAGGAGTTTGAATAAAAAAGTCTTGAACAAAACCACCAACTCTGTAAGAAGGCCTAAGAAAGCTAGAGGAACAATACTATTCGGTCACTATCACAGACTGAATGAGAGATTGAATCAACGTGAGCAAGACCAAGACCAAGGCCAAGACCAAGACCAAGAGAATGTGGAGAAGGCCACCACATCAAGTGATGATCTGGCCAGCCAGTAGCTCCAGAGCAAGGCCAGAGACTTCAGTGATACCTGCTAAGTCTCCAGAGGTCTGGTGGTTGAGAAATGGACAATTGTGTATACTGTGAATTTTACACAACAGGGTACACTGATGGTACCTGAAATAAAATCAACCTGCTGTGGAAATTTGTGTGTTTCTGTGAGTTTTCTCATGGTAGGAGCAGGGAAGGAAGGGAAGAGGCAGTTGTGGGAAAAGGAAGAAACATGGGGTACTGCGGCATCGGGGGAAAGACTGGGTCAGGACTGAACACTGAAGATAATTTCCTCCTTAACACTTGACCTAATGGGCAAGCTGAAAAATGACTTCGTGTTTCTGTCTTTGGGAGGTAGGGGGAAGGAGTGGGGGAATGGCGGCAAAGCATAGATTGCCAAGGTCTATAAGGGGTGAGGTGTGTGGGTGGCAGTACCATCCCACAAAATGAACAAGGAAACAATTTCCAGGCCATCTACCTCATAGAGGTGTTTGTGACATTTTACCCAATGATGTCAACAACTAGAAGTCCTCTGAAGGGCCAAAAATCTCACCCTAGTAAAAGTTACTGAAAACACACAAAGGGCAAAAAAATGGTGATTGGAAGCCACAAACTCAACACTGATTAGCCCATGTTAAGAAACTTAGGGTACAGGAGAGGCCTCCCAAGGCCAAGAGCAGTGTGTAGTGCAGGCAATACAGGGGAGCACTGTCTACAGAGAATCTTAAAACAACATATTTGGAGTGGAGACCATCATTTATCTTTATTATTTCCAAAGTTTTTTTTTTCCTGAAGAGAATATCACTGTAAATGATTTTATTGAAGTGTAATTGACAAATAATAATTGCACATGCTTAGAGTGACAGCTTGAAGAGTTTGGTCACACGTATACACTGCTAAACCATCCCCATAAATTTAAGAGTGAACATATCCATCACCCCCGTGAGTTTCCTCTTGTCCTTGGTAACTTCTCCCTCCTGCCCCTCCCTGTACCCCCATCCTTAGACAACTACTGGTCTGCTTGCTATCTTTATGGATTGTATGGATTCCATTAGTATAAAATGCTACAAAATGTAAACCATACTCATTTTTATCCAGCTTCTTTCACTTCAGCATTATTATGAGAACCATCAATGTTCTTGTGTACATCAATATTACATTTTTAGGTTATGATTGTTTTCTTAAAAATTTAGGAGCATTTAAAGGATAATCCAAAGTTGCTTTAGTTTCATGTTTTTTTTTAATTTTGAGATCAATGTGAATTTACATGCAGTTGTAAGAAACAGAAAGATGCCTTATACCCTTAACTTTGTTCCCCAATGGTAACATCTTGCATGTCTATACTATGATATCAAAATCAGGGAAGTGAAACTGCTATGATCTATTTACCTTATTCCAATTTCACCAGTTATACATGCATAGTTTGTGTGTATGTCTCACTTTGTGCAGTTTTATTACCTGTGTCTATCACTATAGTCAAGATACAGAAACATTCCATCAGAAGGATCCCTCTTGCTATTAATTTACAGCTACGGCCACCTCCCTCCCTCACCCCTGGAAGCCAGTAATTTGCTCTTCAACTCCATAATCTTGCCATTACAAGTATGTTACATAAATGAAATCATTCAATATATAACATTTTGTGATCGGCTTTTACATTCAGCACAAATCCCGAGATCCATTCAAGTCATTGTATATATCAATGTTTTGTGTGTGTGTGTGTGTGTGTGTGTGTGTGTGTTTTATTGCCGAGTAATATTGTAAGTGTGAATGCACCAGAGTTCGTTACACCACTCATTTATTGAAGGACATTTTGGTTCTGATGTCTGGACTCATTACAAATAAGTTGACACAATAATTTCTGCATAGATTTTTCTGTGAACTTAAAGTTTTCATTTTTCAGGGATAAATGTCCAAGAGCAACTCCTGGGTCATGTGGTAACGGCAAGCCTAGTTTTGTAACCAATACTTTTTTTTTGTTTTTTCCAGAGTGGCTGTACCATTTTATATTCCCACCAGCAATCTCTGAATGACACAGTTTCTCTACATTCTCACCAGCATGTGGTGTTACCATTAAACAAAAAAATTTTAAGTCATTCTGGTGCCTGTGTGGTGAGACCTCATTGAAGTTTTCATTTGCATTTCACTAATGGTTAATGTTGAACATCTTTTTATGTGTTCATTTGCCATCTGCGTATCTTCTTTGATGAAATTTCTATTCATGTCTGTAGCCCATTTCCTTCTTTTTTTGACACTTGCATGATCAAGCTTTAATGAATTTGAACACAAGTCACACATTTCCAAGGATACATAAATATATCTCCATTTTACAATTGCTTTTGGCTTCTTTTACTTAAATCTTTTTGGACAGTGATAAGAAAATGCTTGAACTCTTTCTCATTTAAGCAACAAGAATGTCCTTATTAGGAGTTTATGCCTTTTTTTTTTCATAGAGTTGATCATCTGAGTTTCTAGGACTTCTTACAGTAAATATTTTGTTTAAATTTCCTTTCTATCCACCTACCACTAGCCTGTGGTTGCCTCCTAGATCCTGGGGAGTTCTCTATGGTTAAATGCTGCTTTTAATTTCTGTATCCACACAGAGCCTCTTTGTTGGTCTCTCCAAGATTGTATTTTCTTCCTCTAGTGTATTATTACAGTTCCTTTTGGCTTTTGTTTTTTCCCAATGAAATAAATGTGGATGTACAATGCATCCCTAGTTATAAAATGCTGGATTGAGATTCCTATCCTTGACATTTATGATAATCTATTAGGGACTTATGTGTGAATTTTCACTCCTATTACAAAGGCACTGGTCTGCTTTATGACAGAGGGCCTAATATTTCTCCCTTATATCAATCCACCCAGCTTTGAATCTGCAAATATACTTTTGGGTACTGCAACACAATCCAGTCCTTGCAGAAGACAATACAACATGTGAGTTTTAACATTACCTTTAGCCTAGATTGCTATAGGTGGGTGACACTGAACTCCTGACCCTCCCAGTCATAGATCCACTTGATATTTTCAAACTTAAAATCATTTAAGACTAGAGAAAACTCTACACCCATTCTGTACTGAGGTTTCTGGGGATTTTTCACCTATGTTCAGCAGCTTATCAATAATCACAGGCTTCTCCATTCCTTCGCCAATCAGAGAGGAGAAAACCATCATACAACAGACTCAATGACAAAGGAATCTCTGGTCAATCACTGCAAACTGACATAACCAGAAAGGTTCTTGCCATCTCCCCTCATCCAAGCTCTGGCCTACTAGCTGTCCTTGAGCAGACAAAAAAGTCCATATGATTTCTGAAACGATATGTGCCATCATACTCCGAGCCACAGAATTCATGACTATAATATCTCAATCAGAATAAGGGGGAAAAGAGCAGTAAGTCTTCTCAAACAGCTGAACCTAGCACTGAAGCTGGGTTTTACAGAAGCCCAAGCCAGTATATGAACGTCTCAAGGGAACACCTGATGGAAAATGTGGGTATAATGGATTTTTTAGCAGTTTTGACTTCTTCAAGTTAAAATCCTCTGAATCCTTGGAAAGTGAGAGCAAAGGTTAAGAGAAATTAATTGTCTAAAGGCACTTAAGTCCCTTGTCTGTTTATCCACATCAGTGAGAGTTGAATGTCTGCTTTCTCATTGTCAAGTCTCAGTGCCTCAGTTTCTCTTCAATAATATTGTTTGTGTTTTCTTGACGGGCAAAGCCCTAGCATCGCTAGCCTAGATAGGCTAGCCTTAGGGCTACATGACTTTGGCCATTAGCACTGAAATCAAATGCACAGTTGGCTTTTCCAGCTCCTGAAGAATTTTCTCTAATGTTTGAGTTCTTGTTGTTGTTGGCTGGATCCTATTTAAGTCATTGTATCTCCCTTTCCAGTTCTTGCATTCTTTTTCTTAGGAGTTCCTCAGTTTAGTTTCTCACTATGTCATTTTCAGCAACTATATGGCAACCCCAGGAATAAAGGAGTCATACAGGTCCATCGTACCTGCTTATCCTAAGCCACACCTGTAGCTCCTTTTTCTGATTTTTTTATTCTGTTGAATTCCAAGAGCTCTTTATGTATTTTAGACACGTCTTTCATCAGTTATGTGGTTTACATTTTTTCCCAGTCTGTAGCCTTTCATTATCCAGAGAGCACAAGTTGTTAATTTTGATGAGGTCCAGTGTATCAATTTTTTCTTTTCATGGATCATGCTTTTGGTGTCAGGTCTAAGAACTTTTCACCTGGCCTTCAGTGTGGAATAACACCTCCAAAATGTTATAATTTTACATATGTATCTGTAATTCATTTTACATTTGTTTTGCATAAGGTATGAGATTTAGGCCAAGGTTCAGTTGTTTTACTATGGATGTCTAATTGCTCCAGGACCATTTGTTAAAAAGGCTATTCCTCCTCCATTGATATACTTTTACACCTTTATCAAAAAATAGATGGGTATATTGGTTTGGGTCTATTTCTGGGCTCTGTATTCTATTGTATTGATCTATGCGTCCATCCCTCAGCAAACACTATACTGTGTTCATTATAGTGGCTATACGGTAAGCCTTAATACCAAGTAGGGTGATTCTTTCCACTTTATTCTTCTACTCTGGTTTTGTTATTAGGGTAATACTGGATTCATGAAATGAGATATAAAATGCCCCATCCTCTTGGATTTTGTGGTAGAGATTGTAAATTGGCTTTTTATTTTTTATTTAAATTTTAGTTAACCCACAGAGCAATATTGGTTTCAGGAGAATTTAGTGACTCATCACTCACATACAACATCCAGTGCTGATCACAAGTACCCTCCTTAGTACCCATCACTCATCTAGCCCATCCCTCACCTACTTCCCTCTATCAACTCATAGTTAATTCTCTATCATTAAGAATCTTCTATGGTTTGTTTTCCTCTCTTCTCTTCCCCCCATTTCCCACATGTTCATCTGTTTTGGTTCTTAAATTCCACATATGAATGGAATAATATGGCACTTGACTTTCTGATGGACTCATTTCACTTAGCATAATACATTCTAGCTCCATCCACATCATTGCAAATGGCAAGATTTCATCTTTTTATGTCAGAGGACTATTCCATTGTATATATACACCACATCTTCTTTATCCATTCATCAGTCGATAGACATTTGGGCTCTCTGCATAGTTTGGCTATTGCTGATAATGCTATAAACATTGGGTGCATCTACACTTTTGAATCTATATTTTTGTATCCTTTGGGCAAATACCTAAGTGCAATTGCTGGATCATAGGGTAGTTCTATTTTTGGTTTTGTGAGGAACCTCCATAATGTTCTCGAGAGTGGCTGCACCAGTTTGCATTCCCACCAACAGTGCAAAAGGATTTCCCTTTCTCTACATCCTTGCCAACATCAGTTGTTTCTTGTGTCATTAATTTTAGACATTCTGACAGGTGTGAGGTAGTATCTCAATGTGATTTTGATTTGTATTTACCTGATGATGACAGATATTGAGCATCTTTTCATGTGCCTGTTAGCCACCTGGATGTCATCTTTGGAAAAGTGTCTATCCATGCCTTCTGTCCATTTCTTAACTGGGTTATGTTTTTTGGGTGTTGAGTTTGATAAGTTCTTTATAGATTTTGGATACTAACACTTTATCAGATAAATCACTTGCAAATATCTTCTATTCCATAGACTTTTAGTTTTGTTGGTTATTACCTTCACTGTGCTTAAGTTTGGTTTTTTTGATTTTTATCTTGATGAAGTCCCAATAGTTCATCTTTGCTTTTGTTTCCCTTGCCTTCAATTACATGTCTAATAAAAAGTTTCTCTGGTCAAGGTCAAAGAGCTTGCAGCCTGTGTTATCCTCTAGGATTTTGATGGTTTCCTGTCTCACATTTAGGTCTTTCACCCATTTTGAATTTATTTTTGTGTACAGTGTAAGAAAGTTATCCTGTTTCATTCTTCTGCATGTCACCATCCAGTTTTCCTAACAACATTTATTGAAGAGACTGTCTTTTCTCCATTGGATATTCTTTCCTGCTTTGTTGAAGATTAGTTGGCCATATAGTTGTGGGTCCATTTCTGGGTTTTCTATTCTGCTCCATTGATCTATGTGTCTGTTTTTGTGCTGGTACCATACTGTCTTGAAGACTACGGCTTTGTAATAGAGCTTGAAATCTGGAATCGGGATTCCTCCAGTTTTTCTTTGTCAGAATTGCTTTGACTACTCAGGGTCTTTTGTGGCTGCATACAAATTTTAGGACTGAATGTTCTAGCTAGGAAATAAAATTAATAATAGTGAATTTTTTATTACCAATCATCACAGTCTTGTCATTTGCCTCTGGAAAAAGTAGGTTCTTCATCTGGAGACTAAAACCAAGTCATGTTGAAACATGGTTTCCTTGTATTTCTCTGAGGGAATGGCCATGTGATCAGCTGGCTGATGCTCCGGGAGTAGTGAATAAGAGGGCAGGCAGGTGAGAAAGTAGGGAGCCTAAAGGTCAGGTGCTGGGAAGTCGTTGCAGTCCTTAGCAATGTGGCTGCCTTTGGAATAGAAACTTGGACTTGGCAAGGTTGGCAAGTTGTTGCTTTCTCACTTAGTCTTATGTACTTCCTCTGTGTCCTCCCTTAATTCTGAATAAACCCTACTTTTCAAAATGCCATCCTGACTCGGCTAGATTAAGAGAACCAAAGGAATAGGGGTAGGACAGGGGCATTACCACACTTCTGAAATTGGTAGGATAGTTTTTTTTAAGATTTTATTTTTAAGTAATCTCTACACCCTGCGTGGGGTGGGGCTCAACCCCACGGTCAAGAGTCATGCACTCCACCACCTGAGCCGGCCAGGCACCCCTACGTATGATGGCAGTTTTAAAGAATTCTAAGGGTTTTGGTGAAATTCAAGGGGCTGTGAAGGATTCTGTTTCCCTTTAATTAGACAATTATTTGGCAGTCATTTTTGTTGTTTCCATCGCCCAGAAGAGTGCTTGCCACAAGGTAAGGGCTGAGTCCTTGTTTGCCGAAGGACTGGGGCCATTTTTCCCCGGGCAGACCAGGCGATACTTCTGTCTCGCCCAGTTAATGGTTCTGCAGTGGAGACAACCTTATGGCAGAAATGAGACAAAGACGTTCCCATGTTTCTGTTGCCGTTGAGCAAGGTTACCCTACTCAGTCCATTAAATATGCCTGCTCTCAGCGCGCACTGGTCTTTTGTCTTGGGGGATATTTTCCAGGCATGTGGGTGTGATTACAGAATCATCAGTAATTGCATACAACTTTATTTACCAAATATATTCTGTCAGAGAAGGCTCTGGCTGTAGCAACTAGTGACCAGCACCATCCTCCTGCCATGTTCCAGGCAGCAATGACTATAGCACTAAGAGCTGGGTTACTAGTGCATCTTACCCTGCCTCCGTCTTTGGACCTGGGTTGATAGGGAGTCTTCGTCTTCTCTTTGGAACCTGAGGTACTTTGATAGGAATTGCATTAAATGTGTAGATTGCTTCGGGTAGTGTAGCCATTTTCACAATGCTGTTCTTCCAACCCTTGAACATGGAATACTTTTCCATTTCTTTGTATCATCTTCAATTTCTTAAGTGTTCTATGGTTTTTAGAGTATAGATGCTTTACCTCTCTAGTTAGGTTCATTCCTTGATATCTTATTACTTTTGGTGCAATTGCAAATGAGATTGATTCCTTGATTTCTTTTTCTGCTGCTTTGTTATTGGTGTATAGAAAGTCAACAGATTTCTGCACATTGATTTTATAGCCTGTGACTTTACTGAATTCATGTATCAGTTCTAGCAATTTTTTTTTTTGGCGGAGCCTTTTGGGTTTTCTACATAAAGTATCATGTCATCTGCAAATAGAAGTTTGACTTCTTCATTGCTGCTGGTGATACACCACATTTTAATAAAAGAAAGGATAAGAACTATATGATCCTCTCAATGGATGCAGAAAAAGCATTTGACAAAATATAGGTATCCATTCTTGGTAAAAACCCTCAACAAAGTAGGATAGATGGAACATACCTCAACATTGTAAAGGCCATATATGAAAGACCCACAGCTAATATCATCCTCAATGGGGAAAAACTGAGAGCCTTTCCCCTAAGGTCAGGAACAAGACAGGGATGTGCACTCTCACCGTTACTATTTAACATAGTACTGGAAGTCAAAGCCTCAGTAATTAGACAACAAGAAATAAAATGCATTCAAATCAGTAAATTGGCTGTTTAAACATTTGGTAGAATTTTCCAGTGAAATCACACGGGCCTGGATATTTTTCCTTCAGGACTTTCTTAAACTACATATTCAATTTCTTTATCATTTATAAGATTAATTACATTGCCTATATAACTTTGGGAGGGTTGTTGTAATTTGTGGTTTCTCAAGGAATTGATCCATTTCTTCTATGTTTTCAAATTTATGAGCATTCAGTCATTAACAGTATTCCCTTATTATCCACTTAGAAATTACAGAATTTGCAGTGATATTCCTATTTAATCACTGATATTGATCCTTGTCTTCTCTAATTTTATCTGTGCCAGTCTTGCTAGAGGCTTACCAATTTTATTAATTCAAGAAATAGCTTTTCCCCCATTGATTTTCTTTATTGTGTTCTTTTAATTTCATTGATTTCTGCTCTTATCATTATTATTTACTTCCTTCTGCTCACTTTAGGTTTTTCTCTTTTCCTATATCTTTTAGGTAAAAACTTGGGTGTGTAATTTGAGATCTTTCCTTATTTCTAATGTTAGCATTTAATGCTAGAATTTTCTCTCTCAGGGGTGCCTGGGAGGCTCAGTTCGTTAAGCGTCTGATTCTAGATCTAGGCTCAGGTCCTGATTTCACAGTTCCTAAGTTCAAGTCCCCTGTAGGCTCTGCTCTGACAGCACAGAGCCTGTTTTTGATTCTGTCTCTCCCTGTCTGCCCCTTCCCCCCGTGCATGCTCTCTCTGTTAAAACAAATAAATAAATAAGCTTCAAAAAATAGATTTTGTATTCAAAAATAATTCCCTCTCAGTGCTACTTTAGCTACATTCCATAGGTTTTGATTTGTCTTCTTTTCATTTTCATTTGGTTCAATTTTTAAAAATTTCCTTTGAGTCTTATTTGACCCATGGATTATTTAGAAGTGTGCTGTTTAATTTCTAAGTGTTTTCTTTCAAGTTTACAGACTTCTAAATGTTTTTTAAATGTTTATTTATTTTTGAGAGAGAGCGAGCGAGCATGAGCAGGAGAGGGGCAGCGACAGAGAGGAAGACATAGAATCCGAAGCAGGCTCCAGTCTCTGAGCTGTCAGCACAGAGCCCGATGTGGGGCTTGAACCCACAAACTGTGAGCTCATGACCTGAGCTAAAGTTGGATGCTTAACCAACTGAGCCACCCAGGTGCCCCCAGATTTACAGATTTCTAGTTTGATTTCACTATACTCAGAGGACACATTGTATAGGATATATTTTCATTCTGTTGATGTTTGTTTTATGGTCCAGCATATAGTCTATCTTGGTATATGTCCTGTAGGCACATGAAACAAGTGTGTACTGTGCTATTGTTGAGTGCAGTATATTTACACAAATAAGATCCTGTTGGTCACTGTTTTGTTTAGTCATCCTATTCTTGCTGATTTTGTCTGGTAGTTCTATCAGTTGCTGAGTGTCGGGTGTGTGAAGTCCAATGTTAACTGTGGCTTGGTCTGTCTCAACTATCAGATTTTGCTTTGTGTATTTGGAAGTTCTGTTGTTTGGTTGCTATCTATTTAGAGTAGATACATCTTTGTGATGGACTGATACTTTTATAATCACGTAATGTCTCTCTTTGCCTTTCATAATTTTCTTTGCTCTGATGTTGACTTTATCTGATAATACAGTCATTCCTGCTCTTTATTTCTGTGGCAAAATACACCTGCCATGAAATTTGCCATCTTAACCATTTTAAGTGCACCTTTCGGTAATATTAAGCCCATTTATGTAAGCAATCCGAAAATTGTCTGTGTTGCAAAACTGAAACTCTATACCCATTGAACAATAACTCCTCAATGCCCCTCCCACAGTGCCTGACAACCACTATTCTCCTTTCTGTCTCTATGAGTTTAACAACTCTAGGTACCTCATGTAAATGGAATCGTACAGTATTTGTCTTTTCCTGGCTGGCTTATTTCACTTAGCATAATGCCCTCAAGTTTCATAATGCTACAGAACATGTCACAATTTCCTATCATTTTAAGGGCTGAATGATACCCGTTGCATGTATGTACCACGTTTTATGTATCCATTCATCCATCAATGGACACTTGGGTTACTCCCACCATTTGCCTACTGTGAACAATGCTGCTATAAACATGGGTGTACAAATATGTCTTCAACCCTGTTTATAATTCTTTTGTGTATTTATCCAAAAGAACTGCTGGATAACTCAGTAATGCTGTCTTTAATTTTTAAAAGTTTTAATTCCTGTATAGTTAACATACAGTGTTATATTTGTCTCAGGGGTACAAAATAGCGATTCAACAATTCGACACATGATTCAGTGCCTTCATCTTAATCCCCTTCATCTATTTCACCCATCCCCCCCCCCTCCCCTCTGGCAACCACCAGTGTGTCCTCTATAGTTAAGAATCTGTTTTTTGTTTTGTTTTGTTTCTTAAATTCCTCATGAATGAAATCATATGGCATTTGTCTTTTTCTGACTCACTTATTTCATTTAGCATTATACCCTCTGGATCCATTTATGTTGTTGCAAATGGCAGGATCTTCTCCTTTTTTAAGCCTGAGCAGTATTCCGTTGTGCACATATACCACACTTTCTTCATCCATTCATCTATCAACGGACACTTGGGTGGCTTCCATATCTTTGCTATTGTGAATAATGCTGCAATGGACATAGGGGTGCATATATTTTTTGAAATTAGTGTTTTCATTTTTTTTTTGATAAATACCCAGATGTGGAACTGCTAGATCATATGGTAGTCCTATTTTTAGTTTTTTGAGGAACCTCCAAACCGTTTCCCACAGTGACTGTACCAATTTACATGGCCACCAATAGTGCACGAGGGTTCCTTTTTCTCCACATTACGCCATACTGAGATTGAGCACTTGGGGTTGCCGAAGAGTTTTACTCAATGATTATGCTCTGTTCTCAGCTTTTTGTTGTCCCTGTCTATCTGCTCCATACAGAGAGTCTGTCTCTCCATGATTTTGCCAGTTGGAAATGCTGTTGATTGCCATTCATCAATAAGTTAGCAGTATGGTGAGAGTGTTCTTGATTCTAGTCCAACCTGAGTCTTGGGTAGGCCCCATGAGGTTGGTCATCAGAGGCATGTTCTTCAGTGCTTCTGGCCATATTCCCCATGATAGGCAGACTATCTTGTTATGTATCTTCTGTAGGAGATAGATTCCAACTCATCTCCAAGAGGTAGATGTTTCCCACATATCTGTATCACCTGCAATTGGGCATTTTAATTTTTGGCAGGAAATCATGCCTAGTAATCCTGGCAGTAGGCAAGGTAGCAGGCCTGAATACACATATAATTGTGTGCTATTACTGGAAACATCAGTCATTATATGTCACATTTGGTTTGAAATTGCTGCTTTGGATACTGGTGAATGCACTAGTAATCCAGCTCTTAGTGCTATAGTCATTGCTGCCTGGAACATGGCAGGAGGACGGTGCTGGTCACTAGTTTGCTACAGCCAGAGCCTTCTCTGACAGAATATATTTGGTAAATAAAGTTGTATGCAATTACTGATGATTCTGTAATCACACCCACGTGCCTGGAAAATATCCCCAAAGACAAAAGACCAGTGCGCGCTGAGAGCAGGCATATTTAATGGACTGAGTAGGGTAACCTTGCTCAATGGCAACAGAAACATGGGAACGTCTTTGTCTCATTTCTGCCATAAGGTTGTCTCCACTGCAGAACCATTAACTGGGCGAGACGGAAGTATCGCCTGGTCTGCCCGGGGAAAAATGGCCCCAGTCCTTCGGCAAACAAGGACTCAGCCCTTACCTTGTGGCAAGCACTCTTCTGGGCGATGGAAACAACAAAAATGACTGCCAAATAATTGTCTAATTAAAGGGAAACAGAATCCTTCACAGCCCCTTGAATTTCACCAAAACCCTTAGAATTCTTTAAAACTGCCATCATACGTAGGGGTGCCTGGCCGGCTCAGGTGGTGGAGTGCATGACTCTTGACCGTGGGGTTGAGCCCCACCCCACGCAGGGTGTAGAGATTACTTAAAAATAAAATCTTAAAAAAAAACTATCCTACCAATTTCAGAAGTGTGGTAATGCCCCTGTCCTACCCCTATTCCTTTGGTTCTCTTAATCTAGCCGAGTCAGGATGGCATTTTGAAAAGTAGGGTTTATTCAGAATTAAGGGAGGACACAGAGGAAGTACATAAGACTAAGTGAGAAAGCAACAACTTGCCAACCTTGTCAAGTCCAAGTTTCTATTCCAAAGGCAGCCACATTGCTAAGGACTGCAACGACTTCCCAGCACCTGACCTTTAGGCTCCCTACTTTCTCACCTGCCTGCCCTCTTATTCACTACTCCCGGAGCATCAGCCAGCTAATCACATGGCCATTCCCTCAGAGAAATACAAGGAAACCATGTTTCAACATGACTTGGTTTTAGTCTCCAGATGAAGAACCTACTTTTTCCAGAGGCAAATGACAAGACTGTGATGATTGGTAACAAAAAAAAATTCACCATTATTAGTTTTATTTCCTTTCAAATTTCCGACAGCATATCTTGTGTTTTTACTGATTCATAGTTAGGTTTTACCAAGTTGTCTATTTGTATTCTTTCGATGTGCCAGTGTTTGGATTTGTTTTAATCTCCATTTTCAATGCAATAGTTCGTGTTGCTAAATTTAATAATTCATTTCTCATGGTTCCTTTTGTTTGTATTTTTAACTTTCTGAATTGCCTCCTCAGTTCATTCATTTTCACTCATTCTTCTTTACTGATGAAACTTCTTTGGACTATGGACTTTCTCATATGTACAGTTTGTCTGCATTTTATAGTACTACTAATATTTATTAAGCGCTTAGTATGTGCCATTGTTGCAAATATCTTGTATACATTTGTTTATCCTCCCAATTACCTTATTGAGTAGGATACATTGCAGAGGGTTACGTTTTCTCCTATTTACCTAAAATGACACAAGTAGTAGATGGCAGAGCCAGAATTAGAATTCAGGCAATCTGTGTGCAGATCCTGTCCTGAACCCATCATAATTTTAAAAATATTCGATAGCATTTCCTGTGTTTGCCTCTGCCGATGGAAAATTCTGACTGGGACTTGGTGCCTAATTATGTCATTCTGGCACAAATCAAGATAAGTAGCAATATGCAAACACCCTTGAGTCCTCAGAAACTATCAACATCGGTTATTTGGAAACTAAAAGACTTTCTTTTAAAGTGTGATCACAAGTAACTGTCTTGTGGAAATCTTACATTGAATACAAAATAGTGAATTGTTAAACTAGTTTTAAAACTTTCATTTCTCTTCACTTCTCACTTCGTACTACAAACCCCCAAACCTTTCCTGAATACCCCCCCCAATACATACACTATGTCTTTAGGTAGCTTTAGCCAGCTTCTAGAAACACTTCTGTTCCATAGGCTCTCCCAAATATTTTAAGTGAATATATAAGTGAATTTTCAAAAGCAACATGTCAGTGATTAGAAGTGGGAAGATATTTTCAGTCTTAAAATGATTTGCACATTTTTCCTGGTGAAATTAACTTCCTAGCAAATCTCCCTCTTGGATAATGAGGAGACTCATGATCCAGATTTACATAGGTCCTATACCTTTCAAAAAGTAACCACTTTCCAAAGAAGCTAAATGAAGATTTTTGTGACCAATGGCATCTAAAACATTTCTCTGCTGCAAGTGGAAAAAGATCAACAGTGGAACATACAAATTTGTCATCAGTTCACATGCAATTCGGTTGAATACTCGTAACTCAGCAAACATGAACACTTATCTTTACTTGTGCATGCCAAGATACGGGGAGGTTCAACACTGGTATAATTCGTTCTTTTCACTTAATGCTTATTCTTGTGGGGAGCTTGTATTTGTACACTGCACAGAAATTGTGACTATTTAGCACTCTTTTAGGATGCCACAGCTGAGACCAACTTGTTCTACCGTTATTACTACCCAAAAATTATACCTTCTGCACATGTCATAAAAATAAATGATCTTAAAACTGCACATGATATTGCCTAAAAAATCGCATTTACAAGACTGGGATGTTTTAGCTAATTCTCTGAATGGGGAAAACTGGAGACTAACACTCCAACCACTAAAATATGTTGTGAAATTTCTTTCCTATCACTTCCTTTGTTTTGTATCGGGAAATCCCTCTGGTACCGTCTAGAAAAATATCTGCCACCCTTGTCTTTACTGTTATAATTTCACTATTTGTCTTATTCTAAGCCAATATTGAACAGAAATTGAAAGTGAGCGTACTCAAAATTAGTCTTTCCACTCATCTTCTTTTTTTAATATCAGAGAGTGGACAGAACTAAAACATCAATCAATGCTAAGTCAATAACACTTGGAAGAAAATGTTCTGGTTCTTGTTTCCCTAATCATCCTTCTTCCAATTACTTCCTGAACAAAATCCGACTTTGAGGACCATGATGTGACCTTCATTTTGACTCTATCTTGGGTCAAATCATTCAGTATGTCAGCTCCTACTACTTCAAGAAATTAGTTTGAAAAGGGGCAGTCTAAGCGATTGCCCCTAACCAAGGGCAGGGAGACTGTCTCAGCTCAGCCCAGTGGACTTGCTTCTCACGGCCCCACATGGTAAATGATGTATTTGGCCCCAGTCAACTGCTGCAAATCACTGTTACCCAAACCTGTATGTGTGGTCTGATTCTTTCTGGCATGTAGACGGGCAGACCTCATACTGACGGGCATACCTCACATTTTGAACTGATGGAAGTTTCCTATTCATCTTAGAGTATTGCATTTGAATTTTTGTACTGCATTTTCCGAGGGAATATTATTCAGAACTTATTCTGAGCACTTCTGTGGTACGTTACTCCATAAATATTCTGTCAGCCAAACAAGGTTCCCTATTTTCAATACAACATCCATTATTCACACTCAAAAAGGCACTGAAGATAAGGCTCAGCATTCTGTATGAATCCTGGCTTCTACTGAGTGCTGGCCTTAAACAATTCTTCTGTGCTTTGTGTACATAAGCCTAGCCTTCAACATCCTACCAAGATAGTAAAATATGCACACAATACTTTAAAAACATGATTTTTAACCATGATAGGGATAATTTATTTAGAACAGGGTATTTCTAATTATGTGTTGAAATCAAAGGCAAAATAGTAACTTCACATTGAAAGAATTTAGCAAACACCAACTTATCTCAGTGATTACAGTGAGTATCACCAACAAAGGGAGAAGCAGACATCATGCATCTCCTGAAAGGATACAATGAGAAGAACGCTGCATCGTTTTGGTGTTATTTCTGTTAAAAATGTATTTAACTTGAATCTATCATACGGAAATACAGATCACCCCATATCAAGAGACACCCTATGAGCATCGTTGGAGCATTCATCCACGATGAATCACTGGGTGCTACTCCTGAAGCCAAGATACACTATATGCTAACTAACTTGAATTTAAATAAAATAAATCAATAAACAAACTGAATCATATGCAACTAAAAAAAAGACATCCTGTTAGGTAAGTGGCCTTTAAGTCTTCAAAACTTTCAATGTCATCACATACAAAGAAAGTATCAGGACGCGTTGCGGATCGAAGGAGATTACAGAAACACGACAAACAAAATAAGCTATCTCAGGCGGATTCTGAGTGAGGAAATCTAATTATGAAGGTTCCTATTTGGATATGGTCAAATTTGAACTTGGACTTTGAAAAGAAGTATCAGGAAACTTCTTTTGCCAAGGATCAAATAGTAGATATTTTTCGACTTGTGGGTCCTATGGTCTCTACCGCAGCTACTTGGCTCTGTTGTAGTAGCTCAAAAACCGAGACAAAACGCAGTTGTGTTCTAGTAAAACTTTATTCACAACAACAAGCAGCAATGGTCCATATTTGACCTGAGGGCTATAGTTTTCAGATCCCTAAATTAGAGAATAGTATTGTATAAGCACGAAATCTCCTGGTTTTGGTAATTTTACTGTGGTTTATCGTTCTAGGATATACCTCCTAAGGTATTTAGGGTAAAGATTCATAATATGTGTGATTTAACTCTGAAATGGGTGAGGGAGTAGGAGAAGTATATTTGACACACACACACACACACACACACACACACACACACACACACACGCACGTATGTACCTCTATATGTATATGGGTTATGGAGAGAGAATAAAGAGACATGGAGAAAATGTAATAAAATATTGATGAATCTGGTAAAGAAAAGAAATTCCTAGGACCATACTTGAAAGCTTGCAGAAATGTGAAATTGTATCAACATAGTAAAAAGATGTAAATTTAAAAAATAAACATGTACACCAGATAGATGTTTATTCTGTCGTTGGTTTTCTAAACCTACACAGTCAATGGATCATTTTAAGCTGCTCTTCTCTCTCGTTCACAATAGCTATACTTAAATATTTTAAAACTCTCATTTTTAAAATGTCTTCACTCAACAAGCACTCTATCTTTAGCTCTTTATTTTTTTTTTTGACTTTGAGAAATGTTCTGAAACATAGCATTGAGATGGCACAGAATGAAATTTGAGGAATCAGAGGATCTGAATTTGAGCTCCAACCAGATTTCTTATTAGCTTAATTTATAGATAAGTCACTTAGCTTCTCATTTTACTCATTTGTAACTATGTCATAGTGTTCTGAGCACTGAGATAATGAATATGACGCTGTAAAATCCCTAAATTGCTATGCATAAGAGCGATTTGCCCTCATTTATAGTGACTAGATTTTCTAAGCTAAAGAGCAAATGCAAAATATACCATTGCATTTATAAATGTTTTCAAAGGACCAGATGGACTTGCTTTTATGAAACCGAAGTTTGATACAAGATGTCAAACTAGCCTGGGCTCCGTCTCCCAAACCCAACCGAAGAAGAAACAAAGGAAAAGTCAAGATATTGACAGAACGCATTCCCATATTCCATACCTGAAATAGATGAGTGAGAAATCCTTCCAGAGGCATAAAATGTGTTTGGGTCCCAGCATGGGGGGGAGGGGTGACTCACTGAAACTGTAATTTCTTCTACATTGTGCTGGAGAGCCCCAAGGCAGAGATGTGATCGAGACGGGCCACGTCAAGCATGGAAATGGAAAGTACCTCCCAGTCACTCTTACAAACCTAGATTTCTACCCACTGTCCCTGCACAAGTCTCAGAGCGCTTGGGACCTTTAGAAGACAGAACCCACACAAAAAAAGGAAACCAGAATACATGTGGGAAAAGCAATGAAGTAAATAACAGCACAACTAAAAGACTGTTCAAGCCTAGACACATGGATCTGTACCTGCCATAATAATGTGGGGCAATCAAAAGATAGAGTCTCCAATATTAAATAAACAAAAATCCCAACAATATCCTGCTTTTAAAAGATGTACTCAAGCCTCCAGGGGACAGGAGTATGTGTGTGCCTCGTATTTGTGCTGTCATCTATTATGATTTTTAAATATCTTTAGACCTTTAGCATCTCCAATACCTATCGCTGTGATTGGTGCCCTGTGTATATTCTTTAAATGTTTGCTTGCTAAGGAGACAGTGCTGCCCATGGGCTTTGACATAAAGCAGAGCTGTGTTCATATGACAGCACAGCCACTTAGTAAGCAGGGGAATGAGCTGTAGAATGTGTAAGTTATTTAAAAGTTTCAGGCTTACATCCTTATCCAAAACACAGGGATAATGCCACCTTTCCAGTACTGTTAAGTAGCCATTACTAAAGGAGAAAACATAGGCGTTGTAATTCTGTCCTGCAACAAACGTTTTTTGAGTACGTTCTAATTGTCAAGCCACGTGTCTTTTATGGATATTTAGTAGGAAACACTACCAACGGTTTCGTTTCTCATGGAGCTCAAAGTCTAGAAGGGGATATATACATTCCAACTATTAAGTCGTTAGGAGTTACTTTAACGCCTGGTATATGAACCAACTTGATTTCCTTTACGAGTTGGTAGCCCATAAGCGGAAAGTACCAGTGAGCTTCATATAAACTTGGCAAGCCTCCCTACCAGTATCTCCAGAAAATGCCTAACACTCCATTCTCCCCCCGCTAGCTCTCCTCTCACCTACTCTGTGTTTATCGAGTCACCTTATCCTGCTAATGACCCTCTCCACAGCCCTTTTGGATTCATGCTTCTGGTCAACTGTTTCGTTCTTTTTTTTTTTTCTTTTCTTTTTTCTTTTTTTTTTTTTTTTCAACTGTTTCGTTCTTAATCTCAGCTTCAATCCTTTATGTCGCTATTCAGATCACCCTTCTCCCGTTCCCAGGAGGATAGAGACTGTCCTGTCCCCAAACTACACTCAAACCAATCTCTAGGACCCTTCAAGGTTACAGGGCCTGTAATTTTATGGAAAACACTGACACGAGACAAAAACGTAAGATTCCATTGCTCTTAATCTGATATTGCTCAATGGGTTTTTGTGTCCTCTCCAATCCTTCGTCCCTATTAATCACAATAAACCTGCACTATGAGCCAAGGTCTCAAATTTGAGAGAAAGTACACAGGATCTCGTGGATTCCCTCCTGCAGATACTCCAGGCACTGGCCCCACGTTTTTCTGTCATTACAGTATTTGTACCTCCACTGAAATCTGACGTGATAGCACACTCAGCATTTCTAGTGCATCTATTTAAGAAGCAGCCACTTGAAGATTGTTATTTAAGGGGCACCTGAGTGGCTCAGTCAGTTGTCAGACTTCGCCTCAGGTCATGATCTTGCGGTTGGTGAGTTCGAGTCCCACGTCTGGCTCTCTGCTGTCAGCAGGGAGCATGGTTCAGATCCTCCCTCCTGCTCACTCTCTACCCTTCCCCCCCCACCCGCCCCAGTCTCTCCCTCTCAAAAATAAACATTTTAAAAAATAAAATTGTTATCTAAAAAAAAAATACTGAAGTTGAGGATAAGGATTCCCCTATATGCCGTTCTTAGAATTTATGCCAAGAAAACAGTTTTGGAAGCTCAAATTCTTTCTTTTCATCAGAAAATGACACAATATTATCCAGTGGATTCTGCTTCTTGTTTAGGCTGTGAAAGTCAGAGTTCAGTTTCCATACTTCATTCATCCCAGGCTCTAACCTAATTGTTTCTCCCCTCTTTTTAATTAGAAATACATACACATAGGAGAACCTATGTGTGCTTTTTTTTTTTTTGCATTTCAACAGCATTTAAAATTATTTTCATATTGTGTCTTATCTTAAATCCTTTTAGAAGTAGGCACTATGTAATTTGTAAGTAATTTAAATGTCTTAATTATCATCTGGAAGAGGAGTCATTTCTATACTGAGCCCTCAAGCTAATATGCCCAACCATTCACCAAATCCATCAAATCATGAGCGACAGACCCAGTTTACTCCATACTTTAAATTGACATTTATTCCCACAAAGAAGTGAGTGGTAAAAAGCACTAAGCTCTTTAAAAATCTCAGCATGCAACAAATATACAGGTTCGTCAGCCCATTCTTAAATACTGACCTTGAAAATACTTCGGGGCCAACTTAGCTCTATATGATGTCAATATGAGTATCGAAATGGTGAAAATAAAATTGATAGAAACAGCCGTTTATTTCAAATGAACCCGCAGTGACTGCCTAAGTCTTGGTTCACACCTGAAATGACTTAGCCTGACCATTGATAAGGCCTGGCCTAAAACCATACCCGAAAACTCGAGTCAGGAATGAATGCAAATACTGCTAAGTTCAGCCTCCAGCCCCCGTTGCTATGTTTGTGGAGATGAGACGTATTGGGAATTTTAAACAATTGCTAACAGCTCAATTTTGTTTCTCAAAAAGTAAGACATAGAGGCCCAATATCTACAACACGTAGAAGCAAAACTGCCTGAGTTGAAGTACAGAGAAGAGGCCCTGAGGCCTGGCTCTTACAGGTCCCTTTGGCCACCTCTGTTCTTTTTTTTTTTTTTTTTTTTTAATTTTTTTTTTTCAACGTTTATTTATTTTTGCGACAGAGAGAGACAGAGCATGAATGGGGGAGGAGCCGAGAGAGAGGGAGACACAGAATCCGAAACGGGCTCCAGGCTCTGAGCCATCAGCCCAGAGCCTGACGCGGGGCTCGAACTCACAAACCGCGAGATCGTGACCTGGCTGAAGTGGGACGCTTAACCGACTGCGCCACCCAGGCGCCCCTGGCCACCTCTGTTCTGATGGCTCACTGTTCTCGGTGTATTTGGTACTTCTGACGAAAAAGAGAATCAATAACAGGTTAACCCATATCTCAGTTAAATAATGCTGCAATAAATATCTAAGTGCATTGTTTGCATTTTGTTTCAGTAAATACCCAGTAATGGAATTATTGGACCATACGGTAGTTCTATTTTTAATTTCTTGAGGAATCTCCACACTGCTTTCCACAGTGGCTGCACCTCTCTACATTCCCACCAACAGTGCACAAAGGTTCCTTTTTCTCCACATCCTCGCCAACACTTGTCTTTTACTTTAGCCGTTGTGACAGGTGAAAGGGGATGTCTCATTGTGGTTTTGATTTGCATTTCCCTGATGATGAGCGATGATGAGCATCTTTTCGTGTGTCTGTTGGCCATCTGGATGTCTTCTTTGGAAAAATGTCTATTCATGTCCTCCCATTTTTTTCATTGTTTTTTTTTTTTCGGGGGGGGGCACTGAGGTCTAGAAATTCTTTATATACCTCAGATAGTAACCTTTTGTCACATATATATCATTTGCAAATATGTCCTACCATTCAGTAGGTTGCCGTTTTCTTTTGTTGATCATTTCCTTCACTGTGTAAAAGCTTTCTATTTTAATGTAGTCCCAATAATTTACTTTTTCTTTCTGTTTCCTTTGCCTTAGGAGACATATAGTGCTATGGCCAGTGTCAGAGAAATTACTGCCTGTGTTCTCTTCTAGAATTTTTTTTTTTATGGTTTCAGGTCTCACATTTAGGTCCTCAATCCATTTTGAGTTTATTTTTGTATATACTTCTAGAAAGAGGTCCAGTTTTAACCTTTTACATGTAGCTGTCTGGTTTTCCTAGCACCATTTATTAAAGAGAAATGTTGCCAGGGCGCCTGAGGGGTGCAATCTGTCAAAGCACCCAACTTCGGCTAAGGTCTTGATCTCATGGTTGTTGAGTTCGAGCCCCACATCAGGCTCACTGCTGTCAGTGCAGAGCCTGCTTTAGATCCTGTCCCCCTCTCTGTATACCCCTCCCCACACGTGCTCTCTTTCATAAATAAATAAATAAATAAATAAATAAATAAATCATTTAAAAAATATATAAAGAGACTGTTCCCTATGTTTATTGCATCATACAGTAGCCAAGATATGGAAGCAACCCAAATGCTCACTGATAGATGAATGGAAAAGGAAGATGTGTGTGCGTGTAGTATATGTTTTAGTTTATATACATGTATATACTAAATATATTTACATATATATTTATGTATTATATTTATGTGTACATATTTTTCTCTATACATATGTATATATCATATATTATATATATTTATATAAATATATTCCATTTATATATATAGTATACATGTATAAACCAAATATTACACAGCCATGAAAAAAACAATGAGATCATGCTATTTGAGGCAGCCTGGGTGGATCTACAGGGTATTAAGCTAAGTGAAGTAAGTTAGACTAAAAAAGAAAAATAGCATGTAACTTCCCTCATGTGTGGAATCTGAAACAAACAAACAAACAAACGAATCAACAAAAAGCAGAATCAGACCTATAAATACCGAGAACAAACTGGTGGTTGCCAGAAGGGAGAGGATGAGCAAATGGGTAAAATGGGTGAAGGGGAGGGGGAGATACAGGCTCCCACTTGTGGAATAAGTCATAGACGTGGAAGGTACAGGATAAGGAATACAGTCAATGATATTGTAATAGTGCTGTGGGCTACACTCGCAGTGAGCACAGCCTAATGTACGGAGAAGTCGCGTCACTGTTACACACCTGAAACTAATATAACACTGTACCAAATATGCTCAAAATTTTTTTTGAATCTTTAAAAATTAAACATTCAGTGCCATTTCACTTGCCTTTGCATATTTAAAAATGTAAATGGATTTCTTATATTAGGAAACATCCTGTTCCGAAACGCAAGTAAACATAATACATTATAAGAGGAAAAAAAAAGCTTAGCACAGTACATAGGCACTCATGTGTTCATGTAGAAATTAATAAGAGGGGCGTGTGGGTGGCTCAGTCGGTTGAGCATCCGACTTCCGCTCAGGTCAGGATCTCGTGGTTGGTGAGTTGGAGCCTCACATCAGGCTGTGTGCTGACAGCTCAGAGCCTGCTTCAGATTCTGTCTCCCTCCATCTCTCTCTCTCTCTCTCTCTCTCTCTCTCTCTTTCTCTCTCTCTCTCTCCCCAACCCCCACTTGGTCTCTGTCTCAAAAATAAATAAAATTAAAAAAATTTTTAAAGAAATTGATAAGAAATATAAAAGTGAAAAATATTTATTTGACCTCTCTGAATCTCTAAAATAAGTTAGACTGCCTCCTAGGATTAAACCAAGTAGTGTTTATATTGAAGCACAAAAGGTGCTTAACTTTAAGGGGGAAATAACAACAAACATTTTGTGAACTTTATCATTAAATTGTATATGTAATCCAGTTAACATCTCAGCTCATGAACTTTTTTGCTATAACATTAAAACCACTAAATATGAGCTGAAAATTATTTCCTACCTTTATTGCGGTATAATCAACAAATAAACATTATGCTTAAGGTATACATGGTGATTAGATATACCTGTACGTTGTAAAATGATTACCACAGTTAATTAACACATCCACCACCATTTTTGGGGAGACAGGGGAAGAGCCCCCCGAGGAGTTTTATACTTTTTGACCATTTGCCACTGTATCCCTGTGGTAATCCTAGGATATTGAGGACATAAATGGTGAAAGTTTCCATTTGCTAATCACATTTGTTCCCAGATCCATTACAAGTAGGTTTCAACAATGGAAATAGATTTTTCACTAGGCCAACCAATAATACCATCTATCCTTCTATGACAGCTTTCTGACATAAATCAGATTTAATCCTCAATAAAGACAGATCTTCCTTACTTTGTGTGAATCTAAGTAGTCGATAAAATGTGGGAGTTGAGCCTGTAGCCTTATGGCTTAATATTAATACCCAACATAATAAAAGATTTGAATCTTTCTCCTGCTGTGCTAAGAAAACATGATGGCTATTTTTCTGAGATTGCTGTTTATACTATGGGTTTGTTTGGGTCATTCAATGCATCTTATAATAACCCTAAGAATAGGATTGCGGTGGGACACCTGGGTGGCTCAGTTGATTGAATGCCTGACAAGGTTGCAGCTCAGGTCGTGATCTCATGGTTTGTGGAATCGAGGCCCGTGTTGGGTTCCATGCTGTGAGCGAGGAATCCTTCTTGAGATTCATTCTCTCCCTCCCTCTCTCTCTCTCTCTGTCCCCTACTCTCACTCTCTGTCTCTCTCTCAAAATTAATAAGTAAATATTAAAAAAGGAATAGGATTATAGTTAGCCTATACTTTAGTCCAAGTTTTCCAGGATGGTAGGAGATATACCCAATGCAGTCCCTTACTACAGAAGTATCTGAGTAAAATTTGAAACATTGGAAACAGATACCAAATATCCCTGGAGAATTTTCACATGGAATCTAGAACACAACACTCTGAATCACTAACAACGTAACCACTGGTGTCCACCTCACCCATGCCCTGGGGCCTCAGTTTTTCTAACCACTTCTAATCCCCTCCGCATACATGGACAATTATATCATCTAGAACATGACTCTGACAAATTCTTGGCTCTTTACGCTAATAGAGACTACTCATCATCCTTGTCTATTGGACAGCCCCTTGTGTGAGGTGGGTCGTAACCACTGAATTGCACAATTTGAAGAACACTGAGCGACAGTGAATTCTAATCACATAAAACAAAGACGAGGACCCAAACAGAATTCCAGATAGTGCAAAGAAGACGTAGAGCATCACAAGGCATTCTGCTAACGATATTCAACTTGTTGGGAAGATGGGTACTGTTACTCAGCGTTCCTGCTACTTGGTCCCAGTGGAACAGAGCCATAATCACTCACTGGCAGCCCCCACTGGAAACACGTAAACTACTTTCGGATAGCCTCCCACTTTGCCATTTGGAATCTAGGTTTCAATCACCTCCCTCTATCCGTCTGCATCACCTGACATCTAGCGCCATGAGGGAGACCAGATGCAATACCCAACCGAGAAAAAGACCCCAGTAAAATTTGTGGCATTTGCTTTGGGGATGCCTGGGCTTGTGGGCGATAGCAGGCGCCAGCCTCTGTGTCTACCGTTTTTTCAACTCCTCCAGCAACTCCAAGAGGAGCTTTGGTGTGAGAGGAAACACCAGGAACTGATCAAGGCTTGCGTCCCTTCCACTTTATTTGGCATACGACGCACACTGGACAACATGCAAAAATCCTTTCTGCCTTAATCCTACCATGCGTCAAATGACTGAAATTATGTACCTTCTGGTTGTGACCATAAAAATCAACAACCCAGAGAGGAAAGGTTTTATTTGACAACTGCCTTACTAGAAGATCTATGAAAAACATTAAGAGTAAGTACTTTTTTATACTCATAAAAAGGCAGTGAAGAAAACTGCAAAATCACTTTTTATTTCTTGCCAAGGGCAAGGAAGTAGAAGCATAAAGAGCAAACCAACCACAAACAGCATGGATATCACTACACATCCTTCATGTTTATGCATCATGTAATGAAAAAGGCTTTCCAGAAATACAAACTGTAAATACATCTCCGAGAAAAATGGAAATGAGAAAAAAAGCTGAGGTGTTTGTTTTGTACAGGGATCTCACTTTTGCCCCCTTGCCTTTATCTTCTCTTCCTTCCCATCAAAGGGGAGAAACACCATAGAAGGAGTGACAGTAAATCTTTGAAAGATTCCGGTTAATCTAATAAGACGGTATTTCTTAATAACAGTGTTGAAGCAAAGATAATGAGCTGGGCGGCATGATACAGGAAGTTCAGGTATAGGTTAAACTTTTCCGACGCAAAAGAAACGCAGTGACACAGAGCTGAAAATGTCCCAGCTACTAGGCCACTGTGATTGGCATAGCAAAAAAAAAAAAAAAAAATCAAAAATAAAAAGCAATCTCAAACACACTTTTCCATAGGTAATTTCTAAAACATGAAGGATTCTGTCTACTTTGATGTGTAAGTACTACAAGCCTTTGAAAAAAAATCAGTTAAATTACGGCTTAATGAGTTAAGTACTATATTGAGACAAAAATAACCTAATTCTGCTTCTTTAGAGATTAATGATAACTAGTATCGAAACATTTCTGGGGGAGGGAGAAACATGCCTTTCAAAAAATCCAAATAAGCCATGTTTCCTTGGCCCAAACTGCCACTGGACAGGATAGACGATCAAAAATGGCTCTGGCACTTGACATGCTATTCTTCAAATTTACGGTGAATATTCAAACATCAGATGATAAATTTTTAGCCAGTTTTGAAAAAAGTAATTTCTGCATTTATAAAATATGGCTTGATTTCTAAATGCTAGAAATAAATGGTCCCTTATCACCCTGTTTTTTCCACTCTTATTTAAATTTCAAATAAATGTAAATAATAGTCTCCAAGATAATTAGCTCCAGGGTGGACGGGTGGCAAAGTAGGAACACATTCAAGTGAAAATGAGAAGATGCTCTAGAGTTGTCTGTATTGGATACTGGTGACTCTCCTCTCTGTGCTCCATTTTGTTGCACGTAGAAATAGCTCTGTGTTCCTGTTCAGCAATAAAATGTCAGTTATTTTTCTAATGAGACTATCAAAAATCCAAACGTATTCATTGGAAAAAAATACATATAGCTTTTTAAAATTGTTTTAATGTTTGTTTATTTTTGAGAGAGAACGAGACAGACTGCCAGCAGGGGAGGGGCAGAGAGAGAGGGAGACACAGGATCCGAAGCAGGCTCCAGGCTCCGAGCCGTCAGCACAGAGCCTGATGTGGGGCTTGAACCCAGACTGTGAGATCATGACCTGAGCCGAAGTCAGATGCTCAACGGACTGAGTCACCCAGGCGCTCAAATACATATAAGCTTTCTGTAGCTAAGTCCTATTAACCACTTGGCTATGTGTAGTCATTGACCTAACCCATGTACTCACTTATTTCTCATATAATTCTCACAACTATGAGCTCTGTGCCTTTTTCCCATTTTATAAATAATAAAATTGAGCAAAGAATGAGTAAGAAATTTGTACTGTATGCAAATAAAATGGGGGGTGGGGAATGAACCCCGGGCTGTGTACTGTGAAAGACTGAAAAATGTTAATCTTTCAGACAGACTAGCTTATGGCATTAATAACAAATACAGACCTAAAGATCAACGCTGTTAAAAAGTACAGTGGTTATAGAGATATAAACCAAGTAATTCCAGTCCAATTTAGATCATTGCTTAGCCAATCAGGAGCCCCCACACATATACCAACACCCTTGGATCCTTTATGTGAGAAGGTTAGACATAAATAACTCATTGTGAATGAAAGAGAAAAGAGAATAGGAAAATATTAGGGCAAGGAGGCAGATTGGTAGAATAATTGTCAAGTGACAAAACTGCGATTTAGTGAGGAGTTTGATATCCCTTATTCAAGGAAAATAAATCCATGGATTGGGGGAGCACAGTGCCCCAAGCAGCAAAACACTGTTCTAGAAAGATTTGGGGCAAGAACGGGTTTTATGGGATGCCAGAAGAGGCACTGTGGAAATAGTATATGATTGGCTGAAGTCCAGGGATTTCCTTATAAGGCCAACAGGTCCTGTTTTCTAGGTTAAGGCGAGCTACCGAAAGCTGAGTTGGAGGACAGTGATTGGTGCACGTTACTATTCCTTGAAAGGTGTTTCTTGGAAGTGCAGGCCAACTTAGGTATAGATTTGGGATGTGGGCCAGGCTACTGGGGCAGCCCCTATTTTGTGGGCCCCCATATACGAAGTAACTTTTATCAATATACACGGATCATATGGCCCAGCGCAAGGGTTAGAGCTGAGCTACAACATATCCCTAACAATACTGTGACCAAAACAGTGTAGGAATTAATCTAACAAAGCACTATTGACACTTTTGGCAAGACAATTCTGTTTTTCAAGTTTATGCTGGGCATTTGCAGGACACGTAGCCACTGTCTTCTAAATCACAAGCAGTTAACTGCAGCGGTCCCCAGTCTTTGCGACAACCATGGTTGTTTTCCCCTCCCCGTATTTCCCAACTGTCCTCCTTGAGGACCTCTCTACTATGGGATTTACATCTTTTACCATCTTCTATTTATCAAACAGTAGTGCAACTTGTAGGTGCAAACTTGTTCCAAGAGCTCTTAGGGTACTATGAAGGAAAATAAAGTTAGCTAAATGACAATAAAACCCTAGGATCTGCAGAAACAAGACCACTGCCCAAAGCACGTACACAGTGCTCGGTGCCATGGCCCATGTATCTCTGGGCTCTATAGTACCTGTAATACCAAGAACTGCCCGAGGTCTCAGTTTCTCCCCATCATCTCTCTACCGTCAAGCCATTTTCAACTCATACTTTGTACAACATACCATGGCATATTTAGCCTTTATTTGGTGCAAAAGGATCACTTAGATATGAAGCCCATACCTCCTCTTTCCTCAGTAGTTCAAGGCTAAGTAGCGATACCTGGTGCCAACACGACTATAAAACTAAATGCAGGCACGGATATCATGGGGCAACACGCCATTAAAAGATGGTTAACCCGGAAATCCAGAAGGGTGCAAAGTACAAAATAGCCACAGATTTGCTCTCTTAGTTAATGGAGTTTTTCTAAGTGATTGTCCATTCTGTCATTTGTCCCGTGGATGTGCAACCGGAAATATAAATGAGTTCCTTGCAGAGGCAGATTTTTCAATTTAAAGAAAAATGAATATTAAAAACCCAAATGGACTCTTCTGATAGGGCACATTAAGTACTGCAGTGTCATGATCACCAAACACATAATATATATGTTAAGCATCCTGTGTCTCTGCATATACACTTGACCCTTCAGCAACACAGCTTTGAACTGTGCAAATTCACTTATGTGTTGTTCTTCTATATAGTACAGTACTATAAATGTATTTTCTCTTATGATTTTATTAACATTTTTTCTTTAGCTTACATTATTGTAAGAATATAGTATATGATACAAATAATGTCCAACATATGTATTAGTTGACTATCCTTGGTAAGGCTTCCAGTCAACAGTAGGGTGTCAGTAGTTAAGTTTGGGGGGAGTCCAAAGTTTTACATGGATCTTTGATTATGTAGGGGGTCAGCACTCCTAACCCCTGTGTTGTTCAAGGGTCAACTATATACTTAAATTCTTGCTGACAGCAAAGCACACAAAATTGGGCTTATATAAAGTGGCATATTCTCCTTGCATACAGGCAGACCTTATCCCTGCCTTATTCCTATCTAAAGGATTTCAGTTGGCAGCAACATTCTGGACTCTGGAAGAGCTTAGGAACTAAACAAACTCAGCATATTTTATACTACATCATTTGAGACTAAGTTTTGTGCTTTATTTTCATAGATTAGTGAGCACTTCCCAAGGTATATACCTCAGAATCCTAGCTTTTTTTTTTCATATGAATTGGTATTTGCAATATTGTGATTTATGAGAAATATACTTTGGTCGTCTGAATGACCAAATATCTATTTCTTATATGTTTTCGATCTTTTTCCATGGCTCCCAGCTCACAGGTCCTCAAACTCTTGGAATTTCCTGAATAGTAAGGACAATGGGAGCATCCTGTTACAATATTTGGTATCTTACCCTCAGTTCCTGAAATTGTATCAGGGCCATGAAGGTCTTGCTATGCATAACAAGCTCCTGTCCACCATGACTGGGTTTATGTTAACGAGGGGACTTTTGGAAAGCTTCTAATATGGGGGCTGGTTGCCAGGAGAATCAATCATGAATACACAGGGTGGGAATTGTCCCACCTCCTGATTTCCAGGAGGGGGAAGGGGCTGGTGGTTGACTCAATCATCAATGGCAGGTGATGTAATCAGCCATGCCTATGTAATGAAGCCTCAATAAAAACCCAAAGGGGCAGGGTTCTTGAGAGCTTCCGGGTTGGGTTGCGTTGAACATGTCGAGGTGCTAGGAGACTGATACTCTTTCCTACAGAGGGCCTTGCCATGTGCATTTCTTCCATCTGGCTGCTCCTGAGTTAGATGCTTTTATAATCGACCAGTGTTCTAATAAATAAAAGCCCTCTGAGTTTTGTGACGTGATCTAGCAAATTAATCAAACCCAAGGAAGGAGCCTATTACAGGAACCTCTGATTTGTAGCTGGTTGGTCAAAA
The DNA here is from genome assembly GCF_022837055.1 of Prionailurus viverrinus. Classification (NCBI taxonomy): domain Eukaryota; kingdom Metazoa; phylum Chordata; class Mammalia; order Carnivora; family Felidae; genus Prionailurus; species Prionailurus viverrinus. Next base: position 113,574,401 of record NC_062579.1, on the reverse strand, counting down.
GCACAAATGATAACCTGGCCTTTTGACTAGTGTCCTAAGGGGTGAGGCCATCTTGCAGAGCTGAGCCCTTTACCTGTGGGATAAGATGCTATCTCTGTGCAGATCGTGTCAGCATTAAGTCGAATTGTAGGATACCCAGTTGTGTCACATTGCTTGTTGAACATGTGGGGAAACCTCTCCACAGTAAAATTAGTGACCAGAACCCCCTTTTTAGCGTTCTCATGAAAAACAAAGTTCTGTCAATGAAACTAAGCTGTGTTAAGGAAAGCAATTAAGCCTTTCATTACAGGACTGTGGCGTTTTTCGTGTGCTAACATATATTGCGCATCCTCAAGAGGAAGAGGAAGATCTATCCTTTTTATCATGAAAATTTTCAAACGTGATTCTAAACCAATGTTACTGTAGCTTGCAAAAGCCCAAGGAGTCTAACAAAGCGAGAAATGGTCTTGGAGATATTTTTGGCTTTACCCACTTGGTTAGGTTATGATCTGTGGCAAGCAGCTTAACTTCAAGCCTCACTTTCTACTTCTGAAAACACGGAGCATAACTGGAATCATCTAATGGAATTGTTAAGCAGATTAAATATGGTTCACAAAGAGCTAGGAACCAGTGCTAACTAGTACTTTTTGGAGCTACTACTATTTCTCATAGGCAATTTGATTACCTGCTTTTGTCATTTCTGCAGTAGTAACTCATCTACTCCTATCTGTAATTGCGGAAAGTTAACAATGATCATGCAAGAGGCCAATGAAAGTATTCATTTATTCACTCATTCGTTCAATATTTATTGAAAATCTATGCATTAGTTACTGCTAAATTTGAAAATAGAGATAAGTGTGACACAATGTCCCTTTCCTTGATATATTCACAACTTCTTGTGGCGAACAGCAACGGAAACAAATCAGAATACGGTGTCAGAGCACAAAATTCTATGACTTGCAATGTGTTTGTTACTCCTTCCCTGTGAGATATGCAATCTGGGAGGAAGAAGAGGCAGATGTGGCTTCTTGGAGGACACTGATAGCAGACCTTCCATTTCAAAGATGATTCACAATGTTGGGGGTAAGAAAAGTGGGACAACGAAGGCATTCTAGGTTCAGGAAATAGCAGATAGGCTTGAAACAGCATTGTGTGCCCTGGATATTTTTGTTTGTTATTTCTATAGCACAATATAAAGAGGACAATGGTAGATGGCCCTGCAGAAAGCACCATCCTTGTATAATAGATGCATGCAGTCTCTTTAAAATGTTAACTTGCTGTGCATCTCATTTTATAATTTCATTTTCAGTCGGTGAGTCTAATTCATACAATAACTCTAAGTTAGCATCAGGAAAGCTAACTTGCTGAGTACTTACTGTGTGTCAGGGAGCATCCCAAGAACTCTACATTTGATAACTCATTTGACTTTCACACCTCTGAGGCAGATACTGGTAACACCACTTTACACGTAGGAAAATAAAGGCAGGAAGCTGCTAAATGGCTTGTGCAAGGTCATGAAGCTAGTCCATGACTGAGTCAAGATGGGCTCTAGAGCCTACGTTTTTATTTTCACAGCATTCTCTCTCCTGCTCCCTTGTATTATTCTTCACTCTGCCTGTTCTCCCATCTTTTGCCTGTTTTTATGTAGCAACTGTTCCAACTTGTAATTATCCTTCTGTTTCCTTGTTGGCTTTTATAGTTGCCCCCCACCCCCGACACACACTAATATGTAAGGTCCTTGCCCAGAGTACACTATTGAACTCCAAGTCTTAGCATAGTACTTAATATAAAGTATTTAATAAACACAGTAAAGGAATTTCCATTTTTAAAAAAATTGTGCAGGGGCGCCTGGGTGGCTCAGTTGGAGAAGCGCCCGACTTTGGCTCAGGTCATGATCTCACGGTTCGTGAGTTAGAGCCCCGCGTCGGGCTCTGTGCTGACAGCTCAGAACCTGGAGCTGCTTTGATTCTGTGTCTCCTTCTCTGTCTGCTGCTCTGTCTCTCTCTCGCTCTCAAACATAAATAAACATTAAAAAAATTTAAAAAAAATTGTGCAGCAGAAAAGTTGTGCTTCTTGCCTCGAAGTGTATAATTCAGGAGTTCTACAGGCATCATTTGAATGCATTTTACTTACAGTGTCTGTTCTACTGTAACAGATATCTGCTCCATAGATTTTTAGGAAAATATTTTTATTAAATAAAATGCTGATTGTTCATATGATCGATACTCTGCAAACTCTACTCCTGTCCCGAATTCAAACTGGTATCACAGGTGGCTGCCTGAATCATTCTTGCTATCTCTTTGTTACTAAACAAGTCAAGTCTCCATTCCCTTAGCTACACAATTTTCTGTTCCATAATATACATTCCTTTAAAAGCAGGGAGTGGAACCTACCAGTTCTTCCACCAAATCCTACAGATATACTCTGACCAACATGGTCTTTTAAAGGACTGGATTTCGGGGCACCTGGGTGGCTCAGACGTTGAGCGTCCGACTTCGGCTCAGGTCATGATCTTGTGGTCTGTGAGTCCGAGCCCCAAGTCGGGCTCTGTGCTGATAGCTCGGAGCCTGGAGCTTGCTTCGGATTCTGTGTCTCCCTCTCTCTCTGCCCCTCCCCCGTTCATGCTCTGTCTCTCTCTCTATCAAAAATAAATAAACATTAAAAAATCGTTTTTTAAAGATGGAATTTCAAGGTCTTCAAATTGGGCATGTATACCCCAGTCCAACAAAGGTTAGGCCCTTCCCTACTACCTTGTACCCAACTCCTTGATGCATTTCTTTTCCAGACAACGCCACAGAAATGCTGGGAGCAAAGCAAGATGAACTAGTTCTGCGTCTCTCATTGTGGATGGCAATGCAAGTTGCACCACTGTTTGGGAAACCAGTCTAGTGTCATCTTTTAAATAAAAATACACCTAGACTCTTTGAGCCCGTAATCCTCAGTAATTTGGTGAATGGGTCATTTTCGAAGTCGGCTTCCAACAAATAGATTTGATTAATTGGCCTCCTTCCAGCATTTAGTAAATGTTAGGTATTGTTTTCATTTGAATTTTTAATTACTGGTTGTGGGCAATGCTGTGGTACACTGCCTAGATACCTCTTCTGGACCAGGGCACTTATTTTCCCAGCTGCCCGGAGTGTCGGCTGCTGATGGCTCACAGCTGCAATCTTCTCTGAGAATTGCCCTTGGCCTACAAGTTGCTTCCCTCAAGGTTACGTATCTTGCCCAAGGGAAGCCGGCATCCAGTGACTGACTGGTACAGGATTATGAAGGCCCAGGCCCCTAGCCTCAATTCTGGACAACCGTGAAGGGCCATGCCAGCTCCAGAGCCTCTGGTGGGATCAGATGAGGAATCTGTTGCAACGACATCTACATCGCTGTTCGCCTTCTCCCTCTGTTCAGTCCACCCCCCACCATCCCCTTCCTCCCTCGCAGGTGTTGTTTCCCACTGCACTCCCCATTCAGCCTCCTAACTGCAAATTTCCCTCTTAAGAGTCTGTTTCTCGGAAACCCAATCTAACACACTATTGATGTTGAATAACATTTTTAAAGAAAAACAAGTCTTTAAATGTTTTGCAAATTGCTCAAGTAATGTATCCTTTTCTCTGGTGAAAAATATAATCTGCTATTCACCCTATCCCACAGAAAGAAGTGTTTTCGTTCCTAGACAAATACACAAAACAGTTTACTGTTGCTTTGCTCATGGGATCACAAAGCGGGGAATGACCCTCCACTCTCCCAATAAGGGAAATAACTCAATGCGTTAACACGCACTAACACCATAGACTCTTATGCAGTATTTTTTAAAATAGTGAATGGGAGCAATGCTAGGTGACTTGGTGGGATGTTGTTCTGGTTTTGCAGAGTAAGGAGAGCAAAGATGCCAAGAAACGTGTAGTATCTGATTCCACGTTTAAAGCACAGAATCATTAAAAACAAACTCTATACCTGAGGGTTAAGTGTGTGTACAAGCATATGTGTGCGAACACTTACGTGAATGTGGAGAAAAGTGGAGCATTAATGTGGGTTTTGGAGCGGGAATATACAGATGCAGTATGTTGTTTCGTGTATTGCAAAAAAGCACATTCCATCTGCAATTTGAGAAATAACGGACAAAGACAAATTTTAACTAAAATGAAGTTTAGGTTGAAGAGAGGAAGACAGTAGCAGAGTAGGAAGATCCTGGGGTCACCTCATCTCAGGAACACAACTGGATAACTATCAAATCACCCTAAATATCCCAGTAATGGGCCTGAAGACTGACAGAACAAACTGTACAGCTAAAGAGAGAGAAGAGGCCACATCAAAGAAGGTAAGAAGTGTGGAGACGTGGTTTAGAGGAGAAATTGATCATGGGTGCTGTGGAGGGAAGGGGGTTGTGGAGAGGGACAGAGGGCGAAGCACACAGGGTAACTCACAAGAACATTTCGCAAAAGCCATTGGCCTGAAAAATGGGTGGCGCTGAATTTCAGGAGTTCTTGCAACAAGTTGGGCTTAAAGCTTGGGGTTTTAAAGGTCAGCAGGCTTGGCTGAGAGAGAGCCTATGGGACACTGTGCTGCTCCTGTACAGAAGGCAGGCAAAGAACCCAGGGGCAGACACTATGGAAACAGCCATCTGAAGAGCACGTGGTTTGGCAGAGAAATTGATCATGGGTGCTGTGGATGGGACAGGGTTATGCCCAACTCAGGGGAACAGAGTTGGGAGATTGTTTGGTCTTCTCAGAGCATGTCCCTGCGAGGCAGCATTCACAGAGATGCTTCTCTGAGAACAAAGGAGCTGGCTGGTGCCATTTCTCCCCTCACCCCACTAGTCACATACACACAGAACCATCTGCAGGAAGCAGTGAAGCACAGAGCTTGGCTGCCTAACTTGCTTACAGGAAGCCCCACCCTCCCTGTGCTCCGATGATACTGCCTTTGTCCCACAGACCTCAGACCTCAGCAGAGTAGGCCTCTCTCACAGAAGAACAGCACAAACTCCTGCACACACCACATCTCCTGACACAGTTCTGCAGGGCCTCAGTTCTGGTGGAGGTGGTGACAGGTCCTCTTTTACAACCAGACCAGACAATACCTACTAAAACTTTCCAGTTCGGGCCAGCAACCAAATGGTGACCACAGCAGAAAAGGAGAGCTTGTGCAGATGACTAGCTTGAAGGATAGAATAGCCAGATCACAACAGCAGAGCGCATGACACACACACTTGAGACACTCCCTGAAGTGCCAGTCCCTGGGCACTACATGACCTCTTCTTCATAAGGCCATTAGTTTCAGGAGCAGGAGACATAATTGGGTTTTTTAACACAGAGAAGGCAGCAGAGACTTAGACTAAATGGGAAGATGGAGGAATTTATCCCAAAGGAAAGAACATAAGGCCATGGCCAGAGAACCAATCAAAATAGATATAATAACATGCCTGATGGAGAATTTAAAGCAACAATCATAAGGATACTCACTGGGCTTGAGAAGAGTATAGAAGATGTAAATGGGACCCTTACCACAGAGATAAAAGAGTTTAGAAAGAAACAATCAGAGGTGAAGAATGCAATAAACGAGATTGGAAACAGGCTTGATGCAATGATCAGCAGGCTGGAAGAAGCACAGGGATGGGTTAGTGACCTAGAAGATAAAATAATGGAAAATAATGAAGGTGAACAAAAGAGAGAAAGAAAAATTATGGAACATGAGAATAGACTTCGGGAACTCAGTGACTCCATCAAACATAATAACATTCGTATTATAGGAGTCCCAGAAGAAGAGAGAGAAGAGGAGGCAGAAAATTTATTTCAAGAAATAACAGCAGAAAAAAACATCACTAATCTGGGGGAAGGAAACAGACACCCAGAATCAGGAGGCACAGAGAATTCCCATCAAAATCAACAAAAACAGTCTGATACCAAGACATATTACAATTAAATTTGCAAAATATAGTGATGGAGAAAAAATGCTAAAAGCAACAAGACGAAAGAAGTCCTTAATTTACAAGGGAAGTCCCATAAGGCTAACGGGAGATTTCTCAAAGGAAACTTGGCAAGCCAGAAGGGAGTGGCATGATATATTCAAAGTGCTGAATGGGAAAAATCTGCAGCCAAGAATACTCTATTACCCAGCAAGCCTATCATTCAGAATAGAAGAGATAAAGAGTTACACAGGCAAACTGAAGGAGTTTGTGACCATTAAACCAGCCCTGTGAGCAATATTAAAGGGGACTCTGAGTGCAAAGGAGAGAGCAAAAGTGAAACAGATAAGAAAGAATCAGAGGAAATCTGCAGCAACAACAAAAAAAGAGCAATAAAATGGCAATAAATACATATCTATCAATAATTACTTTGAATGTAAAACGACTAAAAGCTCCAATCAAAAGATATAGGGTGTCAGAAGGGATAAAAAAAAAAAGACCCATCTATATGCTGCCCATAAGAGACACATTTTACACCTAAAGACACTTGCAGATTGAAAGTGAGGGGGTGGAGTATTTATCACACAAACGGATGTGAAAAGAAAGCTGGAGTAGCAAGACTTATATCAGACAAAATGGACTTAAAACAAAGATTGTAATAAGAGACAAAGAAGGGAACTATATAGTAATAAAGGGGACAATCCAACAAGAAGACAGAAAAATTATAAATATTTACATACCAAACATGAGAGCACCCAAATATGTAAAACAATAACAAACATAAAGGAACTAATAGATAATAATACATTATTAGTTGGGGACTTTAACACCCCACTTACCTCAACGTACAGATCACGTAAACAGAAAATCAACAAGGAAACAATAGTTTTGTATGAGAAACTGGACCAGATGGACTTAACAAATATATTCAGAACATTCCATCCTAAACAGCAAGATACACATTCTTTTCAAGTGGACACAAAACATTCTCCACAATAGATCACATATTAGGTCACAAATCAGACCTCAACAAATACATAAAGATTGAAAGCATACCATGCACCTTTTCTGACCACAATGCTATGAAACTATAAGTAACCCACGAGAAAACATTTGGGAAGACCAGAAATATATGGAGGTTAAATAACAGGTTACTAAAGAATGAATGGGTCAACCAGAAAAATCAAAGAATAAAAAAAAAATACATGGAAACAAATGAAAACAAAAACACAGTGGTCCAAAACCTTTGGGATGCAGCCAAAGCAGTCCTACATAGAAGTCTATGTCAATATAGGCTTACCTCCAGAAGCTAGAAAAATCTCAAATAAACAACCCAATCACACCTAAAGGAACTAGACAAATAACAAGAAATGAAACCTAAAGCCAGCAGAAGGAATGAAATAATGATTAGAGCAGAAATAAAGGATATAGAAACTAAAAAAAAAAAACATAGATCAACGAAACCAGAAGCTGGTTCTTTGAAAAAATTAATAAAATTGATAACCCCCTAGCTAGACTTATCAAAAATAAAAGAGGACCGAAGTAAATAAAAATCACAAAGGAGAGAGGAGAAATAACAACTAACACTACAGAAATGCAAACAATTTTAAGAGAATATTATGAAAAACTATATGTCAACAAATTGCACAACGTGGAAGAAATGGATAAATTCTTAGAACTACCAAAATGGAAACAGGAAGAAATAGAAAACTTGAACTGACCGATAGCCAGCAGAGATATTGCATCAGTAATCAAAAAACTCCCAACAAAAGTCCAGGGCCAGATGGCTTCACAGGCAAATTCTATCACACATTTAAATAATATTTAATACTTACTCTTCTCAAACTATTCCAAAAACAAAAAACAAAAAACAAAAAAACAGAACAGGAAGGAAAGCTTCTTAATTCATTCTATGAGTCCAGCATTACCCTGATACCAAAACCAGAATAAGACACCACTAAAAAAAAAAAAAAACAAAAAAAACAAAAAAAACAAACAAAACTATAGGCCAATATACCTGATGAACATGAATACAAAAATTCTCAGTAAAATACTAGCAAACTGAATCCAACAATACCTTAAAAATATGAGTTGCCACAATCAAGTGGGGTTTATACCAGGGTTGCCAAATGGCTCAGTATTCACAAATCAATCATGATACAGCACACTAATAAAAGGATAGAAGCCACATGATCATTACAATAGATGCAGAATAAGCATTTGACAAAGCACTACATCTATTCAAGAAAAAAAAACCTTCAACAAAGTAGAGGTAGAGGGGACATACCTCAACATAATAAAGGCCATATATAAAAAGCCTACAGCTAATATCCTCTGGGGAAAAACAGCGCTTTTTCCTTTACAGTCAGTAATAAGACAAGGGTGTCCACTCTCACCACTGTTATTTAACACAGTACTAGAAGTCCTAGCCACAGCAATCAGACAACAAAATGAAATAAAAGGCATCCAAATCGGTAAGGGAGAAGTCGAACTCTCACTACTTGCAGATGATACGATACTCTATGTAGAAAACCCAAAAGACTCCACCAAAAAACTGCTAGAGTAAATGAATTCAGTAAAGTCACAGGTTCCAAAATCAACGTGCAGAAATCTGTTGCGTTTTTATACACCAATAATGAAGCCTCAGAAAGAAAAATTAAGGAATCAATCCCATTTACAATTGCACCAAAAAACATACAATACCTAGCAATGAACCTAACCTCTACTCTGAAAACTCAAATACTGATGAAAGAAATTGAAGATGACACAAAGAAAGGGAAGGACATCTCCTGTTCGAGAATTGGAACAAATACCTGGGACACGTGGGTGGCTCAGCTGAGTGTCTGACTTTTTATTTAGGCTCAGGTCATGATCCCAGGGTCATGAGCTAGAGCTCCACATCAGGCTCCTCCTGCGTGGAGCAAGCTTAAGATTCTCTGTCTCTGGGGCGCCTGGGTGGCTCAGGCATCTGACTTTGGCTCAGGTCATGATCTTGTGGTTCGTGAGCTCGAACACCACATCAGGCTCTGGGCTGACAGCTCGGAGCCTGGAGCCTGCTTCAGATTCTGTGTCTCCCTCTCTCTCTACCCCTCGCCCGCTCGCTCGCTCTCGCTCACTCTCTCTCTCTCAAAAATAAACATTAAAAAAAAAAAACATTCTCTGTCTCTGGCTGCTCCTCCCCCACTTGCTCTCTAAAAATAAAAATTAAAAACAATTTTAAATGTCTATAGTACCCAAACAAAGCAATCTACACATTTAATGCAATCCCTATCAAAATACCCCCAGCATTTTTCACAGAGATAGCACAATCCTAAAATTTGTATAGAACCATAAGAGACTCCGAGTAGCCAAAGCAACCTTGAAAGAGGGAAGCAAAGCTGGAGATACCACAATTCTGGTCTTCAAGTTATATTATAAAGCTGCAATGATCAAGACAGTATGGTACAAAATAGCACAAAAATAGACACACAGATCAATAGAAGACCCATAAATGAACCCACAGTTATATGGTCAATTAATCTTTGACAAAGCAGGAAAGAATACCCAATCAGAAAAAGTTTCTTCAACAAATGGTGTTGGGAAAGCTGGACAGCGACATGCAGAAGAATGAAATTGGCCCACTTTCTTGCACCATACACAAAAATAAATTCAAAATGGATGAAAGATCTAAATGTAAGAAAAGAAATCACAAAAATCCTAAAGGAGAATACAGGCAGCAACCTCTTTCTCATTGGCCATAGCAACTTCTTACTAGATAGGTCTCTTGAGGCAAGGGAAACAAAAGCAAAAGTAAACTATTGGGACCTCATCAAAATAAAAAGCTTCTGCCCAGCAAAGTAAGCAATCAACAAAACTTAAAGGAAACCTATCGAATGGGAGAAGATATTTGCAAATGACATATCCGATAAAGGGCTAGTATTCAAAATATATGAATAACTTATACAACTCAATGCCCCCCCCCAAAAAAACATATAATCCAATTTAAAAATGGGCAGAAGACATGAACAGACATTCTCCAAAGACATCCAGATGGCCAACAGACACGTGGAAAGATGTTCAATGTCGCTCATCGTCAGGGAAATATACATCAAAACTAGTATATCACCTCACACCTCTCATAATGACTAAAATCAAGGGCATAAGAAATAACAGGTGTTGGCAAGACTGTGGAGAAAGGAGAACCCTCTAGCACTGTTGGTGGGGATGCAAACTGGTGCAGCCACCGTGAAAACAGTGTGGAGGATCCTCAAGAAGTCAAAAATATAACTACCCTATGATCTAGCAATTACTACTAGGTATTTACCCCATGGCAACAAAAATACTAATTCAAAGGGATACATTCACCCCAATGATTTTAGCATTATCTACAGTAGCCAAATTATGGAAAGAGCTCAAGTGTCCATTGATGATGAATGAACAAAGAAGATATGGGGGGGTGTGTGCGTACATTCCATTACATATATGGTGTTTGGTTTCATTCTTCATTTTATATATATATATATATATATATATATATATACACACACACATATATGTATATATATGTATATATATATGTATGTATATATATACATATATATAAAATATATAATGGACTATTACTAAGCCATAAAAAGAATGAAATCTTGCCATTTGCAACAACATGGATGGAGCTAGACAGTATAATTTTGAGGGAAATAAGTCAGAGAAGGACAAATACCCTATGATTTCACTCATGTGTAGAATAAACAAATGAGCAAGGGAAGAAGAGAGAGGGGTGAGGGGGAGGGGGGGGAGGGAGGGAGGGAGGGAGAGAGAGAAGCCATGAGACAGACTCTTAACTCTAGAGAACACACTGGTGGTTACCAGAGGAGAGGTGGGGGGAGAATGGATAAAACAGGTGACGGGGATTAAAAAGTACACGTGTTGTGGGCGCCTGGGTGGCCCAGTCTGTTGAGCATCCGGCTTCAGCTCAGGTCATGATCTCATAGCTCATGGGTTCGAGCCCTGCGTCATACTCTGTGCTGACAGCTCAGAGCCTGGAGACTGCTTAGGATTCTGTGTCTCCCTCTCTCTCTCTGCCCCTCCCTTCCTTACTCATTCTCTGTCTCTCTCTCAAAAAATAAACATTTAAAAAAGTACATTTGTTGTGATGAGCAGCTGGCGTCATGTGAAAGCAAGTTGAATCACTATATTGTACACCTGAAATTAATATTACACTGTATGTTAACTAACTGGAACTTAAATAAAAACATAATGAAGTTTAAGCATCCACATTACTAAATGCATGTTTAAGCTAAAATAATTTACAGTCATTGAGCCCGGGGAGCAGGCTTGCTTGCTAGAAAGCAATTCATTGAAATCCAACCTACTACAAGATGAACTTGCCTAATAAGTTCTATTTTTTTCTGCCTCTGCCTCTTGCTGTTGCTTCTCTCCAGTAGCAGGGCAAATGCAGTGCCCTCTTCACTGTGCTACCTACCATATCTTCCGCTGCCAGACTCCGCTTCTGCCTCTGTCCTCATTTTCCTAAAAAAACAAAGTCTTTTTGTAGACTTCAGCCCTCTTCCTCCCAGCAACGTATGCCTGGAGTGAACCATCCAAAGCCAGATTTCACTCTCTGGTCTTTGAGTTGACAGAGAATGGCACACTTAGTAAGTTGATTACCAAGGAATTTACAGGAATCTACCCAACTGCATTAGGTACCGCCGGCACTCTATTTGGCTCTTTACTTGTGTGGTCTCATTTAATCCTGATAAGCAGCCTTAGGAGTTAGGTCCGCTATTTGCCCCAATTTATAAAGGAGGAAACCGGAACTTAGAGTGTTTAACTTGCACAAGAACACAAAGTTAATAGCAGAGCTAGGATTCAAGTTCAGATCCCAGTGGCATTAAGATTGGAGTTCCTTGCCAGAAAAATAAGACACTGACCCCCTTCAAGTTAGCAAATAGAAGAATAATATCACCATTGGTGATATTATAGGAGACTATGTGCTAGAGAAAAATGGAGGATAAGTTTCTAACTTTTTTTTTTTAAATCTTCAAGATATGCATTGAGTAGGCAGGGACTTCTTCTCCTAGGTAGGATTCTACCTTCAGAACATTACTGGTGAATTAAAATGAATATTTCTCATCAAGTACTGCTTCAAATAGAAAAAAAGAGAGAGAGAGGGGCTCCTGGGTGGCTCAGTCAGTTAAGCATCTGACTCTTGGTTTCAGCTCAACTCATGATTTCATAATTAGTGGGATCGAGTCCCGTGTCGGGCTCTGCAAGGACAGCGTGGAGCTTGCTTGGGATTCTCTCTCCCCCTCTCTCTGCCTCTCTCTCCCTCTCAAAATAATAAACTGTAAAAAAAAAAAAAAAAAAGAAAAGAAAAGACCACCTAAATGTCCAACAGGATCATCCAAGAATCTTTTTGGTAGCACAAAAACAAGGAAAATTGTATACAGAGAACTTTATTTTGGGGGATGTAATTTATATACAAAAAATATACAGATCTTAAGTTTAATAGCATTTCATTTATATCTACTCAAATTACCAACGCCCAAGACAAGATAAAGAACATCTCAACTCCTCCTCATATTCTGTGGCATCCCTTTCAGTTTGATCCCATATCTACCGGCAACCATTCCCTGGTTTCTTACGCTTCACCTAACTGGAATCAGATAGTATGTGTACTGGTGTGCTTGAATTCTCTTGCCCAAAGTGACATTTCTGGAGTTTTTCAGCATTATTCCAGGTATCACTAGTTCACTCATTTGTATTGCCAAGTATCATTCCTTTGTATGCATTTATCATAATTTGTTTATCCATTTTGCTGATGACCGCTTTTTTTTCCTATTATGAATAATGCTGTTATGAATGTTTGTCTACAAGTCTTTATGTAGACACAGATTTTCATTTCCTTTTGGTAAATACTTAGGAGAGAAATTCCTGGGTCAAAGGCAGAAGCATGTTAACATTATAAAACTTGCCAAACCTTTTTCCAAAACAGTTAAACAATTTTATACTAGCATCACTAGCTTCTGAAAGTTCCAGTGGCTTAGCATTCTCTGGGACTGGTATTTTCAGTCTTTCCAATTTTAGATATTCAAGTAGAGGTGAAATTGCATTTCAGAGTAGTGTAAAGTTCCAGTTCACTGGTGACTAATGTTCAGTATCATCTCATGTGCTCACCGATTATCCATATATCTTTTGTCAAGCATCTGTTCAAGTTTTGCCTTGTTTTTAAACTAGGTTTGTCTTAATACTGAATTCTAAGAGTTATTTATATATTCTTTATATAATTTCTAAACTATTAAAAATATAAGAAAGATCACCATACATAATTCCAAGTTGACTAGGGTTTTATATAAAGCATATGCTTATAATAAAAATAGTAGTTACCTCCCATCTTGACCCACCACTGACAGCTTTTATCAACTCTTTGCTTTTTCTTATATTATTTCCTCCATTTATCTAAATAATATGCATGTACCTGAAATTTCATCCACTCCCCCCCCATTATAAACACTATTATTTTGTCCTGTTAGGAAAATGAAACATTTTGCTTTCTTTCATCATGATCACACATGAAAATTTTCCCTGTGATATTAATATATCTTGTTTTTATTAAATCAATTCAGCATTTACATCAATTAGAAATACATAAGTATTGATCATGGCATACTCACTTTAGGTACAATGATTGTTTTATTTATTTATGTTTTTTTAGAGTTTACAACTGCCTTATTTTTGTACGAGATAATTTTCAAGAGAACTATCCCTATACCCCCTCCTCATTTCTAACTATACTACAAAAATCCTTCTCAATAAGGGTAAATACATCAAGTAATCCATTAATTCAACTTTTTCTGGAGGGGAGCCATCCCTCCTAGAGGGTACCAGCCACCTGCTCTACTCTGAGCTACTTTTTCTCTAAGCCTGATGTACAGCCTTATCATAGACATCTCCTTCAGTATCATCTATTCTCTCTCATGGTGGCTCAGATACAGTCTTCACTCTCAGTTTAATCTCTACTTTCAGAGGAGCACACTTTCCAGAAAGTTCCTGACAGAGTCCATAAAAGGGAATTTTTTGAAAGGTGTACTTTTGAAAATGGATTAATTCTACCCTCGCCTCTGTATCAGAGTTTGGCTAAATATCCATTTCTAGGTTAGAAATACTTCCCCTTGGACTATTAGGGCAGTTTTCAGTTGACTTCTGTATCATAGTCTTATCATAGAAAACATTCTAATGCCACTGTGACTACATACAGCTGGTACAAGGGTCTTAGAAAGCTATTTTTTTTTTATTATCCACTAGAGATAACCTCTAAAGCCAAACAAACGTATACTCTGATCCAGCAGTATCAGTCCTAGACAAGTGCCCTATGAAACATGTCCATATGCTAACTGAAAGATATTTGTACATGAATGTTCAGGGCCATATTTTTCCTAATAGCCAAAAACTGCCAATTACCCAAATGCCTTTTATCAAATGGGTAAATGGTGCCGTATTTATACAATGGAATACCATACAGCAATAAGAGTGAACAATCTATGGCTATACGCAATGACATGGGTGAATCTCGATGTACAGCAAAAGATGCTGGACATAAAAGCATACATTGCCATATGATTCTATTTTCTAAATTGCAACAGCTGGAAAAATTAATATTAGCTAGAAATCAGGATAGCGTTAGCCTCAGCAGAAGATAGTGACGGGGGGGGGGGGGATACTATATTTATGATAGGATTCATGTTCTGTTTATTGATCTGGGTCATGGTTATGAGAATGTGTTCAATATTTTTTTAATTTTTTTAATGTTTATTTTTGACAGAGAGAGACAGAGAGAGAGACAGAGAGAGAGAGAGAGAGAGAGAGAGAGAGAGAGAGAGAGAATGAGCGGGGGAGGGGCAGAGAGAGAGAGGGAGACACAGAATCTAAAACAGGCTCCAGGCTCTGAGCTGTCAGCACAGAGCCCGACATGGGGCTTGAACTCACAAACCACGAGATCATGACCTGAGCCGAAGTCGGATGCTCAACTGACTGAGCCATGCAGGCACCCCAGAATGTGTTCAATTTTTAAAGCCAAGCTATTCATTTATGGCATGTATACTTTCCTTATATGTAAATTCTATGTCATTAAAAACTCCCAAACAAGTTTACAGGCCCTGACTTAGCTTTTTATTTAAAAAAAATTTTTAACGTTTATTTATTATTGAGAGACAGAGACAGAGCATGAGCATGGGAGGGGCAGAGAGAGGGGGAGACACAGAATTTGAGGCAGGCTCCAGGCTCCGAGCTGTCGGCACAGAGCCTAATGCGGGGCTCGAAGTCACAGACCGCGAGATCATGACCTGAGCCGAAGTTGGATGCTTAACTGACTGAACCACCCAGGCGCCCCTTAGTTTTTTTATTTTAAATTTTGTATTTTGAAATAATTTTCCATTCACAGGTGAGTTTCATAGAGAGTATGGAGTTCCTGTGCCCTCTTCACCTCTTCACCCAGGTTCTCTTATAATTAACATCTTACGTCATTCTGTTACATTTCTCAAAACAAAAATATTGGGGCGCCTGGGTGGCGCAGTCGGTTAAGCGTCCGACTTCAGCCAGGTCACGATCTCGCGGTCCGTGAGTTCGAGCCCCGCGTCGGGCTCTGGGCTGATGGCTCAGAGCCTGGAGCCTGTTTCCGATTCTGTGTCTCCCTCTCTCTCTGCCTCTCCCCCGTTCATGCTCTGTCTCTCTCTGTCCCAAAAATAAAAATAAACGTTGAAAAAAAAAATTAAAAAAAAAAACAAAAAAAAAAACAAAAATATTAACATTGGTGCACCACTATTAACTAAACTACAGACTTGATTCACATTTCTCCAGTTTTTCCACTATGTCCTTTTACCATTCCAGGATCCAGTTTAAGACACCACATTGCATTTGACTAATTTTTAATACATCTGATAATTTTTAAACAGTGTATTTTCAGAAACAAACATGTAGAAATCACATCAATGCCCAACATTACCAGGATTGATAAATTCTATATATTGGAATAACATCCAGCAATTATAATTGAGGAATATCTAATAATATATAAAATGTGATAAATACCATGATCCCAATGATACTATTACATTATTATTATATACACTACTATATAACTTATAATTATTCTAGTATAAATTATACAACATGTATAATATATAATATAAATTAAAATATAAATTTATATAATTTATATATATAAATATATTACGATATTCCTATATACTTATAAACACAAAACTTCTCTTCTACAAATGTATTCAAATGACATCAGTGGTTATACTTGGGTTGTATGACTATGTGGTATTTTCATATTCTCTTTAAACTTTCCTGGGGGGCAAGCCCTCACAACGTTTATTTATTAGTGCTCACCAAATTACAGCTCACCAAAGACCATTAAGCTTTAATATTCTAAAGCGGGAGTTATCCACCTTTTTCTATAAAGGAGTGCCCGCTACTAATTATTTTAGATATCGCAGGCCATACGGTCTCTTTCACAACAACTGCTCAACTGTGCCATTGTAGTGTGAAAGCGGCCATAGATAATGGCCTAAACACCCATGAAATTAATGGGTGTGGCTTGTTCCAATAAAACTATTTACAAACCAGGCAGCAGGTCACATTTGGCCTACAAGCTGCAGTTTTATCCGCCCTGTTCTAATGCATCTGTCCTATTCATCAAGAATGCTACTAACTATTCACTGCCCTTGGAGAACTAAGAGAACGGTTATTCCAATCATTTTCTGTTGGGCTTAATTCGTTCATTGAAGTTGTTGAAAAAGATTGCCGTATTTTCTAAACTCTCAGAAACAATCAGCTCCTTTGTATGTAATCAGCATTTTAAATAGCCTGCACTTTTGAATGAAATCAATATACTACGGAGGAGGGACAAGAAGAGGATGAGAAAGGTATTGATGCCAAGGTTGTGCCAAAAAGGATATTCGGAAGGAAGGAAGAACACTGGTTACGGAAAAGTGTGGATGGATTCCAGAGTTATTAAAGTTTGACAAATAGAAATTGGTGACTCATTGGCCGTGAGGGGAGTGGAATGACTTCATTGATTCTGCTTTGTGTACTGGGTGGATGTTGCTAGTATTTACTCTAAATGACAAACACAGACACACAAAAATGGGCGATGAGCACGAGTTGGGGGATTTCTCTAAGCGCTTGTCTTAGAGACTCTGTCGTGCCATTTTCCAGGTGCTCTCTGATAACAACCCATTACTTGGGTCTTGAGTTGATCGATGGCTGTGAGACGGTACCCCATATCAGATGAGGCCCTTAAAGACTTGTGAACAAGCATGGGATCAAGTTAATTAACTAACATATCTATCTTTGGGAAATATAAAGCAGAGAGTCATTTTGGTGTTTACCATGATGGGAACAAAGCCTCCCACCTGTTTTCATCTCTTCGTAATAATCCCTCTTATAAAATCTAGGATTCCAGCTGTCAGGTGAAAAGTCAGGTGAGAGATGAATTACTTACTAGTTGGAAAGTCCTAGATCTATATTAATGATATCTCACATTGATAGATCTTAAAGATCTTCTGATTAAGCTAGGAGAGATATATACAACAAGCATACAGAAACTCATTATCTAACCTCAAGATATATGGGAGATTTTTAAAAATGGAAAAAGATACGTCGATAAGAAAACCAACAGAAACAAGTACAACAATTACAGCCACGACAAACGCACCAAAATAAATCAGCTTTGTCTTTGACATTCATTCTCTTTCAAAGGCATCCCGGATCCAATCAATTGTCGCAGATCCATCACCACGCCTTTACCATCTGCCCCTCAGCTCCATTCCCGGAGCCCTTGCAACTGTTCAGCCTCGCATTTCTTTTCTCAATTATTTCACCCGCTCCCCGGGCCTCTAGGCTCTCCCCACGCTTAATCCACCTTCTATACCGCTGCCAGAATTCATGTTTAAGCTTCACTGATGATGTAACTCCTTAACTAGAAAAGCTCATCTCCCGCTGCTGCGGCCAAATTACATCACTTGCACTTCCCAGAACTCTCCTCTCATTCAATTTCTGGCCACCCTCCATTTCTTAATGCTTTTCGCGCTTACCGATTGATCTCCTTCTCCCTTGGCCATCATACGGGCCTGTCAAAATCCTGCCCGTTCAAGACCGGTCTCAGAATTCTCTAACTTTATCTTTTTTTTTGGGGGGGGGGGGGAGCCTTTGTAACTGTGTTTACCACTGAAACAGGAAAGTGGGCGCAGACAGCGTAGGAACTACACATTCCCTTGACTGGAAGCGGACTTCTGGTACCTTAGGAAAGCTTGAGGTGGCATACAGAGCCACGCCAGTCAAATCGGCACAGAACAACGATGCGATCCTTATGAAAGCGAATCTCTCCGCATCCTCTCCTTGGATGATAGTTGTCCTATTTGTTAGATTGCAAACTCCATGAGAACTCAGACTGTACTTTAAGCCTCTGGGTATCCCTTGAGGAACTTAAGGCAGTGTCTTCTTTGTTGTCCATACTATATTGAATCAATGTAGTTGTAAATTCGTACCCGGACCGTTAACCACACGTGATTCCCCTAGTGCAGACACTGGCATAACTGCCTCTCCTGTGTCATCGAATTTCATACACATTGTTTGCTAACTGTCCCGTCCTGTTTCTAACTAGCATTCCGGAGCCCCACCAGCATGGCCCCAGGAGGACGGAGGTCAAGATTGCACATGGCAAAGATGACGTATTGGGTAAATTTCCACCTAAATCTTCACAATTAGCTGGCAAAATGAGACACCTGTACACAAAACGAACATAGGCAGGAAATAACAGATAGGAGAGAACTGTTTTAATTAACTAGAAATGCAGTGTAGAGAAATAGACTATGCCACTATAGCACAGTCACTATATTTTTCTATGCCTTTGGCTGAAAATACAATCGGATACACTTTGAATCAAGTTACCTTTAATATTACGTGGGTATTGTTTTCCTCTCCAAATGGATTCTTTAAATACCTACAATGCCTGGCTAGCTACCTGAAGACAAATAACAGATTATTTTGGCCCGATACTAGCCAGAGACAGAAAGAGACAGAAAGAGACAGAAAGAGACAGAAAGAGACAGAAAGAGACAGAAAGAGACAGAAAGAGACAGAAAGAGACAAAGAGACAAAGAGACAGAAAGAGACAGAAAGAGACAAAGAGACAGAAAGAGACAAAGAGACAGAAAGAGACAAAGAGACAGAAAGAGACACAGTTTCCAAATGAGCTTTCTGCAGACTGTGAACATTCTATCTAGGCTTTAGGACCATTATTTACTGAGAAATGAAGGGCTCCTAATTTAAAAGGACTTCCAAGGGACTTTTCTGTAAAAATGTATCATCTTCTTTTTATCTTAGATTCTGATGCTCCTGTTATAAATCTAATACCAGGTCCTCTCCCTTACAGGAATAGAAACCAACACATGGCAAACCACAGAGTCTCCAAACACACCTTCCAAATGTTCTTCTAATCCCACTGCAGGTCAAAATGAAAGCTATCCCAAATATATTTTTGGAAAATTTTTGAGTATAGTTCGTAATTATGCCAGTCAAACCTATTAACTCGTTTAAAAAAAAAAAGACAGACAGACAGACAGACTTGCAACTACTCAGGTTCCTGACAGTGTAAGTTTGGACCAAAAAATTTTACCATTGCAAGCTTAGAAACATGAATGGCCAGCTGGCAGAGTGTAAGAATGTCATGTTTTTTTGCCAGAGTTTTGAACATATTTGAGTATTTCCACAATGTTCAAGGAATACACAAAGGGAAGATCCTTTAAAGTTTCTTTAATAGGAGTATACACATCCTTCTTTCTCACGTCTCAATAGGAAATTAGTCTATTACAGGTGTATTCACTTTTTACCTTTTCAAAATACTTTCCCCTATCAATCTATATGATCCATACAAAGAGTTAAAGATGAGCCTCTCTTGTTATCCTCGTGTTTAGAGAGAGAACTTAGGTTCAGAAAGATGAAGTGATTTGCTAAAAGTCATGGCAAGAAGGGAACTAAATCGCCTTCTAAGACTACATTCTTGTTAAAAATTCAAAGGACGTACTCTGAGAAGACAAATATATTTGATCACATATGGGATCAGAAGATAAACCAAGCGTATCTGTAAGTGAGGAAGTCTGTTGATTCCACATCTATTAGACATCTCCCAGTGGTGTCTCATATACCTCTAAGACTGAGTATCATTACTAGCATTAATGTTGTTATTACTTGTATGGCCAAACATTTGCAGGATTCTCCAGGCCGTTGTCCTTTAAGCACACTGACTGGTAGGACTACTCAGCTTGCCCACCAACCGATAATGCTCAGCTCCTCTTTCTCCCTTACCCACCACAGTCGATCATTCTCCAAGCCCTGTCAATCCAATCTCTTCAAAAGCACTCCCCTATTCTCTTGCCTTCATCTGGACACTCCATGACCTTGTTCAATTCATTACCTTTCACCTGGAATAGTAAAACAGACCCTTAACTTCTCTTCTTAGGCTGTAGGTTTACCGTCTCCTAACTGCCCTTCCAAATGCTGCCAGAATGATCTTTCTGAACTGCTCGCCCCAAAAAGAAGGACTAGAGCATTCAACCACCTTTGAGCACTTCCAGGACAAAGTACAAATTCCTTAGTGCGAGCAAAACCAGACCCTTCCAACTTGATCCAACTTAACTTTTCATCTTTCCCTCTGTAGATTTCTACATCTTTTCTGTACTGTGCAAGGATAGGAATAGAGGATTTCTAAGATTTCCTTCCAGCTCTGACATTCTGTGATGGGCTCAAAAAAAAAAAAGGCTCAAGAGATATGACAAAAAAAACCCATTTCTGAACTTTCAGAAATATCTATATGTCAAGGTAGAGTAGTGAGCTTTAAATACAAATCAGAGAAGTAGTTGCAGTCAGGAGAGAAGGCATGCTATCCACCCAAGTGGAGCGAACCAATCCAAAGAGAATTTCATTTATCCTCTAAGCTGCAAGCCCCAAATCTACATTAATATGATTTCTTACCGAAGAGCACTGCATATTCAGGGCCATTAGGCTGGGTTCTCCAAGGGACTGAATTGAGAGGTGAATCTATTACTTGCATTAAAAATTAATTAGCTGTGGGGGCAACCATGGAAGAGACAGAAGGCCCCCAATTCTCCCCTCCCATCCTTCCTTCACATAGCGGCTTGAAGAACCCCTTTTTCCAATGCCATATCCCTCCCGATCACCTGCAGTGGCTCTGAATTGGATGCATTTTAATAGTGACTTAATGAGATCTATTTCACGGCTAATGTGATTGGCCAGGCAAAAACCAATTATTACTTTAGATTAATCAGCTTTTCAGTAGATTCTGTGACCACACGTAGACACAGTAGGCTAGTGTAACTGATCAAAGTGGAACCCTATTTAAATTATAGACGGATTCTCTTCTTCCTTGGCTTCTATAGGTCTTTCCTTTCAAAGGCAGCCTTGGGCCCTTAGCCCCTCAGGCACCCTGCCAGGCTGAAGTAGGCATTGTTACCAAGCTCCGAGAACTCTGGGAATTTCTGCATTTTATGCTCCAAGAAATCCAGCAACATTTTCCCAAGCTTATGTATCATTCAGAGACAGAACAAAGAGGAATGGACTACAATTCAAGTTTGTGGAAAAAAAAGATCATTCAAAATAGCCAAACCTTTTTTGCATGGGAAACCATAGGCTGTGTTTGCATGAAGCCAGCAGAGTAAATGTGGATATTTTGGAATAAGTAGGTTACTGAGGAAATCATCAAACACTGAAAAAAAAAAAAAACCTTTAACTTACTGGATTTGGAGAGTGGACATTAGCTGCATTTACTCTTCTGCTCTACAGAGAGGCAAAGCTGACAGTTTCAGATTTGAGCTTTCCCCCTTTTACTAACAGCAGCCATTTAGGCAACTTTGACAAGTGGTAAACATTAAATGCTATTGGTTTTACTTAAAATGCTTTTCATGGCAGCACCCGGGTGGCTCAGTTGGTTGTGTCTGACTTCAGCTCAGGTCATGATCTCACAGTTCGTGACTTCGAGCCCCATGTCAGGCTCTGTGCTGACAGCTCAGAGCCTGGAGCCTGCTTCACATTCTGTGTCTCCCTCTCTCTCTGCCCCTCTCCTGCTCGCTTGCTCTCTAACAATAAATAAACATTTAGATTAATAAATAAAATGCTTTTCATGATAAGGACAAACTGAGGGCTGCTGGAGGGGAGGTGAGCTGGGGGTGGGCTACATGGGTGATGGGTATTAAGGAGGGCAGTTGTGGTGAGCACCAGGTGTTCTCTGTAAGCGATGAATCACTAAACTCTACTCCCAAAACCAATGTTACACTATATGTTAACTAGCTAGAATTTAAATGAAAACTTAAACATACAGAAAATGCTTTCTCAAAGATCATTTGGGATTAAACATTTTTAAGACAACTTGATATCAAGAACATGTTTTACTTGGCCAGGACGAAGCAACTGAAGTCATGAAAGGCCTTCTATAAAACTGCCCAGAAACTCATTGTTCTCGGAATTTTAGTGTTTAAACTCACCCTGAGTTAAAAAGCATTATTTTTGTTCCAGGGAAAGCCTGATCAAGACTCACATACCGAATTGTAAGCATGCACAGCGAACAAGGGCAAAGTATTAAAAATCCCTAGTAGATTAGGAATAGCACATTTTCTGATATGGACGAGGCTGATAAAAAGGGAGGCTTTTAGATGCCGTGCTCAAACTTCAAGGATTTGGTCCTCATCTTTCGGGCAAAAAAAAAAAAAACAAACCAAACCGAACCAAAGCAAACCCAGTTTTCGTAGTTTCAATAGGTTGAAGAGCCCTTCATAGGTCAGCCTTTCTTTTCCTCCAGATTTTCAGTTACTTATGGCTAATGCTCCAGATTTCCATGTGATTAGTGTTCGACCGATGTGCATTTTAATTTTGTCCATTAAAGCAAATGGAAAAGGTTTAAAACCCTGTTAGATTCTTTCCCAAAGTAGTGAGGATTGGACAGACAATAAATGAAAAACTTGAGATCTAAAATAATGGAAAAATACTTTCATAAGAGATCATTCTAATCTGAATTCAGTAGACTAGGTAAATCCCTATCTGATGATCATTTCTAACACATAGATGAACAACAGTTTAGGAATTGCCTTTTAAAATATATTCATTGATCTATAATTCACACTATAAAACTCACCCTTTCAAAGTACACAATTTGGTGTTTACTCTATTAACAAAGTTGCGCAGCCATTACCCAAATCTAAGTGTAGAATATTTCATCAACCTAAAAGGAAACCTTGTACCCTTTAGCAGTCACTTGACTATTACCTTTCAAAGTATTCAAAATAAGGACTCAGTGTTTAACTATGTACTTTCTTCATGTAGGTCATTCAAATAAATAGCTGAGTCAATTGATTTAGTAATTTTTTTAAAAATACTCTGTCCATCTTAGAGAAAATCCTAATACTAGCTAATACTACCTGTGAACTTTTGTCAAATGTTTAATGAATAAGCAAAATGGAGGGGGGGGGACTTAATTATATTTGAAGATGCCTGAAAAAAAGTTCTTGAGAACGTGGCATCTTCGATTATAATTAAGAATCAATTGCAAGATACTAAGTAAGGCCTAGATGTTCCTCTATCTCCACCTGGGTGTTCATTTGACCAAAAAACTGGGGAAAAAAAATCAATATTATTCTCTATATAGGCATGGTTTTAAAAAACGGAATAGAAAAGAAAGCCAGCCACTGTTATGGACTGAATTGTGTCCCCCAAAATTCATATGCTGAAGCCCTACCCCCCCCCCCATATGACTACATTTGGAGATAGGGCCTTTAGAGAGATAGTTAAGGTTGAATTAGGTCCTAAGAGGGAGGTGGTAATCCAATATAACTGTTGTTTAAACCACCACTTTGTGACATTTTCACATGGCAGTCCTGGGAAACTGACAGAGCTATAAGAACCAAAGTATTCGCGTTCTGGGATGCTGTCTTGAACATGGACCCAATGTGGTTCTTAGTCTTACAGAGGCTCCAAACCTAGAATAGCGGCAACTGTTGAAGGACATGTAAAATGTGTCAAATAACATATAATGCAATTCTTTTTCTAAGTAATGCAGCAGAGGAGACACCAAGGATAAATGGGAACGTACTAAAAAAAAAATGAACTTGCAACTTACAGGAATGATGGAGAGTTATTTTCCTCACATCATAATTATTATTGATTTAACAGATATTTGTTGAAAGCCTACTATGTGTTTATGTGCTGTGCTAGTTGCCAGAGACATGGAAATGAACACAGCCAATCCAGCAACTAGCATTATAGAACGTTAAAGGAGGCAAATAGAAAATAAGCAAATAAACACATAAACAACAACTAAAATTTGGGCTGAGGCCGTAGAAAGTGAGGGTGCTAATAGGAATATGATGTCAAGGACTTTTATTTTTAATGTTTATTTTTGAGAGAGAAAGAATGTGAGTGGGGGAGGGGCATAGAGCGAGGGGGACAGAGGATCCAAAATGGACAGCAGCAAGCCCGATGCAGGGCTCAAACTCACAAACTGAGTTCATGACCTGAGCTGAAATCAGGCACTCAAACGACCGAGCCACCCAGGTGCCTGAGGACTATTTTAAATGTAGGGTTTGATGAACACTACTTTGGAAGAACTTCAGGTGAAAGATGAATATAATTTAGCCTTGTAACAAATGGAAGGAAGAGTTTTCCAGATGCAATAAAGGTGCCAGAGTGATACACAGTTTGAGCATGCTCTAGATGTGCATTTGAACATGGTTATAGCCCCAAGGAGAATGAAAATTGACTACATATATAGTCTCAAGTGGTAGGATACCTGTTGGGAGGGGCATCTCTCTGCTAATACAGAGTAGCATGAATTGGTACCACTGGGAGGTTATGACTAATCAGGCATAAAATCCAGGGGGACATCTCTTGAGCAGTCTAGACAGCTTGCCATTGGAGGTATGAACATTTCAAAAAGACATGCCAAAAGTTAGTTTAAAGAGATACTGGCTAAATATAGGATCTATAAATCGATAATGCTAGTAATAGATTTTAACCTACGGAATCTATAAGTCCACACCAATATGAAAAATATATATGGAGAACAAACTGAGGGTTGCTGGAGGGTTTGTGGGAGGAGGGATGGGCTAAATGGGTCGGGGGCATTAAGGAATCCACTCCTTAAATCATTGTTTCACTATAGGCTAACTAATTTGGAGGTAAATTTTAAAAAATAAAAAATTAAATTAAAAAAATAAATTAAAAAATTAACAAAGGTCAACAAAATAAAAAAAATCTAAATAAATAAATAAACATATATATAGAGAGAGAGAGCCAAAAAAAAAAGAGAGAGACCAAAAAGAAGCTCTTCCTTACAGTACAATGTCAACAACTAGAAAATGTAGAAGAAATAATGGGATTACAAAATCAACATCTGGTAACAATTATAGTAATAATTCAGGCACAAAACAGCAATAGATGTCAAAATTACTGGGTAAAATTTGAAGAATAGGATTTTATACAGTCTGAAAATATCTACCCATAAAACACTTAAAAGTAACTCTGCAGTGGAAAAACCGGCCGCCACCACCTTAATCCGGTGACTAAGCAAGTGATAAAAGTTGCCACTACCAGTAATAAGACAAATGATATTATTTGCCACCTTACTTGAAATCAGAAGAAATACGTCTATGACAGACCCTGGCCAAAATGCCTAACATAGATCTAAGGATCATGGAACATGGAGTAAATCCAACTTGAGGGACATATTACAAAATGAGTAGCCTGTCCTCTTTATAAGTATGAAGGTGATTGTATTCAAGGAAAGATTGAACAATAAGCTGTCCCAGATTAAAAGAAACTAAAAAGACATAACTGGGTGCAACTCATGACCTTGGAAGACTTTTGCTATAAAGGCTATCATTGGGACAGATGGTAAAAGGTGAATGAGATCTCTGGGCAACTAATCTACAAGAACTCTTTGCACTAGCCTTAAAACTTTTCTGCAAATTTCATATTTTTCAGGAGAGAAAGTAAAAAAGAAAAAAAAATCGTAATAGTGTGTTTCTGGCTGCGTCATCAGAAGATAGTTCCGAACTGTGCTGAAATAATTTTTTAAAGAGCCGACGTATGGGCACCTGGGTGGCTCAGTTAGTTAAGTTTTCTACTCTTGGTTTCAGCTCTGGCCATGATCTCACAGTTCATGAGATCCAGCCCCACCTTGCTCTGCACTAATATTGTGGAGTCTGCTTGGGATTCTTGCTCTCTCCCTCCCTGCCTCTCTCTCTCCCGCTCTCTCTGCCCTTCCCCCCACTCATGTGTGCTCTCTCTCAAAATAAATAAACTTAAAAAAATAAAGACCTAATGTGGATAGAACATGAATACAGGAAAGAGTTGGAGTTTCACAATTTGTAAGCCAATGGCTTACAGAGCCCTGTCAGCCAAGAAAAGCCATGTTAAATGTATTCTAAGGTCACTAAGAAACCATTGGCAAGGTTGCAAGCTAGGGTATAATAGAGACTACCTTAGGTATTGTATAAGGAATATAGTATGGGGAAGTTGAGAGAATGAAATCAAGGAGACCAGATAGGAGGCTTTGAAATTGTCCTGGGGAGAGACGATTTTGGCCCTCACTAAAACACAGTGCAGACTGAGAACCTGGCTTGAGGTTCCAGGTAGGTGGTAATGTCATTTTATAACATGGGGGGGGGGTGGAGTGATATCTGGGAAATTAAAAATCGTTGAGGTTTATTCAATGTATATTGCAAGCAGCGTGCAGAGGGCATTATTTCGTTTTAATTTAGTGTAATGATTTGTGTCAATTGGGAAATAATAATAGAGTACATCCTACAGAGCATCAGAGTACATAATCATAACATCCTCTGTAAGCACCGAAATCTGCTACCGGTCCATTAAAAATCCCTGATTGGAATTCTCTGGGTCATAATATGGTACTATATTTGACTTCCTGGAGAACTATAAAACTGGACAAAACGCATAGAGCAACTGCTTTCAGGCACCGGGCCAAAGGCAGCAGAGATGACAGTATTTAAGAGAAGAAAACAGGAAGTGAGGTCTCTGCTCACCCAAGCTCCACAGCTGATGAACACCCCCCAACCACAGCACACGGAAGCTGAGCCGAAGCAAAGCATGAAAATCCCACTGGAGAGAAGGAGCTGCACAGAGGGTGGGGCCTGGGAGTCTGTACGTGTTTGTGCCCTCACAGATGCGCAGGGCAAGACTTACCGAGGCTGAGTAGAAGTTAGTTGCTCTTGGGTTAAGAGTGGAACAGAGACTTTAAAAGCTCACATAGTGCTGGATATTTCCATTCCGAAAGGCCAGAACTTCATATCTCTAACACTATACACATTCAGCTGACATGTTAGAAAGTACATGATTTAGGATTAAGGAACATACTCTGGAGCAAGGACTGCTCCACAAGCATCCTAAATGCTTAAAAATAAACTCTAACAGGATGGGGAAGGGATTACAACAAATTAACTTCCAACTAGCCAAAAAAAAAAAAAAGAGAGAGAGAGAGAGAGAAAGAGAAAACACTAAAAGATAACATAATTCAAGTTTATTTCAGTGTATTCTTTACAATGTCCAGCACATAAGAAAAATTGCAAGATGTGAAAAAGTAGAAAAATGTGACTCATAACCAAGGAAACAGCAATCAATATTATCACCAAGATGATACAGATGTTGGAATTTACAAAGATTTTAAAGTAACTCTTATGTGGATCCTGAGAAACTTAACAGAAGACCATGGGGGAGGGGAAGGAAAAAAAAAGAGAGGGAGGGAGGCAAACCGTAAGAGACTCTGAAAAACTGAGAACAATCTGAGGGTTGATGGGGGGTGGGAGGGAGGGGAGGGTGGGTGATGGGCATGGAGGAGGGCACCTGTTGGGATGAGCACTGGGTGTTGTATGGAAACCAGTTTGACAATAAATTTCATATTAAAAAAATTAAGTAACTCTGATAAATATATCCAAAACCATAATACAGAACATGATCTCCATGCGTGAATAGTTAGGGAATGCTTATCAGAAAAATGGAAACAACTAAAACTAAACATAAATCCTAAAACTGTAAAGTTCAATATCAGAAATATTAAAAAGATCATTGAAGGAGTTTTAAAAGTGCATTACTGATGGCAGTCAGGAGCTGGAAGACAAAACCATAGAACTGGTCAAATCTGGGGGTGCCTGGGTGGCTTGGTCAGTTGAGTGTCCTACTCTTGATCTCAGCTCAGGTCATGATCTCATAGTTCATGAGTTCAAGACCTATGCCCATGGCACGAAGCCTGTATGGGATTCTCTCTCTCTGCCCCTTCTCCACTTGTATGCACACTAACTTTAAAAAAAATTATCAAATCTGAAGGAAACCAATAGCAAAGAAAAAAACCTACACAAAATATTAAGGAGTATAACACATGCATCATTGCAGAATCAGAAGAGAAAGTAAGGTAAAAATTTGGACATTTGGATAAGCAATAAGTGAAAATTTGCCACCTAGACCTGAACTAAAAAGTACTTAAATAAGTCTTTCAAACCACTACTGGATGGAAAGAAGACTTCAACACAAAGGTACAATACATGTTCACGTACTGGGAAGCTCAAAATCATGAGGTCAAGTCTTCCCAAAATGATCTACAGATTCAACATCCCCACCCCACGCCCCAAAAAAAATACCCAGAATATTTATAGAAATGAACAAGTTGGTTCTAAAATTGACAAGAGAGGGGCTCCTGGGTGGCTCAGTCAGTGAAGCATCTGACTTCAGCTCAGGTCATCATTTCATGGTCCATGAGTTCGAGCCCCATGTCGGGCTCTGTGCTGACAGCTCAGAGCCTGGAGCCTGCTTGGGATTCTCTGTCTCCTTCTCTCTCTGCCCCTCCCCTGCTCATGCTCTGTCTCTCTCTTCTCAAAAATAAAGAAACACTAAAAAAATTAAAAATAAAATTGATAGGAGAAAGAAATGCATCTAAAATAACCAAAGTGGCTTGAAAAATAATGGACTTGGAAGTCTTCCACCACTTGAAAACTTAATAGCATGTTGCAGGAATACAGACAACGTGGTAATGGTATAGGGGGCGGGGGGTGTGGGGAGGAAATCATTCAAACAGAATAGAGATTTCAGAACCAAAATCAACTATGTATATCCAAGTGTTTGTATGAAGTGGCCAAGGTTATTTAATGGACAAAGGGCAGACTTTTCCATAAATACTGCTGGATCCACTGGCTGAATAGAAAAAAAACAAAAACAAAAAAACGAGCCTCAAACCCTCCCTTGCCCCATATACACAAACTAACACAAAATGCACTGCAGACCACAATGAATGGGTTTGTTAACAATGGAGAGGTAGCACACAGCCAATAAACTGGTCGTTTGTTCTCAAGACATCCACCAAGCTAAGGAACGTGTCGAATGATCTGGCGTATAATTTTTTTCAGACCTAAGAAAATGTAACAGAAAATGTTCAGGAAAGGCCTTCATAAAGATAAAATGGGATACTCTGTAGATAATTTATACCAACCTAGTAACAATGGTTTCTCCGGTAAGATTTTAAACAACGTTCCAGCCTTCTAATAAGATGGCATTGGAGACTCCTGGATTCTCAAAGAAACAAGAATAGACATAATAGTCTATGTAAATCTTCATGGATATTTTTCTACTCCCTGGGAAACGTCTAAATATCATCATCCTTTTTGCAGATGACATGATATTATATATGGAAAATCCGAGAGACTCCACCAGAAGTCTGCTAGAACTGATACATGAATTTAGCAAAGTTGCAGGATACAAAATCAATGTACAGAAATCAGTTGCATTCTTATACACTAATAATGAAGCAACAGAAAGACAAATAAAGAAACTGATCCCATTCACAATTGCACCAAGAAGCATAAAATACCTAGGAATAAATCTAACCAAAGATGTACAAGATCTGTACGCTAAAAACTATAGAAAGCTTATGAAGGAAATTGAAGAAGACATAAAGAAATGGAAAAACATTCCATGCTCATGGATTGGAAGAATAAATATTGTCAAAGTGTCAATACTACCCAAAGCTATCTACACATTCAATGCAATCCCAATCAAAATTGCACCAGCATTCTTCTCGAAACTAGAACAAGCAATCCTAAAATTCATATGGAAGCACAAAAGGCCCCGAATAGCCAAAGGAATTTTGAAGAAGAAGACCAAAGCAGGAGGCATCACAATCCCAGACTTTAGCCTCTACTACAAAGCTGTCATCAAGACAGCATGGTATTGGCACAAAAACAGACACATAGACCAATGGAATAGAATAGAAACCCCAGAACTAGACCCACAAACGTATGGCCAACTCATCTTTGACAAAGCAGGAAAGAATATCCAATGGAAAAAAGACAGTCTCTTTAACAAATGGTGCTGGGAGAACTGGACAGCAACATGCAGAAGGATGAGACTAAACCACTTTCTCACACCATTCACAAAAATAAACTCAAAATGGATAAAGGACCTAAATGTGAGACAGGAAACCATCAAAACCCTAGAGGAGAAAGCAGGAAAAGACCTCTCTGACCTCAGCCATAGCAATTTCTTACTTGACACATCTCCAAAGGCAAGGGAATTAAAAGCAAAAATGAACTACTGGGACCTTATGAAGATAAAAAGCTTCTGCACAGCAAAGGAAACAACCAACAAAACTAAAAGGCAACCAACGGAATGGGAAAAGATATTCGCAAATGACATATCGGACAAAGGGCTAGTATCCAAAATCTATAAAGAGCTCACCAAACTCCACACCCAAAAAACAAATAACCCAGTGAAGAAATGGGCAGAAAACATGAATAGACACTTCTCTAAAGAAGACATCCAGATGGCCAACAGGCACATGAAAAGATGCTCAACGTCGCTCCTCATCAGGGAAATACAAATCAAAACCCCACTCAGATATCACCTCATGCCGGTCAGAGTGGCCAAAATGAACAAATCAGGAGACTATAGATGCTGGCGAGGATGTGGAGAAACGGGAACCCTCTTGCACTGTTGGTGGGAATGCAAATTGGTGCAGGCACTCTGGAAAACAGTGTGGAGGTTCCTCAAAAAATTAAAAATAGACCTACCCTATGACCCAGCAATACCACTGCTAGGAATTTACCCAAGGAATACAGGAGTACTGATGCATAGGGGCACTTGTACCCCAATGTTTATAGCAGCACTCTCAACAATAGCCAAATTGTGGAAAAAGCCTAAATGTCCATCAACTGATGAATGGATAAAGAAATTGTGGTTTATATACACAGTGGAGTACTACGTGGCAATGAGAAAGAATGAAATATGGCCTTTTGTAGCAACATGGATGGAACTGGAGAGTGTTATGCTAAGTGAAATAAGCCATACAGAGAAAGACAGATACCATATGGTTTCACTCTTATGTGGATCCTGAAAAACTAACAGAAACCCATGGGGGAGGGGAAGGAAAAAAAAAGAGGTTAGAGAGGGAGAGAGCCAAAGCATAAGAGACTCTTAAAAACTGAGAACAAACTGAGGGTTGATGGGGGCTGGGAGGGAGGGGAGGGTGGGTGATGGGTATTGAGGAGGGCACCTGTTGGGACGAGCACTGGGTGTTGTATGGAAACCAATTTGACAATAAACTTCATATATTGAAAAAAAATAAAAAATAAAAAAATAAAAAATAAATAAATAAATATCATCATCTTAAAAAAAAAGAATTGCTATAGCTTCACAGCCTAATAATAAATAATCATAATGCCTTTAAAATTAGAAATGAAATTCTGTTATTTCCACAGTACCGTGTCGGGAGTCAGACACTGATAGCCAAGACCAAATGCTGCGGAAGGGGTAAGGTTCCCATTTCACCTGCACGGTGAGCTCTGGCTTTGACCATGATGCCCCTGTGCACTTTTATAATAGAGGCTCTAATGGAGGGAGCCGCTCCCATTGTTTACATTTATTTATATAAATAATGTGCAGGTCCCTTTCTTTTCCTTAGCCCAAGAATTCTGCAATGAGTCTCTTAGGTAGAAGTGTCTTTTCGCTATTCACTGGGAGGAAATGGTCTATAAACACTGATCACTGTGGTAAACACCACTTTTGAGATGGCTTCCTGACTCTCAGATCAATTTCTCCAATGGTTTGATTTGTAGATTTTATAGCGGCCTACACTCTGAGCCAGGCTTTAGACATTTTTTTAAGGAAACAGTCTTCAAGTAGTTACAGAACCGAACTAGTGATCCAAGGAGTCTCTGCACCAAAATGGAGAAATTTTGTCTCATTTGTCAAAGTGGGACTGGGTCGTCTTTAAATGCTGTATTAATTGCCAATTCTGTGCTTTTGCATGTATGTGAAATAGCTTTAAGAACCAGCATTTTCATTTTGCCCTCAAAGTCACCAAAGATGCCAGGATTTGTATTTTGTATTTGATTCTAGTGTGAAGGAACTCAAAGTGAAAGACTCTTTGTGAGCTAAAACAAAAACAGTACTTTGAGGGCCATTTTCTCCGTAGGAGATTATAGTCTATTATATATCTTATGCCCAGCACAAAGAGAACTGAGAATTGAATAGAAAGATTGTTTTCTCATTTTATTCGTCATTCAGAGTGGAGATTTGCAGTCCATTTCTAGCCCTGTCTCCAGTTCAGACACAGGCGAGAACTTTGTATAGAAATACTCTGACGTTCCATATGTTTAGTCAGTAGACAGATTGCCAGTAGCTCTTCTTCTCTCTTGGTCCCAAGAAGACAGGTACCAGTCGCCCTGCACCACACTTCCGATTAAAGAGGGGCCCCATTGGCAGCACTGAACGTTTTGTGTTCATTTGGTTTCTCTCTTAACCACGCCCATTTGCGTGGTTTCTCTTTTAACCACACCCATTTCAGTGAAACGCAAGCAAATAAAGTCAACCAGCGATTTGCAGATGATCAACATGTTAAAGCTTGGCTGAATTTGCCACGTTTCAACTGGTTTGTTTCAACTGGTTTTACAGGCATTGTGTACATAAAGGATAATTTCAGGTGAATACTAGATCAACAGTAAGACACAGATTAACTAGAACTTCAGTCACAAAATACTGAAGTAACTGGTGAGTCTGCATTTGCAAGGAGGAGATTTAACACTGATGAGACTCTAATTAAAGTCTCAGTTCAAGGGAGCGCTATGATTATGAAAAGCCTTCAAGTATACACCTCTCCTAGTAATCCGTTATTAAAAACACATTTCGCCTGAAAACACTAATCAGGAGCTAATTTTCCATCACTTTCAATGGAAAACAATATAATGTCTTTTATATAAACCCCAAACTTCTAACCAGCTTCCTTTAAAGTCATTAAAAAATGGCAAAACATAGAAGTAACTGTTATCATGTGGCATGTAAAATGCTTAAAATAGGCCTTCCCGACCAATTAAAATGTTTTTGAACAGCCGCTGTGTATGCTGTGACACGGCCGCTCTTTGAGCAAACAATTTTTGTGACTCATATCCCCTTTGTTGACAGTGTAATTTTACAGACTTCTGTAAGTCACTCTGACATTCTAGAAACTGTGTCTGGAACGGAAGTCAGAAAGTTGTGAAAAATACTGTTTTGAGTGTTTGTGACCTAAATTTAAAGTTCCTGTAAAAATTGTGGCTGGAAAATAAAACATTCAACTGAGAAATAAATCCATTCTATGAAGTTTGGATATTAAAAGGCAAGCAAGGGGCACCCGGGTGGCTCAGTCAGTTAAGCCTCTGACTTCGGCTCAGGTCATGATCTCAGTGCTCATGAATTTGAGCCCCTCGTCGGGCTCTGCGCTGCCAGCTGGGAGCCTGGAGCCTACTTCGTGTTCTGGGTCTCCCACTCTCTCTGCCCCTGCTCCAGTCATGCTCGCTCGCTCTCTCTCTCTCTCTCTCTCTCTCAAAAATAAACATTAAAAAAATTTTTGTAGAGCCAAGCAATGTTCTATGGAACACCTTAAGAGGAAAACATTCTGTAACGGATGCCTATAGAACAAAAACTGGTCCTATATGTCCTACACCCAAGAGGAAGCTAGCTAGAGAAGAAAAATGCCAGCTAAGATCACCATAGAAATGGAGAAGCATGGGGCGCCTGGGTGGCTCAGTCGGTTGAGCGTCCGACTTCAGCCAGGTCACGATCTCGCGGTCCGTGAGTTCGAGCCCCGCGTCAGGCTCTGGGCTGATGGCTCAGAGCCTGGAGCCTGTTTCCGAATCTGTGTCTCCCTCTCTCTCTGACCCTCCCCCATTCATGCTCTGTCTCTCTCTGTCCCAAAAATAAATAAACGTTGAAAAAAAAATTAAAAAAAAAAAAGAAATGGAGAAGCAAAAAAAGTAGGTTGATTAAAAATTTTGAAGAAGACATTGTAAGAAAACTTTTCTGATTTCAACAGCATATACATATACAAAAATACCCTCTTGAGTTCCCTACTCCTGTTACACTTCTTCTGGGCCTACTTTCCATATGCTAAACTTTGGATTGGGGCAAATATTTACCCTGTTTATAATGCATGATATGAAGTATAATGAGAAAGATATGACACAGTACATTTATAGTTCCCAATTTACTCCGGTTTAGGTTCAGCCGCAAGTGACCCAAACAAGTCAAAATGGCGTAAGCAAATTTATCTCTGTTCTATATAAATGAAGTGTGGAGGTAATTAGTCACTCTGCCAATCTAAACCTATAAATCCGACCTCATGATTCAAGATGGCCACTTCAGTTCTAGACATTATGTCCCCACATTGCAGCCAGCAGGGAAGAGGTGGGGCAATTAAGAGTGTGACTTCTCCATTTAAGGACATGCCCAGAAAGTTGCTCCTAATAATTCTTACATTCTGTTGGCAAGAACTTAGTAACGTGCCAATTCCTAAGTCCGAAGTCATCTAAGAAATGTAATGTTCTTTCTGGATAATTATGTGCCCAAACAAAAGTCAGAGGGTTTCTTCCATTAAAGAAGGTAGTGAGAAAATACATTTAAGGACAACTAGCATTTTCTCTGCAATATCAGTATACATTCATGGTCACCCTAGAGGTCAGCAAACTATAGGGCAGGGGCCAAGTTCAACCTTCCATCTGTCTTTGTATGTGAAGTTTTATTCCCACAGCCATGATATTTTAATTATCAGGGAAGGGGTGCCTGGGTGGCTCAGTCGGTTGAGCGTCCGACTTCAGCTCAGGTCATGATCTCTCACTCCGTGAGTTCAAGCCCCGCGTCGGGCTCTGTGCTGACAGCTCAGAGCCTGGAGCCTGTTTCAGATTCTGTGTCTCCCTCTCTCTCTCTGCCCCTCCCTCACTCATGCTCTATCTCTCTCTCTATCAAAAATAAACAAACATTAAAAACAATTAATTATCAGGGAAAACGAGAGATTTTGAAAGGTCAGAAACAGACATACCTTATTTTAACTTTCCAGAGAACAAATGTGATTCCTACCAAATTCAGCCCTAGCAACCTTAACACTATCAGGATTCTGGAAGGAGGG
This sequence comes from Prionailurus viverrinus, assembly GCF_022837055.1. Classification (NCBI taxonomy): domain Eukaryota; kingdom Metazoa; phylum Chordata; class Mammalia; order Carnivora; family Felidae; genus Prionailurus; species Prionailurus viverrinus. The sequence continues at coordinate 113,539,035 of NC_062579.1, read as the reverse complement.
GCACCTGGGTGACTCAGGTAGTTGAGCATCAGACTCATAATTTCAGCTCAGGTCATCATCTTGTGGTCGAGATCAAGCCCCACCTCACCCTGCACTGGACATGGAGGCTGCTTGAGGTTTTCTCTCTCTCCCTCTCCTCCTTCCCTGCATGCACGCACATGCTCCCTGTCTCTCAAAAAAAATAAAAAACAAGAACTCTTCTTGGGGAACCTGGTGGCTCAGTCAGCTAAGTGTCTGACTCTTGATTTTGGCTTATGTCATGATCTCATGGTTTGGGAGTTCAAGCCATGCATTGGGCTCCACATTGACAGCACAGAGCCTGCTTGGGATTCTCTCTCTCTGCCCCTCCTCCACTCACGTGCTCCCTTGCGTGCACGCTCTCTCTCAATAAATAAACTTAAAGATTCTGGAATGATTAAAGAGATGGTATACAAGCACCAAAGTGAAAAAAGCATCTCATTTTTGACATTAGATTTAATAAATATCCTACTCTAACTTTAAGCATGGTCTGTAAATTAAAATTATAACAATCAATACCATCAATAAATATTAATACAACCTGAAACCATGAAACTCCTAGAAGAAAATGTATGAATAAAGCTACTTGACGTGATTCTTGGTGATAACTTTTTGGATACCTAAAGCGCAAGAAACAAGAAACAAACAAGTGGAACCAAATCAAATGAAAGAAGTTCTCCACAGCAAAAGAAACCATCAACGAAGTGAAAAGAAAACCTACAGAATGGCAAAAAATATTTGCAAACCATATGTCTGATGAGGAGTTAAGACCCAAATACATATAAATAACTCCTACAACTCAATAGCAAAAAGTTAGCCCATTAAAAAATGGGCAAAGGACCTGAATAGGCATTTCTCCAAAGACAACATGTACGTGGTCAGTAAGTACATGAAAAAGTGTTCAACATCACTAATCAGGGAAATGCAGATTAAAACCAAAATGAGGTATCACCTCACACCTGTTAGAATGGCTATCATCACAAAGACAAGAGATAAATTCTGGCAAGGATGTGGAGAAAAGGGAGCCCTTGTACACTGTGGGTGGGTTGTAAACGGACATAGCCACTACGGAGAACAGTCCAGAGGATGCTCAAAAAATTAAACCGAGAACAACCACATGATCCAACAATTCCACTCCTGGGAATATATCCAGAGGAAACAAAAACACTAACTCAAAAAGAGACCTTCACCCCCATGTTCATAGCAGCATTATATAATAGCCAAGACATGGAAACAACCTAAGTGTCCATCAATGGATGAATGTATATAAAAAAAAAGTTGTGGTATATATACACAATGGATTATCATTCAGCCATTAAAAAACCAAGGAACCTACCATTTGTGATAGCATGCATGGACTTCTAAGGCATTATGCTAAGTTACAGAAAGACAAAGACTATATATGTGGAATACATATGTGGAATCGAAACAAAACCAACTCCTAGAAAGGACTTTGTGGACTCAAATACAAAACAAAACAAACTCATGGAAAAAGAGATCAGACTTGTAGTTACCAGAAGCAGAAGGTCTTAATTTATTCAGAAGTCCTATTAATAATATCTTCATTTTCAGGAGGCTTTTGACATATGCATATAATACTTATATAGTATCAAGATAACATATTGATTTAAAATAAGTTCAATATATTGACAACTTTAAATTCTTTGATAAAGTTATTTAACCATACTGCAGTGTAAAGTTGTACTTGTTTTCGTCAATGAAAATTGAGAAAATTCTAGAAGAAATTCATGATCATGTAGATTCATACGAGTAAAATATGGTTATAACGAAAATACATAAAAATAAAGCTGTTATTTTATGAATTTCTAATTGACTATTTACGAGTCATTCATTATTAAATTGGAATATCAAGACAAAAGTTCTATCCTAGGTTAACCGATGAATCATAGTCGTACTTGATTTTTTTTTTTTTTGGAGTTTCAACTTTTTATTTAAATTCCAGTTAGTTAACATAGAATGTAATATTAGTCTCAGGAGAATTTAGGGATTCATCACTTACATACAACACCCGGTACTCGTCACAGCAAGTATACTCGATTTTGATGAATTACCAAACTACAAATGCTAGCAGCCGTATTTAGTTTTGTAATATTTGCAACTCTCAGTAGCATAGCTTGTATCACTGGTGTTTGTGACCATATCAAACACGTCCCAAATAGCGCAGCCAGAAAGTTACCGTAATGACTACCTTTGCAATGCAAGTTTGGGTAAAAACAAAGCTTTTTTCTTGACCCAGATTTCTTGAAACCTCAATTTTATTGATCTTGTTACAACTCTAGTTAAACACATTGCACTCTGTGAGTACATGACTCATGAACAAAGAGAGAATTAAATGAATAGCTTGAGACATTATGTCCCATTCATTTTGTGTAACTGCAGAACTGCAAGTTGGCTTTACTGGTCTTTGGGTGGTAATGTCTCCTTTTTTAATCAACAAAATGGTGATTCCCAGTGAAATGAATGCACCTAAGGAGTCTACACTGGAGAGAAGTATGCAATTGGTGTGTTTACTACTATTGAAATACAGCTATAGAAAGAGTAACAACCATTTATAGATCACTTCCTATGGGCCACGAACTGCCTCAGACCTCCTGCAGAATCCCACTGATTCTTCAAGTCTATAATGTAGGTCCTATTGGAATTATAATTGTTTGAATTTTACAGATGGGGAAATAGAGGCTCATAGTTCTCATTCATACTAAGTGATAGAACTCGAGCTGAAACCTCTATTTATCTGATCTCAAGGCTCATACTATTACTATGCTACAAAAAAAAAAAAATCGCACAGTGATACAGGAAAAAAAAAATATGCTGAGTCCAAAGATAACATTGCAAATAGAAACCTATTTTATTCCAATAATGAATTTTGCTGAAAGAGAAGCAGGTCATACTTTTTAAACTTCCCACAATGTCTATTTCCCTATACAGTTGTATCTGTTGCCAGCTTGCATTTCTTCCAAAACAGGAGGCCCATTCATGTCCCCAAGTCTTTCTACGTGGTGTCCCTTTTATCTGGAATACTCTTTCTAAAGTTTTTCCAGATGATAAATTCCTACTCCTCTCTCAAGGTGCCGTCAACAATGCCCCAATCTCTAGCCGCTTGCAGAATTGAAAAAAATAATGAACAGAGGTGACCTCTGTCAACTCTTAGAGCTATTTAGTACCTTCAAAAATCTTTACTTACTTACCGCTTCCTCACCTTCTACACTGTACTCCATCTTTGCTTGCTTAGTGAAGAGCCTGACTTGCTACAATGCTTCCCCTCTCTGTCCACATCAATTTTTCCTCTTCACCGGAGCAGTCTCATCAGCACGCAAAAATTATTTATTCTAAAATAACTCAGGGGTGCCTGGGTAGCTTGGTTGAGCGACCAACTTTTGACTTGGGCTCAGGCCATGACCTCACGGTTCTCGCGAGATGGAACCCGCTGTTGGGCTCTGTGCTGACAGTGTGGTGCCTGCTTGGGATTCTCTCTTCCTCGCCCTCTGCCCCTCCCCTGCTCACACAGGCTCTCTCTTGGTCTCTCAAAACAAACACTTAAAAAGAACTCTCGACTCACTCACCAGCTACCCCTTCACTTCCCTGCTCCCTTGTATAACAATACACGTGAAAAGACTGGCCTATAATGGCTATTTCTTTATTCTCACTTGCGAAGGTTCCTGCTTCCCTGTTCAGTCCACTCCAGGCCCACCAGTCACTTGTTGTCTAGCGTCCCAAGTACATTCTCAACACAGAGCCTGCCCGCTTGCTGTTTTTTCTAACTAGAGTGCCCTCCCCCGGATACAAGCTTTCTCACTTCCTTTTAGGCTCAGCCCAAACCAGCATCCCCGTTCCCAAGCCCCAAGCATCCTCTAACCTCCTTACTCTGCTTAAATGTTCTAGTAACTACCACCATTTTATTCACCATATGTTTATTCATCTATGTGGTTGTGCCATACCACTAGAATTTAAGTGATTTGAAGGCAGGGACTTGTTTTGGCCACTGCTATATCCCCCGTGTTGAATCAACTGATTGGTTAACTAACTTCTTGAACGGCTTCTTAACATTTTAGGCACAAAGAACATTTCATTCCTTGAAGTGATCATCTTGGTTTCCTTCATAGCTCTCTCATACTTGGCAAGAGAATTTGTTTTCTTGAATAAACAGGAAAATATAGAAATATGAATCTTGAAACAATGGGGGGACCCTGTGCTCAACTACATTGACTGCAATACAAAACTTTCCTCCCAGCCAATCCAAACATAAAAGGAAATTAATATTAAGGATTTTCTATGACCCAGGCATTGAATTGACATCATGCAGGCAAACTAAGACATAAAACAATCCTGCTATTAGTTACAATCCTGCTCTTATTTACAAATGAAAAAGCTGAGGTTCGGGGTGGGTACAGCAACTCACACAAGGTTACAAAGATGAGAAATGCAGAGTTAGGATTTGAACACAGTGCTCTTGGCATCTAGGGAGTGAATACGTAAGCACTGAGAGCAGTGGTTCTTTAGCTGCTCCAGATTTACCACTGCCTTCTAAATATGAAAATATTAGTGTGGGTGCACCTGGGAGGCTCAGTAGGTTAAGCATCCTACTCCTGATCTCACAATTTGTGAGCCTGCTTGAGATTCTCCTCTCCCCCCATCTGCCCCTCCCCTGCATGCTCATGCTCACCCTCACGCTCCCTGGCTCATGCACGCACTCTCTCTCTCTCTCTCTCTCTCTCTCTCTCTCTCTCCCTCCCTCCCTCCCTCAAAATAAATAAACTTAAGGGGCCTCTGGGTGACTCAGTCAGTTGAGCTTCCAACTTTGGCTCAGGTCATGATCTCGCGGTTCGTGGGTTCGAGCCTCTCATCGGGCTCTGTGCTGACAGCTCAGAGCCTGAAGCCTGCTTCAGATTCTGTGTCTCCCTCTCTCTCTGCCCCTCCCCTGCTCCTGCTCACTTGCTCGCGCTCTCTCTCTGTCTCTCTCAAAAATAAAGACATTTTTTAAAAATTAAAAATAAACAAAATCAGTGTGATTTATAGAATCAGGGATAAGTGGACCCTCCTTATGCTGTTATAATTTTATGACAAAAACTTACTTAAGACTAATTTGAAAAACAAAATCTTTATTTTAATGAGTTAAGGTCATCTAATTACCAATTCATCTTAAAATAATTGCGTATTACACTTTGGTAGCACTTTAGAGGTTAAGTTATTCTTGGCATTTATTGCTCCTAAAAATCTTGTGATACACATAGGAAAGACCCCCTTTTCAACTGGGAAAACTGACTTAACGTGCCAGGATACGTCTACTACAAATCTAGTGTTTTTTCATTCATTTTAAATGGACACATCATAAACCCAGAACAAAGTTGGAGAGGCATTCAATGTAATGCTGGAACTGCTGGGCTAAGTATAGGGGGCAGGGTGTCAAAAGCACATAGGATATAATAAAAATAAATAAAAATCGGATTTATTGTGGACGTATTTAAGTTTCCTTGATCCAACAACGTCAACACCAAGACTTGTTAGAAGTATTTGGTGGGAAAAAAATGGAAAGACAGATACAAAACAGAAAATAGAGTGGAAGGCTTAATCATCTTACACAATAGTGGAGATGGAAAGCAAAGTTGGCATCTGTCAGACTCCCTGATTGCATTCTAACAGTAACCGAAATGCAGAAATTAAATGCTCTGATTTGTTACTCTAAAGGTTAAGAATTTCCTCATGATTTATATGTAATCGTTGAGAAATTTACGTCTAAAATCATATGTATACCTGCCATTTCCAATTCCTTCTCAGAAAAGCACTTTGAAGTTAGATTCAAATCTACATTACATTGGCCCTTGCCCCAATTGCAGGCAATAAAGGACTTTTTAAAATCCTGGCATTTTCTATGAAGCACTTTTGTGTTACATTTTAAACTATGCATGTTCTCCTTCTTCACAGATGACTATTAATTAACTATAGTCGGAAGCACTGAGGTAGCTGGCCAAATGCTGAAGCGTTAACACTGTAAGAGATGAAAGGCTGGTTCGGGCTCCTTTAGTCCTTAGCATTAGCTGGAAAGCCTAGATGATAACAACTTGAACGGTCATTCATTCATTCATCTATTCATTCAAGCCCTTAATGAACATTACCTACACAAAAGACACTTTGATATGTGGCCAAATAGCCTGCTGTAAATAAAATGGACTTTAAGATGTACCATTAATGCAATCAAAAATTCAATTAGATCTCCTCCAAGATTTAAGTATTAACATTGAAAGGAAGCTGGCCTACTTCATGCTATTCCACGAGGAAAGAGGTAAAGGAAGGCTGTGGGATGAGAGTTGCCTGTTAACTGGGAAGGATATGGCGAGTGAAATTGATCCAACCCTTGGTTCCAATCCTGGCTCCATTGCCTGCCTCTGAAAAAAGACGTCATATTTGACCAAATTAACTTTGTGATGAAGAACAAAAGTGGGAAAAGCAGAATGAAAGAACTCTCCAAGACACTGTATAAATCTCTATTAGTAATGCCTTTGATAGTAATGCATTAAAATCCCAATAAATGATATATGCTAATATTCTGATATCAAGCCAGAATTTTTAAAAAGGATAACGAGTAGGTCTTTTTTCTTTATCCCTCTTTAATGAATCATTTCTCCATCCAGTGTCAAATATCCTGGGTGCCATGGAGCCAATGTGAAGGCTTTATGTTTCGTACTAGGTCTGGACCCTCTATGTTCTTCCATATAAAATAGATAATAACTATCTTGCTGATTTGGTGGGGTTTACTGAATGTTATGTACAATGTGAAAAATGTACCTTCAAATATAAAACCGACTTTTTTTATAATTAATAATGATACAGTAACAGAATTCAACAAATTTATGTCCATGGGTCTCAGTTTTGATTTTAAGAGGCAGCAAAAGGTCACATTTAACTCCAAACTCAATCCAGCGTGCCTGGGCTCAAATCTCACCTCCCCCACTTATTCTCTCTGCCTCAATTTTCTCATCTGTATGTAACAGGAGGAAAAACAGCCCCTGCGGACTAAGGTTATCAATAAAGACTCAGGGAGTTCGCGTGGGCAAAGTGCTTAGAATAGTGCCAGGCCATAGTGAGTCCTGTAGAACTTTTTGCTATTCTAGTTTTATTAACGTTCAAAATCACAGATTGGAACTACATCTGTGTATACATATAACATTCTTATCATTCTATGAAATAAGTCTTACTTCACATTATCAAGGAGAAAGTAATTATAATTATTATTTGCTACCAACTCACTGTAAAAACTCATCATTTCCGTAGTTCCAAGTATAGGCCTGGAGACATTGGCAGCATCATTGAAGTCTTAAGGCTCAGACAGGACAGTAGGGCTCGCTCGTGGAATATATACCACTGATTACACCTTGTATGTTCTCGTGCAAGGTATTCTCTGGTGGCCACATTTGCCATTTAATGAAGTGGCCATCTGCTTCTATCCTCAAGTACTTGGTCAGGTTTGAGAAATCGAATTAGCTGCCCTCTGGAGATTTTGAAAATGTTTGCAGAGTGTGTGCCCTCTCTTGTAGACAGTATTTCTAAAACCCTCATGTAAAATTTTACTATACCTATAAGTCCAGAATGTGTTTCTTTATTGTAACGCCCTGAATGAAATCTAGGATTTAGTTTGTACTGTGATTAAAAGGCTGTGGATGTCTCTAAAAGAGAGTTAAGAGTCGGAACAACTAAACTCAATTCCTTAGTCTCCAAAGTTCCAGAATTCATATAGACCAAGTTAGAGAATGGCGCTACTTAAAACTAAGGAGAATTCCAACATCCAAAATTTAAAAAATATCCCAACCGTCTACAAGAGACAGTACATGTACTTTTTAATGTTTTTCAGACAAACCAGGACTTCACTTTGAGCGTATTCTTGATCTGGAGAATGGGAATCAAAGTGTAACTTGACTAATGGCTACAAACTATAAAATCCTGATACACCTTATCAATAGGATAGTCCCGAATGGGCACCACCTGTGATAGGTCTTAGCTGGGACCCAAGAAAATTGGTCTCTCCTCTTTCCAAGTTCTACAACAATGTTAGATATCCTAAGATCATAGGTGAGGCTACAGTCATCAACTTGCTTCTCCATAAACTTAGTTCTCTTGCTTCTGGTCCAGAGAACCTTTTATGGAAAACATGTTACAACAGTGGTGGCACCTGCAAGGACTTCATGCACTGTGTGTTGACTAAAATCATTCAACTTTCATATAAAGTTGACAGGCAGGCCCTCGATTCTCATCTGAAACATTTACAGAAGCACATAAAAGATACCTAAATTTGCATTAGAAATCCAAATCAAGAATATCAAGGCCCTGACGTATCCCAGAAAAAAGACTGCACAGATAAAACAGGCATGGGGGACTAGTACATAATTTCAGGACAACAGAAAGGGTAGGAAAAGATTCCCGGTCATGTTCTGTCGAGCACAGATTCCACCGACTAGGAAACTTTGCACACAAAGTAGGCGACCCCCGGTCTCTAATATCAGAACTGCTTTCTGAGGAAGTAAAAGGCTTTTCTCCTGGCCTCCATCATGGCCATTAACATTTTCCTTTTTTTTTTTTTTTATGTGTTTGGAATGCAGTGAGGTAGAGAGCAAAACCTACAGGACAGGTCTCCCAACATTCTCAAGTTAAAAGCTTGTCCTGCAAATATGTAACCACTAGACAGACCCTGGAAGAGGAGCAAGATAAACATTATAGAAGGTTGCAACGTACCCAGATATTAATATCCCTTTGTAGAATCAGATAGCCGGGCCCTAGAAGTTAATATCCCTTTGTAGAATCAGATAATCAGGCGCTAGAAGGAAATAAGATCTCTCCTCCTCCGTCCAGCAGTACCACACTATTAAAGTACCCCAGACTTCAGAAATAATGGTAAGTGGCTACATACATAAGCAAAACCCCAACATAATATCAAAGAAAAGGACCTAAGAGCACCCACGTAGAACCTGAGGGTAATCAGCAAAATTATCTACATTGTTTAGCGGAAAACCACAGATGTGAGTGAAACTCATTATTTCAAAGTAAATAAAACTCATTACTTCAAAGTTAATGAAACAGAAACAACAATATGGAGCCTTTGAAAAGATTTCATGGTCAAGGGAGAAGGAAAACACAGTTATGCTTGAGAAGTACTCAGCGTTAATTAATAAGGAAATTTCAGAAGTCACCTGCTTTGCATACTCACTTAAAATGAAGAGAAAAGAAACTTAGATAAGCAAATGGTAAAATGAAAGAAGACCATAAGAAACTAAGGTAGAAAGGTCGCTTATTTCAACGTCCAGAGCGTCGAAAGGAAATGGAGATCAGAATTTTCTAAGTAAGCCACATAGAAATGCTGGAATAAGAATCTTCATCCAAAGCCAAAAAGAGCAAAAATTATGCTGGGGAGTGTCAAATCAGTGATGTAACATTCAAGTCTGAGAAACTAACATTATTAATAAAGTATCCAATTCCAAAATGCTGGGGTTTTGTTCTAGTCAACTCTCCACCCAATGTGGGGCTAGAACTCACAATCCCGCAATTAAGAGTCCACGCTCTACTGTCCAAGCCAGCCAGGTGCCTCCAAAATACCGTGATAATAGTTGGAAGTAGTATAGCATTTTGGAAGGCAATATGGCAACCCTGTAGGGGAATAAAGGCCTTGAAATGTGATCAAATGTTTGTTTATAAGGGCATCTTATTATTTATATATTACGGTATTTAGAATATTTCTAGCCTTATTTAGTCTTAATGTCTAAAGTTACATGAACGCTCAAGTAAACTGTGCTAGAACCACATGATGGGATGCCACGCGAGTCAACAAACTGGAGAATGTTGTACATTTTCGATCAATTCTTCCCCAAATCCTCAACTCCAATGAACTGAAACAAATGAAACAAAAAAAATGAGAAAACACCTACGCTAAAACTGGGAAGTTACCTCAAAGAACATCGGTCAAATAAAATGCATAATTGACCATACTGGGGAAAAAACAAAACAAAACAAAACAAAAGTATTCCTGCTTCAGAGTCTGCCATCTTCAGACAAAAAGATGAAGAACTTTTGAAGAATGGATGGCCAGAGACACAGTTGGGTGTGGACCACCATATTTTGGAGCCTGCTCACCCATTAGAGATTGGCAGTAATCATAGGGCCTCAAAAGTGACTACCCAGTCTCACTCAGTCATTTTTATTTTTAATATCAACTCCCGACTCAGTTTTAAGGGAGAAGGTAGATGGGAAGAAAATGGAAAATGCCGTTTGGGAGTTTTACAGCTGTGACCTAAAAGTGGAATTTTTAGACCTAAAGAAATGCTTTTTATGTTACAAGGCCACAAGCTGAGGAGCAAGGTTTTATCCCAACCTCCCATCCAGAAGATTAGCTCTCACAGGGGCGCCTGGGTGGCTCAGCTGGTTAAGCATCCAACTCTTGGTTTCAGCTCAGATCATGGTTTCACGTTTCTCGAGTTCAAGTCGGGCTCTGTGCTGACAGTGCGGAGCCTGCTTGGGATTCTCCCTCTCCCTCTCCCCTGCTAACTTTCTCTGTCTCACAAAATAAATAAATAAACTTCAAAATAATTTTTTTTGAAAAAAAAGACTAAATCTCACAGAAAAGAAAGAAACACTGAATAACAAAAGGACATGACAGGCCTTAAACACCATAGACAGAGCTGATCCCTGGTGCACAGTTTCATCATACATCCTTTTTCATTTTTAGAATAGTTTTAGGTTTACCGAGAAGTTGCAAATATAGTACAGCAAGTTCCTATGTAACTCCATTGCCCCTACCACTAACAACTGACATTATCATAGGACGTTTGTCACAATGAATGAACCTGTATTAATATGTTATCACTAAGTCCACATTTTATTAGGATTTCCTTAGTTTTTAGTTAAGGTCCTTTCCCTGTTCCAGGATACCAGATCACATTTAATCACCAAGTCCGCTTGGACTCGTCTTGGTTATGACAGCTTTCCAAGCTTTGATTTTGATGACCTGGAGAGTTTTGAGTAATACTGTTCTGGTATTTTGTAGTAGGTCCCTCAGTTGGAGTTTATCTCATGTATTTCTCACAATTAGACTGAAGTTATGGATTTGGGGAGGAAGATCACAGAAATAAGGCACCTATCAGATCAAAGGTACATCCGGACAACAGAACCTATCACTGTTGATGTTGACTGTGGTTGCCTGGCTCAGGTAGTATTGGTCAGGTCTCCCCACTACAAAGTTACTTTCCACCCTCCCTTTTCAGACTTGATCCTTTGGAAGGAAGTCACTATGCACAGCCCACAATTAAGGGTGGGAAGTTATGCAGGGAGTATCTCTGTAAAAGGATATTCTTCGGCATAGATTTATTCATTCCCATTTATCCAGTCATTGATTTATATTCGTATGGACCCGTGGACGTTTATAATTTGGTTTCTAGTCCAATACTACTTTATTTTTGCTGAAATTGTTCTGGCTTTGGACATTGGGAGGCGCTTTCATTCATTCCTATACCCCTTGGATGTACCCCCACGATTGTATTTGTTTTGATCTGTTTACTTTCTGACACCACAAGATGCCCCAGGCTCATGTTAGATATCCCCTGTCACAGTACTAGAAGCAACCATTTTCCAAAGAACTATGGGAAACTTTTTAGTCACACTTAGTTTCCAATAGTCCTGGTTTTGTATGTACATCATCCCATCAGTGGCAAATAACAATTTAATTTCTCCCTTTGTTTATTTGTATTTATTTTAGAGCTTCTGTCTAATCACATCAGCAGATTCTTCCAGAAATATACATACATATTTGCACATACTTATCCATGTTTAGAAAAAGCAAAACCTGAGGCTAGAACATCCAGAAACAAACCTAGGCTGTGATTTAAAAAAAAATAATAAGTGGAAAAAAGATACGCTATTTACTAACAGCGTTACAATGATTAGGTAACAATGGGTCAGAAATCTACCTCGTGATTGTAATCGGAATGAATCTCCTATGCAAAATAGAAAAAATCAGGATGATAGGAGAACAAAAGTACAAAACACCTTAAATGTAAAACACATTACATTCGCTGTTAGGAATAACGCTTCTGCCAACAATCGTGTGCAAGGTTTGGTGTAGATCGAGGTATTCAGTTCTATTCCGTATGCACCCAGGAGTAGAATCTTTTGGTCATACGTTAACTCTATGTCTAGCTTTTTATAGAACCATTAAACTGTATCCTAAAGTGCTTGTACTATCTTACATTCCCACCAGCAAGGTATGACGGTTCTAATTCTCCATATCCTCACCAACAATTGCTATCGTCTGCTTTTTATCACAGCCATTGCAGTACATGTGAAACAGTACCTCATCGTGGTTTTGATTTGCGTTTCCCCAAAAGCTAATGAGGTTGAGGGTCTTTCGTTCTATAGCCTAGTTAGCCATCTGCCCAGCTCTTTGAAACGCTCATGTCCCAAATGAACTTCATGTGTCATGTGGCCTTAATTTTAAACCAGTGCATCCCAAATATACTCTGAATATTTGATGAAATAGATTCTAGTCATTTGAATGTGCTTTGATAGCAGAAAAAAAAACTATTTCATACAGAAGATAAAGACACAAAAGTAGCCCACCAAAATATTGACAGCAATTACCTTTTGGGTGGAAAAAATCACAGGTAATTTGGATTTGTGTGTGTGTGTGTGTGTGTGTGTGTGTGTGTGTGTGTGCCTTGTTCTGTACTAAGAAGTATCTAATTCTAGTTTTTTTGGTCAAATTAAAAGATGAATAGAATTTGAAAGGTCAAATATTACCATAAGGGTCATAAAAAAAAAAAAAAAAACCAGTGGTCTACTCTATGATGCACCAAACTCATTTACTCTCTCCAGAGGTAGCCACTTTGAAATTTTAAAGGTTTTCAGTGTTATCTCTAAACATGTTTTGGGGCACTTGGGTGAGTCAGTCGGTTAAGCGTCCAACTTTGAGTCAGGTCATGATCTCGCAGTTTGTGAGCTCGAGCCTCGTGTCAGGTTCTGTGCTGACAGCTTGGAGCCTGGAGCCTGTTTCAGATTCTGTGACTCCCTCTCTCTCTCTTTCTGCCCCTCCCTCACTCACGCTCTGTCTCTCAAAAATAAACATCATTAAATAAACAAACATGTTTTAGTATTTCCTAAATTTTCAAGTGTATTTACTATAAAATTCCAACTAGGAAGAGGAGGAAACCTAGCTTTTTCAGCCATCTCCCAAAGATAGTTGTCCCCCCCCCAATTTTTAGATATATAACTTGTCAGCTTTTAATATCTGTATAGTTGTCATAATCAGAGATGAGCTATGGGTTATACCATAATTACATTTACATTCCCTGCAACATTTTGTTTTAAAGGAATTAATTATCATGTGCATATCTATTTATAACTGATCCCAAAATCTGTCAGTTTAATTCCTTCGTTACAAACACGTAAGATAACCTGTCAGCTCCAGTTTTTTCCCCTTCAGTGACCCCTTGTGCCCTCAGAGATCTCCTACCAATCTGGCCTGCATCTAATTGAAGCAAACCTGTCATCACAGCATTTCTCTACAACTTCATCCAGAGAAATCCTTTCCTTAGCCTTCCTATGTTGGATCTCCGGTTCTCTGGATACCAAGCCTTCCCCATTAGTAGTCTAATCCCTTGTTTTAGTGTGGCACATTCTTCAGTAGCTTCCTGAGAAAGGATGTTTGAACATTAGATTTGGGATCTTGAATGCCTAAAAATGTCTGCAGCCTGCCATTATATTTGATGAATAGTTTGGCTGTGTATGGAACTATGGTTTGGAAAAAAGTATCCATTTTTTCTTCATTGCCTTTAGATTCAAATTTTAAGAATTCGGGTGTCACATAGCTCTTGGGGTATCTGGGTGGCTCAGTTGGTTAAGCATCTGACTCTTGGTTTTGGTTCTCTCTCAGTTTGTGAGATTGAGCCTTGCATTGGCACAGAGCCTGCTTGGGATAGGCACCCCCCCCCCCCGCCCCGCCATTGTTCTGTCCCTCTGCCAATTACGCACACACTTGTGCGCTCATTCTTAAAAAATAAAAATGCTTATGTCATTCTAATTCCTACTCCTTTGTATATAATCTGACCTATTTTAAGTATGTTAGCTCTAAAAGCTTATGGGATCCTCTCCTCTCTATCTCTAGCATTTTCTCCCCTTAGTTGATATCAGACTTCTTGAATTGATTCTGAGTTTCTTATCTTTGGATTTATGGAATTTTCCATTTTTGCTGGTCTTTAGGACAGATTTCTCACCTTTATACCTTAACCCTGCAGTTACCAACTTAATTTGGCTTTCAAAAAATTTTTGAATAGCTCTTACTCTGTGAATTATTTTTATTTTTATTTTTTTGTAAGGTTTATTTTTGAGAGAGAATGAGGGAGAGTGTGTGTGTGAGTGGGTTAGGGGCAGAGAGAGAGGGAGACACAGAATGTGAAGTAGGCTCCAGGCTCTGAGCTGTCAGCACAGAGCCCGACATGGAGGTTGAACTTGTGAAGCACGAGATCGTGACCTGAGCTGAAGTTGGACGCTCAACCAACTGAGCCACCCAGATGCCCCTGTTTTTTTTTTTTTTTAAATAGTATGAGATCTGTTTCATCACTAGTTTCTTCATATGTTATTATCTCCTCTGAATATCATTTTAATTTTAATCTTGTCTTTTAGGTTAAATGCTTTCCTCAATGTCTACCGACACTTGACTGGCAGTTTATATTTAAGGGCGAAATATTTAAATGTGGATTCGAAGTTCTATGTGCAGGTGGGGATGGGGTAGGGGAAGAGACTGCTTTACCTCTCATCTGGAGTACAGAAGCCTGGCTGCCAATGTTCTGATCTCCAAGTGGGAGATGGGACTAGGATCTTGTGGTTAAATATGCTATTGTCCATTACCTCGTGTTCCCTCAGACACCTCACCCGGAATGGTACCTTGTTTCCGCGAGTCCAGAATTTCTTTGGGCTCAACCTCCTCAGTCTCTCTAGAGGTCCCAACTACGATCTTCTGCTGCTGGATTTGGGAGGTCATCTGGGTCGTCTGGTAGCCCTTAATATAGACTTTTGACCAGTAGTATCCACAGCGCACCTCACGTGTACTTCTGCTCCCAGAAGTACCTGGCGCCTTCCATTTTCTGAGCCTTTCCAAGATACAAATGTGCCGTGCAAGCCAGCTTTGCACACAGTGAAGACGAGCGACGTCCGTGAGAACTGGCATAGTTATCAAGGAGACCCTAATCCCATTTGTCCCGGGTTTCTAGCTCCCAAACACGAGGCTGGGACATGTTCGTGTGGCTGGGGAAACTGACCAACCTAAGAAGATACTTTGTTCATAGTCCTTGCCACAGCTGGGGTCTTCGCCTGTCTGCATTGTGCTAATTAAGTTACCACTTCTCCATCTTGCAAGATTTTTTTAACCATTTTTGGAATCATTTTCTTACCCATATTTTGTTTATTTGCGTATTTGTAGATGCTTGTTCCTGCACTCTAACTTTATTGGCTACGGATAGGAGTTAAAAGCGGATGTTCAATCGGCCATGCTTAACTATGTTTCTATTAAATCAGAAACATCAGAGTCTAGATAACACTGAAAATCCAAGTTTGAACCCTTAGTGTTGTAGCGTCTGGTTAATTCCACTCTCGATAGTGGCTCAGTTAGAATTTAGCCTGCCTGCACAGATTATGACTTCTTTTAGCTCTGCGCCAGAGAGGAGCCATGCTAAGCATGCCTGGGCGCTGCAAACACCTTTGAGGATCCAACTAAACTCACTCATTATAAAAAAAATCTATTCACGTTATCCTACAACAGATCTTGAGAACTTTATCTTGCACAACTAAAGCTGTCCACTGAACAAGTCCCCGCTTCCCCCACAGCAAGCCCTATTCTACTTTGTTTCTAGAAGTCCAACTGCTTTATACACCTCATCTAAGTAGATTCATACTGGTTTTGTACTTTTGTAATGGGATGATTCCACTTACGGTAATGTTCTGAAGGTGCATCTATGGTGGGGCATGTAATAAGACTTTTTTTAATGTTTATTTTTGAGAGAGACAGAGCATGAGTGGGGGGAGAGGCTGAAGCAGGTTCCAAGCGGATAGCAGAGCACCTGATGTGGGGCTCGAACTCACAAACTGGGAGTTCATGACCGGAGCTGAAGTTGGACGCTTAACTGACTGAGCCACTCAGGCGCCAACCCCCCCAAGACTTTCTATGGCTGAGGGATAGCCTTACGTTTGTGTAGACCTCATTTTCTTTATTCATTCATCCCTCAAACGGACCTCTAGTTTTTCACATTGTGTCTATTGTGAATAGTACTGCAATGAACATAGGAAGGTAATGTTTTTATTTTGATTTTTTCTGGATAAAAGGCGGGACTGCTGGATCACAGGATAGTTGTTTTTAATTTGAAGAGCCTCCATACTCTTTTCCATGGTGACTACACCATTTTGCAATGCCACCAACAGGGCTCCAATTTCCCCACATCCTCACCAACATTTGCTTCCCCCTCCCCCTTAGTGGCCATCCTAATGTGTGCGAGGTGATACGGTAATTTTGATTTATATTTCCCTGATGATTAGTCATCTTGAAGATGTTGAACCTAATTAGATTTTGTCAGCTGAATGATTTCCTATTTTCATGTGCTTGTGAGCCATTTGTAGATCTTTTGAGAAACAGCTATTCAAGCCCTTTGCCCATTGTTTAAATGAGGTTACCTGATTTGCTATTGAGTTGTGGGAGTTCTTTATATATTCTGGACGTTAAGCCCTTACCAGATATATGCCTTTCGAGTATTTTCTCTCATTCTGTAAGTTGCCTTTTCACTCTAGGTTTTTTCCTATGCGGAACAGTTTTTAAGTTTGACATAGTCCCACTAGTCTATTTTTGCTTTTGTCACATGTACAATCGGGGTCCAATCCAAGTTTTACTGCACATTTCTGACCTAATATTTCACTAAAGTTTTGTTTTTACCAAATGGAAAATGAGGATATGTATGTGATAAATTGATATGCCCAGTGTACTTTTCATCTCTATTGAGCAATCACAGAAGATTCGTTTTAGAGTTTGTATGCAGTATAGTTTCACAAGTCCCTGGCCGTAAACCCAGGTCTGTCTGGCCTACTGCATCAATAACAACATGTGTTCTACAATTCAGTGATTTTAGTGATCAACAGGGTTTTACTGAGATCAAGGGATCAAGGACTAATTAAAATTGAAGCTTAAAAAATGAATATCAGAAGGAAATCAAAATCACACTCAGACAGGATCGGTCTTTCAGCAGATCCAAGAAACCGAAGAACTGCTAAAACAAAAATGTTTGAGGTGACTGGCTCTTTCACCAATACACAGAAATTAATAGCTTTTCCATAGATAAGATAATCAGCCTTAAAACTAAAGAAATTTCCAACAGCCACGAAATGTGAAACAGAAATAAACTCATTACGGGGCGCCTGGGTGGTCGAGTCAGTTAAGCGCCCGACTTCGGCTCAGGTCACGATCTCGCAATTCAGGAGTTCCAGCCCAGCATCTGGAGCCTACCTCGGATTCTGGGTCTCCGTCTCTCTCTGCCCATCCCCACGCCCCCCCCCCCCGTCTCAAAAATAAATAAAAATCTTAAGAAATTAAAAAATAAACTCATAACGAAACACATTGCTACTATAGGAGAAAAAGCTATAAAACTCAGGTAAGGGACATAAAAGGAGGCCTGAGTAAATAGAGAAGCATTTTGCTTTTGGATAGGAATGGACAACATAGTTATCGTGTCAAGTCTTCCAAATTAAACTATAAATTTTATGGAATAGCACTTGAAATTTAAACAATTTGAGAACTTGACAAAGTGAGAGTAAAATTGATGTGGAAAATAAACGTTAGAGGTCATCCAGGAAAATTCTGAGAAAGGGGAGGGATGAGGCCTATCAGCCCTATTAGCCAATACGACTTATTACAAAGCTGCAGTAACTAAGGCCCAGGAACAGACGGACAGACGGCTGTGACTGAAGACAATACAGAAAAAAGGCTTTCCTCTAAGTTTAGAATGAATAAAAATAGAAACAATTTTTACCTGAAATGAAACCTCTTAGAGGCTCAAGAAAGACTGCATTAAAATATCTAAATTCTTGCTTGGCTAATAACCCTCTTAATTAAGGCAATCCTGAATATTAAGTAAACCGGCAATCCCCCCACAAATTACTTATAATCCCTCCTCTCCCGTCAAATTTTTCTTTGGGCTTACATCTAGTTTTACCCCCATGCTAGATATAGATTATAGATGTCAAATATACTATAGGGCTTTCACATAGTTACAAGACACTGTAAAAAGATAACATTTCATGAATGTTTTCCTATTTTCTATATAAAACCTTGAAGTGACTAATTTGACAATTCTCTATCATTCTGCATGAACGGGTCAGGATTTTAAAACTGAATATTGTGGGGCACCTGGGTGGCTCAGTCAGTGAAGCGTCCGACTTCAGCTCAGGCCCCGATCTCACGGTTTGTGGGATCGAGCCCCGCGTGGGGCTCTGTGCTGACAGCTCAGAGCTTGGAGCCTGCTTCAGATTCTGTCTCGCTCTCGCTCTCCCTGCTCTTCCCTCGCATGCGCACATGTTCTCTCTCTTTCTCTCTCAAAAAAATAAATAAATATACATTAGAAAATTTTAAATAAAAATAAAAGATAAAACTGAATATTGTTACATATTAATTTCTATTGAGGTTTTGTTGTATAAATGTCAGAGCTGTTTAGCCCATGGTCTCAATTATTCTTTTGTAGTAAATTGTGGGAGATACATTTCTGGAACAAATGTTTTAATAAATATAAACTGCTTTTTGAAAGCATTAGATGAATGTACATTGCAATAAATGATTGCTTAACTGTGTTTACATAATATATTTTTCCCAGTTTCAGAGTAAAAAGATAACTTGATTTTAATCTGTACTCTACAAATTGATAGTGTTACTGCAGTGATACTGAAATTTTCTGCTATACATATATACACGTACCTCAGTTTAATTATCTAAATATCACTTCCTTACCCACACATCTCTCTCTAATATCAGAGGTTAACTTAAATACAAATATCATTTACTAGTAAACCAAAAACTCCACTCCTATTAAGTCTGATAGGAAACTTTTCTATTAACCCACGATGAACCCAATAAGAAAATTTTTAACTCCTGAAATAAGTTTCTATAAAATATTAGAAAACACAGATTTGCAATAAACAGGCATTTTTTTTTTTTGGATCAAATGTAAAAAGAAAACTAAAAAGACCTCTCAGTCATGAGAGCATAGGAGGAAAATAGGAAGAAAAAAAGTAGCTTGGATAAAGGGTTCTCGGGAGTAGCTGTGATAGTTTGTCCTCCTAACAAGGAGACATCGAGGAAAGAGTGGCAAGAGAATGAGCGGTTTTCTGAAAAGATGAATTACTAACAATCACTCAGAGATAAATAGAAAACCATATGAAAGCTACAATCATTTTAAAATTTAATTAGTATTCAAAAATCTATCCACAAAGCACCATTTCTAATGAACAGTCTAAGGACAGGGAAATAATTTGCATAGGGTAGAGTTTAAGAGTAGAGATTGTAGGGGCACCTGGGTGGCTCAGTTGATTAAGTTTCCACCTCTTAATTTGGGATTCAGGCCATGATCTCACAGGTCAGGAGTTCAAGCCCCTCATCGGTCTCCTCTGTGCTGCCAGCTTGGGATTCTCTGTCTCTGTCTCTCTGTCTCTGTGTCTCTCTCTCTCTCTGCCCTGCCCCTGCTCACAATTTCTGTCAAAAATAAAACGTTTTTTAAAAATAATTCATCAGATGAAGTTTAGATCAGTGGAAAACCACACTGATCTCACTCTGGTTACTGAAAGCTTAGAACAAATTCCCTGTAAGACGGCTGAGGGAATTTGCTTTTTTTTTTTTTTTTAAAGCTCTCACTGTAGAATAGGATAATCAAGTCTAACCTGGCTTCCTATTTGGGGGGGCAGGGTGTGAAACTAAACTTCGTCCATGCTCAGGGAAAGTAGGCTCAAAGCCTAGGGGAGAAAGGTACAGTTGTAGGCACAGGACATAGGATATAGAAATCAAGCCATCTGCAAATTGGCATATAAACATGCCAAGATAGAAAGGCAATCCTAAACATAATTACAATAACATAAGAAATAACTTTACTTTTTATGACTCAATTACAAATTTAAAACATTGGAGATTTCTATTTGCCTCTAGTCTTAGCCAAGATGAAGTATCCCCATTCCTTCCAATCCAGCAACAGAAACAGATTTAAGGGGGGGAAAAAAAAAGCCTATTCCTCCAAGCCAAAAGACTTGAAAAAGAATGACTTAAAACAGAATATTTGAAAATATCCATCTGGCTCCAGCCAAACATCAGTGGCAAAAACGTAGCCCTTCTCTAGTTTCAGCTGGCTTGAGCAGAAAGCCAATAGGAAGTGGACCCCCAACCCCACAGACACAGCCAGCAGTGTTCTGGTTCCCCCGGTTGAACAGTGTCAGGAAACCAAATAGAGATTGGATCTCCAGCCTATGCTAAGCAAAAGCAGGTGATGCCCAGCCATGTTGGTATAGGCAGGGCCCTGCAGGGCACTGATCTTTCAACCCCCCACCAGTAGACATGGGTAGTATTCCAACAGTCAGCAAGATTCAGTGAGCGGAGCCTTGGCTCGCACCTGGCAGCGGTGAGATGTAGGGAGCCTACAGGAGTCAGGGCAAATCCACGTTCTTCTTCAGGTGCCAGCAGGTTCCAGAAGATAGCTGAATCTCCATCCTCGATTTGGAGAGACAAGACTGAACAAGGTGGTAGGAGCAGAAGGGACACCGTAATTTCCCTCACCGCTGGAGTCGGTGGGGCCCAATGGGGAAGCTAACATCCATACCCAACTGACAGCAACAGAGACTAAGCAATATGGTCTAAGCGGGAATAAGGCAGTACAAGTCTGCATCACTGTACTCCTTCTCCACACCCTTGCGCCAGGGGTAGGGAACAGAGTTGGTACCCTCTGTGAAGGGATCGGCAAAGCCAAGGGGTGAGCTGAACTTCTACTCTGCCAATAGGTAATGAAGCCGTAGGAGTCAGGACTCCATTTTTGCCGGAGAGGTGTTAGTGAGGCCCCGAGGGAAGTTGAACCCACGTACCCACCAGGGCCTTGCACTACACCCGAACAGGGGCGCTCTCTACTAAGAGCAAATATTCAACGGGATCCACAATCTCCTAGTAGAACATCTTTCTTAGTCTTTTCAGACCGCTGTAATACAATACCATAGATCAGGTGGCGTATAGGTAGAGATTTCACACAATTCTGGAGGCCGGGAAACCCAAGAGCATAGTGCCAGCATACCTGCTGTCCGGTGAGGGCCTGCTTACCTGGTTCATAGAGGACAGTCTTTTGGTGTTTCTCACCCAGAGGAAGGAGCAAGGGATCTCTCCAGGGCCTCTTTTATGAGGACAGAGCCCTCATTTATAAGGGGGAACCTAATCACCTCCTAAAAGCTCCCACCTCCCCACCTCCAAATACCATCATACGGGGGGATAAGGTTTCAACATATGAAACTGGGGAGAAAGGCAAACAGTGTATAACATCATCCCAAAGAACCAGGATACAGTTAAGAGTCACTCATCATACCAAAAACCAGGGGAAAAGAAAACACAAATGAGAAAAGCCAATCAATAAATGCCAAAGTCATACAGAGTGTGTCCTCTAACCACAATGGAATCGAACCAAAGTCAACAAACAGAGAGAGAAATAGCTCTAAGGATTTGAAAAGTAAATAACACACTTCCAGAGAATCCCTGGGTCAAAGAGGAATTCTCAAAGAAAATAGAAATAATATGTGGAACTCAACGATAACGAAAATACAATATATCAGTTTACACAAGAGGCAGTTAAGCAGTGCACGCGGGTAGATTTAGGCTATACATTTACTATAATTGTAATTCATTTCAGTAAATCTTTATTTCAGAACCTTAGATTAGCAACAGAATTTCCTGCCTCAACAAGTTAGAAAAATAAGAGCAAACTAAACCCTATGCAAGTAGAAGGACAGGTTAGTAAAAGTGAACACCAAAAGCCAATAAGGTCAGGGTTTTTTTTTTTAATATCGATATGGGGCGCCTGGGTGGCACAGTCGGTTAAGCGTCCGACTTCGGCTCAGGTCACGATCTCGCGGTCCGTGAGTTCGAGCCCCGCGTCGGGCTCTGGGCTGATGGCTCGGAGCCTGGAGCCTGTTTCCGATTCTGTGTCTCCCTCTCTCTCTGCCCCTCCCCCGTTCATGCTCTGTCTCTCTCTGTCCCAAAGAAAATAAATAAACGTTGAAAAAAAAAATTAAAAAAAAAATATCGACAACATTGACAAGCCCATAAAAAGACCAAACAAAAAAAGAGGAAAACACAAAATTCCAACATCAAGAATGGAAAAAGCAGATCATTACAGATCCTGCAGCCATAATAAGGATAATATAAAGGGATTGTGTAATATGCTAAGGGAACGCTATAAACAACTCCGTGCACACAAATTGCATACAGAAGAAATGGACAAACCCCTTGCACTCCATGAACTACTGAAATTCACCCAAAATGAAATAGACGACTGCAACAGTCTTATGGCAGTTAAAGAAATCGAATTTGTATTTAAAAAGCGCCTGCGGGGCACCTGGGTGGCTCAGTCGGTTAAACGTCCGACTTCGGCTCAGGTCACGATCTCGCGGTCCGTGAGTTCGAGCCCCGCGTCGGGCTCTGGGCTGATGGCTCAGAGCCTGGTGCCTGCTTCCGATTCTGTGTCTCCCTCTCTCTCTGCCCCTCCCCCGTTCATGCTCTGTCTCTGTCTCAAAAATAAATAAAACGTTAAAAAAAAAAAAAAGTGCCTGCAAAGGAAGTTTCGAGGCCCAGATGGTTTGCAGGAGACTTCCACCACATATTTAAAGAGGAATTACTCCAAATTTATACAATTTCTCCCAGAAAATTAAAGAGGAAGAATCGCTTTCCAACCTGCTTTATGAGGTTAGTGTTACTTTGATAACAAAGCAGACAAACACAGAGGAAAAAAAAAAAAAAAAAGAACTATAGGCCAGTATCTCTAACCGACATAGTTGCAAATTCCTCAATAAAATATTTGAAAATTGAATCTAGCAAAAAAGAATAACCACCATGAGCAATTTGGTTTTACTCTAGGTACGGAAGAAAAACCACATGACCACATCAAGTGACGTAGAACACACATTTGACAAAAGCCGAGGCTTACCATGATTTTTTAAAAACTCAGCCAATTAGGAATAGAGGACTTTCCTCCTTACACACAGCCCACTACACCTCAGAACCAGCAAAGAAACACCAAATCCTTCTCCCGCTTGCAATCTCTCTCACTTACCTTTCTGTTGTACCTCTCCCACCCGTTCCCTCTTCTTCTGATGCATTTATTTCTCTGGCTTTTTCGCGCCTGCCTCTTCCGCTTTTAAGGTATCATGTGATTGCATTGAGCCCACCTGGAGAATCGAAACCCCCTTTGCCAATTTTAAAGTCACCTGATTACTAACCTCATTACATCTGCCAAATCTCTTCAGAGCAGGACCCAGCTTAGCGCTTGATCGAATAACCAGGTGACAGGACTCTTGGAGAGAGACTTAGATAGACCCCTACCACCGGTGGAAAATTCAGACAACTCTCTGTATGGACAGGGAGAGGAAGTCCTAATGGATAAATTCCGCATCAGTTTCTTCCTCTTCTCTTCTATTCCTCCAGTGACTAAATCTTCACTTAATGGACGATATGTACGCAGACCGTGCAAGGTGAAAGGGATAGAGCTGCCTAAGAAACCGTCCTGCCCTCGTGGGTAACCTTGTGGCAAATGCCACGACGTAAAAATGTGTGGCCAATATCAGGAAGGAAAAAGATCGCATTCAGGAAGAAGCGTGTGTTGGGAGCAGTGCTGTGATAGCTCAAGACAGGGGCACCCGGACCGGACTGATGAAGACCAAAGTTTGCCATCGACAGCCCTGCAAAGCTGGGGGAGGTGATAATGCCCGCAACGACTTCAGGCCTAAGGTCACTTCTGAGAAATGCTGAGTAGCTATAGCAGTCTTAAGGCAGGGTGGCAAGAATTGTTGAGAATAAGTTTCTTTCTTCTTTCTACTTTTGAAGCATAAGGGGAAATTGAGGGTTAGGTCCCATTGCGTTTTACAAACAAAGCAAATCGTTTCCCTGTGAGCTCTGGGCACGTTTATCAAGTGTCCCTCATCTGTGGGAACTACTGCAATGCCCAGTTGTACACAGTTCACACTATTGGAATCCTGTTGTTGGTTTTTTTTCCCCCTAAAATGAAATCTTCCCCAATGATCACTTCCCTTTTCGTTTCTAACTTCCCTGAGGAGGAACAGCTAGGGGTGAAGAGACATACCACTGCCATGTCAGGTGGAAGGTTCCTGAAGGAAACAATGGGAGTGACTATTAGGATACTGACTGAGCTGCATGAAAATGAGCTTTTGATGAGAAAATGGTTCCCGAAAACAAGATTCAGGCCAGCATCGAACATCCGGGTGCCGACTTAGGAAACCGTAGAACCGGCAACGCTTTAAGGGTTGCTAGAGAGGTTCTTTTCGATAAAAGGTCATGATTACTTTCAAAGCACCTTAAGTCTTATTCACACGTAAGTAGGGCAAAAGGAGACAAGATTAGAACGGAGATGATTTTAATACTCAGTTCACGTTTTGTCTCTTCCAGGAAGTGTTCCCTGACCCTGCTCCCTTTCTGCTCTTAAGGTTGAGTTAGGTACCTGTTCTTTCGTCTTTCCATAAGACCCCAGGCTCCCGTCTATAGTAGCACGTGTCTCTTAAAGGTTGGATACCCCCAGGGGCACCTGAGTGGCTCAGTTGGTTAAGCGGCTGACTTCGGCCCAGGTCATGATCTCGCGGTTCATGAGTTCGAGTCCCGCGTCAGGCTCTGTGCTGATAGCTCGGAGCCTGGAGCCTGTTTCAGATTCTGTGTCTCCCTCTCTCTGACCCTCCCCCGTTCATGCTTTGTCTCTCTCTGTCTCAAAAATAAATAAACGTTAAAAAAAAATTAAAAAAAAAAGTTGGATACCCCTGGCAGCTTCGGGGTATGCTACTCATTCTGTGGCAAGTAAACCGACCTTGCTAAGTGCTTGGCTTGGACTGAGGACTTAGTAAATAGCCGCTTGCAGTTATAAGTGGACACAAAAACAGACCCTAAGTTTCTCGACAGTGAAGAAATACAGGAGCCATAGTGAATTATAAAATTTGAAGACACTGTTCTGTGTATCCTTACTTGATCTTTCAGAGCCAGACACAGGGGGAATCACCTCCCCTTTTTTATTGACACACTCTCTTCTCAAGTTCTTGACAATGTACCGTCTTGCTTTTCCCCCTACCTGATTGGTTACTCTTGTTCGGTCTTTGTTACTTTCCCCCTCCTTATAAAGGTTAGAATTTCTCTCAGCTACATCTTGGGCCACATTCCCCTCTCTGTGCTTCTTTCCATAAGTGATCTCATTTATTCCCATGGTTTTCAGCATCAATTATGTCCAAAAATCTCAAAGGTATAAATATAGTCCACATCTCTCTTCTGAATTTCAGAGTCAACGATCCCATTGTCTACCTGTATCTCCAATTGAATATCTAATGTTTATTTCAAAAGAACGGTCCAACATTCAACATGGGACACCAGTTTGTGGTGTTCATCCATCCAAATCTTCCCCCCCCCCCCCGCCGCCAATCTTTTCAATCAGAGCAGCCACGAGAATGCTCCTCACAGACCTCTAAATACAGGGACTGTAATGTAACCTGAGGACCACGTCTCCAGATACTGAACCCTGAAATCCACCCACACATTTCTGGAGAGTCTACACTTCCCACAGACTTCTCCCAACCAACGACTGAGAGCAGTGGATATGAAGGCAGGTGTATTTGTGGGGATATATATAACCGACTTTGGCTCAAGGACTCCCCGGTGACCTTGCCGAACCCTCCCCAGACTAGATTGTGTGATATGCTTTCACTCGCACTTCCTTCTGTCCTCTACTCCAGGGCAAACCTACACTTGGATATGATAACTCTCTCAACCTTTCCTGGCATCCTCCTCATTTCCTCTCATAAGTGTTTGCTCTAATAAAATCCATGCACGTGGGGCGCCTGGGTGGCGCAGTCGGTTAAGCGTCCGACTTCAGCCAGGTCACGATCTCGCGGTCCGTGAGTTCGAGCCCCGCGTCGGGCTCCGGGCTGATGGCTCGGAGCCTGGAGCCTGTTTCCGATTCTGTGTCTCCCTCTCTCTCTGCCCCTCCCCCGTTCATGCTCTGTCTCTCTCTGTCCCCAAAATAAATAAACGTTGAAAAAAAAAAAAAATCCATGCACGTTTAGCACTGCCTTGGAGTCTACCTTTTAGAGGACTCAGATTAATAACAGTGGTACCAAAACTAGGGTGGTCTGAGAAAACAGGTAATAAGATGGGGGTTTGGTACTGGCTCACCCATGGCCCAGCAGATGAAAAGGTGGGGCCTGTTTGGGAGCTAAGGCATGGGTGGTCCATAGCACAAGTTGATAACTCAGTTGCCAAAGATTTCTCAGGGGATGATCTGGGAAACTGTCCCAGTGCAGAAGACTTTTGTGTTGGGTACAATGAAGTAGGCATTTGAAGGACATGGGGAGTACAAGGCCTACAGAGCAGCAGTTGGCTAGTTAATGCTAAGTTGTATCCATATACTGTAGAAGACTAATGAGAGACCGAAAGATGTTAACAAGCAGTTAGTAAGATGTTAACAAGATGTTAACAAGCAGTCAGTGTAAGTTGCTGACAGTCACTGGTATATAAGCAGTCTTATCACCTATAGTACAAGAGTAGACATAACTGAGTAGCAGGTTGCAGGCCCAGGTGTCAGAATACCAGAGATCCAGAAATGTTTCAGTGTTCAGCCAAGAAAGGTGGGTTATGCAAAGATCAGAGACCCCTGATACATGGGACTGAGACACCCCCTGAGGAAGCTGGCTCTGCAACTGCTTGACCCTGAGAACTTCTAGGCTGGCTCATCCTAGAGCCAGGGAAGGCAGGGAGCTACCTAGGGAAGGTAGCTCATCCTTCCCTAAAAAGAGCGAGCACTGCCTCCACGGTGCAAGATTCACAGGGCAACTGCTATCCCCTCAGGATCTGCCCCCACCTCCTGTCTTGGCTCCTGGTCCCATAACTGGACTTAAACCCTGACATAACCTGACTGGGAATATGCTAAGTCTATATAAGAAAGAGAAGGTATTATACATGTAAAGAATTATAATAATTAGCTGGTAAGTACTGGCAGGCTCAGGGATGTATCCTAGGATTGGATTTTGAAGGTACTTAATCAAGGAGGCCAGAATGCAAGACTGGATCAGTAATAATTTATCAACTGAGAATAATTACTAGGACATGGGACACCCTAGCAAGGGCCCAGAGGATGGAACAAATTCACTGTTGGCGTGGCTCTTGGAAGTCAGAAAAATTGATGGTCAATACTTAATGGAAATGCTTGATTAACTCTGGAAAACAGTAGCAGAAGGAAAAAGAGACTGTTAGAACCGACTGTGTGAATCTGGAAGGCCAGAGTCTTAGGATCCAGGGAAGGATCAAGAAGACATACCATTCACCAAAGCCGTCAGGAATGTGCTGGTGAGAGGGGCCCCAGCATCACTAAGGAATTCAGTGGCTTTTTTTCTTCTGCAGGCCAGGACCGATGATAAGAAAGGCAGTCATGGAGCTAAGTTGTTAATATCCATGAAGATGATGGGGCTCCAAAATAACAGAGACCAAGTTACAGCAGAGGGTGGTTGACACAATAAAAAGTCATGTCTTGGGGCGCCTGGGTGGCTCAGTCGGTGAAGCGTCCGACTTCAGCTCAGGTCATGCTGCCACACTCCGTGAGTTCGAGCCCCACGTCAGGCTCTGTCCTGACAGCTCGGAGCCTAGAACCTGCTTCGGATTCTGTGTCTCCCTCTCTCTCTGCACCTCCCCTCCTCATGCTGTCTCTCTCTGGCTCAAAAATAAATAAAAACACTTTAAAAAAATTTTTAAACAGTCACGTCTCTTGCTCAGTTCTTAGACATGAATGAGTTTTCAGATCTGGAATCCATGACTGATGAGATGGCCAGGTCTCTAGGAAGAAGACCCCTTAAACACCATGGCAAGTATATTTCATGATGGTTCCCAAAGTCCTTCCCCTAAAGGACTGTGGGTCATTGACTTAGGTAACTATACAGTGAGTAAAGGGGAATAATAAGACATGTCTAAGACTGTTAATCATAGTTGACATTGATACAAGAGACTCACAGTGTCTTCACAATCCCCTCTCCCACTGGAGCGGTAACTCAGAAGCCAGGCACTAAATGGAGTATTGGCTAACATGCGGCTAATACTGTACCACTGGTCTACAAACACACCTGGGGTCATTTCTCCAGGCTCCACTTGAACAATTGAAATTGATATACTTGAAAGTTGGAATGAACCTCACATTGGGCCTTTTGTCTGTGAAGTAAGAGGTATCATATTAAGGAAGACCAAATGAAAACCCCTGAAACCACCTGAAAACGACACTAAATCAAAATAATATCATCACGAGGGAGGGTATGATGGAGGTCAGTGTCGCCATTAAATATCTAAAGGATGCCGGAGTGGTAGTCCTTACGTCTCTAATTTTCCAATTTGGCCCCTGCAGAAAATGGATGAATCCCGAAGAATGACTATATACTACCACCGTGTATATAGTGACAGTCCCGATTGCAAATACTGTGCTGTGCACGGCGTGATTGGTAGAGCCTAGGGATAAGCCATCTGAAGCATCGCACGTCACCAGTGATTTCGTGGATGCATTCTTTTCCGTTCTAATTAGCAAAGAGTGTAAGAAATCGTTCTTTCACGTGGGATCAATAGTATTCATTTATAATGTGTCGTGGCTATATTAACTTTCTTTCCCTCTGTCATAATGTAGTCTGGAAATCTCCGGACCACCTGGACAACCCACAGAACTTCACACTGATCCATTGCATTGATAACATTGTCCTGGCTTGACAGGGCAGGCAAATAGCGACAGCTAGAGTGGAGGTCTTGTTACGACACATTCCAGAAGGTAGAAGATAAAGCCTAGTAAGTTATTGGGACCTGCAACTTCAGTGAAATTTTTAGGTTTCCAGTAGTCAGGGGCATGCCGGGATATTCCCTTTAAAGCAAAAGACGCGTTGCTAGATCTATCATGAATCCCTCATCACAAAAAAGGAAGCATAGCATCTGGTAGCCATCTTTGGATTCTGGAGGCTTAGACTTCCATAGCTGGAAATATTGCTTCACATATACCTGCTGCCATAGAAATCCACCAGCTTTTTAGGGCTCAAGCAGGAAAAGGCAATGGGAGCAGGTCCAAGCCACAATCCCATCATCCTTGTCACGTGGGCCGTACAAGTCAATAAACCCTACAGTGTTGGAAAAGAATCCAGTTTGGAGCATATGCTCCAGTGGAATACTCACAGTGTAAGTCCTGGGGATTCTGTCACAAGGCTATGTCATTCATAGCAGACATTTTATGACTTCTAAGAAACAGCTTCTCAAGTATTACTGTGCTGTAGTCGAAAGACAACATCTCGGGGCGCCTGGGTGGCGCAGTCGGTTAAGCGTCCGACTTCAGCCAGGTCATGATCTCGCGGTCCGTGAGTTCGAGCCCCGCGTCGGGCTCTGGGCTGATGGCTCAGAGCCTGGAGCCTGTTTCCGATTCTGTGTCTCCCTCTCTCTCTGCCCCTCCCCCATTCATGCTCTGTCTCTCTCTGTCCCAAAAATAAATAAACATTGAAAAAAAAATTAAAAAAAAAAAAAGACAACATCTCACCACGTGTCAAGTACACATGCATCCAGAACTGTATCCTCTGTCGGATGCCCCGAGTTATACGGTCAGACATGCCTAACAGCAGTCTATCGTGAAATGGAAATGTACATCTCGAATTGAACCTGAGCAAGACAAGAGGGAACAAGTAAACTACATGAGCTGGAAGCCTAGAACTCCTGTCGCCAAAAAGTCGCACCAGAGCCCTCCCATGGCTTGCACCTATGGACCTATGGGGGTTCCTGTGTGACTGACCGAAAAATGAGGAAAAACCCTGAACTTGATTTATGGATGGATCGGCATGCTATGGGAATGCAAAGCAAAACTGGGCACTGGCTACGTTATAGTCACAGTCAGGGGCAACCTTATAAGATAGTGGGGAGCAAAATCTCCCCAATGGCAAGAGCTCCCAGTCGTGCACCTGGCTATCTACTTCGTGTAGAGGGAGAAAGAGCCTGAGGTGAGAAAAGAATAGATTCCTGGGCAGTGGTCAATGGCCTGGCCTTCTAACCTAGGGCCTGAAAAGACAAGGACTGGAAGGCAAAGACAAAGAGGTCTAAGGAAGTGGCATGTGGATAGACATATGGGAGTAGGCATGAAGTGTGAAAACATTTATATCACATGTCAGTGCTCACCAGAAAGCGTTCATCACGGAGAGTCCCCGAGACGATGTTGACAGAATGACTCAGCCAGTTGACGTTGCCAGCTTTTCTCCTCAGCCATCCCAGAAAGCCGTAACGGGCATTTGAATGGAGTGTCCATGGCGACAGAGACGGAGGCTCCGTGTGGGCCCAACAGCATAGACTTTCGCTGATCTAGCTACTGCTACTTCTGCATGTCCCAAGTGTCAGCAACCCGGACCAAGGCTGAGCCCCTGGCATAACACCATCCCACAGGGAGACCCGTTGGCCACACGCCACCCCGGCGACTACTCTGGGCCTGTCTATTCTGGAAGGGCCAGCATTTCATTTTCACAGGGACAGATACTTATCCAGGCAGGAAGGAGTTCATTTTTCCTGCTTGTAGAGCCTTCGTCAGTGACACTGTCTGTGGGCCTACGGAACTCCTGGACTGTGGGCCACAGAACATAGCATCTCACCGGAGGACCCACTTCACATAAGAGCAGGTGCAGGAGTGGGGTTCCACTAGCCATACCGTGCAGAAGCAGCTGGCCTCATAGAATGCCGGAACTGTCTTCTAAAGACGCAACCAAAGTGCCAGATTAAAAGACATGCTCGAAAGGATGGGATGGGGTGTCATCTTGTACACTAAGATGCAGTGTACAAGAGTGTATTTACCGGGGTGCCTGGGTGCCTCAGTCCGTTAAGCGTCTGACTTTGGCTCAGGTCATGATCTCACAGCTCACGAGTTCGAGCCCCACATGGGGCTCTCCAGTCTTAGCACGGAGCCCACTTAGGATCCTCTGTCTCCCTCTCTCTCTGCCCCTCCCCTGCTCTCTCTCTCTCTCTCAAAAATAAATAAAAACATTCAAAAAAAGAGTGTATTTATTAAATCATAGGGCTCTATACGGCACTGTGTCTTGCTTATGAAGGTCCATGTGCCTGGGAACCAAGGATTGGCAGTCGAATTGGTCCCACACTGCCACTCCCCATAACCCCCTGGGGAATTTTGTGCTGCCTGCCCTCGAAGTCCTGGGCTCTGCAGGGTTGGGAAGTCTAGTTTACAAAGAGGCCACACTCTTGCCAGGGGACATGAGTAATGGCAAGTTATGGCTGCCCCCAGGGCCTTTTGTATTTCTTATGTCCAAGGACCAGCAGGTGACAGCAACAGCCATATACTTGCACGTATGTATAACTGGTCCTGATCACCAAGCGGACGCAGGGCTGCTTTTTCTCCACTGGGGCCAGGAGGGTTATGTGTGGGTCCCAGGTGGCCTTCTGGTATCTCCTGGTACCCTCTCGCCCCCCGCCTTGTAACTGTGAATGGACAAGTGCAGCAATCCCAGACCGAAAAGTTCTCCAAGAGCTCAAGAATGAAGGTTTGGGTCACTTTACCAGGTAAGCCACCAAGGCCTGCTGAGAAGATAGCTGAAGGCACGTTGACTCCCCGCTCACCCCAAACCTGGCCCCGATTACTTCCATTTCATCAGCAGGCACGGTTGGATTTCCCTCCAAACTGTACCTTAAATCCACCTACTTCTCTCATTTCCATTTCTTTTTTTTAAATTTCTTTTAATGTTTATTTATTTTTGAGAGAGACAAAGTGTGAGCGGCAGAAGAGCAGAGAGAGAGAGGGAGACCCAGAATCCGAAGCAGGCTCCCGGCTCCGGGCTCTCAGCACAGAGCCTGATGCGGGGCTCAAACTCAGGAACGTGACATCATGACCTGAGGTGAAGTCAGACACTTAACCAACTGAGACACCCAAGTGCCCTAAAAAACACTTCTTACTGAGTAAATTCTGTCACTATCTAACAAAAGAAATTTTTGCCTGAACAAAACCGTTTTGCCTAAAAAAAATAGCAATGTTATGGCATGTGGATGTAATTTTGATAAAGGATATTGGAGAATAGCATAGATAGTAGTTCAGCTATGGCTTTATATTTTATCTTTCATAGAGGCAGTAAATCCAAAATTCAGAAGACATTTTCATGGGTAAAGTAGGGTGCATGGAGAGAACAAGGACAGAGGTATAATAATCTAGGAATCCATTCCCTTATGAGGATCCAATTAAATTATATTCTATTTAGGGGCGCCTGGGTGGCTCAGTTGGTTGAACATCCGACTCGATTTTGGCTCAGGTCATGAGCTCACAGTTGTGAGTTTGAGCCCCACATCGGGCTCTGTGGTGATAGTGTGGAGTCTGCTTGGGATTCTCTTTCTCTCCCTCTCTCTCTCTCTCTCTGCCCCTCTCCCTCTCTCTCTCTCTCTCTTTCTGCCCCTCCCCCACTATCTCTCTTTCTCTCTCTCTCAAAAAGAAAGAAATAAACTTTTAAAAAATTTATATTATTTACCTGTTTGATTATAAAAATTAAATAAGCTCATTGTTGACACTTTGGAATATATACTATCAGAGATAACAACTTTTTTACCAGGGGTCACTATTTCCCAGCCTGTCTTTTTTTTCTTTCGTCAAAGATTTTATTTTTAGGGGCGCCTGGGTGGCTCAGCGGGTTAAGCGTCCGACTTTGGCGCGGGTCATGATCTCGCGGTTCGAAAGTTCGAGCCCTGTATCGGGCTCTGGGCTGACGGCTCGGAGCCCAGAGCCGGCTTCGGATTCTGGGTCTCCCTCTCTCTCTGCCCCTCCCCTGCTCAGGCTCTGTCTCCCTCTGTCTCTCAAAAATGGATAACCGTTAAGAATTTTTTTTTAATGATTTTATTTTTAAGTAATCTCTACCCCCAACGTGAGGCTTCAACTCACAATCCTGAGATCAAGAGTCGCACACTCTACTAACTGAACCGGCCAGGCACCCCTACAGTCTTCCTTTTAGAGTCAATTGGATACACAGTTCTGGGACTCGTCTTGGCAGCGTAGATCCTAAAATTGGACATACAATTCTGTATTCTGTGTTATTCCCATTTACATCACGTGATCGACATTTCCCCATATTTTCCCAAATAAAATGTAAGGCCTACATTTGACGTGATCACGTGAATGTGCTGTAACTTATTTTATCCCATTCCCCTACAGTTAAATCTTTCCAATTTTCCTCAGCTTTTTCTTATTATACAATGATTCTGGGAGGACCGTGGTCATTCACTGATGTATATCCCCGTTTCTGATTTTCTGTTTGATATAGTCCTCAAAGTGTAATTTCTCTGGCATAATGCTCGAAAATGTTTGAAGGTTGCCATCCATTGCTGTTTCTTTCCATAAAGTCACAAAATGTGTACTAAGTTACACTTGCCCCAGCAATACTTGATGCTCGTTTCATAGTACCTCACCGTCATTGAGCATCATTATGGTTTATTAGTTTTTATAACTTAATAGATGACACATGGCATATCGTTACTGCTTCATTTTATTTTTAAATCAATTTCAATGTTTATTTTATCATTTCAGTTTCTACGTTTTGATATGGCCATGACTTTTTAGTCCCTACTCATTAAATCAGCATCTCCATTTTCTTATGAATATCTAAATAGGTCTAATCACAAAATAATAGATACTCCTAAAATTTCACGTAGTATATAAAGCAAAAATCCCCTTTCCCCGTATGTATCTACTATTAACATTTTTCTTGATAGTGCAATTTTATTCATGTAACATTTTTTGAACAATAATCCTCAGCGAATTGATAGACCAGGGTTCTTACTGCAAACTCCACCATATCTTTTTGTTTGACCTTGAAAATGTAGAGAACAGATTTTATTCTAATGCAGAGACAGCAGGTGCCCACCCATTCATCCATTCACTCATTTGTTCATTCTTAAGTCTATTATTTTAATGAGTACCCCATAGGGAGAACTTGGAAATTTTCCATCTCTACCTCTCTCCCAAATCTGCTGGATGCATGAAATTTAACCACCAGAGAATCATTTTAGGAATGATCGATCTGGGGACAGAGCCGTCAAGAGTTTCGACTGCAAGGTCGAGCAACAGACCAATAGTTGCCTCCTTCTATCCATTTCATCCCATTTTTCCACTCCTCTCCAATACACCAGGCAGGGATTTGGGGAAAATTCCATTTCTGGAGTCCGTCATCCTTTCTTCTTGTTTACAGCTTTTAAATTTTATATTGGTGAAATTTCATGAGGTTTATTTGGGGGTAAACGGGGGTCGCTTTCCTGACCTGCTATAGGTAAGAAGCTTAAGGTATAAGTTATTTCATGCCTAGTCATCTCACAAAAAAAATGGGGTAGGAGTCCCATCACCTTTTTCCTGAATAGGAGTATGAGGAGTATCTTCCTCTTCTGGGTTATAGGTGAATATGGGTCCTGGATGGAATTTGTCCCAGAGCCAGGACTAGGGTGAGAGTATCTGACAGGGCCTGGGTTAGGATGAAGGAAATGAATGAGTTATGCAAGGGCAGGATTGGATCCTGTATTGATTTAAAATTGTTTTCATCATGGATTTTTTCATTGATTTAGAATTCTTAAAATGGTACATCAAAACCATGTGCATCTCGATTTATTGAGTTTTTTTGATGGCCCCTACAATTTCGTGCCTGGTTTGAGTGCCTCCTTTGCCTCATCCTAATCCTGTCCCTGACTTTGTTCCCTAGAGACGGAGGAGGCTTATCATCATCTGTGAGCTCCTCTAGTTATTGTTCTAGTAACCAGCGCTGGATGATTCTCAAATCTGCCCCAAGCTGTCGCTTTTGGAGAAAGTTTTGGCTTCCGTCCATATGCATTTGCTCTAGCACCGGCTGTATTCCATGTGTTGGAGTCTATGTCCTGGTCTGTGTCCTGTGACCACTCAGCTGTTCTTGTTCATTTGGCACTAATGGTGGCAGAACATTAAAACAGCAGGAAAAGGTACCATGCACTTCAGAGACTTCCGGAGACTTCTTTGGTTCGAGGATTTGGGGTCGGTGCGGTTGGAGATGGTGGGGAGCAAGACGTATTCCTCCAAGTATCTGAAGCCGCAGGGGCTCGTAGAAGGTACACAGTTATAGAGATTCTCAACTCTGGCTACATATCACAATCACCTGAAGAGCTTTCACGAATGCTTGTGCCTGTCCTACACTCGGGTTTTCATTGAATTGGTCTGGGGTAGAGCTGAGCCATTGGGATTTTTTTTTTTAACTCCTCGGATATCAGTGGATAACCAAATTGAAACCCACTATGTCTTGCATTACTCAGAGGCCAGCTGAGGCTCATTCTGAAGGGCACGGGGAGCAGGTCATTATAGATCTGAAGAATCCAAGTGAATAGTGATCTGGAATCAACTGATAGTTGCCACAGGTTTCGGTGAAGAAACATCTTTTATAGCCAAAATTGGTAGCTGGGGGAAGGAGGGTGGGGGCAAGGCTCAGTATCTTTGTAAGATTTGGGCAGTTCTCTGTCCCAATTATATTCATCATCGGTAGTGAGAGATGACTACTCTTTTCCCCAATTAGCGTCCAAATTTTTGTTGTTTTGTTTTTGAGTTGTAAGTCTGGTCTGTACTTGTAATCAGATTTGAATGTAAAGAATCTCATCAATTGAGCTTCTAAATACAGTTTAAATGTTTACCAAGGGGTTGCTTCCAAAATATGTGTTCTCTTTGAGGCATATCTGTTAGGCATTTTGGTGTGTGTTTTGAATATCTTGAGAGACATGTTTCTGCCACTTTTAAGCTAGAGTGTCAAATCTCTAGTTAACATCAGTCTCAATTTCAAGGCCATCGCCCCTGCCTTCAGAAAATCCCCTCCATTTTTAGGGTTGGAAATAAGCACTGATGTGGAGACGGGCTGATCTTGCTTCTCAGGTCGTCAATGACCATAATGACATGAAGAATCTGGAATGGTTTCTATCTTCATTACCCTAATAGGACTTTGAGGACTATTAGGGTAATGAAGATTAATAGTTCCATTAGCCTTTCACTTTCATGCTAAACCAAAGCCACAGATCATTGAAGAGACAAAAGGTATTCTAAATATCATGTAATTGTCATTGACTGAGAACAATGAGGCACTGCCTTCGGTTCCTTGCAGTAAGTTTCGTTTCAGTCTCTGCTTGGTAACCAGAACTTTCTTTGGTCCAGATTATACCGCTGAAAACAATCACTATATTGTCCTCTCTTCTGAGGTTTATTAAAAGCAGCTCTTGTTCTGTGGTGATATCTTGAGAGTGGTGGGGGAGATGAGATGTCAGGTCTGTTTCTCTGTCCTACATTTTGGAATTCTTGATAGAATACTGTTCTTGAAACGCTGCGCTAACATTAGAGGGCTGCCGTTGGGAAATTTTGAGTCATGGTAATTACCTAGAGAAATATTGACAAAGTATATTTTTTGTCCTGTTTCATAAGTACATAATGGGGGTTTACCTGGCATTTCCACTAAACCACTGCATGAATTTAGGGTGGTCACTTCTCTTACTGGGGCCTCAGTTTTCACATCAGCAGAGTAGAGCTGAAGTACATCATCTCAAAGTTCCCATCCAACTCAAATAGTTGGTGATTTGTTGATTTTTGACTAAAATTGGGTAAATTAATGCATGCAGTTTTTACTTTGTATCTAGAGAGATGAAGTAATTTTTCTGACAAGAAATTCAACATATCAATGCTGTCATGTTGCTACTTTTACAGTTTTTTTTTTATTAAGACCTTTTATTAACAGGTGCTTGCCATTTTTTAACTTTTTTGAAAAAATCAAGTTGTGATCTTTTATTACAAATTAAAAATGAGGTTCCTGGGGCGCCTGGGTAGCTCAGTCAGTTAAGCATCCGACTTCAGCTCAGGTCATGATCTCAACGTGGATGCGAGCCCCACATCAGGCTCTGTGCTGACAGCTCAGAGCTTGGAGCCTGCTTCAGATTCTGTCTGTCTGTCTCTGTCTCTGCCGCTCCCCCACTCATGCCCTGTCTCTCTCTCTTTCTCAAAAATAAACATTAAAAGTGAGATTCCTAAAAATCTCACCTTGATCAGGTATGAAACATTTGAAAAATCGTTAAAGGTATATTGAGGAAAAAAACCCAGCCTTACCAAAAAGAGACCTCTTTAGGCAAAAATAATAATAATAATAATAATAAAAACTCCATGTGCATAGATAATGCAGATAGTTCTATTTATCTGGTCAGTGGGCAAGAAGCAAGCCCTTAAGGTCTTCAGGTCCAATCTTTTGTTCATTTCTTATCGCTGGAATTTCATATCCGTTTCTCCTTGTTGGAGGACTAAACAGGATGACAGTAGAGATGGTAAATCGGGATTTACTCAGCCCCGGCCTGCTCAGCCTCAGAAGAGGACAGATCCTCAGCTGGGGGACCCGCTGCTTTTGTGTCTTTGGCACCTTGCGCTTTAGCATTCTCTGGGCGACCGCGTGGGTGATCAAAATTGTGGTGGTACGGATGTTGAGGTGACTGCTCACCTTCACTCTCATCGCCTTGATCTTCCTTATCTTCTTCACTGCTGTCCTCTCTAAGCTGACTTTAGCAAGGAGGACCCCGTGGGTCAACAGCCCCGAAACATATCCTGTCTCACTGGTCTACCTCGTTCTCTTGCACCCTGGTGGTGAACATCCTGCATCACCTCTTCCCGCACAGGAGGGTCGGAAGACTGTGGCCCACGTCCACACGGTCTCCGCACGTAGTAAGGTGCGAACCATCTGCTGCGGTGGGGTCGGCGCTGTGAGGGCCTGGACTTCGGAAGCACTCTCGGATGCCTCGTTCTTTTCCCCACGCTCACTCTTCCGGTCATTGTGCCGGGAATCGCGTGGAGGTCCCCTGCCACGTGGAGAGTGCCCATAATGCTTATGACCCACTGCAATACTCACTGCCTTGCACTGGGCCAGCTCCACCCTGGCCCGTGACATTCGCTGCCTCCGCACCCCCTTTCTCCTTCAGCGTCCAACTCCACAGTCTCTCCGTCCCCTACACTGTGAGGTACTTCCTGGGGTAATTCTTTATGGCACTTCTGTATCTCCGTCGGTGTCATTCCAGTTGATGAAACCATATCCGTTTCCTACACGGGACCATCTTCCCAAAACCTTGGTCGAGATGACGCTCCCGTCCCCCCGGCAGGCACCTCAGAGGTGAGGCCCCCCAGCCTCTGTTCCCTTCGCTGCTGAGCCTGGTGCCGGGCTCGGCGTCTCGGTGAGGGCGGGGGCGGCTGCTGGGGGGTAGGCCTCTCTGCTCAAGGTTAAGGTGATGATGACTGGGGCCGGCTGCCGCAGGTGCGGCCCCTCCCGGGCGTGATGGTAACTGAGCCAGGCCTATGCGGCTGCTCAGGGCTCTCCGGGGTCCGCTCTCTGCTCCCGCTACCGATCCAACTCGGTTCTTAGGCTTTTTAAACTTCACTTCTTCGAATGAGCTTAATGCGCTTTGACACTTCTTAGACTTTATTATCTCTGAAGCTGTCTCGGCTTTGTTTCATTAATTCTCACCATGTTTGTTTGAGCACAGGTGGTGGGAAGGTTATTCTCTTTGTTTCGCCGATGAAAAAACAAGGCGGGCTAACTTACGTTCTTTAAGGCTTTGGGGGATTAAAAAGGAGCATAAGGACGAGGACTGGGCCGACATAATAAAGAGGAGGACGGAAAGAAAAGGAGACCCTGGCAACTGAAGTTGGGTATGGGATGTGGGAACAGAACAGAGAGTATCTGGGGCCTGTTGCCAGGGAGCCACTTGACAGTAAGAGTAAGAGGTAGTCGGCAGGAGTGGTCAGATTGATCATGATTCCGTTTGCCCAGCCCAGACTGTGAGAACTTTTCTAGGAATTAGATGCTAACTGTGAAGGTGGACCTCATAAGTTTTCTAACTTAGCATTTTACCCTATACCTAATTTTCCTCTGAAAGCTCGAAAGCAACAATGACTCCTAACTCTTAGGGTGCTTGGTATTTTATACGCAGTATCTTGGTTAAATGTTCACAGATACTATTAGTGTGTCCCTATTACAGCAGCTAAGGAAGCTGGACTTTTGGGCCGGGTCACATGGCCTGTAAATTGTGAAGCTAGCGCCGGAGTCGACACCCGCCCCAACGTAAGTCTGCACTTGGCAAAACTGTGCTCTAATGCTTCTCCAATGACTGATATTCAAACAGCGGGTATAGTCCTATCATTTTTGCCTGCACACCTAATTGCTTTATAAAAATACGTTTCAATTGCTTCATGAGAATTTTGACACTTCTCTCACTTGGTCTACCTAGTTAAAATACGTGGTTTGTTTTCTTTCTATGAAAACAGAAAGAACAGAACTCTATTGCAATTCGTTTCAACCAGTATGGAGGGAGGCCTCATTTGTACCGTTTAATATGCAGAAGACTTGACATATGAAGATAAATGATACAGTTTCAATCTTCAGAGCATGGATAGCAACTGAAATAGGCCCATCTCTTGGGCAGGGCAACGTGGGTGGTCGTGCTATGTCCCACGCATTTGCAGTGACAGCCTGGATGTTGCACTTTGATGTGTTCTGTCTATCCCAGAGATCCTATGAAACATACCTACCTACAGAGTGGCTTCCTTCTACAAATGATTTTCCCAGGCAGCCTTCACGGGTTGTTTCCCCAGGGCCACAACTATTTCTAGTGATGGCCATGGAGACATGTAATAAATAACCAGCTGGCAAAGCTCTGAATCAGTGCAGAGGAAGGACTATTTGTATGTATTCCAGACGTGTGAAAATGATAGTAGAAAAGACTGAGTCTTCAAGGGTACATAGTCTTACAGCTGGCAAGAAATGGTTATTGATGGGGAGACAAGTATAGGTGGAAAGACCAAAGCCATGCTATGGAAGTGTAAGAGGTATGACGAAAGCATATTTCTTAAGTTCTGCATTGCCACGAACAGGCACTTAAATTTTGATATGGACAAAATGGAAAGATAGCAATCAATGCACACATTAGAGTTCTGAAGGCTGGGATCAGTGTGTAGGTAATAGTTTTCTATAATCCAGTGGTTTCCAAAATGTGGTTCACAGAACACTTGAGTTCTAAGGAGTCTTCTCGTTGGCCACCGATGTCATGTTAATATTTACAAAGTCAGTCCTATCTTAATATTTACAAAGTCGGTCCTACCGAGGGTTAAAATAATGCATGCATGGAACTGACAGTATTTCATAGCAACACACACACAAGAGCTTGATGAAAAGGTAAGATAAATTATTCAAAAGTTATAGAAATTAAAACCTTCTTATGCAATTTACTTAAACTTTAAATAATTTTTAGAAGCATGAACTGCGGATGTCAAGTAATATTTCCATTGTTGCCTAAAGGTATATTCTTAAGAATTGCAAAGCATTCTTTGTTTCAAAAGTCTGTGGCAACAGACAAGATTGATATCAAACTGAATAATTCATCAGCTAAACTTTGCACATAGCCATTAGCAGTAATTCTGATGAGGATGCATATAGGGAACTTGTTCAAACTTTTCTCCTAAGTTTAGCGTTGAACTTAAACTGTTCCTGATTCAGATTTCATATGTTTGTCAAGAGATTCAACCTCCTTACTGAAAAAAAATCTAAGGAGGCTCATACACTTGAGAAGATGTCCAATATTTCCCTTTCCATATGAAATATACATGGATTAAAAATGTTTGGTGCTATATATTTAATGGATTAAAAATGTTTGGTGCTATATATTTAACTTTACCCAGATTCTTCTTATAAAAGTACATCTTGAATCCCCAAATGTTAATATCTAATTTTTGGCCCATAGAGGAAGCTTAAGAAATATGTATTGGGGTGCCTGGGTGGCTCAGTCGGTTAAGCGTCTGACTTCGGCTCAGGTCATGGTCTCACGGTTCGTGAGTTCGAGCCCCACGTCGGGCTCTGTGTTGACAGCTCAGAGCCTGGAGCCTGCTTCAATTCAGATTCTGTGTCTCTCTCTCTCTCTCTGCACCCCCCCCCCACCACACACACACTTGTGTTCTGTCTCTCTCTCTCTCTCTCTTAAGAATAAGTAAAACACTAAAAAAATTTTTTTAAATATGTATTGAATATATATAGTTCTACAGCAATCTGCCTTTATATACAGTCACAATCTTCTCCACACAACATTTCTGAGAAGCACAGAAATAAGAAATATTAATTTCCTCATTTAGAGATGAGGGTATTAAGGCCCAAAGTGTTTGAATTATTATCCTAAATTCACATGAATATTTTAGTGTTAGAACCGACATAGCATGCAGGTTACCAAATCCAAGTCCAATGCTCTTATGTCAAGTCAGACTGTATTATGTGATTCATATTATCAGTTCTTCAAAAATACTTTGAGGCATTTCTCTATAGAAGCTAACATATAAAAAACTGTAACAGAAATAAAAAAGAATAAGATCATAAATATACATGAAGTCATAAGCTAATCCATATCCTGTGGTCAAGAATTTACTGTGGATCTAAATTTCCTTGCAGCCAAGTAGAAAGTTATATAATTTGTATCATTTGACAAATGGAAAAATACAGGTAATGTGATATCGTGTCACCACCATGCTAAAAACTCTCCTGATGGCTTTTCATTGCACTTATAGATAATTCAAACTTCACATCATAGCCCACAAGGCACAGAATACTCTGGCTCCCGTTATTTTTCTATTCTCATCAATTATTACTTTCCTCATTGTTAGCTATGTTCTAATCTCTTGGTTCTGTCGACATGCCACATTTATTTCCCACCTTCAAGTCTTTGGACTCACTATTCAATACAGTGGCAATACTGCTCCTCACAGATCTTCACATGACTAATTCCTTCTTATTATCCAGGTCCCAGGTCAAAAGTCTTAGTTTCTCATTATTCAAGAGTCAGAGAAACTATACTTGCCCATCTTATCCAAATTAATCATTTTCCCAGCTATTCCCTGGTTAATTATCATAGCCTACTTATTTATAGTACATGGCCCTCTCTGAAATTTTCATGTTTATTAATTTTTGTTCACTTCTCTTCTTGCCCTCCAACTAGAATAAAAATTCCACAAGAGCAAGAAACTCATGTGTGCCCCCAACACAATTGGATCTCCAGCACCAAGGACAGAGCCAATCAGGCATTCAATTGAAAATCGATGTGAAAGTCATTGAGCGGGATGAACTTTCCTTAAAACTTCATCCTAAAACCTCACAAACTCTTAAAAAGCCTTGGAAAACATGATGCACTATGGTTTTAGCATCTACTTTTAGATTATGCAGCAGTCACCAATGAGACGAGGTAGAATAAAGAGAGAGTCCATTGCAGAACTTTGAGTAAAACTAATATGAAATGGAAGGCCAACAAAATAAGAGCCTTTGAAGGAGAGTAAC
Source organism: Prionailurus viverrinus (assembly GCF_022837055.1). Classification (NCBI taxonomy): domain Eukaryota; kingdom Metazoa; phylum Chordata; class Mammalia; order Carnivora; family Felidae; genus Prionailurus; species Prionailurus viverrinus. Next base: position 113,496,342 of record NC_062579.1, on the reverse strand, counting down.
ATGAAATGTCCAGAAAGAGGGAAAGAACAGCAAGGTTAGTGTTACAAAATGAAAGTGACAAGAAGGTATTTCAAAGCAGGTCATGAATAGTATAGATGCCAGAAAAGTATTCAATGAATTTTTCAACAAAGCTACTAGTGGTAACCTTGGCAAAAGCAAATTCAGGGGAGTGGCAGCGGTGATGATGCAAGTCAGAGCACAGTGGATTAATGAGAGAATGTAACATGGAATTTCAACATAAAAAATAGATGCCATGGTTTTGTGCTGGGCATTTCTGGAGTAGATTTGTATTTATTTGATTTGACCTCTTAAAGAATCTCAATTTAGCTGTACTCAAGTGTCTTAGAGGAGCACTGCCTTCTGATGAGATACTGAATTGGATATTTGCAAATAAATTGGATTTTTCCCCACTAGCCAGGCTTTTAAATATTTGAATACCTCCATATTGTACACCTTAAATTTTCTCTTCTGCAGGCTAAATATTTATAGATTCTCCAACCATGCCCACTTATGACCTGGCTTCGGAGCCTTTACTTGCCTGCTTAAGGTCCTGTGACCACTCTAGTTTGTCGATGTCATCCTACAATGTGATTTCTAGAAATATTTAAGGACATCGCTCACCTTTTCAATACTTGTAATAGTTCCTCATCGCCCCATTCATTCTGACTTCTAAGACCTTCAACATTGACTTTAACAAATATTCTTAGGCATTATCTCCATTTCCCTACATTATTTACAATACACATCTAGACCAGGGGTCAGCAAACTTTTTCTGTGACGCGCCAGATAGTAAATATGTTTGGCTTTGCAAACCATATGTTCTCTGTTACAGCTACTCAATATGTCATAAACAGTACAATATATAATAACTGTACAATAGACAATACATTAATGAATGATTCTGGCTGAGTTCCAGTAACACTTCATTGGGGAAAAAAAGTCAGCAGGCTGAATTTGGGCCTTGAGCCATAATTTGCCAACCCATGTTCTAGATAAACAAAATGCCTTGTTCGTGCTCCCCACCAACCCCTAACCTCCCCCTTCCCCCAATTAGTGAAAGTAAAGGCAATGCTGATAGAACCAGAAGACTCAAGTACAGCAGTTCATATGAGAGGAAAAGTTTTTCCTTCTTCCACATCATTCTGGCGTGAGTGGGCCAGATTGGTTCCTAGCTCTGTTTCGCAAGATCATTCATTCGGTACCTGAGCTCTTTCTTGCTAAAGGCAGCGGGTGATTGGCAACTCTGAATAATACGCAGGCACCAGTACTGTATCTCTTGTTGATCACTTCCCCTAGAGCGATAGGCTTATATTATCCTTGTTTTAGCTTAAAAACTATTGAAAAGGGTAGTTTTGCCAAATGTTTTGACCCTACATCAAATGGGGTTCACTTTCCAAGCCTACCACCTCTTTTCCTGCCCATGAAGCCATTGACTCACACGTTAGATTTTTGTTGTGGTGGTTCCTCTCTTCTGATACCAACTTCTACAGTAGAGTAGGGTAGTGTGTGTTAAATTGACCAAAACCTGGGGGAAAACAACATATTAAAGGTTAATTTCTCATATGTTTAACTGTCCAGGGTGGTTCCGGGCTGTTGAAAGAGACTCTGCTCCACAGGCATTAACAGACCTACGGTGATGGCCACCCTGCCATATTCAACGTGTGGCTTCAAAGTGCATCTGGGTGGTTGTCATAAGTTTGTTGGAAGAGGAAAAGAACAAGGAAGAACTCATATAAAAAAAAAATCTTTATGATCCAGGACATGATTTTCTCTCATGTTACACTGACTATAATTCTGTCATATGGCCATACTTAATTGCAAGTGAGGCTGAGAAATGTAGTTCAGCTATATGCCTAGGAGGAAAACAAAAATGAATTATGGTAAATAGTCATTAGTTTCTGTACACCATCTGTCAAGACTCTGCAGTATTGTTCCATTCATGATTTCCTCACTTACTCTCACTTTCTCTTTTGTATGAATCTCTACAGTTCTTTTTGTATGCTCTTCATGACACACAGACTTCTCTACCTGAAATGCAGATACTGGTGGGCCTGAATTTGATGGTTATTAAAGACAGGAACACTGGAACTCTTCCTTCTGGCCTGCAGCACTGGAATCTGGAATTGCAGCCAGTGACCCGGTGGCAGAGCACAGCAGAAAGACAGATTAGGCTTTGTGTGTCTGACTCATCTTCGTATCACTTACTCCCAGCATACGGCATTGAAATAAATGGAAACGCAATTAGCATGGTTGAAATCACACCTTATCATCTCCCACTTCTCTTGGGCTTTATTTAAATCTTACGATTTTACTTCCAACCTGCAGTACACTCTTCTTTGGGTAACTCTCCGATTCATAGTAATTCCCCCTTCCCTTGGAAAAACCTCAGTACAGAGAGGAAACCAGTACAAATAATTAGGTGAATTTTCAATCTGTAACTATAGCTGGCTGTTCCATAGACTAAATAAAATTATTTCTACAGGACATTTGGGCACATTGAAACAGAGACCGGGAGTGTTCAGAGCCAAATCATGTTAATGACAGAATATTAGGGAGAAGATCCACCATTTTCTGCTGTTGAAGTTCCAGGTCCACCCTAATTCTAGCCCTTTGTGTGCCTTGGCTATTAAAAATCTTTCTTCAAAACTGTGAAATACAACAGTACCCTTTCAGTGTACTTGACATTTTGTTAAAACACTAAAATTAGTTTCCTCTGCTCGCTACTAAAAGAAACTTGTTATTACCATGTCACTGTTAGAGTTTTACTTTTCTGGGGTAGAGGGAAGTATAACGGTATTTGAGTCATTATTCTTTCTCTTAAGCACACGGTGACATCATACCTGTGCCATAAGCTATGGGCCCAAGTCATTCTAACTTGTCCCCACATTTGTAACTTTCTTTGAGTCTGATATTTGTGTAGCTGGATTTTAGAACTCTAACATTTTTGTTCGTATCTTATTATTATTTGTTTTTGGATTTTGTTCATCGTTCCAGACTATTAAGGTCATTTCTAGTCGTGACAGGACACACAATGCAGCAGAGAATGCTAGCCCTCAGCAAGAAGTGTACTCTCCTCTTCCGCCTGAAACTTCTCTATACGACATCTCTTAGGGGTCCTGCGTCACTTGCAGGCCTGACCTGTAAAACCTCTTTTGTAATCCTCCACACTCTCTCCCTTGTCTCCTGGCTACATACAAATGATCCATTGGAGGACTCCAAAGCCCTAAAAAAACAGTGGAACAATGAGATTGAAAGAACCTAGGTCCTCAAAAGACTGCATCAAACAGATCTTGGTCTGCAGTTTGAAGAAAAAGTAAACTTGTCTGTATTAAGCCTTTGAAATGTAGGGATTATTTGTAACAGCTGTCAAATAACAAAAATCTGAATGTATATAAGGAAGGGCTATTCAAAAAGACGATTGCAATAAATAGAACATGCTGACCTCAGGATCTGCAAGTGTCTTAAAATCAAACAGTGGAAGGTCTTAAAAAAATGGGAAACAGTAAGAGGGCTGGTAGGAACTTTAGTGGGAGAGGGGGGAGGCAAACAGTGGGGGTGGGAAGGTGGAAAACTCCAGGTACTTCAACAACAAAATCTGGTTCTGTAGTCAGCCAATTCATGGAATGAGCCACAAGGGAGGATGTCTGTATCTTGGTGCTTGCTTAAGCAGGGGTGAAACCAAAGTTCAGGGACCTGTGTGGAGGAGAGAAGCCTGACTAAAATTTGGTCAAATAATGTGGAATTGTGAGTACATGGTCACAGTCTATGCTGACTAATCCAGTCTCTCTCCTCACTTTCGTCAATCCTACTAACTCAGTCAACACGCCATCGGGGTACTTACTAAACTCCATATTGTTCCTACTCTGGCCAGGCTCAGCCCCCTCTAACAACAGTAAGAGATTAGAGAGAGCTACTGTAGCACCAGACTTAGGAACCCAAACCTTTTGGTGAAAACCTCTCTAGAGAATGAATTCTTCCACCTCTCATTCAGGGTTACCTCCTCAGTATGATGCCACAGATAAAAGAAAAAGGGTAACATAACTCACATTCATAAGAGAGAAAAATGTACCGTGATAATGTAAGATGTTAACAAAAGGAAAAAACTGGGCAAGAGGATTACAGGTACTCTGTGCTACCTATGTGACATTTCTGTAAATATAAAACCATTCTAAAATGTAAACATTTCATGCTTCTGACAAATATTGAAAATAATAAGTGATGGCAAGGATGCGGGGGAAAGGGAGCATCCATACATTGCTGGTGGGAATGCAAAATTGTACAACCACTTAGGAAGACAATTTGGCGGTTGCTAGTAAGGTCAAACCTCCACTTACCGTATGGAACAGCAGTCCTACTCCTAGATATTACACCAGAAAAATCATCATTTATGTTCACTCCAAAACCTCTAAGGGAAAGTTTAAGGCAGCTTTATACATCATCATCAAAAGCTTTAAACAACTCCAATGGCAGGAATATACCGTTAATACATACAACAGTATGGATAAATATCAAATGCGCTATCATAAGTGAAGACGGAAAAATTATATATACTCTACGATTCTATGTATGTGACTTTGTATGTAGACACAGATAATAGACGAGAGGTCTCCCTGGACTTGGGGGTATTGGGATGGGTTACTAAAGAGCAACATGGGAGGATTTGGAGACGTGATGGAACTGTTCTGTATCATGAGCGTGGCAGTGGTTACATAAGTGTATCCATTTGTCAAAACCTGTAGAACTGAACTCCAAAAGAGTATGACCCTGTGTAATTTTATTATTTTTTAAATGTTTATTTATTTATTTTGAGAGAGAGAGAGAGAGAGAAAGAGCATGAACAGGGCAGGGGCAGCAAGCAGGGAGAGAAAGAATCCCAAGCAGGCTCTGTGCTGTCAGTGCAGAGCCCAGTGCAGGGCTCAATCCCATGAACCGTGAGATCACGACCTGAGCGGATGCTCAACCGACTGAGCCACCCAGGGACCCCCTACCCTGTGTAATCTTGAATGTATGGATGACAAAATAAACACTGAAAGGAAAAGGGTGGGATATGATATGCAGCAAATTCTAATCAAAAGAAGCCTGATAAAATTGATATTACATAAGATGAAGGCCAAAAAGACCCCTACAATAAAAATTACGTATATTCTGTCCTTAAAGCAAATCTCAACAAATATAGAGAATAAAAACATCCGAATAAAATTCTCTGACCAATTAGGCTAGAAATTAATAACAAAAGAGTAGCCATAAAATTCCCATATGTTTTAAAATTTAAACAGTGCACATCTAAATAACTCATTAACAAAAAGAAAATAACTGCATTTAGGTAGTATTTTACCATAAATGATAATGCAAATCAGATGTATCAAAACATGTAGAACACAGCTAAAGCAGTAATCAAAGAAAAACTTATAGATTTAAATACTTCTATTAGAAGCGAAAGCCTGAAAATCAACAATATTATGTGAATCTTCATCTTACATAAGAGAAAAGAACAGCAAAGTATGGGGTGCCTGGGTGGCTCAGTCGGTTAAGCATCTGACTCTTGATTTCTGCTCAGGTCATGGCCCCTAGTTCATGAGATTGAGCCCTACGTCAGGCTCTGTGCTGACAGTGCAGACCTGCTTGGGATTCTCTCTCTCTCTCTCTCTCTCTCTCTCTCTCTCTCTCTCTCAAAATAAATAAATTTTAGAAAAAAGAAAAAGAAAAGAATAGCAAAGTAAACCCAATGAGAATAGAAGAAAAATAATAAAGGAACGAATATCAGTGAAATAGAGACGATCAAACGGAAAGATTCTACCTAGAAATTGCTAAAATGACCAACCTCTGGTCATTTAAAATGACCTATTGAAAAACAAGGAAAAGATACAAAGAAATGTCAGGAATGACGGGATCTCAAGATGTGGAAGACTCAATACTAGAAAGATGCTGCTTCTCACCCATTTCATCAATGGATACAACCCTTATCCCAATTAAAATCCTGGAAGGTTTTTCGAGCAACTGGGCTTATCATCAAAAGTCTCATTTAAGAAACACGTAGCGCTTCAAGAATGGAAAATTATGATCTCAAAAGTGAAGTGCAAGGTGCAGGAGGAATGCTTATCAAATAAAATGTTAGCCATGTGTGTAAATCTACACAGAAACTGTTAGTACAAAAAATAGTGTCCTGTTTGGATATAAATATTATAGCTGAAATAGTAAACATTTTGTCGTTGTGAAAAAGGAAATTTTCACTGAATTTTGACCATGTCATGTGGACTTGGTTCCTCTGAGCCTGGAGAGAGTATGATAGCAAATAACTGAGGCCTCAGAGGAAAAAAAAAAAAAGAATCAGAGCAAGGGCTTCTAGAAAAACTATTTAGAATGAATGGAAAAACAGCCAGTGAACATATAGCCGTACTATGTAGACTCAGTAAAAAGATTCGGGAATCATTCATAGGTTTGCCCCTGAGCTCCACTAAATCCCGAAGATCTTCAACTGGCAAGACAAAGACTTGTTCCAACTAAACAACCACTTTGCCTTGTGGAATGATGGTTTTCTTCCTTTGCCTTTTGTCATGCAAAGAGTTCATGGACATGTACCCCAAGCACCACTTGGCGCAGAAGTAACGTAGAGCTCATGGGAAAAAAAAACTTCTAAGTAGATAAATAGTATACATCACGCAGTACTCCAAACATTCATTACTCCATACCCAGAAGGCATATAGATGTTCTGTTTGCACCAGGTCTAAAGTTCCAACAGGACGGGAGCCTACTTTTATTATTATTATTATTATTATTATTATTATTATTATTATTAATTTTTTAACCCCTTTCACCTATGTTTCCACCAATCTGTTCTTTGTATCTATGAGCTTGTTATTTGTTTTTTAGATTTTATACATAAAAAAGATCATGCAGTATTTGTCTTTCTCTGTCTAACTTATTTCACTTAACATAATGTCCTCAAGGTCCATCCATGTTGTTGCAAGCGGCAAGATTGCAAATGAGTAAGATTATTCAGCCATATCCAGTCAAAACCACAATGAGGGGCACCTACATGGCTCAGTCAGTTAGTTAAGTGTCAGACTCTTGATTTCGGCTCAGGCCATGATCTCACGGTTTCCTGAGTTCGAGCCCCCGCGTCAGGCTCTGCGCTGACTCATGAGCCTGCTTGGGAGTCTCTCCCTCTCTCTCTCTCTGCCCCTCCCCCCTGGTGTGCAAGTGCACATACATGCATTCTCCCCCCTTCTCTCAAAATAAATAAATAAATAAATAAATAAACATTGGGGAAAAAAAAAACCACAATGAGCTATCACCGCACCTCGCACCTGTCAGAACAGCAAAAATAAAAAACACCAAAATAGCAAGTGTTGGTGTGAATGTGCAGAAAAGGGAACCCTCGTGCACTGTAGGTGGGAACGTAAGCTGGGGAAGCCACTGGGGAAGAGGGTATGAAAACACTCATCAAAATGTTACATGCACCCCTATGTTTATAGCGGCATTATTTACAACAGCCAAGTTATGGAAGCAGCCCAAATGTCCATTGACAGACGAATGGATAAAGATGTGGTATATACATGCAATGGAACCTTATTTAGCCATAAAAAATGAGATCTTGCCGTCAGCAACAACATGGATGGAGCTAGAGAGTATAATGCTAAGTGAAATAAGGCAGTCAGAGAAGGACAAATACCATGTGACTTCATTCATATGTGGAATTTAAGAAACAAAACAAACAAGCAGAGGGAGGAAAAAAGAGACAGAGAGACAAAGTAAGAAATAGACTTTTAACTATAGAGGACAAGTTGATGGTTACCACAGGGGACGTGGGGGGAGGGTACGGGCGCAATAGATGAAGGGGATTAAGAGTACACATACTGGGACGCCTGGGTGGCTCAGTTGGTGAAGCATCCGACTGTTGATTTTGGCTCAGGTCATGATCCCAGGGTCATGGGTTCAGGCCCTGCACAGGGCTCTGTGCTAGCACAGGGCCTGCTTGGGATTCTCTCTCTCCCTCTCCCTCTGCCCCTCTCCTGCTAATGTGTTCTCTCTCTCTCAAAAAAAAAAATTGTTTTAATGAAAAAAAGAGTACACGTATCATGATGTGCACTGAGTAATGTAGAGAATTGTTGAATCACTATATTGTGCACCTGAAACTAATATAGCGCTGTGTTTTGACCATAGTAGAATCGAAATAAAATAAATAAAAATTAAAAGCGTAGAAATTTGCTGAAATATAGGGAGAAAAAGTGAAATGAGAGAAATAAAACACCAGTTAAATAAAGACAAGGAAGTAAAGAAGACAAACGAGGAAAAGTTGTCAGATGACAAGATAGAAAATAAAATAGAAAATCCAAATATATCGGTAATCACGCTAAACACAAATGGACTGATAATGGTGTAAGCAACACAATTTACAAGCTTACTCCTATACTCCCATATTAGGAAATTCATTATTTTCAAGCATATATGAAGCATTTATAAAAGTTAACTTCATATTAGGCTGTCAACCCCATCAACAAGTTTCAAAGTATGGTATCCAGTGTCACACACATCGTACTTTCCAACTATGACACATTCCAATTAGAGATGTTATAAAAAGACAACCAAAACATACATTTGGAAATTTAAAAACACACTCATGTCAAAGACAAATTATGATGGAAATTAGGAAATACGTAAAAGTAGATAATACTGAAAAGACCAAATACAAAATGACCAAACGTGTTAGATGCAGCTAACTTGGCTCTTGCATTAAAAACAAAAATGGAGGGGTGCCCGGGTGGCTCAGTCGGTTAAGCGGCTGACTTCAGCTCAGGTCATGATCTCGCGGTCCGTGAGTTTGAGGCCCGCGTCAGGCTCTGTGCTGACAGCTCAGAGCCTGGAGCCTGTTTCAGATTCTGTGTCTCCCTCTCTCTCTGCCCCTCCCCTGTTCATGCTCTGTCTCTCTCTGTCTCAAAAATAAATAAATATTAAAAAAAATTTTTTTTAATAAAAATAAAAAAAAATGGAAAGTGAAGAAACTAAAGGAGTTAGAAAAAGAATTTATATTGGGGCGCCTGGGTGGCGCAGTCGGTTAAGCGTCCGACTTCAGCCAGGTCACAATCTCGCGGTCCGTTGAGTTCGAGCCCCGCGTCAGGCTCTGGGCTGATGATGGCTCAGAGCCTGGAGCCTGTTTCCGATTCTGTGTCTCCCTCTCTCTCTGCCCCTCCCCCGTTCATGCTCTGTCTCTCTCTGTCCCAAAAATAAATAAACGTTGAAAAAAAAAATTAAAAAAAAAAAGAATTTATAAATTCAAGTCAGGATAATAGAAATAATTTTTAAAATACAAAAACAAATATCTGAAATAGAATGTAGCCAAGAGATCAATGTGGCTGCAGTGAAAAGAGACGGGAGCGTCACTGAAAATGAAGTCAGAGAAGTGAGAGAGGAAAGGGAACCGGATGATTCAGAGCCTTTTAGGTCTCAGTGAAGACTGTGGCTTCTATTCTGAAGGAGCTGGGAAATCATGGGAGGGTTTTAAAAAGAGTAGTGACATGAGCTGATTGACATCCTAATTTGAGACTGGACTAAAGGAAGGCAAAAAAAAAAATAAGGAGACCAGTCACGAGGTTACTACAATAATCCAGGGAGAGACAGTGGTGGTTTAATCCAAGTCAATGGCAGTGGGAATAGTTAGAAGTAGTCAAATCTAGGGGCGCCTGGGTGGCTCAGTCGGTTAAGCGTCTGACTTCGGCTCAGGTCATGATCTCAGGGCTTGTGGGTTTGAGCCCCGCATCAGGCTCTGTGCTGACAGCTCAGAGCCCGGAGCCTGTTTCAGATTCTGTGTCTCCCTCTCTCTCTGCCCCTCCCCTGCTTATGTTCTGTCTCTGTCTCTCAAAAATAAATAAATAAAAACATTTTAAAACAAGTAGTCAAATCTAGAATATATTTCAGGATTGGAGGTGATAAGATTTATTAATGGACAATATACGGGGTGTGAGAAAGAGGTCAAGAATATGGCAAGATATTTTGACCTGAGGACTGAGGTTGTTATTAATTAAGATGGGAAAGACTGTGGGAGGAGTTGACATGGAATGTAATATGAAGAGTGTGGTTTGGTACATATTAAATTCCAGTTGTTATCAGATATTCAAATTAGGGTATCAAGTATGCAGCTGGAAATCTAGGTTAGGATTCAGAAATATATTCTTTTTTTTCTTTTTTTTTTCATTTTTTTTTTTTTGAGAGAGGGAGAGACACAGAGAATGAATAGGGGAAGAGCAGAGAGAGAGGGAGACACAGAATCGGAAGCAGGCTCCAGACTCCAAGCTGTCAGCACAGAGCCCGAAGTGGGGCTTGAACCCACAAACAGTGAGATCATGACCTGAGCCAAAGTTGGACCCTCAACCGACTGACCACTCAGGCACCCCAGAAATACATCCTTTCTAACATGGCCAAGCCTTTACATATAACTTCAATATAAAGATTTGTGACTTAAATGACAATTTATAATAACACAGCAATTAATTATCCTCATTCCCTTCTATTTTAGTGTATATACTCCAGGATCACAGTGGATTCTCACACTGAGGGAATATTTAGCCTTTTAACTCTTCTGACACAGGATCCGAGACTTTAACTGGAACAGGGTGTTGAACTATGTTGCAAAACCTAGGTTTAGAAACAAGTTCTTAAAATTTTATCAATGGAAATTTTATGTTCCCACTTAGGTCGTTTTAACTGTTGGTTGAAATGGCACGTCCCAAGCTGGCAATTATTTTTGAAAATCTGAAATCTCTAAACACATTTTTTAAATCAATTAGCACTCAGTAAATTGGTGCAAGTTATAGTTTTATGGTTAGTTTTTTGTTTTTTGTTTTTTGTTTTTTAATTTAGATTCCATAGTTGTTTTCCTGCAAGGGGAGATTAAATACAATTGTTTTAAAATGCTTTCCCAGGGGCGCCTGGGTGGCGCAGTCGGTTAAGCGTCCGACTTCAGCCAGGTCGCGATCTCGCGGTCCGTGAGTTCGAGCCCCGCGTCAGGCTCTGGGCTGATGACTCGGAGCCTGGAGCCTGTTTCCGATTCTGTGTCTCCCTCTCTCTCTGCCCCTCCCCCGTTCATGCTCTGTCTCTCTCTGTCCCAAAAATAAATAAACATTGAAAAAAAAATGCTTTCCCAAATTAAAAAAATAAAAAACCAGACAATGCAAAAAACCTGTGACCAGTATAGGGCCTAACTATATTCAATGTTTTCTATTATTTACACTCAGTCTCCTTCCTCTCTTTAGCCTCTTTTGTAAAGGTAGTCAATGAAAAATTCTCCTACCCATTATCCTCTGCCTCCCATTTTGAAAAGATGAGGCCTCAACATTTTTTTCCCCTTTTGTGCCTGATGGTTCAACTTCAAAATATGATCAGAATTTGCCCTTTAGCCTTGACAGTCCCCGGAGCCCTAAATACTCTTCTAATTTCCCCCTCTCCTGTGAGGGCAAAATGACTTGTACAAGGGTCAGGATGTATTTCTAGACATCCGAAATTTTCCACGTGACTTTAAATGGAAGTCCTTAATTACTTGAAGCTTTGTCCAACTCTGCACCCAGTCAATTTTCTTCCTCATATTCTGACCTTCCCCCATAATTCAACTAGAGCCAGGCAGTAAAATCTGTTTATTCCTTTCATGAAGATACTCCTCCTTCTATCCATCTGGGGACTGCCTCCCTGTAACCTCTGGGAAATAGAATACTTTCTTGGCCCATTAACAAGACAATTAGATACTGACCTATATGTTTTGCCCTTTGGAAAGATTCCATCCAATGTTGCCTGTACTTGGAGTTTTCCAAAGTGGTCACATTCTCTTTAGTCAAAGTTAGGAGGGCTCGGTCATCTATGAAAACAAGAGGGAAGACCACAGTTTCAGACAGTAAACTAACAAAGTCAGGAACACGATAATCCAGCTGATCATAATAACAAGAAGCAGTAGTTCTATTGTTTCATAATCTAGGTTCTCTGCCATGAATGGAATTGTGACTAGCAGTTAGACAGTACATATTGTAGCAGGAAGGGAAACAAAAAGCAAATTTTACTTGAACTGCACCCTAGTCCTTCCCCTTGAGGAAGGCTTATGAAGAATGCATATGGCTTCCCACCACATTACCACTCATCACTGGCCCACAGTTTTGTCCATTATCAGGTCATGAGCATGAAGGGAAGCAGTAACCAGGGAAACTTGGGGTAGCACATGTACTTTATCCATGATCAAAATGTCTTTTCTACCTAGTCGCCAACTACATTCCTTGCTCCTATCTACGGTACATAAATACAGAAGAATAATGTATCTTCTTCTTTGTCTTGCCTGTGTCTTCATACCTTACTGACCAAAAAGTGTTTTTGTTAGTAAAGTCTTGGTTGTCTAATGTGGGTTATAAGCTTAGGAATCCCCCGGGCTTACACCAATGGGTTAACAAGGCATAAAGAAATACAAAAATCATAAAATGCTCACACCTGAGTTTGGGTAAACCAGATTGTCACTCCAAGAATAGGGAGGTACAAAGACACCCTGAGAATATGGAGGCACAAAGGTGCCAGGAATAGGGAGGTTCAAAGGCACCCCAAAATAGATAGGGGAGGCAGAGCCCCCAAAATAGAGAGGGAGAGGCAAAGGCCTAAAATAGGAATGGGTGCAAAGGTGCCCACTACACAGGTATATGAAATAAACAATAATAGATATTCAGGGTGGAAGCTCCCCCAATTTAGTACGATGGCAGAAAGCTGCTCTCACAGGAGGATAGGACCAGGTTAGGTAAACTGGTGAATTGAACTACGGGCCGCTGCGCTGCATGCAAAGCAGCCCGGAGCGGAGATGGTTAACAAAAGAAATGGTGTCTTGTCAACCCTGAGGTGACTCCCCCTATCGGTCTCGTCCCCAAGGCTGCCTGAGATAAACAGAGGTGCTGTTTCATGTCTGCTGTAAACAACCTTCCTCCCGACAGCCCGGTGCCCGGATTTTGTTTTGTATTAACCCAAACCCCAAACAATGTATATCTTCAAAACCCCCCTCTTCCTTCATGTCCCCACGTTAATGTTCCCAGTTTCCCTGTCTCTTTGTACACGTCCATCACGTTTGTAAGCCTTCTGATCTTAATAAAAACGAGGGCAAGGACCTTTATTCAGGGCTCTTGTCTTTTCCCGGACATTAGCCATCTCTCGCTTCAATCCTGCGTCCGCTCTTTTGCTGGCCAAAAGAGAACTTCAGACTTACAGTCTACGACAGTCTGATTCCACTGATTTCATCTACATTTTTACTAACACGCAAAACATACTCAAACATTGTCAACCTCGTGATTGTACCACTTACCTGCCGATAAGATCTCACTACCTGCACTGCATATAATTACTGAACCTATCCGTTTTCTTTTTCCGGTAAAATAGTCTCTCCTTCTGTTCCATACTATAGACAGGGCCTAGGGTGGGCACCATAGGCTATGCTACATTTTATATCAATAACTTTAACTAGTCATCCAGTGTATTTATTTAACCCATAACCAATCCACGTTACTTGAGTAAACTCCTCCCTGAAATTCAGATCCAGTATATTTATTTTAAGAGTTATAAGGGAAAACACAAACGCTTACTCATCAGTCTTCAGTCAAAGAAAAATAATACTTGTCCCAGAGACTTGACGAGTGACCAGATTAAAGCGGGAGCCAGGAGACATCAGAGAAGGAGACAGACGAAAGCTATTTTGGTGAAAGCATTGACAGGCCTGGACAATGGAGACGATGTGCATGTGTGGGCAAAGGACAAGGACGAGTTAAAGATGATTTCCAGGTTTCTATCTCGTGTGATGAGGTGCACTGTGGACTGTTATCTCTCAGTCCCCAAACAATACTGAAACTCAGTTATGCCCAGCGTGCTTTGTAGGCCCCAAATTCTGAATTTCAGCAGCCTCGTGTCTGTTTGTGTTCACATCCCAGCATGCTTGATCACAAAATGCACCCCCATTCATATGTAAGCTCAAAAACTCAATATTGCCAATAATTCTCCCAGTCTCTAACCCTGTGTTTCAGATGATGCCCCTTATTTAAGACTTGCCTATCTTCAAGATACCTCTGGTCATCCATAAGATGCCTTAGACTCAACATATTAATATCAACGGCCAACCTCAGAAAACATGAACGGCTGGGCAGGGGGCAGGCGCGGAATGATAATCCAGGATCTCCATCTTCAGAATGCTGTGACTACCAGTGTGTCTTTGTGTAATCACCAAATTTTAAAAAATAGCAATAGCAACAAGGCTTCCCAGTAAATTATGTCCCTTGTCATTGCAGCTATCAGTAAGCAGAACCGTCAACCTTAGTTCAATGAAGCAAGGGAGAAAATAACCTCTTTCAAACAGCCTTTTATCACTACATCAGGAAACGTTGAAAGTGTTGAGCCACAAAAAATAACTACTTTTATGTTCAAATTATTTACCTAGCACTTCACTGCCAAAAAAGGGGGCTATGTTAAACCACTTCTCACATACCCTCTAGATGTGCTCTATTATACATAGCTAAATGCTGACCAAAGAAGCATATAAAATTTTCAGTGTTTGTTAAATGGGAAGATGTTCCTTTGCACATAGCTTGTAAAACAATCTAGCCTTTTAAATGTCAATACAATAGCCACTAGTGACATGTGGCTACTGAGCCCTCGAAATGTGACAAGTCTATGAAAAAGGAATGTAAAATATCTTGTCATTTTTATATTGAGTGTAAGTTTTAGATGATACTAGTTTGGACAGACTGGGTTCGATAAAATATATTACTAAATATAATAATACATATATATAATATAATATTACTACATAATTTCCATTTACCTCTTTTAACACGGTTTCTAAAAAATTTCGAATTACATAGGAAGCTCACATTATATTTCTATCGGACATTGCTATTCTATACTATGTTAGAGCATATATCAGATAACAATTTTAGAATGCCCTTTAACTGTCAGTTGTCTTCTTGAATATCACTTTTTCCAAACTAAATTACTGTGACATACAGTTAGTCTGCCTTTCTCAGTATGTCCTAACCAATTTCTCAGTTAACTAGGGAATGTGTTTAAAGGAAAATAAAATTCTCTGTTACATGTTTTCATATTTCCAAACATGATATAGGTAACTCTTATTAGATTCCAACTGGCATCATGAGTGTTCATCAACATACAAAAAAAACAGGTAACTTAGGCAAATGGTGGAAACCCAGGGGAGATACTCCATCTTTTCATTTAGTGCTATATTTTTCCTCCTTTTCAATTAGCACAAGCAATCTTTTTGATATAGTGGCAGCACAACGTGACTATATATGCTAAGTGATGTTGCGAATTCAGGCTGTGAGATTTCCCTTGGAGATTAAATTACCTTTGAAATTCTCCAGCTGAAGCAGCATGAATTTATCTTCTACTTTGTTTTTGGCCTGGAATCCTTAGTGATGCAATTTCTTCCTAAGGAAAATGCATCGAAATGACTCTCTGGTTCTCTGAGCTTTGCTTAAGCCCAATATCCACAAAGATGATGAATATTTTTGGCGGGGGTGGGGAGGGGGGGGCTTGGTGAACTGCCCTGCCATTCATCTAGCTGTCTTCAGGAATTACAGGCAGAAAGGGATTAGAATTACTAGTGACTTCTTTCCTTGATGTCAGGCAGAGCAAACTGTCCTAAACAAAGACTGGAGTTCTGTTTTGAAGCTGGGATTTTTGTTCAGGTTGTTAACGTTTGTGGCTAAAGATTTTCTATCGGGCTCATAAAATTTATAGATACTCTGGCCAGGTGCATCATTCCTATATACTCCTCTCCTCGCATTTCCTCTGATGAATCCCACTCTCGTAGACAAACACCGGATGTGCGATATGTTGAGTATCCTGAGGAAAAATGAAAAGTTCCATTCATCCATTAATTATCTAGACATTTGATTCCCTCAACTATTACCATTTACTCGTCCATCTAGAAATTTCTAGACAATGGATAAAAGTGTCCAGTTTTCACTTATTAACTTGGCCTCATCTCGATTCAGTCATTTTATAAGCTCTAACTCATCATAAGGTTGTGATGAATTGCCCCCCCCCCTTTTGTAATAGAGGGAAAATTAGAACATTAACAGAGTCTATAGTTTCAGACTTAACACAATTCCATATCAGTATCAGAACCTGCACATCCACCTAAAAGCAAAATGTACACTTCAAACCCAGATGGGGTAGGCTAAATGCCCCATGGGTGATTCCAGCGGAATACAGTGCATAACGTTTCTGAAGAATGCATATTAAATATGAGCAGTTATAAGACTTTGAGTAGGATGTAGTATGCTTGTGCAAATGCAAGTAAGATCATATTTGAAGGAGGTTTCCTAAGATTAGAATAAAGCTAAAACGGATTCGAGGTTAAAATATTCCAATAACACTTGAAACTTGTAGTCTTTCGGGTATTCATCCAAAATCGTGAGCATGTTTCTTTCTTCTGTGTTTGCAATGGTTGAGGTTCATTTACTTCAAAAGTTCTCAAATTTACTCTAGGCACAGGGTCTTGGGCCCCAGGGCCAGCAAACTTTTTCCGTAAAGGGCAGACTCTAATCGGTGTTTGTTACTTTGCTGGCCACAGGATCTCTGTTGCAACTATTCACCTCTGCCACTGTAGCACAAGCAGTCATAGTATGTAAATCAATGGGCGTGGCTGCGTTCCAATAAAACTTTAGAAAAACAGATGATAGGCTGAATTTGGACTATAGTTCGTGGTTTGTTAACCCATTCCATTCCAATGAAATCTCACATCAAATCCCAGTGGCTGGTAATGGTTATGAATTAAAGTTCAAAAACACAGGTTAAGTCAGAAATACCACATTATCTTCCAAAGAAAACCTTTTATAACACCACTCAGTGGCAAGTTTTATCTGAGTACTTCTTTTTTTTTTTTATGTTTATTTTTGAGACAGAGAGAGACAGAGCATGAGTGGGGGAAGGGAGAGGAAGAGGGAGACCCAGATTCCGAAGCAGGCTCCAGGCTCTGAGCTGTCACCACAGAGCCCCATGCGGGGCTCGAACTCAGGGATCCTGAGATCATGGCCCGAACTGAAGTCAGACGCTCAACCGACTGAGCCACCCAGTGGCCCCCCATCTGAGTAATTCTTGGAGCTATCCCTCCCTCTTCCCTAGGATCTTACGTAGCAGCAACACAAAGCAGTGGGTTGGGGTATGTGGGCTCCATTGTCTGTATGTTATCTGTTTAGACATGTTACCACTCTAACCTCCATCAACAGGCTTCTTCAGTCCTGACTCGGTGCTGCTTGCGGCCATGCTTGAAGCATGGGTGATTGATGGATATACTACAAACTTTAACTGGAGTCCCAGGCAGACATGACTTAACGATGGCTTGCCACATACTGGGGGTGCTTCCGCGGTTCTTGTTTATATTTTGGAAACCACTTTATTGAGTTATGGACATGTAAAAAGCTGTACATATGTCATGTATACAAGTCTAATTTAGGGATAAGTATACGTTCATAAAACCATTACGGCCATTATGGTCATAAACACATTCATTCCCTCCCAAAGTTTCCTCCTGTCCCCTTTATTATTGTTATTTGCATGTGTGTGTGGTAAGAACATTTAACATACGATCTGCTCTCTTAGCAAATTTTAAGTATACAATAGGGTTTTGTTAGCTATAGGCTCTACGCTGTATTACAGATCTCCAGTGTATTACAGATGTATTACAGTTACAGATCTCCAGTGTATTACAGATGTATTACAGTGTACAACAGATCTTTAACGTGTATAACTGAAACGTTGTACCCTTCCCTCCACATTTCCCCTTCCCCACAGCCGCTGGCTTCAAGGGTTCTGAACCTAGGGTTTGACTGCAGGCAGGGCAAACAGACCGTTGTGTTTTTCCTATCTTCTGGAAATCTTGCCTTTCTGCCATATTATTTTCAATATTGTTCTCTCCAGTGTACTACTCCCTTTCCCCAGCAAACCTTCTGCAAATGGATCAGGGTTTTATTTAAGAACTGGGGCTCCAGGTTATTTCTGCTTTAAATCCTTGAGGAAATCTGCTTAAAAAGTAAATGCACTATGAAGCAGTGACAAACAATGTAATTTTTCCTAAAGGCTTCATTTTTTTTTTTCAGAGAAGTTTTAGGTTCACAATGATATTGAGAGGAAGGTACAGGGATTTCCCCAAAACACCATGTCCCATGCATAGCCTTGCCCATCATCAATACCACTCAGGAGGGTACTGTTTTTTTTAACTAAGCATAAACCTACATCAACACATCACAATCACCTAAAGTCCATAATTTGCCATAGGGTTCATTCTTAGTGTCGTACGTTCCATGGATTACAACAAATGTTTAATGGCCTATAACCATCATTGTAATACCATATAGGGTGTTTGCCCCGCCCTACAAATCCTCTGTGTGCTACCTGGAAACCACTCATCTTTTTATTGTCTCCGTAGTTTTGCCTTTTCTAGAATTCCTTATAGTAGGAATCGCATGGTATGGAACCTTTCAAGTGGACTTCTTTCACTTAGTAATATTCATGTAAGGTACCTCTATGTCTTTTCATCGATTGATAGCTCATTTTTTAGCACCAAATAATGTTTCATCATCTGGACATACCATGGTGTATTTACCCATTCACCTACTAAAAGACATCTTGGTTGTTTCCAAATTGGGTGACTATGAATAAAGCTGCCATAAACATCCATGTGCAGGTTTTATGTGAACATAAGTCTTCAACTCCTTCGGGTAAATACCAAGGAGAACAATGGCTAGATTGTATGGTAAGAGTATGTTTAGTTCTGTAAGACACTACCAGACTGTCTTCCACAGGGTTGTGCCATTAAGGCTCAAGAAAAGCAAGTTAAGTTAGAAAACACATTCTTCCAGGTTCCTGAAAGTTTACATTTCTCCTCAGTTTCCTGAAATCAGCATCAATCTTCTCCATTCTGGAGGCGGAACCAATGTGCTCAGTTAAAACATAACGTATGTCAAAAGTGCACATTTTCTCCGGCCATTCAGTTTTCTTTCTCTACTTCATTTGTTCATTCATTTAATTTTGTCTGGGCTAGAGGATCTAGATTTTTGAGACAAAGGGCAAGTGGAGAATAATATAGGGATAATGTGTACAGTAAAAGAAGCCTCAAGAATGGGACTCGGGTACCCCAACATTTAAGAGGAGACTGGAGGAAAAGGACCTTGCACGAGCTCATGCTAAGCAGTAGCCAGGAACAAATGCAAGAAGTCAAATTATTAACAGCAGCAAGTACAACAGAGAGGTCAAGTCAGTGGAGCATTATCCACCAGGAGTCACAACTAAAAAAGCAATACATAGTGTCTTCGAAGAATCTGTCAGAGTTCAATCATGAAAACAGAAAATGAGAGGCTTATGCAATTATTGGAAGCCTGGGGCAGAAAAGACCAAGAGAGCCACAGCTGATTTTCAGGAAATCTAGAAGAATAGAGGTTATGGGAACCCTGCCACCAATACCTTCAGCTGCCTTCAACCCCAGAGAAAATGACCTGTAGGCTGTCAATAGATTGGAATATATTGTGCATTTGAACATAGCCACGTTACGTTAATTAGAGTGTGGGTCCATATTTCCTTATTGGATTTTCTTGCTTATAACATTATTAATCCACAAACACAATGTTACTTTTGCTGCTTTGATTCTCAAAGCACTAAACTATTTGCATATCATGATTATTTTGATTATTTAGCGACCTGCTTTTCAATGCATTTTTAATAAGTAGGAAACTTCTCATTCCAATATAAATTATGGAACTCACAGCTAAAACTGTCTTTCAGTCAGATTGTGATATTGTAGTTCATAAAAACGGTGTCATTTTCACAAAATTGGATCTGTGGTTATGTTTAGATTCTTCATTAGTTCTTTCAAAGTATATATTTATATGGATAACACCAAGTTAACCTAATAACGTTGAGGACTAGTGAAAGTCTCTTAATTTATGTAGGCTATTAAGTGGGAAAATAATTCAAACTGAATTTTAAAGATTGGAGACTTTATTGGGAAACTTTATTCAGAAAAATCCTTGACTTAAAACAAAAAGGAGTTGATATGAAATTAAACCTGTTGGCGGAGACCCCACAGAATGAGTTGAGAACCTGAGCAGTTGTATAAATTTAATTGCAAGATATAACGTGAATCTATAGAAGATAAATCGTCATACAGAAGCCAACTAAACCATAAAAGAACATTAGGTTTCATTTGATAATTGTAAGTGATTTTATGCCATTTAAGTTTCAAACTGATTTTGTTAATTTTTACTTAATTCCGCTCAGTATGTATGGCAAATGTTCAATATCTCCTTTGTTCTGGCTAATCCAGCCTGTCTTTGCTGCCTAAGAAATCCGACAGCTCAATAGAGAAAAAAAAAGTGTGCATCAAATTCCTAATGAGTGCAATTTACATTATAAGGAGGAACAATCACACTCAGCACTTTCTTTCTTTGGAAATGACTTGGGAATTCCTTAGAAAGATCCAGTGGTTTCAAAAACACGCAATACATCACTATCTAGGCTTGTAAAGAAATAAAAGTAAAAGGGCTCCTGGCTCTTCTGCAACCACAGTTCCAATAAAATCCCAAGTTATCTTTGGCCCTGAAATTCAGGATTCCTATACATGCTAGTAAGTGTTAAATATCTCTTTTCTTTTTTTTTTTTAATTGTTTAATGTTCATTTTTATTATTTATTTTTGAGAGAGAGAAAGAGCACGTGCACGCGTGTGCGCGCGAGTGGCGGAGGGGGAGGGGCGGAGGGGGAGGGGCAGAGAGAGAGGGAGACACAGGATCGCAGGCAGGCTCCAGGCTCTGACCTGTCAGCACAGAGCCCGACGTGGGGCTCGAACCCAGGAACTATGAGATCATGACCTGAAGTTGGTCACTTAACTGACTGAGCCACTCAGGTCCCCCTCTTTTCTATGTATTCTTACTGCTATTTTAAAAATTCATGTGATAATTGGAAAGATATTGCACATATATGATGATAGAGTTTCATTTATGAGAATCCTTGGCATTCTATTAAGAAGCGTGACATTTTTATTTTATTAGTTTGCTAATTTCTCTGACGTGCAATCCCTATTACTTCTGTTTTTCCTCTTGAGTTCTTCATCCCCGGTTACTCTAACAAGATTCTCACATAAGTGCAACTATGTCAGAATCGCAGCCCCCTCTCCCCATTTAGTTGCAACAGTAATTGTTAATAGACTATGTAAACAAATTTCCTTCATGAGCAAACCCGCAAAGACAGTCTTGATCTGTTACGCTTTGGACGAGACCATCCACTTAAAGAGAATTGAATGACTTAATTCAGTATTGCTATTTCTGAACATGCCAGGCCATTCTTTTTCACCGGCAGGTGTTTGACTTGTCTATTCACAATGCACAGGTGGTTCTTACCCCAGATATAGCTCCACGGCTCATCCTCACTTGTTTAAGTCTTTGCTTAAATGTAACCTTCTCAGGAAGGCCTACATCAACAACTTTTTTAAAAAATATCCCAACACCCTCTTCTCTATAATCCCAATATCCTTTACCCTGCTCTATTTGTTTTTCTTCTCTGAAATATACACCCAGAAAGGCAGAGATTTTTGTTCGTATTATTTGTCAAGGCATCATTGGCACCTAAAACGTCTGACACATAATATTTGCTCAATGACTGTTTGTTATAAAATGATTGATTTCTGGGGGCGCCTGGGTGGTTCAGTCGGTTAAGCGTCCACCTTCGGTTCATGTCATGATCTCGTAGTTTGTGAGTTCCAGCCCCGCGTCAGGCTCTGTGCTGACAGCTCAGAGCCTGGAGCCTGCTTCTTGGATTCTGTGTCTCCCTCTCTCTCTGCCCCTTCCCAACTCACGCTCTCTTTGTCTCTCTCTCAAAAATAAACGTTAAAAAAATAATTTAAAAAATGATTGATTTCTGCCCTGGAAGTGTGGCCTGATGTCTATGAATACAAAAATCTATATCCCATTTAATAATTCCTTATGCTCAACAGTGGTCACAGTTCTCAATTACACAAGATCTATAGTTTAGCCAACTTTTTTCTGTTTTAGGTAAATAAAAAATTAACTCTGTGTCTTTTCTTATGGTATTCTCCCAGCTTAATAATATTATTCTTCCACATCTACCATTAACCAGTTACTTTTAATTTACTCTCGATGCAATTTCCTTTAGACATGTAAGCTATGTAAGTCCAAAGAAAACAATTCACTAAACTCGAGAAAGAGATAAGTACTATTATGTGTGTTAATTTTTTCCCTTTTATTTCCACAACGGTAACATTTTGACAATAATATGACAATAACTCCTTTTGGTATCTAATATATAACACAAATGCACAGGTTTGGAATATTGCTCAACAAAGGTAGCCTGAAAATCCTCTCATGACAGATATCCGGAAATACTAAACAGAATATGACAATTTTATAAACAATGCATAACTGAATTTATAAGAAAAAATGGAAATCTCCTGTGATAAAAATGAATAGGGGATTTAAAAAAATAACAGAAAGAGCTGAGTTCATCAAAGAAAGCAGAAACCATTATTTAAAATAAAGGTAATTTGGGGCGCCTGGGTGGCTCAGTCAGTTAAGCATCAAACTTTGGCTCAGCTCATGATCTCAAGATTCATGAGTTCGAGCCCCGCGTCGGGCTCTGTGCTGACAGCTCAGAGCCTGGAGCCTGCTTGGGATTCTGTGTCTCCCTCTCTCTCTGCCCCTCGCCTGATTGCTCTCTCTCTCTCTCTCTCTCTCTCTCTCTCAAAAATGAATAAACGTTAAGAACATTTTAAATACTGGTAATTAATTTAATGAGGATATTGGTTACATAAACAATGATAGAGCTGAATGACAGGTAGTGTACAGAAAACTACTTGCACCCTAATTTTATGGCTGAGGTAATGGAGGCAAGAGGAGAAGTGAATTGGGGCACCTGGGCGGCTAAGTCAGATGAGGGGCCAACTCTTGTTCCGCTCAGGTCTTGATCTCATGGTTTCTGAGATTGAGCCCTGCTTCGGGCTCTGCACTGACAGTATGGAGCCTGCTTGGGATTCTCTCTGTCCCTCTCTCTCTGCCCCCTCGTTCACACACACACTCTCTCTCTCTCAAAATAAATATATAAGCATTTTTTTTAAAAAGAATAGAAGTGAATTGACTGAGTTCTCAGAGTTAGTAAGTGGTGGAAACAGAACGCATACCAGGAAGTTTGGAAAACAACAGAATTATTTCTTTAAATTGAAAACATGCAATCATTAAAATTAAAAATTCATCAAACACAGATGAACAGAAAATATTGAACAGGAAGCTACATATGATTCAGTTACCCAAAGCACATAATGGAGGGAAACGAGTAAACTAACAAGAGATATGGGGGAGAAAAATCAGAAAATTAACACATTTCTAATCAAAGCCTAGAAGTAGAGACTAGAAAGAATGAATCATATTTTTCCCTGAATTGATAAAATAAACAATTGTTTGGAGGGAAGAACAAAATATTTAATCCTCCTAGGACACATAAAAATAAATCCACATTTAACATGATATAACACACCAAAAACAAAAGAAAAACTGAAATGCAACTGGAAAAAATACAGCTTATCTACAAAAGAGTGATAAGCCAATAGTAGCTATTTCAACGGCACTGAGTGTCAGAGAACGGTGACTGATTATAGAAAATAAAGCTTTCAAGTGGTGAAGGAAAATAACTGCCTTCCGAAAATTCTACAACCAGCTAAGATATTATTCAACAATGAAGGTAAAAAGAACATTTTTAGGAAAACACGCACCCGCGTGCACACACACACTCACACACACACACACACACACACACACACACAA
This sequence comes from Prionailurus viverrinus, assembly GCF_022837055.1. Lineage (NCBI taxonomy): Eukaryota > Metazoa > Chordata > Mammalia > Carnivora > Felidae > Prionailurus > Prionailurus viverrinus. The sequence goes on along the minus strand of NC_062579.1, from coordinate 113,472,498 downwards.
CTTCCTTGTTAATTATATGTTTAGCATAACAAATTGTCCTTCTTTGTCTTATTTAATATTTTGGAGGCTTAGGGCACCTGGGTTGCTCCATCGGTTAAGCGTCAGACTTCCACTTAGGTCATGGTCTCACGGTGGGCGGGTTCAAGCCCCGCATCAGGCTCTGTGCTGACAGCTCAGAACCTGGAGCCCACTTTGGATTCTGTGTCTCCCTGTCTCTCTGCCCCTCCCTCTCTCTCTCTCTCTCTCTCTCTTTCCCCAAAATAAATAATAAAAACATTAAATAAATTTTTTTAGTATTTCAGGGGCTTGAATTACACTAACTTTAATATTAAGATATTAAGACTTGATTTTTTTGTTTCTATTTACCTGGTATATATTTGCCCATTTTCTAATTGAGGTCTGGTTGGCTTAAAACACCATATCAGGGGGCGCCTGGGTGGCGCAGTCGGTTAAGTGTCCGACTTCAGCCAGGTCACGATCTCGCAGTCTGTGAGTTCGAGCCCCGCGTCGGGCTCTGGGCTGATGGCTCAGAGCCTGGAGCCTGTTTCCGATCCTGTGTCTCCCTCTCTCTCTGCCCCTCCCCCGTTCATGCTCTGTCTCTCTGTCCCCAAAATAAATAAACGTTGAAAAAAATTTTTTTTCTTAAAAAAAAAAACACCATATCAGTTTCAGGTATACAACATAATGATTCAATATTTGTATATACTACATGATGAACACTACAGTAAGTCTAGTTACCACCAGTCACCATACAAAGTAACAAAAAATTTTTCCTTGTGACGAGAACTTTCAAGATCTTACTGTCTCATATTTGCCCATTATTTTAGTTTAACCTTTTAAATCATATTTTTTAAATATATCTTATGTACATTATGGAGTTGGGTTGATTTCACGATATAATGTAAATTTCTCTTTTAACAAGTGGATTTAGCCCAATTAAATTTAATGATATGGCAGGTATGTTTGGTATTTGTTCTCTCTTTTGAATGTGCGTCTTATGATATGGCCTCTTTTTTTTTTTAACTGCAGTCTTCTAATTGGAAGTTACATGTTATTTTAATGATGATTTTAATAATTAAACCTTCATATAATACCCTCACCACACCACGTAAGTAAGAGAGAAGACTCAATATCAAAAACACGTCACTTCTGCTTAGAGGATTGTAAATTCATTAATTTAACACCAGCTCAATAAAAGTATACATGGGTTGGGGGGGGGAGCAGGGGGAACTAGACAAGCTGATTCTATTGTTTGTATCCAAAACTAAAACAGCAAATATGTATGGTACAATCCTAAAAAGGGATATCAATGAGGGGAAATTAACCCTACCAGATAATAAAACATTACATAAAGCTTCAATGATGTAAATAATATAGAGGACATATAAATAGAACAATGAAATAAAATACCAGTTCCAGAAATACACAGATATATATGGGGATGACATCATATGTCAATTTGGGAAAGGACTTTTTAGTAAATGGTTTTGAAATAGCTATGCAGCCATATGAAGAAAAAAATATATCCTTGAATCCACTTCTCCTATCAAATGCCATGATAAACTCCACATGTGCCAAATATTTTTTGAGAACATAAAAGTAATTGGAAAAAGGTGGCAAATTTCTCTACAACCTCAGGTTGGAGAAAACGTTTCTAATGGCTCTGAATTCAGGAGTCATCAAAGATTGATGAAGTAGAGCAGGAATATATAAAAAAAAAAACTCCATTATTGTCCGTGTAGAAAAAAGTCGATATCAAATAATAATGACATATTTGGAAATAACTTGAAAATCAAATTACACACAAAGGCCTCGTCTCCCTAAAGTAATATTAAAGAAACTGATAATCCAATAAAAATGATCAAAGAATATGAACAAACAGATCACATTAATTACAAATTGCCATTAAACATCTAAAAGGTGCTCAGTGTCACTCAAAATAAGATAAATACAAATTAAGAAATTAAAATTTTGTTGAGATAGCATATTTCGCCTATGAGATTGGTAAATAATCTGAAAGTCTGACAGTTCTGTGAGCAACTTGTAAATGCCTATTAAAATTACCAATGCATTTACCCTCTGATGAAGCAATCTTTCCTCTGGGAATTTATTCTATACACATCCATGCATGAATTAAATATCAGAAAAGTGTAAGTTTATTCATTGCTGCATTAGTTTACAAGGAAGAAAATAAGAAACACTCCAAGAGTCCATCCATAAGGAATAGTTAAATAAATTGTGGTACAATCACACGATGGAGTACTCATCAGCAATTAGAAAAACAGAATGAGAGTTCTCTATATACCTATATGGAAACATCTCCAGTATACAATGTGAGATTAAAAAAGAAAAAGCAAAGTCCAATAGCACAGTATGTTACCATCTTCAAAATAGAAAATAAGAAAAATAATATATGTTCATATTTGCTTATTTTTGTCCAATAAATCTCTGCAAGGATAGACAAGAAACTGATAAAAGTAGTGACCAGTGTGTGTATACAGAAAAATGAGATTTTTATTGAATAACTGTTACGCTGTTTCGTTGACTAAATAGTTAAAAGAATTAAAAAGGTATAAACATACAATAAAAAGGGAGAGAAGGTTGGGGTGCCTGGGTGGCTCAGTCAGTTAAGTGTCCCACTCTCAATTTGGGCTCAGGTCATGATCTCATGACCTTGTGGGATCAAACCTCATTGGGCTCTGAGCTGAGCGTGTAGCCTTCTTGAGATTCTCTCTCCCTCCTTCTCTCTCTGCCCCTCCCTCACTCGTGTGTGGGCACTCTCTCTCTCTGTCACTCTCTCTAAATAAATAAATAAATAAACAAACATTTTTTAGAAAAGGGAGAGGAGACAATACAATTTTGAAAGTCGGAGGGGCGCCTGGTGGCTCAGTGGATTTGCGACCAACTTTGGCTCAGATCATGATCTTGCGGTTCCTGAGTTCGAGCCCCGCGGCGGGCTCTGTGCCGACAGCTCAGATCCTGGAGCCTGCTTCAGAGTCTGTGTCTCCCTCTCTGTCTGCCCCTCCCCCATTCATACTCTGTCTCTGTCTCTCTGTCTCTGTCTCTCTCTGAAAAATAAATAAACAATAAAAAATATTTTAAAACATTTTAAAAAAGAAAGTTGGAAACCATACAGGATGGGAATAGCTGATTTCAGGTAGCAGCAGTTCAGAAAGCCAAGAAGTCAGCTCATTTAGGCCCCAGAACCCCAGAATGATTTAGAATTAAAAGTAAATGAGTGGAACTAAAAACCTGAAAATTAATTAAAAGTCAGAAGGTCCTCATACCCATCCCACAAAAAGTAGGTGACTAAACCCCCATAACCCAGCAGAAGAGTTTATTCTCTGGAGATGCTACAGCAAAGAGTGGCTAACACCAGGCACAAGTGATACTTGGGCACTGTACTAAAAACGGGAAAGTGAGTACAGAATGGTGATGGGAAGAAGGAAGAAGAGAAGAAAGAGGTCAAAGAGGTAGAGAAGGAGAACTAACATTCACTGAGTAATTGCTATGTGCCAAAGGCGATTATAACATTTAGTTGCGTCAGCTCGTTAAATATACACAACCACTCTGTGAAGTATGTATTATAACGTTCTCCTCATCACATATGAAGAAACTGTGATATGGTAAGCTTGAGTCATTTGACTAAGGATGCAGACTCATTAAGTGACAAAGCTGGGGACGAAACAGTCACTTTCAGAGGCCATACCTTTATTTTTTTATGATTTTTTTATTTTTTTTAATGTTCTATTTATTTTTGAAAGAGAGACAAAGTGCGAGCAGGGGAGGGGGCAGAGAGAGGGAGACCCGGAATCTGAAGCAGGCTCCAGCCTCCGAGCTGTCAGCACAGAGCCGGAAGGAACGCGGGCTGGAACTCTTGAACAGTGAGCTCTTGACCTGAGCTGAAGTCAGACCCTTGACCCACTGAGCCCCCCCAGGCGCCCCCCAGAGGCCATACCTTTAAACACCACCCATCTTAAAAGGTAAAAAATGACTTTCCATGTGGTTTGCCAGAAAACTCACAGCTGAGCATATATGCCGCTACCCCACCCATCCACTGCCACTGCCACTGCCACTTGTGTGATGGCCCACAATTCCTCTGGAGAATGAGATCATGCCAAAAGACCAATTAGACTCTAGCGACGATGAGTCTTGCAATGAACTGCTTCAGCTCCACTCACGCACACAGAACACACTCCTCCAAATCATTTTACAAGGTTGGACCAAACCTCTTATCAAGACAGACAAGACCCAGATGAAGAACAAAAATTATAAGCAAATCTCGATCGTAAGTACAGACCTAAAACACTAAATATTAACAAAGTGATTCCATCAATGTATAAAAAATGATATATTGTGACCAAGCAGATCTGACCCAAGGAATACAAAGATGACTTAACAAAAGGAAACCTACTGATTTAATTTTATGCATTACCATGTTAAAGGAGAAAAAAACTTTGAAATGTATCAATAGATGATTGATTTTGTAAAAAGTAACATCAAATTAAGAATGGAAAGGAAAGAAGATCCTTAACCTAATAAAGGGTATTTACCAAAATCTATAGTGAACACTGTATCTTCATGGTGCAACTTATAGGAACATTCCCTTCTAAACTAGGAATGAGAGAAGGAAGTCTAATATTATCATTATCAACCTAATACTGGAGATCTTAGATAACATAAAACAGGAAAAAAATATATTAGAATTAGAAAGGAAGAAGCAAAGCCCTCATCTTCTACAAAGGCTAATGTAGTTTTTATTAGCCTAATGTTTTTATTAGGCTTATTAGCTATTATCAATTTATGTGAATTTGTAAATAACACAACAAAACCACCTATTGTTGGTAAATACATAATATATAGTAAAATCTTAAAGCTTGGCGTCGGGATGATATTCAACTTCTCCATGAAGAGAAGAGAAAAAATGATCCGGGTTAGTTAATTTCTTTGAAAGATCTGATACAGTGACGAGCACCGGGTGTTGTATGGAAGTGTTGAATCACTATATTGCACACCTGAAACTAGTATTACACTGTATGCTAACAAACTAGAACTTAAATTAAACCTTAAAAAAATAAATACTCTTTAAATAGAAACAAATAAAATAAATAAATAAAAAAGCCTGATACAAATAAGACAAAAATTACTACCCCTTAAATCTGAATGAGGATCATATTTGCTTTTTTACTTTTGCTCTCCATCTGAAATATTTTCTAAATTAGAAATTTAAAAAAAAAACCTAAAAATTAAAAAACTAAAAATTCAAACAGGGCCCTCGAGTAGCTCAGTCAGTTAAGCATCCAACTCTTGGTTTCTGCTCACGTCACGATATCATGGTTTTGTGAGTTCAAGCCCCGCATAGGACTGTGCACTGGCAGCCCGGAGCCTGCTCGGGATTCTCTGTCTCCTCTCTGTCTGACCCTCCCCCACTTGCATTGTCTCTGTCTCTCTCAAAATAAATAAATAAACTTTGAAAAAATTAAAATGAAAAAATAAAACATGCAGTCAATTCAATTGACTGAGTCCAAGATTAATCAATATAGGAGGAAATATAAATGCTAAACAAAACATCAGTTAGAGAATTGATTCCCTGTTGACTTGTAGGCTTGTCAAAATTACTAAATGGCTATCATAAGCAAGGATTTTGCATATTTTAATAAGCTATAAGTAACATCTCATAAACAGTCTCATTAGAAGAGCTTTGGAATAATCTTCCATTAGAATAAAAGGTTTATCAATGGTTATCTTTTATAAGGTCAAAGGGAGAAAAAAAATGGACACATTTTCCTCTACCTACAGTACTGCTTTATAAAATGGTTTAACTTTAGGATAATAAAAGAGCCTTAACTGAGAAGAAGGCAACTGCAGACAAATGCAGACTGATCCCATAAAATGAGCAAGTAGACTTGCAACTACAAAGGAATTCAGGATCCTACATATTAGGTTGTCTTAGTAAACTTCATCCAGCGAAACATCCTGATAACACAGGAGTGGTAAAGAAAAGCATTATTATTTCCTTTTGCATTAGTAATATTAACTGTGTATAGACTGGGAAAGACTCAGCAGGGGCCTTTTTTCCAGTGAGTCAAGTTTCCAAAGGCCAACCAAAGGTGCCTCTGACAGAGGAGTTGACACTTATAAATCAGCATTGCTTTTTAGAAATTCTCTACTTCTGTGGAAATTCATTTATTCATTCACAGAAAAAAAAACATTTATTGGTTGCCAACTCTTGGTAATAAGTCAGACACATTCCCTTCTGGATTATTTATTTATTGCTGTGAAACATTAATAGCTTAAAACAATAAGTTTTTATTATCTCTAATTGTTTCTTTAAGTCTGAAATTCCAGTAGTAGTTCACAGGGCAGTTTTGGTTCCATTTCTAAATCAGATGTCTTTCAGAGCTGCAGTCATCCGAAGGCTTGACTGTGGCCGGGAGATAAGTTTTCAAGGTTGCCCACTTACATGGCTGGCAAGTTGGTGTTGGCTGAGAAAAGGAGAAAACTCTTTCTGTCTATATGGGCCCCTCCATGGGGCTATTTGAGTGTTCTTCTAACATGGAAGCTGGCTTTCCCCATAGCAAGTGAAAAGAGACCAATGTGGAAGCCACATTGCTTTTTATGACAGCCTTGGAAGTCATAAATGGCCACCTTTCCATATTCTATTGGTTACAGAGAATCAGTCCCGATTCACTTGGGAGAGTACAACACAGGGGCACAAATACAAGAAGCAAGGATCATTGGGAGCCATACTGAAGGTTGGTTTCTATACCTTCTTTCCAAACAGCTCATATCATATAATACCAATACAGTAGGGTAAGTGCTACAGCATATAATTTTCAATCTTTAGACTTGATTACCCATAGGAGAAAACTAAACTTTTCAAATTATCCTTCTCCAAAGACCTAAGATACATCAGGGAAATAAAACCTAAAATCACTGACCTTATCTTAACTTTGCTTTTGGCTAGAGCCAACACATCTAAAGTTGTTGTTTATAATTGTTTTTATCATTTTGGCAAGAAAGAAGTTAAATTTTTAATATCAATCGAAGAAAAGATGCCATTTCACGTTGACACTGAAAAAGTCAAACAGAATGCTTGAGACAAACCTATATATCAATACTGGTAGGCTGAAACGAGAATGATGCTTTTGAATTTAGATATAAAACTTAACATCACTTTCAGTTTCGCTTACTGAAAATGATATTCCAATTTAAAATGGGTTTTATATTTGCTCTTTAGAAGAGAAAGTTCATGGCTGTCGAGAAAACAATGATTATTTTCCCCCAAATCTGTACTATTCAAATATCACGTTTTGAGCTCAAAGTATAACGATTTCCCACAACGTTGTCTTCTAATTGGACAAAACTGTACAAATGGACAAAGGAAACAAAAAAGAGACCATGATTTCACCTGGTTTTCCCTCTGTGGGTTAATAAGAGGGCTTATGGTGCTGAGAATGACAGATATTAAGGATATTACCTACTTAGGTAAAGAAAGTTCAAATGGGAAAGCAGGTGGTAATTATGGAGGGGTACTTGCTTTAATATGTTTTGAAGAACTTAGCTAGAAAAGAAGACTGTGAAATTTAAAGGCCAAAATGCCAGAGCTTTGCCCCAAATACAGGAGAGACTCCTAGTGCTTTTATGGTTCTTTGTAATAAAGTTTTAATATCAAAACCAAGTTACGATTCTGATCTAACTTAACCTAACCTTTTGCTATTCAGGGTTGTTGTTGCTGTTGTTGTTTAGTCTGTTGTGGGCAACTGCTGGAATCCCAAGAGAGCTACCAAGTAGTCTCTACTTCCGACTTTCATTATGCAACCACTTATCTTTTCATACGAAATAGAGTGGTATTCTGAGATTAGAACATAAGCTTGCAAAGCTTTGCCATTTGGTTACAGCCATAGTCCTAATATGCTGTTTACATAAACCTGCTAGCTTGTTATGGGAACTTCATTTCTGTTTGCCTTTTTCTTTCCAATTTGGACTGAGCTCCTATCTTGTGGCCTATATCTGCTTACTTTGTACATATGCTAGAGTCCTATTTGATTTGGTTCTCCTGAAACTCATTTTTACTTCCTTGAAGTTACTTGCTTCACTGCTCGACCAATTCCTGTTGGCACGGCATACTGGGACTTAAAACCATGCCCTTACTCACTACGCTTTTCATTTGTCTTTTTTTAAGTGTGTTTTCAGCTGCCTACTACCTAAACACACTTGAAGGCAAGCCCTGGTCTCCCTTGGTTCCTATCCATATTTTGAGCTTACTTCTCCTTGCCGTATGTCAATTCTGTGAGAAAACTTTCAATACCTTGATCCTTTTACTTCAGTCAACTAGAATTGGTTTCTGTTCTTTGCAACCAAGAATACCAAGAGATCCTGAGATTATTACAGTGAACGTGCTACATGCCACAGATACCCAGAAATACAGGGAAGCTAGGATCAATTATTTTGCTCAGTGTGGATTGAATGCTATGAAAGATCCCGCTAATATCTGTGGATAATCACTCAGTAGCCCACGGCATACGATGTCAAAATGGATTATTAAATTAGGCATCCAGGCACCTAGAATGTGGTGATCATTGAAGGTAAAATTTGGGGGAGTGATTGTCACTTTTTAGGACACTATGCAGAAATTCAAGGACCGTGGGGTACAGATAGCTGCTTCCAACAGCTCTGGGCACTTCGTGGAAGAAAAACAAGATTCTCAAATCCCTAAATTCTAGTATCCAGGCAAGGATTTATGTGACCATGAGCATGCTAAATGAATATATTGTCTATTTACAGGATTGAGTAAGAGGAAAACCAAATACTTACTATGACCCTGGTACCTGCCAAATCACAATTTCAGTTAAATCCATAGCTTCCCCAATTCTCTACTGGGAGCTATCACACTGAACAGGAACAAGTTGGGTATAGAAAATAGGAAGGGTAATATCAGCAGATACATAGGTCTCAGGGTATTCCCAAACCCAAATTCCCACAGCCCAATTATCCCAGCCTCCCTTAATAAATATAAGCATTCCTCTCTATCTTTTTGCTTTCAGATACTAACACTATCATTGGGGAGACACCTTATGAGAACAAGCCAGTGTTCCTCTTTGTCTAATAATAGAGGCAGATCATAGTATTCTCTGGGAGATTAATTAAAAAGCTTAATTCTAGGGGCACCTGGGTGGCTCAGTCGGTTAAGCGTCCGACTTCGGCTCAGGTCGTGATCTCACGGTCTGTGAGTTTGAGCCCCTCGTCGGGCTCTGTGCTGACAGCTCAGAACCTGGAGCCTGCTTCTGATTCTGTGTCTCCCTCTCTCTCTGACCTTCCCCCCATTCATGCTCTGTCTCTGTCTCAAAAATAAATAAACGTTAAAAAAAAATAAAAATAAAAATAAAAAGCTTAATTCTAGAACATAAGTCATATACAGTATAGATTACAGGGCATATTTAATTTGTTAAAAAAAGGCATTTTTCTAAAACATTTATTCATTTTTGAGAGACAGAGAGAGACAGAGCATCAGTGGGGGAGGGGCAGAGAGAGAGGGAGACACAGAATCCGAAGCAGGCTCCAGGCTCTGAGCTGTCAGCACAGAGCCTGACGTGGGGCTTGAACTAACTGACCGGGCGATCATGACCTGAGCCGAAGTCGGATGCTTAACTGACTGAGCCTCCCAGGCGCTCCAAGAAGAGCATTATTATATCGGGTTAAAATTATCATTACAGGTATCCTTTGCTGATGGCTGGCAGAAAGTTAAGAGTGCCTCTGTTTGCCTAGTTGGTTGGCTAAAACGTCTTAGTATTGGTAGTCATGATAAATATAATTGAAATGTTTGAAATTTCTGGGTATAATGTATGGAATGAACCCAATGAGAAAGATTTGCTTTACATGCCCTTCCCATGTGTACCTGCGAATATCCCCAGAGGCAGCCCGGAGGGTAATCCCTTCACCACAACCTTGAAAAATATATTCATAATAGTGTCTTTAAAAAGATCTTTATGAGACTGCTCTTTCTAGCAGTATATTAGTTAACTCTAAAATCACTCCAGTATAAAAGGGATAGATAGACCAGATAAAATATCAAATACTACTTCTTAATGCATATCTGAACTCATAATATATTAATGAAGAATCAAATTGAAGAAGCTGAGAATCAGCATATTAAACTGATGCTAATCCCTGAAGGTGTTTTTCCATGAGAAAACACTAGATATTTATTTATTTATTTATTTATTTATTTATTTATTTATGAGGGAGAGAGAGTGTGCATGAGCAGGGGAGAGGGGCAGAGGGAGAGACAGAGACAGAGAATCTTAAGCAGGCTCCTCGCTCACTGCAGAGCCTGATGCAGGGATCAATCCCACGATCCTAGGATCATGACCCTGGGATCACAACCTGAGCCAAAATCAAGAATTGGACGCTCAATGACTGAGCCTCCCAGACATCGCAAGAGACTTTTTACTAACCAGCAAAGTTAAGGAAAGGAGTCAAGCCCCGAGCCTCATAGGTAGGGAGCTAAGGCTAAAATCCTCTGCATGAATTTGGGATTCTGAAAAGTCTGCACCTTCAGTGAAAAGATGGACTTGGGAGAAAATCCATAAGACGAAAGTATAAAAGATAGTAAAGAAACTTCTGTTTCCTATTGGAGTCTAGGTGAAAAACGAATCTCTGAAAAGTCCTAACATTAGCACAATCCTTATGCAGAGGAAGGGGCTCGGATTTACATGCCCTCCACAGCACGGGGGGAAAAAGACAAGAAATTAAAATCAATTTCTTTTAGTTGAGTAGCATCCTGGTGTTCTAGGAAGAAACAAATGCTAATATCCTGTGGGTCCTTAATTCAGACTATTTAGGATCTCCACAAAAAGAGCTGGATTCTATGAGTTTTTAGTCCCCAAATACATAACAGAACAGAAAATAATCACCTCCACCGGAAGGAGTGGAAACAATAAACTCTATAATTAGCCCAGAATCTGTACCTAATGCAATTATCTAATACAGAAATCTAAAATTTAGTGTATTTATATCTTTTTTAATTTTTTTAAAGTTGATTTATTTATTTTGAGAGAGACATAGACAGCATGAGAGGGGGAAGGGCAGCTAGAGAGGGAGAGAGAGAATCCCAAGCAGGCTCTGTGCTGGCAGCACAGAGCCCAATGTGGGGCTCAAACCCACGAAGCCATGAGATCATGACCTGAGCTGAAACCAAGAGTCGGACGCTTAACCCACTGGGCCACCCAGGTGCCGCTAGTGTGTTTAAATAAGATCGCCAAATTATGGAAAGAATCCAAATGTCCATTGACTGGTGAATGGATAAAGAAGATGTGATAGATAGATAGATAGATAGATAGAGATACAGATACAGATATATGTAATGGAATACTACTTGGCTATCAAAAAGAATGAAATCTGGCCATTTGCAATGATGTGGATGGAACTAGAGTGCATCAATGCTAAGTGAAAAAAATCAGGAAGAGAAAGATAAATATATGATTTCACTCATATGTGGAATTTAAGAAACACAACAGATGAACATAGGGGAAGGGAAGGAAAAATAAGATAAAAACAGAGGGAGGCAAACCATAAGAGACTCTTACATACAGAGAACAAACTGAGGGCTGCTGGAGGGGCATTGGGTGGGGGGATGGGCTAAATGGGTGATGGGCATTAAGGAGGGCGCTTGTGGGGATGAGCACTGGGTGTCATATGCAAGTGATGAATCACTGGGCTCTACTCCTGAAACCAAGACTACGCTGTATGTTAACTAACCCGTATTAAAAAAAATAAATTTAAGGAAAAATTAATTAATTAATTAAAGAGAAAATGAAATACACGATTAAAAATTTTTAATGAAATGTATGAGAAAGAAGAAATATATTCTCCTAAAAGAATATTGGGATTTATAAAACAGCCAGAGAATTTCTAAAATTTAAAAGAAAAAAACCCTAACAATTAAAAAGATATTAAAGTTATTTCTTTTCGTAAAAACCGTGGGTTAGCTTATTCAGTCCAACACTCCTGAAACTAAAGAAGCTGAATCTCTACACACGGACCATATCCCCCCCTGCTGCCATTTTCCACAGCTTTAATGAGATATTATTCACATATAACATGCATAAGTTCAAGATGTACAATGTCTTGATTTTATAGACATATATATTATGAAACGTCCTCACACCTTCTTGAAAGCAGTAAATAACTAATGAGCAAGAATGAAATTAACAGGGAAAATGGGAACCCTGAAAATAAATGAACATAAAAGCTACATTTGTCATTAGAGGTGCTTAGAGATTTTGGAAAACTTAATTTGAACTTTTACTTTGAAGACAGCACTGGTCTAAATAAAACACAGGCCAAAGATAAAAAATAATAATAACAATTATGTTTCAAACTGAATGTTAATGAAAACACTGCATATCAGAATTTAGGGAATGCAGCTAAAGCATTAATAAAGTAAAATTTATTGTTTCAAATGCATATGTTAGAAAAAAATTACTTCAACCAATATGATATATTGCAACAGATAGCATACAGAAACAGATATGCAAACCCAACGGGCTGCTCTTAATCTGGTCACTGAAAAGAGATTTGCAAAACGTAAAAAAAAATGCCCCTCTTCCTATTATTTTTTTTGTTTTGAAAATATGGTTACTCTTCGATACGATATTTTAATACCATGTGATGGGTCATTTTAAATGAAATGACATAAATACTGATCTTTCAGTTTACTATCTACTATGGCATGTTTATGTTTATGTACATACACATAGGTGTGTATGTGTATGCAGCACAGCACTTTGGGGTCCTCCTGAATTATTTTTAAGAGTTTAAAGAGGTCCTAAGGTCCTAAGGAGTTGGAGGACAATGTGAGAGAACCACTAGCCTCAAAGAAACTCTTGAACCAAGGGTATATGTTAAAGTAAGTCTATAGCAACCACATTTATAATATTTATAATAGCCCCATCAGAAAAAATGGATATGGGGGCGCCAGGGTGGCTCAGTCGGTTAAGCGTCTGACTTCGGCTCAGGTCATGATCTCGCGGTCTGTGAGTTCCAGCCCCGCATCGGGCTCTGTGCTGACAGCTCAGAGCCTGGAGCCTGTTTCGGATTCTGTGTCTCCCTCTCTCTGCCCCTCCCCCACTCACACTCTGTCTCCCTCTCTCTCAAAAATAAACATTTAAAAATTTTTTGAATTAAAAAATTTTTTAAAAAGAAAAATGGATATGAACGCATTAAGGAATTTGATACATTTTGTCACACTGTACTCCAAAAGCCTTTTACAAATTTATATTTACCCCAGCAACGTGTATAAGGACCCATTTTCCCACATCTGTGCCAACCCTGAGTATTAGCACTTTTATTTTCTCATGTTTCAAATGTGATAACTTATTTAATTTTCACTCCAGTGACAACTAATCAGGCTGAACGCTTTGCACTTTGCATATTCTTCCTGGATATTTGTGTTTCTCTGTTTCTGCATTGCTTGGTCATATCATTTGCCATTATTCCAACCAGGGTGTTATGTGAGATCACACCCCCAAAAACACATTTCGCACAAATAACCCGTGGATGCAGAATTCTGATTTTAAGAAGACTGACCTCTTCTTAAACGCTCAAACGCTTAACCCACTCTGCACAGAGAGCTGCAAAGAGAGTTGACGATCATCAACTGCTGCTGAGGGGGTGTAGGGCTAAGCTTCAAACTTAAGGTGAACTGAAATTGGTTATAAAACTCGATGTCAATGTGAAAAGAATTATTAAAGGAGAGACATAGTGGAAAATAGATGATATCTATATTATATGAATATGGTCTCAGAAATCCAGAGGTTGATGAGAAGAAAAAAAAAAAAACATGTTGTACACTTTTTCTTCCCCGGGTTCCTTGGAGTCTCGGCCCGGTTTTGTGCCGCTCCGGAGGGAGCCGCCTGTATCTTTTATGAGAAACACAGAGTGCGGAATCCCCGTTCTGGGGTTCGCTCCTCTGTTGAGGTTACCCCCCTCCGTATCCGACGGCCTCAGACTGCCACCTGTTCCCCAGCAGACTGCAAAGGGAAAGCTGAGTGAGGGCGAAGCTGTCTCTGTGGGCTTCCTTTCCCCCGGGGACCCTATCCCTCAAGAGATTTTCCTCCTCTTCTGTTCCAGAACAACTCGGTGCTAAAGAATGAGATGAGATGAGACGAGCGAGGCAGGTTTTCGTGCCCGGAGTCCGGAAGAAGCTCTCTGGCACAGAGAAGGCTTTCAGAGCCTGAGGCATGTGGAGTGGGCAGCACCATGGAAGAGAGGCCGAGCATGGGGCGCGAGAAACCAAACGAAGGAAGGAAGAAGGTGTCTGCAAAAGAAGGGCGCCTCGTGCAGCCTGTCAGAGCCCAAGCGGAGTGAATGAGTATGGCATCCAAAGGGCAGTATCAGCATGGTGTACTAGAAGATCTAAGCAACAAGACATCTGGACCTGATTCCTGGCCCGGTTGCTTCGTCTATGACCTTGGCAACATCGTTTAATCTCTTGGCTACTTTATCGGTAACGTGGAACTAAATATACCGACTTTATCTATGTCTGATGGTTGATATGAGTTTAAACTTCTTTTTAATGTGTATTTATTTTTGAGAGAGAGAGACAGACAGACAGTGTGAGCGGACAAGGGGGAGAGAGGGAGGGAGACACAGAATCCGAAGCAGGCTCCAGGCTCTGAGCTGGCAGGACAGAGCCCGATGCGGGGCCCGAACTCACGAACCGTGAGATCGTGACCCGAGCCGAAGTCGGACGCTCGACCGACTGAGCCACCCGGGCACCCCGGTTGATATGAGGTTAAAATGAAACTGAGGTAGTATAATATGGTCCATTAGTAATAATGCTTTTTCAGAATAATCAAAAAACATCTTGCAGAATGTGTCGCCAATCAATGCTGAGTTCTTTTTCAGAGGCTTTGTGTAGCTCCACAGCAAACAGATCATAGGCTTTCGAACCTGTATCTCATCTCTGCCAGCTACATGATATTGGACAGGTTACTTAACATTCTGAGCTTCAGTTTTGACATCCAAAATAATTGCACAGCTTTGTTATGAGAAATAAATGGTACAATATATGTGCTCAGGAGTAAAAGGAAAGTTACCGTCAATTTAAGAAACCTAATACCAACTTCTAAACAGCTAACAGTACCACTGGGCGATTTGGACACTAATTCATTTTTATGGAAGTTTGTAAGTGGCTAATTAATAGTTGAATATTGCCTTGTGTGACTTATTTGCTTGTATTTGCAATCAATCAGCATTTGTAAAGCATCTTCGGGAAGTAAAACATTGTATCTTTAAAGATTGAGACTTTATAGGAAGATGTTAGAAAAACGATGCCCGATAACCAATTAATTCCAATTCATGTTAAGTAGAGCATAGAAGCAGAGCCAAATGAACAGCAAGGAAATAGTTTCTTGGATCCATTTTTTTTTAATGCCATTTTGCCAAATAACGTGAAACCAACCACAAGTGGTTTGGTCACCTCATTATTTTGATAACTGCAAGTCCATTTACTTAAAATGTGAAAGGCTGACACGTCTAGTCAATAGTTTGAAATGTTAATGTTGTGTTAATCTGGGGCAAATCATTTCCTATTTAAACAGATTGATTTTGTCCAGGAGAGAGTTGTAATCTCTAATGATGTGGTAAGTCATTGAGCGATCATTTGAATAGCTGTGGAACCCAGGGTTCTGTCACTGAATGAAATCAGGCAATGGTTTTGGACGAAGGCTTCGTAGAAAGCATACATCGGTTAGTGCATATTTATTGTCCTGGTTTATAAATCGTACCCATTTATGCTAGCAACATGATTCTAAATGGTACAGATGAGTATACATCACGGACCGTCCAACAAAATTTCTCCTCTCCCCAGAAATTGCAACTATTCTTGGCGAGAAGTTCCTGAATTGTTAGACTATGAAAAGTCGGTTAAGCGTCCGACTTCGGCTCAGGTCACGATCTCACGTTTTGTGTGCTTGAGAACCGGGTGGGGCTCAGCGCTGACAGCTCAGAGCCTGGAACCTACTTTGGAGTCTGTGTTTCCTTCTCTCTCTGCCCCCCCCCACTTGTTCTCTATGTCTGTCTCTCTCTCAAAAATAAATAAACGTTAAAAAAAAATTAAAAGAACACTTTACCCGCCACATCTGTTTGGCATATCTGACTTTTAGTTATAATTGCCTTCAGCTCTCGTAAAATACTCTAAAGGCATCATGCTTAAGCACAAAGAAAACACACACCATCGTTTCTTACAAGAACCCTCCCCCAACACACGCGCACACACACACACACACACACACACACACACACACACACGACTTATACAATTAGGCTCTCTAGCAACAGGGACAGAAGCAGAGACAACCCGTGAGTATAAGAATGTTTTGTGGCAATATTTGAGACATCCTACTACTAAAAACAATTACCGTTTGCGTGAAATCCACAGTTAACGGACCATCTTGCTTGCTTTTTTGTTTGCGGCTGCTGCTGCTGCTTTCTGTTTTAATTCGCTTTTCGGCTAAATCTGTCCATCTTAACTCAGCTTATTGACACTATGCTCTTGATTGGGTCACTTTCTCCTGGATCTTCAAGCTCTTCATGACATGATGATTCCCAGTTTGCAGTTGTATATTTCCACTTCCAGGTCGGTCACAGATGACTACGAACCAATTGATTATCTGAACACATGTTTCCATTCGGTACGAGATTAAAATTAGCTATAGTGGCTTCGGATATTCAGAGGAAGAAGATGATATCAGGTTAACAGTCAACATCCTGTCTCTGTAACGAACTCGAAAGTGGCCAAGCCCCCACCCCCGCCCCCAAACCATCAGCTGTTTGAATTATATTCTCCTAAACCAATCCTTTCCTGGAGATACTGTCTCTTAGCTCACTGCCGGTCTCAAATACTACCCCATCCATAATTCTTGGTATTTTCGCCATCCACGTGGATGACGCTTCAAGCACCCGGCAGTTTCATTTGACTTCCTCTTCCTGAACGTTCTTGTTTTGCACCTTATCTCACCTCCCTACTCCCATGGGTATACACTAGACCGCATCATAATCAAAGAGGTAACCACTCCACAATTTCAGTTTCGAGCATCTCATTGTCTACTGTGTTCTATATTTGCAGCTCTTTTCTTCCAGCACCCCGACTCCAATTATCTTCTCCCCACCGAGACTCATTGCCCTTGGTAACTTTTCACTCATTTCCACCTAGCTTAAATTCCACAGTCCATCAATATGATAGACATTAATATACTCTCCCTCTACGTCTGGCAACCCAGAAAAATTTCCACTCTATACCTCTTGAAGTTAGGTAAGACCCTTAACGCTGTGAAGCAATTGTAATAAATTTCTATTTCGCTCCTTCCCTCACTGTCATAGAAACCTATTTTCTCCTTTATCCTTCCAAGTCAGGTATCCAACACTTTCTTCTCAACCCTTACTCCCAGCTGATGACGGTGCTTGAAAAAAAAAAAAAAGAGGGGAGAGAGGGAGACAGATAAAGAAAGCTCAGGAAAGAACCTTGCAAGCTATAACAATACTTATTATATACCTTCCTGTAAATAAGCACACATGCTATGCCCTTCTTCCTGTCAACATTGACACATTGTCCGTACTCCTCCCTACTCAACTGCTCCCCTTTTGCCCGAGACCCTAACTTAGAAAATAACATCGCTCTTTCAATTGCCTCCTCTTTCCGGAATCGTTTTGATTTCCTTCTCTGCTGGATTTTTCCCGTCAGCACACAAACATGCTACAATTTCCCCTATCATCTTAAAAACGCCTCAACCCTACATCTACTTGTACCTACAGCCTTTCTTCTCCGTTCCTCTTAACCCCGAAGTTCTTCAGATGGCTTGCCTACACTTGAGACCTCCAATTCCTCTCCTCCCGTATTTTGCTGGATCCACTCCAATCAGAACATCAACCCTAACGTTACACCAGTTGGTCCACTCTGCTTTCACCGTGTCTTCGCTTTGCTCCCATGACACCATGATATTGTAGCATTCCTTTTATGGTTATCTGAAAACAATCATTCCTGGTTTTTTCAAGGGGACGACAGTGGTGGCAGACAGACTCTGAGAAGGCCCCCAGTGATCCCGCCTCTTGATATTCATGTCCTTAGGTCATCTTCTCCCTTTGAGTGTGGGTGGAATTTGTGGCTTGCTTTCAGCCAGTAAGAGTATGGGAAAGGTGATAGGCTGTCGCTTCCATGGTTATGTTGTTATACAAGATTATGACTTGCATCTCGCTAGCAGACCTGGTCTTTATCTTCCCCCCAGGTCTGTTTTTCACACACGTTTCCCCATGACGGCACCATCTTGCACATTTCTCGGGCCCCAAACTCGGAGCTGTCATGAACTGTCTCACATCCCACATCCGGTCGATTAGGAAAAACATATTTCGTATACCTTCAGAATATCCATAATTTAATCATTTCCTGCACTTCTTCCACAGATTCTATACTAAACCGAGCTGCCACTATTTTTCATCTTAATTATTCTAGTAGCATCCTAAAGACTATCCCTCTTTTGATTCTTGTTCCTTATGGTATATCCTAAACACAGCAGCCAGAGTACTCTTTCTAAAACTAAGAAGATCCTAACATTCCTCCACATAAACGCTTCCAGTGTCCCTTCATCTCACTCAGAAAAAACAAAGCCCTTACCATGTCTATAAGGCCTTCCAAAATCTAGATTTGTTATCTCTTCCACAACTCAACTCCTTACTGTGTGTTTCAGAAACAGTGGTGTCCCTGATGTTATGCAAACGTTTCAGAAACTTCTCTTTTGGGACTATTGCCTTTGCCCTATGCCTGGGGATGCCACTTCTCCACCTATCTCCATGACATACTCTCTTGCCTCCTTTAAGTCTCGTTCAAATGCCAGTTCCTCAGTAAAGTTGGCCCTGCCCCCCCCCCACTTAAAATTGTCCTATACATTGTCATAGTCTCATCCCCTGGATGCACGCGTCCCCCGTCAAACTTGTTTTGCCGTCATTAGAATATTTGTGTGTTTTATGAGGTTATTGAACTATTAACAGAAATGAAATTTATCACTTGAAGGTATTCGTGAAGTGGTTATTGAATTTGCCTTCTGCATACTGAAATGAGTGTTTGCCGTAATGCCTAATTTCGTCAGACATATGATGAATATATTCGTCACCAGTGAGATATACACACTGTGCTTTAGTATCGTGCATAATCAAGACTTTTTGCAATACATCACTCACCTACGTCGACTTGGCCTTTTGCTCTTCACACGTTTTCGTGATGCTAATGTGGGACAATATAACACAGGAATGCAGTGTAACAAGCTCCAGAGAAGGTTATGTCTTGGCAAGGTAAGGGAAACTAACCTGATATCCACCCCCCCTCAAAGTACCAATTCATGCGTAAGGCAGTGTATAATAACAACACCAGAGTAGGGGGCAGGAGGCTCGGACTTCATTTCTAACTCATGCCACTACTTTTCTGTGTTATTTAGGCCCGTGGTTCTGAATCCGGGCCCATCTTGCCCCCCAAGGGAACATTTGGCAATGTCTGGAGACATTTTTCACAGTTATGACTAGGGATTTGTTACTGGGATTGAACGAATAGAGGCCAGAGACGCTGCTTAACATTCCACCACGTGCAGGACACCTCCACCCCCACGACAAGGAATTACCAGCTCAAAATGTCAATGGTGCCAAGACTGAAACAAATTCTAAATTAAGTAAATCGCTTTATTTCTTTGGGTGTTGTTTTCTCATCTGTAAAATATTTTTTAATGAGACTTTATTTTTTTTATTTTTTTTAATGTTTTTGAGAGAGAGAGAGAGAGAGAGAGAGCGAGAGCATGCACAAGCAGGGGAGGGGCAGAGAGAGAGGGAGACAGAGGATCCGAGGAGGGCTCTGCACCAAGAGCAGAGAGCCCGATGCAGGGCTGAAACTCACAAACTGAGATCATGACCTGAGCTGAAGTCAGACGCTTAACCAACTGAGCCACTCAGTCGTCCCTCATCTGTAAAATATTTTAATCACGTCTCAAAGAGTATCCACCGATAAGCTCAAAATAATAAACTGCACTCATGGAGGATTACAAAGTCATTCCGTACCGTTCAAAACAATTTAGAAAAAGCGTTCACTTTCACACCCATTTCAGAAGAATCTGAGGCAAAGACAGGGTAAGTGACTTGCTTGAGAAAATCTGGCAAAGGTATGGAGTGTTGGTCTCTGGGCTTCCCCGGTCATCTGGATTGTCAACCTCAACACATGGCTTCCAAGAGACAGTGTGACATTGTAAGCAACGCCTGACTGGAAATATTTGCTGAAGTTCTGGTCACAAACTACAACAAAACCTGCTTTCATTCTTTTATCTGTAGACGGAGGGTGACATTTTCCTCATTTTTGGGTTGCCTTCAGAATCCTCAGGCACTTGAGTTCATCAATCAGTCCATTTGATTTTCTTCTGTGTTGCTCACTCAAGTATTTCTCCATAAATTCCAAGCCGCCGTTATCATTAAATAATTGATTGCATAGGTCTACCTTTTCAGCTTTACAGATCAATATCGAAAGTTTCATGCCCCCTGGAGGTCTCTTAAGGAAAATAATAGCGTTGTGCAGCATATTTTATTATTCTAGTGCTGACCTGATTAATCTCTTATTAAGGAATTCCCATTAACCTGGGAATTGTGGTCATTTTAAAAAGTACTTCAAGAAGAATAATCCCAGATACACTGGCTCTTCACACTCTACTATCAGAAGCTTGGTAAAGAAGCAATTTACAATGCTTAGCTGTTCAACATGTTTACACCGTTTATATATATGCTGCTGTTGTGAGAAACGGGGGAAAAGGTGTTTGAAGTCTACCATAACCAGGTACCCAACTTGCTCTGATGGCTTCACGGGAAGCACAGATTAGCAATTATCATCTCTATATTGGAGTTGAATTACGCTTCTCAAAACTGAGTGTTCCTGAGCTAGCTGCGTCAGATATTTCATTTCAATGTGAAAACCATCCCTGCTTCTCTTCCGTTTTGTTTTAGTGGAAGTTAATTTGAGACGTTGTGAAAAGAAAAGGCAGAAACCTGCTTGTAAGTTTCAACACCTTTAATGAGTGAGGAAAGCCAATTTCGTATCAAGTAGGCACCTAGTTAGACAAATGGCAGACAAGGTCATGCATCTGAGAAGGGTGATTTTAAGTCTAGTTTCGGTATCTCATCTTGAAAGGAGGACAGGTAGTCCACTGAAGGGACAGCTTGTCGGACTTACAGAGAGAAGTTATTCTAAGCCTCGGTTATACCTGGGAAAGACACGCTTGCCTGAAGAGAAAATAGGAGAAACTTCACTGTGTTAATGGCAGAGATTACTCCAATGTCAAAGGTTACTCCCAATTCAGAAGTAATTAACTAACTTCAAAATTCTGTTTGTTTTTTTTTGCACAGGAAGCACGGACTTAGACTAAAAAGGGGAGGCATATTGCTCAAATGCTTTAAAGGCTTGCAAGGCATAGGAGCAGCAATGCGTTCAGCGAAACGTTGTAAGCATCTCAATTTAAGGGGCAAGGAGTTGAAATGAAAATAGCAAATATGTGACTAGCGACCCACAGAGCATAAAGGTGTACATCTGCTAATATCTCACAATTGTTTCCTGTGAATTAGTGAACAATACTTTTTGGGTCTGTCCCCAGGCCTCAGGGCTTCTACAACATTACTTCACCCCAAGTATGTAACACCAGCCACAACCACAAAAACAATCTGTGTCGGTGATAGGAAACACTGTAGAGATAATAATGCCAAAATCGATTAACGATTCCTTAATCAAAAGAATTAAAAAGAATTTTAGGTTTAATGAAACCTAAAAGATAAACAGAGCAGATTCATCATTCACTGAAATTGATTATCATTATGGAACATAAAACCAGCACGTACATCCTGAACATCAAATAAACTTCAGTTTGGCCATCAAAATCTACTCTGAGAAATGCTTCCTAATCTTCCAGAGAAAAATGAACAGATCAACATCCCATGTGTTTATTTCCTTCAGATGGAGGTGATAATATCACAAAACATTCTAGATTCATACTACATAAAGATCTAATCCGCCTAAGAATAATCATCTGTCAGCGACTATGTTGCTGAAAATTTCACGTGGGATTCAGATATTCCATACCTTTCTAAATGAAGTAAACATATTGAAAATTTCTGGAACTGGAATCAATGTATACTTTTGATTTGTGCTGGGGAAGTATCACGGATCCTAATAGAGTTGTGCAGGGTCCCCATAGTTCTGCATTTTCCCAGGACAGGACAAGTCATTGACTCTTTTCTCTATATTGTCGTCCCTAGCGATTACACTCTCGCCCCATAGCTTCAAGTACCACTACTCTTAACGGCGTGTCTGTCATTCCATCCCACACGGATCATGCGTGTTTAGTGGCTCTGCTATCTAATGTGGTCATCGCTACACCGTCAGATCAACATAGCCCCGGCAAATGACTCACATGCGAAAACTCAGCAAAGGAAAATAGAAGGCTGGTCTCCTGAGTCACCAATCAAGTGGACTGTCAGCCTTATGATACTGCTTCTAAGAGGCGATGGGACGCTGTAAGAAAATGACTGGCTGCTATGTGTTGCTTAGGTTTTGGTCATGAACTAGACCTGTTTTTCTTATTTTATCCGTAGAGCCTAGGGGAAGCTTCCCTCCACAAATTTATATTGACTTCAGAGAATTCATGCACCGGAATTCATCACACAATCCATTTGATATCTTTTCCATGTGTCTGACTCAAATGTTTCTCTATGGATCCCAAGCCATAGTAAATATTCCTAGTTCTGCTGTTAACTTTGAAGCCAATCCCCCTGCCCTCTGATTTGTGATACACACATGCCCACGTCTAACAGGGGAAAGTAACCATGACAAGATCAGTTCTTCTATTGGGTGCTTACCTTGCACTAGGTAATCCTGTGAGTATTATGATTACCAACATACAGATAGGAAAACCAATCTCCAGGGCTACCGTATCATTTCTCCAAAGTTATACAGAGAGTGGCTGAGTCACAATTCAGAACCTAGTCTCCTGCCACCATGCTACAGAAGGCAATGAGTCTTGGTGAGCGTTTTGATAATCTACTCATTTGAATCTCTGTCAGCAGCAGGCCTGCTTGAACTTCCTCATGTCGCAGTTTTCAATTAGACAGAAACGGGTTTAAATCTCAAGTCTCATTACCTAGTCCCACAACTTTGATCAAAACACTGCCAGCCATAATTTTCTCCCCTGTGAACTGACATACGAATACTTATCTCACAGCACCGGGGTGAGAATGAAGTCAGAAAATTATGATAAAGAACCGAGTGTCATGCCTAGAATACGCTCCGTGATAGGCCGCTCTTAGGATTCGTGTTCCCCACCTTTGTTCCCCGGCTCCCTCAGCTTCCCCCTTGTCCTAGCAGTATACTTATCTCTTACGTACTCTATGAAATCTGCCCGAAGGCAGGAACTGGATTAGCAACCAGTTTCGCAAGCACCCAGTCTGGTGCTTGGCACTCGGTACATTTCGACACGATTTTCCTCCCAGCTGCCATAGAACGCTTTGGCTGGACGTGAAGACCCTATACCTGAATCTGTTCCAAATTTCAGGCTAGACCCACCCTTCCAGGCAGGGGTCAGCCTCCCAGTCTTTGAGCTAATGGAACTTTTAGTGTTGCGCAACACTGACAGCTCCAAATAGTCCCTTCCGGGAGGAATTTCCCGACAAGTCATAGCCCCTGAAACCCAGGACAGAAAGACAGGTCCCTCTAGGGTCAGGCCGATTTCTCCATGAGGAAACCCTCAAGCAGAGCAGCGAGGGCATGAGAGGAGTAATGAGAGATTGCAGAGGTTGGACACTCTTGGGTGCAGCTTTCTGAGCTGAACGTGAAAAGCCTGAAGGACATCAGGCGAAAATCCCATCATGGAAAAAGAAGGTCAAAGCCTATGGCTTGTCAAATGAGACAAGCCACCTTGCCCTTTGAGAACTAGCACAGAGGTACTATTAAGAATGCTAGCTAATTTGGAAGGTCACTCCTAGGGAATATAAATAAAAATGCTAGCAAATGAATATGTAGTAGAGGCATTCATAACCTTCGATGTGTAAAGATGATTCAGAAAGCTATTTTAATGGAATCGGTCAGTAAATGAAAATGTACTTTTCATTCGAAAAGTGAGGGAGAGCTTTGATCAATCCCACGCTAACAATGTAATGATATTGATAGGTACCGATGCCAAGAACGTTGAATCAAAATGTTCACTTTTTCAAAGACCACCTCCTGGGATATGACTTTTTGACACCTCATTTGACCTTCTGAGTGTACAAATTGAGCAAGTGTTGTCTTACGGGTGTTTCATAAGAAAATAAATGTCTTTTTTTTTGTTCCTGAAGTAACATGAGGAATGATGTAATAAACTGGTTTAAAGAGGTGATTGTGAAAATGGTTATATGAAAAGAATTCTTTCCAAGTTTTTCAAAGGTGAGGATAGTTGCGGCAGACAGACTCGAAGATAGCCCCCGGTGATCCCACCTTCTGATAGTCATGTCCTTATGTAATCTTCTCCCTTTGAGTGTGGATGTGCTTTTAACCAACGTGGTTAAATAAGGCTTGCTTTTAAGCGATAGAGTATGGCAAAGGTGATAGAATGTCACTTCCACGGTTGTTGCATAAGATTATAACTTCCAGGGGCTCCTGGGAGGCTCAGTCGGTTGGGTGTTCGACTTCGGCTCAGGTCGTGATCTCGCCATTCAGAGTTCGAGCCCCTCGTCGGGCTCTGCGCTCACAGCTCGGAGCCTGGAGCCCGCTTCAGATTCTGTGTCTCCCTCTCTCTCTGCCCCTCCCCTGCTCTCTCTCTCCCTTTCAAAAATAAACATTAGAAAATTTTTGAAAAAAAAAGATTATAACATCCATCTCGCTAGTAGACTCTTTAGTAAAGCCCACTACAAAGTTGTGAGCTGCTCCCATGGCAAGGAACTAAAGCCCCTCTCCAGCTACCATCGTGGAAGCCACCGAGACTGAAGTCCCAAGCCTGAAAGGAATTGATTAAATCTTGCCAATAACCCCAGAATTGATATTAGAAGTGGGCCCTTCCCCATTTGAGCCTCAGATGACACCCCAGTCCTGGCCAATCATCTCCAGTGCAGCCTCATGTGAAATCCCGAAGCAGAGGAACCCCCAGCTAAATTGTGCCAGGGCTTATGACCCACAGAAACTGTGAGACGGTAAGTAAATGCTCGTCATTTTGAGTTGCTAAGTTTGTGGCAGCATTATGCAGCAACAGCATAATAGCGATTATTGCAATTGCCTTTCAGTAAGTGTCCATTATACATCAAGCTACCTATGTGGTACACATGTAGGGAGGTAGGTAGGTAGTATATTTTCTATTTCAAAACATAGCATTTATGAGCATCACGGCAATAAAATTAATAAAGCAGCCAGGGATTTTAAATACTCTTTCTTTTCTGTGGAATTATTTATACATATTTTCTGACTGTACTTTTATTTCAGCCCTTCCACTCCCCATTTTAAGTCGATATACCTCCAGTCTGAATTAGCACGATACTTTTATAAAGACAAAAACTTTCTCTGACAAAGCATGGGGCCCGTTACAGATAAGAAAGATAAGAGAGCTAGAAGTTAGGTCCAGAGAAACTATACAGATGGAAACATGAAGAGAAAAGATAGGGATTACAGAAGTGTCCAGAAGAGACATAAGGAACATGAAAAGAAAATGAGAAAGAATGGGGGAGAAGCAATATTTACAGAAATATTAGTAGAGAACTTTCCAAGCCTAATGTACTGCATCAAACCAGTTTCAAGAAGCACTCTGAACCCCAAGCAGGATGAATAACAAAGATCACGACTAGATACATCTCAATGACACTACTGAGAACCAAAGACAGGAAGGAAAGCCGAAAACACATGTAGGAAAAAGACACAGGACCATCAGTGGAGGAACAATAAGATTGACAGCTAAGTCCCTCCACATGAATGAAACCAAACAGAAATGGAATTCTAGTTTTATACTGCCAACAAAAGCAACCACCGACTTAGAATTCTGTATCTAGTTAACCCGTCCTTCAAACGTAAAGATCGACTGGCAGGGCATGCGCACCAAACTGAGAGGATTCGCTTCCAGCAGAGCCTATGTTAAAGGACAAAGAGAGCTTTTTATGAAAAAAGAAAATCATCTCAGTCATAAATAAGAAAATGGAGGAAAGCCTGAAAAGCAATGGAAAATGCATACGCATCTAAATAAATATTGACCGTACAGAAGCAATAATAAATTCCTGTGGGGTTGAAAATAGAGAGAGGAGAATACAGGGCACCTGGGTGGCTCAGTCAGTTAAGCATCCAACTCCTGATTTTGGCTCGGGCCATGATCTCGCAGTTTGTGAGATCGAGCCCCACGTCGGGCTCTGCGCTGACAGCACAGAACCTGCTTGAGATTCTCTCTCTCTCCGTCTCTCTCTGCCCTTCTCCCACTCATTCTCTCTCTCTCTCTCTCAAAATAAATAAATACTTTAAAAATAAAATACGTAGAGAATAAAAAGACACGAACATAAGAGCGCAAATGACAGAAAGGGATAAATGTGGGGAAAAAATGTTCACAGCAACATTGTGGGTAGTAACAAAAGCTGGGAAGCAACCCAATCTCTCATCACAAGAGAACGGATAACTAAATTATGCTGAGGTCACTTGATGACTCAACAGAGAAGTGAGAAAATGAATAAGCTACAGCTTTCTACATCAGCATAAAGAAATCCCAGAAACCTAAGAGTGACTGAAAGATCTAAGGTGACGACTACAGGCAGTATGACATCATTTTCACAAAGATAAAAAAACTGAACAATATACTGTTTAGGGATGCTTATAAATATAGTGGAAGTATTTTTAAAAAGCAAGGGAAAGGTAAAAGTAAATTTGAGGAAGTGTTTGCCAGTTCTTGGGGGACGCAGGGTAGATGACAGGAAAACAAAGGTAGCTATGATAGCAATGGGAATGTTCTAATTCCTAAGTTGGTGGGTAAGTTTCTAAGTTTTCATTTTATCACTAGTCTTCGTATCATACATAACCTATTCTTTGGTATGTACCAGTGGTCTTTGGGATGTTGGAGACAAATATCAAGTGAGGACAGGACTCAAATCTTTGAAGACATTTAAAAACTTAGCCTGGGAAACGATGTTTCCTATTGCAAATGATAGCGCTTTGAAAAGACGACACAATTTGAATTGTTAGCTCAAAGTGTTTGCATGTTTGAGCACATAACGTGTTCCCTAACATAAATGCAAGGAACAGTGTCAAGCAAGGTCAACGAAGAAACTTAATGAAATGAAAATGGGTACTGTTCGAAGAATCATGGTATTCTGTGCAAATTTCTAAACTTCTATGTTTTAAGGATGCTTTTGCATTAAAGGTCAGAGAAAAAGACGCTATGACTTCATATTACTCATTAGAGGCTTTTATTTTTTTTAATGTGACTCAAAGATACTGAATCCTTGGTATGTTTTTTTTAAGGGAGTGAAAACACAAGTTTTAGGTGTAAAAAGGATCATATGAGACAGCTTCAGGGGTACAGAAAAGCAAAGGAAAAAGAAACGAAAAAGAAAAATAACATAACATTAAAAAATACACAAACATAAAGCAACATAAAACCAAATGAACATAAACATCAAAAATGAACATTAAAATAAAGAGAAACATAAAAAGAAAGAAAAAATTAAAGTGGTACTCCTGAATGTTTCGACAGAGTGGTTTCATCCCTTTAGAATCCTAGAGCAAGTAATTCAGTATTTTCAACAAATCGGCTTGTGTTTATTTATTCTGATCCTAGCACTTGCCGCTGGTCGTAATCTTTTATTAATCTTTTAATGTGAGCCAGCTTGTTATAAAGGTACTGGCATCTTTGTTTTTCTCCACCATAATTGGGATGAATCCATTTCATCTTTTCATATTCCAGAGAGATTTTCTTATTAATTTCCTGGTATTCTTTTGAGTCTGGAGAGAGGTGCTTCCTTTGGAAATCCAGCTTAGTAAATATTCGAGATAGACTTAGCATCTTGGTATGCAAGGCCTGATATTCATCATATTCTGCTCTAAATTCCTGCGCGTATTGCTGCCGCTGCTCCAAAGACACTACAGTGACGTAGTGAGCCAAATAATCGGGGCATCCAGATGCTGACCAAGTTTCATCGGAAGCAGTGCAAACTTCTTCAACTTCGTCATTAGGGTTTGGCTGCGCACTTTCCCCTCGTCGGTCCGGATCTGTCTTCTGTTCCTCCATCGTCTCCGTATCGTGCTCTTGCTTCTCTGCTTTGTGTTCTCTAAATTTATATTTGGACTTCTTGTAGGACATCACGTGCATTTCCTTCTTAAGCTTTAGATACTTTCTTTGGACAGAGGTTGGGGGCAATGTTTCCAGGGTAGTATGTCTTCCCTGCTGCCTCGGAAAGATTTTCCTATTTCGACTAAAACTGTCAACGCCTGGGTCTTGAGTGCCAGGTCCTCCTGAAAAGCTACTAGAATTGCTGCTGGCACATGCAGGCTGAGGAGGATTTGGAAGGGGAAGGTGGGTGGGGGGCGGTGGGGGAGGGAGAACATTGGCAGTAGCTCCGGAAGGTTGCGAGAGGCCTACGGGAGGCTCTGCCCTGGTGTTAACGGAATGACTACTTGAGAGTGACTGTGTTGCAGTTGTCAGGTGAGATATTCGAACCTTTTTCCTTGATAAATTAATATGAGCTAAGTTGGAAAACTCGTCCTCCAATGTTTTAGCTGCAGCAGAACCTCCAGAAGATGCTGTGTGATTGGTGCCAGAAGCGTGCTGAACTATGTCTGCTTTTCTGGAGAGCACCAACTCCAACGACTGCCTGTCTAGTTCACTATACCCAGGCCAGTCTTTGTGGACCTCTTTAAAAACGTAATCCTTTAAGGTATATGAAAAATTCTGAGTATTCAAATTGGCTACCTGCTGCAGAATTTCCCCGAGGGTGTTCTCGTCATCTTTGGTGATGCCGTCTTTCTGAAGCCGAAGAAGCAGTTCAGATTTCTTGTAGGCCTTCAGGGCCAGTAAGTGAATCACCCTATCCCTATATGGCCTCATGTGGACTCTGTTGACGACTCTTGACTTTCGAATCGTATATGCAGGGTTAATGGGAGCTGTTCTTTTTCTCTCAGGCACTGGATCTGGAACGATGCGTGGTGCTCTCCGAATCGGCGCTCTTTTCTCTCTCTGTAGTTTTCTGTTGTTTTTCCACTTGTTGGAGGATCCCTCCTCCGCTTGGGGCCTTGTCGCTTGTGTCATCTGATAATAGTCGGTTGTGTCACATGCCACCCTCTTATCTTCCGTCGAGTCCAGGCAACTGGGCAGAGAGGGGCCGTAGATTGAGCTCCTCTGTGGGCTCTGGTCTCGATAGCTGTCGTCACCTGCATTTGACCACAGAAAGTTGCACCTGTATTCTCCAGTGGGTGAATCATTTGGGGGAGTTTTGATAAGCTCTTCCAGTCCTTCAAACTCAAGAGAAGCTTGAGGGGGTGCTGTATTCTCGTAGTTCTGATAAGAGGCAAGTGCCTGACTGGTGGGTCTGGTAAGCTGCAGAGGAAACACAGCGACATCGTCCTGCCTCGGCTCTAGGCCATTTACCTTCTCTACTGACACTCCTGCCTCCTGGTGTACCACTTGACCCAGCACTCTGCCTCCGTGGGCTGCCATATAGTCATATCTGCGAAGATCAAAGTGCGAACAGTCATATACTTTAAAAAGCGAGAATTCTCTTTGGCAAAACTTTTATTTCTTATCGCGATCAGCTCTAAAACCCGCAATTCTAAAAGATTAACCACTTTGACAGTAAATGCTATCTAACGTAAACAAATAGAAATAGAGAGAAATTAAAAAAATAAGAGATTTCCCCCAACGGAGCCAACGCACGGAGTGCCTGATTGAGATGGAAGCTGGAGAGGTAAGGCTAGTTATAAAGATCTAATCTCCTTCCAGTGTTCTCCCTTTCACATTTTAGTTTGTGTTTAGGAGGAACTGTTAACCCTCACTGGAAAGTGCTAGATTATTCTCTGAACTCAGCACAGAAAACGCATTTCCTCCCAGTAAATCCAATATCAAGTGGAGGTACTTGGTGAGGGGATTAATGGGTGGTACAAGCAGTCAGTCCTCCTGGCATTTACTCCGACGTGTAAGTGGCTGTTGAGTCCTCCTTGGGACTGGAGCCTGGCCTAAGTCAACGGGGACTCCCGTCGGATAGCTAAAGATAGCATTTTGCAATAATAGTGTATAAAAGGCAAAATTTTAGAGTCACCTGTTTCTCTCTCTCAACCTCCCCTAACCATTACCAAAGAGTGGAAGGAGTTTCCATCCGCTTAGGTGGCCACTTGCGTCCATCCCTCTGTTTCTTTGCACTCCTCCCCTAGAAGACGCGCAGCAAAGCACAGGATGGTCCAGGTAAAATTGCCCATGCTGAAAAAAACTCTTGCAGCCAGGCGTTCTAGAGATGCACAGTTTAATCACGGAATATACACGGCCTGTGGGAAACCATCCCAACCAGTTTCACCCCCAAACATATTAGGCACGGTTCTCCCTCCTTACCCCCTTCCCACTGCCAGTCCATCTTGTTGTCAGATTTGCCTACCCTACCTGATGGCATCACTCTACACTTCATCACTCATCTAGAAAAAGCTGAGCATCATTTTCTATCACTCCCTCAAAGATGCTTTTCATTCATTTCCCTCCAAAACACCGCGTCGGCCGCCAAATTCCCCATTCATCCAACAGATAGTTAGTGAGGATCTATCATGTGAAGTCAGTGTTCTGGATGCTTGGGGATGTTGCAATGACCAAAAATCCCTTCCCTCATGAGGCCTACATTCTTGTCAAGTTTTTCTGCACATCTCAAATCCACCCCTTCTTCTCTCATACTGCAGCCACTGTCTTTACTTAGGCCAAGAACATCCTTGCCAATATTATGTACTCTTCCTAAGTTGCCATGTTGCCTCTAACTTTTTCTTGTTCTCAACCATATTCCAAATGATCAACAATCATTCCAATCAACTTTCCTTTAAAACAAGTGACGGTTCCCATTACTTAAAGAATAAAATTAATGCCAAGACGATCAACATCATGAATCCTCACTAATTATCAGGAAAAACCACAATGACATATCACCTCACACCTGGTAGAATGGCTCTGATCGAAAAGACAAGAAATAACAAGTGTTGGTAAGGATGTGAAGAAAGGGGAATGCTTGTGTACTGTCGATGGAAATGTAAATTGGTGCAGCCACTATGAAACACAATATGGAGGTTCCTCGATCGATTAAAAACAGGCACCAAGGGGTGCCTTGGTGGCTCAGTCAGTGAAGCATCTGACTCTTGATTTCGGCTCAGGCCATGATCTCACGGTTTGTGGGATTGAGCCCCACGTCGGCCTCAGCACTGACAGTGTGGGGCTTGCTTGGGTTCTCTCTCTCCCTCTCTCTCTCTGCCCCTCCCCTGTTCACACACACATGCACATGTGCTCTCTGTCTCAAAATAAATAAATAACCTTTAAAAATAGAAATGCTATATTAGCAAGCAATCCCACTTCTGGGTATATAGTCAAACAAAACGAAAATGAGACCTCAAAGAGATATCTCTACACCCATTTCAGCATTATTCACAATAGCCAAGACATGGGAAAAAGTGTCCATCGATGGATGAATGGATAAAGAAAATGTGATATATGTGTATTCAACCATGAGAAAGAACATTCTGCAATTTGTGATGTGGATGGACCTTATGACATGGAGGGCATTACGCTAAGTGAAATAAGTCAGACAGAGAAAGACAAATACCATATGATATCACTTATATGCGGAAGCTGAAAGAGCCAAACTCATAGAAACAGGCTAGAATGGTAGTTACCATGAAGCGTAGGGAAAAAAGGGAGATATAGGTCAAAGATCCAAACTTCCAGTTATAAAATGAGTAAGTTCTCAGGATCTAATGGGATCATAGCAATTATAGTCAATACTGTATTACATAATTGAAAATTGCTAAGCGAATAGATGTTTTTTTTTAAGTTTATTTATTTTGAGAGAGAGAATGAGTGAGGGAGGGAGTGAGGGGGGTGGAGAGAGAGAGAGAGAGAGAGAGAGAGAGAGAGAGAGAGAGAGAGAATATCCCACGCAGGCTCCTTGCTGACAGTGCAGAGCCGGATGCAGGGCTGGAACTCACGAGCCGTGAGGTCATGACCTGAGCTGAAACCAAGAGTCAGATGCTTAACCAACTGAGCCACCCAAGCACCCTTGAGTGAATAGGTCTTAAATGTTCTCCCCACCTAAAAGCAATGGCAATTAGATGTCATGATGCAGGTATTAGCTGATGCAATGTCGGTAATTCTTTTGCAACATATAAATGTATCAAACCAACATGCAGCCTACCTTAAATTGACACAACGTTAGATGTCAGTTATTTCTCAATAAAGCAGGAAAAAAGGAGACAAAATTAAACCACTTTGGTATGGCATACGGGACCCTTCTTATTCTGTCTCCAATCTACCTCGGTGCTTGTACTATGTATCTAAATGCTACATCGATCTGTTCACTCTTCTCTGAATATGCCCCCAAGCTTGTTCCTATAGTAGCCTTTCACTTGATTTCCTTCTGCTCACTAATGTTCTCCCCCCCCCCATCTTTGCTTGCATTGTTCCTTTACTCTATTCCTTTCCTTGAATGGCCATTCTGTCTAAAATAATAATCTATGCACATGCCCGCTCCAGTGTTCTCTTTCTACTCTCTCTTCTTTATAGAATATATACTACGTAAAATTATGTTACGTATAACTGTTTAATGGAAGTCACCCTTACCGGATATGAGCTTCATGAGGGCTTGGATTTTATCAGTCTTTTGCACTGCTGTGTCTCCAGTGCCTAGAACAGTGCCTGGCACACATAGTAAGTACTCAGTACATATTGGTTGATCAAATGAATACACCAAAGCCCTCAACTTTTAAATCCCACTCGTGTTGGGTTCAGCCAGTTAAATTTCTACTCAACCTTAAAAACCTAGCTCCAATGTCACATCACAGGAGATTTTCCTCTATGCAAAATGAGTACGTCCCTTTATTACAACCCTAGAGCACTCTGTCTCACCTCTATGAAAAACACCACAAACTGTATCACAAACTGCATCACTTGTGTGCCTGTCACCTCCACTAGACTCTGACCTCTACAAGTCTGGCAACTACACTTTACTCAAATTTGCATGATGCTTCCTTTTTGTCCCCAGTACCTCACTCTGGAAGTAGCAGGTGTCTAGCAGAAGGCACTCTCTCCAAGTTTGTCGAAAGAATGAATAACAGTATGTTTGCATTTCTCCCAGCAAAGATAGATTACTGTCACATCAAGAAGTTATACTAAGTCTGTTAACGTCAGAGAAATGTTCTGTTCTCCTTTAAAATTTTTTTCATGGTCCTGTTAACTTCACAGTATATTTGTATTTTGAAAAGTCAAATCACTGCTGCAGAGAGAATGGAAAATAGTTCCTCAGAAAACCAATGAACTGCTGAAATACATTCAGCAATACAGCATTCTAATGTATGCACAAATGCTTTGTTTGATTCTTCCTGGAGACCTCTAGTAGACACAGAAAGAGATAATATATCCTTCAGTATCTTTAAGTCTGCAGCCTTTGGGAGAACAAATAAAATAACGACAACAGCCCGACCCAGCAGAAATAACGACAACAAAATATTCTTTAACATAAGACTGGGAAGTGGGGCACATCATGACAAAAAGTACAACATGGTATCCATAGACATAAAAGAAGACTCGAAAACATGAAGAATTCATTCTTTCTGAAAAGAAAACTGAATACCGTAAGAATGCCAAGTAATATTAAGCTACGACATGCATTTAGTACAATTACAGAGATAACTTGAGCAGGATTTTTTTCTTTAAATCTGTCAAGACTATTCTAAATTCAACTGTAAGAAAATCTAAAAGAATTTCACAGAGGAGAGTAAGAACGGGGCGTTAACCCTACCTGAGATAATAACATAAAGATAGAGTAGTTAAAAGTGGGACTAGCCTAAGAAGAGATGGAAAATAAATGATAATGAACGGATACCTGAGACACAGAGCCCAGGAATTGGCAGATGATTTAAAAGACCATCAGTGATCAACGTAGAAAAAGCTAGATTCCATTAACGTTGCTGAAGACAAATTGTCAACATGTTAATAAAAATATAAAATTGGGATCTCCCTTCATACTATATTCATATTATAGAACGAATTCCAGATTTATTGAAGAATTAAAATATGAAGCCGTAAAGCAACAAAAGACTTGAAACTTTAGAGTAATGGCAATAATCACGTAGAAAAATATGAGCATAATTTATTACATACAAAATAATTATCACATAAACAACACTCACATTTTATCTCAAGCCCCAAAATTGGTATCAAAGTAAGGAAGGCTTGAAGACTGATACTAGATATCTCTGTTTGGAGACACGCAGGACAATTTGTTTGCATGGGCATAAAGAAAAAGTTAATCAATCAAATTATTGAATACTATCCTAACTTTCTGATTAAGGAGGTAGCAATAATAAATTATGTTCCAACAAAATTGAATTTCTTTTGTACGTTGTCTAGCCTGCCATGTTGTTACTACCACGGAATAGACGTTGATTTCCCAAGGCACTATGCGACTGGATGGGAATAACAAATAAAATGACCACCCAACTAATACATTTTGAAAGGTCATTGGACAATCGCTGTCCCATTTTGTCAAGCCACTCATAAATCTACCCAGGTTCTCTAGCAAATGCGGAAGCGGTTAAAATGACAAAACATCATTAATCCATCTCAAAGTAATATACAGTTGACCCTTGAACAACACAGGGGTTAGGAGTTCCAACCCTCTGCACAATGAAAAATCCACACATAACTTTGGGTTTCCCCAAACATTAACTACTAATAGCCTATTATTGACGGGAAGCCTTACCAATAACAGAAATAGCCGATTAACACACATTTTGTACATTACATGTAGTATACACTGTGTTCTTAAAGTGAGCTAGAAAAAAGAAAGTGTTATTAAGAAAATCATAAGGAAGAGAAAACACATTTACAGTACTGTATGTATGTACATGTGTATATATACACATATATATATACACACACACACATATACATTATGTGTGTGTATATACATACATGTGTGTGTGTATATATATATATATATATATATATATATATATGCCACACAAGTGCAGCTACACAGCTCAAACCTGTGTTGTTTAAGGGTCAACTGCACTGATTTCTTATTACACTTTGATGGTACTTCAAAACCTGCCTTTGACCACTGCTACTCAAACCAATGAGCCCACCGAACCACAACCTCTGGACAGTCCTGTGTGAGAGAGCAGGAGGCATGGGGAGCTATGCCTGTTCATTTACACCAGGCATCCGGTATCTCACGGACACCCACTCTATAGCCATGTTCTGGCTTTGTAGTAAACTTTGAATCATTCTTACTAGTGGCCAAACCTCTTGAGGTCTGGCCTAGTTTAGAACTCATCCCATTTCTCACCTATCCATTGTTTTTGGTCATCATCCAAATTACAAGCTCCAAGAGAGCTCTACTTCCTTCTCCGTGTGTCTTCACACTTCTCTGAATTTCTGTCGCTAGGTATCTATCCACATCCCTACCCTTCTAGAACTCTGACATCATAGCTAGCAATCTCCTCAATATTCTCTACCTCTAACCTTAAAGCGAAACTCCGTTTTCCCCCAAGGACGCTACTTTATCTACAGTCCTCTCAAAATAAGCCAACTTGTTTTCTCTGACTCCTTGACCTCAGGGTTGACACATATATGCCAAAGGCATATATAGTAATATATACGCTAACAGCATTAATGGCTTTGACAGGCAATATTTCCACTAAAATTTGAAAAGCCCAGACTTGCATGTATCATGCTCACGTTTTTGGTCCATGTTTCAGTGTCTCTATATAGTCTGATCAGAGGTGAACCTTATTCTTCAGGTGACTATAATGCTTCTTGATTTTTGAGTCAGAATTTCATAGCCTTGTGGAATAATCTCTTCCATATTCTCAAATTTCTTCTCTTAAAATTTTTCACAGTAAACTGCTGTAGTGCGGTGATACGCTTTCTTAAGGCAACAGTGCAACAGACAAGACAATTGGAAATGCTCTCATTAAACAAGCACCTGGACTATGATTAATTTAGCACTTCCCTTGGGTAGAAACCCTTTTAAGGGAGGATTCTGTCCCTACCTTCCTAAAAACTCCCTGAAATCCCCTTGCACTTAATGCTTGTCCTTGTTTCTTCCAAAGCCATGTTGAATTTGTTTTTCCTGTCTGGCTTGGTAGAGAGTGAGAAAAGCCCAATATCAAGATCTCCCAGGAATCTGAGATGGTAGCCATTCTCCTACATGTGGACTGATCTCCTCAACAATGGTAGTCATTTAACTCTTCATTTCTCTCCAAGTGGTTTTTGTCTGTCCATTAAGAACAGAATATTATAAATACAAGTATTTTTCAAAGCACCGATCATAGCTCTAAAAACGCCTCCTTGCTCAGTAAAATGCCATTAGGACTGAGCTTTTCACAATCATGTAGTAATCTTAGCCAGGCTTACCTAGCCCATTACCAAATGGCATTTGGGGCAACTGTATACACATATTGTGCTCCAGGAAAGCCCAGCATGCATAGGGCCCATTGGATATTCGCTGGATCGATGCAGTAACTCTGTGTTCTCTTTTTTTTTCATTTTCAAGTTTTTGTTTAAATTCCAGTTAATTAACATACAGTGTAACGTTAGTTTAAGGTGTAGAATTTAGCGATTCATCATTTACATACAATGCCCAGTGCTCATCCCCACAAGCGCCCTCCTTAATGCCCATCGCCCATTTAGCCCATCCCCCCACTGACCTCCTCTCCAGTTCCCTCAGTTTGTTCTCTGTAGTTAGGAGTCTGTTTTCTGGTTTGCCCCACTTTTTTTCTTTTTTCCCCTATTTTAATCAGTTTTGTTTCTTAAATTTCACGTCTGAGTGAAATCATATGGTATTTATAGATCTCTGACTCACTTACTTCACTTAGCATAATACTCTCCAGCTATATCCACGTGGTTGCAACTGGCAAGATTTCATTCTTTTTATACCTGAGTAATATTCTACAGTATATATACCTCGTCTTTATCCATTCATCAGTCGAAGGAAATTTAGGCTCTTTCCATAATTTGGCCATTGGTGATACCGCTGCTGTAAACATTAGGGTGCATGGGGCACTTCAAATCAGTATTTTTGTATCCTTTGAGTAAATACCTAGTAGCGTAATTACTGGATCATAGGGTAGTTCGAATTTTTACCATTTTGAGGAAATTCCCTACTGTTTTCCAGAGTTGCATGATGTTGAGTGAGCATCCTTTCAGGTGTCTGTTAGCCATCTGTAGGTCTTCTTTGGAAACATGTCTGTTCAGGTCTGCTGCCCATTTTTTAACCGAGTCATTGGTTTTTTTGGGTGTTGAGTTTTATAAGTTACTTATAGATTTTGGATACTAACCCTTCATCGGATATGCCATTTGCAAATATCTTCTCCCATCCGCAGGTTGCTTCTTAGTTTTGTCGATTGTTTCCTTTGCTGTGCAGAAGCTTTTTATCTTCATGAGGTCCCAATATTTCATTTCTGCTTTTGCCTCCCTTGCCTCAGGAGACATATCTAATAGGAAGTTGCTATGGCTGATGTCAAAGAGGTTACTACCTGTGTTCTACTCTAGGATTTTGATGGTTTCAGGCCTCACATTTAGGTCTTTAATCCATTTCAAATTTTTTTTTTGTATGGTGTAAGAAAGTGGCCCGTTTTCATTCTTTGGCATGTTGCTGTCCAGTATTCCCAACAGCACTTGTTGAAGAGACTGTCTTTTTTTTCCACTGGATATTCTTTCTGGCTTTGTTAAAGATTAGCGGACCATATAGTTGTGGATGTATTCCTGGGTTTTCTATTCTGTTCCATTGATCTATGTATCTGTTTTGGTGCCAGTACCATATTGTCTTGACCACTACAGCTTTGTAATATAGATTGAAGACCAGAATTCTGATGTCTCCAGCTTTTCTTTTCTTTTTTTTTTTTAATGTTTATTTATTTTTGAGAGAGAGAGAGAGAGAGAGAGAGAGAGCGAGCATGAGCAGGGGAGGGCAGACAGAGAGGTAGACACAGAACTTGAAGCAGGCCCCGGGCTCTGAGCTGTCAGCACAGAGACCAATGCGGGGCTCGAACTCACAGACCATGAGGTCATGACCCGAGCCAAAGTCGGACACTTAACTGACTGAGCCCCCCAGGCGCCTCTCCAGCTTTGCTTTTCTTTTTCAAGATTGCTTTGGCTATCTGGGGTCTTTTATGGTCCCATACAAATTTTAGGATGGTTTGTTCTAGCTCTGTGAAAAATTCTGGCGGTATTTTGATAGGGATTGCATTAAATGTGTAGATTGCTTTGGGTGGTATAAATGTAAACATTATTTGTTCTTCCAACCCACGAGAATGGAATGTTTTTCCATTTCTTTGTGTCATCTTCAATTTCTTTCATCACCGTTTATATATGGTTTTCAGAGTACAGGCCTTTCACCTCTTTGGTTATGTTTATACCCAGGTATCTTATTGCTTTATTGTGCAGTTGGAAATGGGAATGATTCCTTCATTTCTCTTTCTGCTGCTTCATTATTTGTATACAAAAGTGCAACAGATTTCTGTATGGTGATTTTGCATTCTGCAGCTTTACTGGACTCGCATATCAGTTCTAGCATTTTTTTTTGGTTGAGTCTTGGGTTTTCTACATAGAGTATTCTGTCATCTGCAAATAACGAAAGTTGGACCTGGTCCTTGCTGATTTGGATGCCATTTATTTCTTTTTTGTTGTCTGATTGCTAAGGCTAATTATTCCAGTATTCTGTGAAATAATAATGGTGAGAGTGGACGTCCTTGTCTCGTTTCTGACTGTAGAGGAAAGGCTCTCAGTTTTTCCCCATTGAGGATGATACTAGCTGCGGGTCTTTCTTGTATGGCCTTTATGATGATGTTCAGGTATGTTCTGTCTATCCCTAGTCTGTGGAGGGTTTTTATCAAGAATGCATACTGTACTTTGTCAAATGCTTTTTTCTACATCTATTTGCAGGATCGTATGGTTCTTATCCTCTTTCTTACTGATATGATGTGTCACACTGATTGATTTGCAAATACTGAACCACCCTCATAACCCAGGAATAAATCCCACTTGATTGTGGTGAATAATTCTTTTAATGTACTGTTGGACTCAATTTGCTAGTGTTTTGTTGAGAATTTTTGCATCCATGTTCATCAGGGATACTGGCCTCTAGTTCTCTTTTTTAGTGGAGTCTGTTTTGGGAATCAGGGTAATGTTGGCCTCACAGTATGAGTTTGGAAGCTCCCCTTCCATTTATATTTTTTGGAACAGTTTGAGGAGAATATGTATTAACTCTCCTTTAAATGCCTGGTAGAATTCCCCTGGGAAGCTATCTGCTCCTCGACTTTTCTCTGCTCAGTGATTTTTGATTACTGATTCAATTTCTTTGCTGGTTATCAGTCTGTTCAAGTTTTCTATTTCTTCCTGTTTGAGTTTTGGTAGTTTATATGTTTCTTGGAATTTATCCATTTCTTCCATATTGTCTGCATTGTTGGCATATAATTTTTCATAATATTATCTTATAATCACCTGTATTTTTGTCGTGTTGGTTGTGATTTCTCCTCTCTCATTTGTGATTCAATTTATTTGGGTCTTTCCTCTTTTTTCAACAAGTCTGGCTGGGGGGTTTTCAATTTTATGAATATTTTCAAATAACCAGCTGATCTGTTCCACTGGGGCTTTCTTTGTTGCTGTTTGCATTTATTTTTGTTCTATTCTTGATCATTTCCCTCTTCTGCTGGCTTTAGTCTTTGTTTATTGTTCTTCTTCTAGCTTTTTTAGGTGCAAGGTCAGGTTGTCAATTTGAGATTCTTCTTGCTTCTTGAGGTAGGCCTGTATTGCTGTATCCTTTCTTATGACTGCTTTTGCTGTATCATGAAGGTTTGGGATCATTGTGTTTTCATTGTCA
The DNA here is from genome assembly GCF_022837055.1 of Prionailurus viverrinus. NCBI lineage: Eukaryota > Metazoa > Chordata > Mammalia > Carnivora > Felidae > Prionailurus > Prionailurus viverrinus. The sequence continues at coordinate 113,432,370 of NC_062579.1, read as the reverse complement.
TTTGTTTCCATGTATTCTTAAAATTTCTTCTTTAATTTCTGGGTTGACCCATTCATTCAGTAGCAGCATGTTATTTAACCTCCATGTGTTGGTGGTCTTTCCAAATTTTTTCATGTGGTTGACTTATAGTTGCATAGCATTGTGGTCAAAAAAATATGCATGGCATGATCTCCATCTTTTTGTACTTACTGAGGTCTGATTTGTGACTTAGGATGTGATCTATTCTGGAGAATGTCCCATGTGCACTTGAAAAGAATGTGTATTCTGCTGCTTTAAGAGGAAATGTTCCGAATATATCTGTTAAATTCATGTGGTACAGTGTGTCACTCATAGTCCTTGTTTCCTTGATTTTTATGCTTAATCTGTCCACTGATGAAAGTGGGGTGTTAAAGTCCCCTACTATTATTGTAGTATTATCCATGGACTTCCTTTATGTTTGTTATTAACTCTTTCAAGTTGGGGGCATAGATATCTCCAACGGGTAGATCTTCTTGTATAGTCCCCTTTATTATGATATAGTGCTCTCCTTATTACAGTCTTTGGTTTATAGACTAGTTTGTCTAATGTAAGTATTGCTCCTATAGCTCTCTTTTGATATCCACTTGCCTGATAAATGTTTTCCCATCCCTTGACTTTCAATCTGCAGGTGTCTTTAGGTCTAAAATGAGTCTTTTATAGGCTACATATAGGTGGATCTTGGTTTTTTTTATCCATTCTGACACCCTATGCCATTCGATTAGAGCATTTGGTCCATTTGCATTCAGAGTAATTAGAGACAGATGTGTATTCAGTGCCATGTTACTACTTGTCTTGACATTTTTTCTGGAGATGTTTTCTGTTCCTTTCTAGTCTTTGTTGCTTTTGGTCTGTCCAAAGAGTCCCCTTTAATCTTTCTTGCAGGGGCTGCTTTAGTGGTCATGAACTTCTTAAGTTTTTGATTGCGTGGGAAACTCTTTATCTCTCCTTCTATTCTGAATGATAGAATACTCCTGGCTGCAGATTTTTCTCATTCAGCCCTTTGAATATATTATGCTGCTCCCTTCCGGTTTTCCAAGTTTCTGTGGCAAGATCTGCTGCTAACCGTATCGGTCTTCCCTTGTAAGTCAGGGACTCCTTTTGCCTTGCTCGTTTTAGGATTTTTTTTCTTCTCAGTATATTTTTCAAATTTAATTACAGTACGGCTTGGTGTTAGCCAGCTTTTGTTGATTTTGATGGGAGTTCTCTGTGCCTCCTGAATCTAGATGTCCATTTCCTTCTCCAGATGAGGGAAATTTTCAGCTTTAATTTTCTAAAATAAACCCTCTGCCCTCTTTTCTCTCTCTTCTTCTTTTGGGGCTCCTATGATACAAATGTTATTACATTGGATGGAGTCACCAAGTTCCCTAAGTCTACTTACATAATCCAAGACTTTTCTTTCCATCTTTTGATCAGCCCTCTTATTTTCCACAATTCTACCTTCTATCTCATTTAATTGTTCCTCTGTTTCTTCCATCCTTGTGGTCATTACATTGAGTCAGTTTCTTTTTTTTTTTTTAATGTTTGCTTATTTTTGAGAGACAGAGAACAAGCGGGGCGGGGTGGGGGGGACAGAGAGAGAGGGAGACACAGAATCCAAAGCAGGCTCCAGGCTCTGAGCTGTCGGCACAGAACCCGACGCAGGGCTCGAACCCACAAACCGTGAGATTGTGACCTGAGCCGAAGTCGGTCGCTCAACCGACTGAGCCACCCAGGCGCCCCAAACACTGAGTCAGTTTCAAATCGCAGTTGCTGCATTTTTCATTTCAGCCTGATTGGTTTGTAGCTCTTTTATCTGTGCGGTAAGAGTCTACCTGATGTCTTCTATGCTTTTCTCAAGCCCAGCTAGTATCCTTATGATTGTTGCTTTAAATTCTGAATCCAGCATATTACTCATATCTGTTTCAATTAGATCCCTGGCCGTGACCTTTTCCCGTTCTTCCTTTTGGGATGAATTCCTCTGTCTCGGCATTTTGTCTAGGTTCCTATCTTCTTCTGTGTGTTAGCAGAGCCTGTCATGTTTCCGGCCCCTGCGAGAAACGGCTTTATGACGGAGAGGTCATATACTGTCCGGGGCCTGGCGCTTCGGGAAATGTCTCTGCTGTGTTACTCCACTGCTGTGTTATGGCTGCTCTACCCCTCAGGGCAGTCTTTTGCAGTTTCTCCTTTCCGGTAGTGGGGAGTGTTCGGGCCTTGGGCAGAGCGTGGTGAATTTAACTGGGTGTTCTCTGGTCGGCTTGCTGAGACCTGATGCTGTTTCCACCAGAGCTGGAGCTTCGCAGAACTTTATGGTCAGGAGGCGTGGTGCTTGCAGGGGTTTGTAATGGTCTTCTGGAGGATGGGCCGGCCGTGCTGGTTCTTAGGCATGCTTGCCTGAGAAAAGCAGTCCCAGCAGAGCACGAGGGGGGGGGGGGGCAGGACTTTGAGTAAGCAGATTAGGCAGTGTTGGTGCTGTGCTGTTTACCGAAGTTGATCTATGCCGAGGGGTGGAGGAGGGAAATGGCACCAGCCCACTCCTTTGTCCCTGGAGAGGGGAGTTCATGCTCGCTGCTCTCAGGGAAGCACTTTCAGAGAAGCGATCGTTTCTCCTCCTGTGTCACAGGCATTTTGCAGATCCCTGATCCCACACTGTCTCTGAGTCACTCGCCGGCCTGGAGCGGCACGGTGTATCTCGGGCTCCACCCTAGCCAGGCCCGCTGACCAGAATTCCAAACTTCAGGGAGCTGGTGTGACAGCCACCCTGTGACTGATGCAGGTTTGACCCAGAAGGGCAGTCGTGCCAGAGCGCAGGGACCTTGGGATTTGGGGCAAGCCCAGTAAACAGCCAGCGTCCCAGTGAGCTGCCGTCAGCAGGTGTCTCTGCACCTGTGCTGAGGGGCAGGGGAGGGAAATGGCACCTGCTGGTTCTTTTGTCCCCAGAGAGGCAAAGCCACCTCTCACAGATGAGCTCCGAGAAGTATGAACAGTCTCTCCCGTGCCCCTTAGGCGACCTCAGATGGTACTGTCTCTGCCCCAGGGATGTTTGCCTGTCTCTTCTCCAGGAGCAGAGCAGCGTCCTCGGGTCTCGATCACAGCCTCTAAAACCCCAGTCTTTGAGCCCTGCTGGTGGCAAAAACAGGAAATTCAGCCCCCCTCTCTCAAAGCCAATGGCTCCCGGGGAAGTGTTCTTCTTGGGTGTATCCCTGTGTGCTCCCCTCTCTCTTTCCTTTCTCTGTGACCAGGGCTCCCTCCCGTCCACAGCGTCCACGATCCATTTCTCCCCCAAACCACATCTCTGCACTTCCCGCCTTTCTGGATGTGACCTCTTCTCTCCCTCCGGTTGTGCAGTTTGTTCTACGGGTCCTCAGGTCGATTTCTTGAGTATTCAGAATGATTCGATAGTTATTTAGCTGTGTTAGGGGGACGAGGCAAACCTAGGGTCCTCCTACCGTGCCGCCACCTTAGCTGTCCCCTCCTGTGTTCTGTCATTTGTTGTAGCCCAAACCAGACATTTCGAAAGGACAAGATTCTAAACAGTGACTCAAGTTAGTTAGCATAACCTTTGAATACAGTTTGATCTGTTTTGGACTTCTGGCTCACAGTCGCTTTCATAAAACATTTTCTTACAGTCCCTTTTATGAGCTTTCCTGAATTAAAAAAAATACCTTTAAATATTTTGATACTCTTTTATTATTGATGCTTTCCATTTGAGATTACATTTTTTTTAAATTTTTTTTTCAACGTTTTGTTTTATTTTTGGGACAGAGAGAGACAGAGCATGAATGGGCGAGGGGCAGAGAGAGAGGGAGACACAGAATCGGAAACAGGCTCCAGGCTCTGAGCCATCAGCCCAGAGCCCGACGCGGGGCTCGAACTCACAGACCGCGAGATCATGACCTGGCTGAAGTCGGACGCTTAACTGACTGCGCCACCCAGGCGCCCCGAGATTACATTTTTATCAGGCTAGAAGAAATATTAAAGAGAAACAAACCCATTCAGATAATTCTGGGGAGTACCCATATTTTTAAATTATTGTTAAACTGATGTTTTCATCCATTCAACTGATCCCCCATGATTGTGGCATTTTAAACATGGCTGAATTCAGCGTATTATACAAATGCTCTATGAGCAACCGCAAAGAAAAAGGATGTCTCTCTATGACCTTACCATAAACTGGACCAAACATTCTGACCAGGATTATCAAAAGAGAGCAAGTGTTCACCGTGCAAGAAAGTTCTTTCAGCTTGATCAGCCCAGCTGCCCACTCTGTAGCTCACTATGACGCGCAGTAGGCTGTTTGCACAGATCCATGAGTAATGAATTATCGTAATACTGACTTTGCTATAGGGTCATCAGAAAAAAATCACAAAACACTGAATCAACCGCACAGTTCTGTCATATCCAATTCGGCCAGGATCAGAACACGGCCACAACTGTCTGGAGATGAACTGGATTCATGGAAAATTTGACCCCAATGTGTCTCTAGACAATGTAAATAAATTTCTTCTACCTCAGTTCTTATTTTTGATGAAATTCTTTTTGGGGGACACCTCCAACATAATTCTACCACCGGCAATTTCCAGAAACCAATTACGAGGAAATTAGTTAGGAAACACTGGGAAGATTAAGGACAGAACAGTGACAAAAATTAATCAATTTCGACTTTGCTAATTTGTGACTGGATAAATCGAATGACAGTTGTTAGAAACCTCAGGTTTCGAATGGAACTATATACCCTGAGAGAAATTTAAAATGACATCCATTGAAAAGTTCATTGAGGCTGGGTGAGTTTCATTTCAAACGGGCCTTTCAGTATTTTATATATAAAATGGAATAGAAATATATTGATATGAGCATGTAATTATTGACTTCTATTATTATCCCCCCTTAATTTCCAGAGTTACTATTTACATTATGAGAGGAAAACATGATACAGCAGAATAATCCCAGCTATTCAATTAAGACAGACTTGGCTTTACATTTTGACCTCACTCCAATCATGAAATTAATTAACTTCTCTGAACTAAACACTCTTCATCTATAAAACAGAGATACTAACATTACCTCCCATAAAACATTTTTACATGGAATTTTTTAATGTTTATTTATTCCGTGAGAGAGAAAGAGAGAGAGATTGAGAACATGAGCAGGGGAGAGGCAGAGAGAGGGAGACAGAAAATCCAAAGCAGGCTCCAGGCTCTGAGCTGTCAGCACAGGGCCTGATGCGGGGCTTGAACTCATGAACAGCGAGATCATGACCTGAGCTGAAGTTGGATGCCTAACCGACTGAGCCACCCAGGTGCCCCTACATTGAATTTCTCAACAAACGGTAACTGAATCATGTTTACAGGCTAGATAAAACCACCCTAACATCATCTCAGTGACTAAAATAAAAAAGACATTAGAAGTGTCAGAGAACAAACTGAGGGCTGATGGAGGGAGGTGGGTGGGGGATGGGCTAAATGGGTGATGGGTATTAAGGATGACACTTGGGAGCACCTTGGTGGTTCAGTCAGTTAAGTGTCTGACTCTTGATTTTGGCTCAGGTCATGATCTCACGGTTCATGGGATTGAGCCCTGTCACTGGTTCTACGATGATGACGGCATGGGGCCTGCTTGGGATTCTCTCTCTCCCTCTCTCTGTCTGTGCCCCTCCCCCACTCACACTTTCTGTCCCTCTCTCCCAAAGTAAATCAATAAACATCAAAAAAAAAAAAAAAAGAAAGAAAGAAAGAAAGGAGGGCACTTGTGTTGAACACTGGGTGTTATATGTAAGTGACAAATCACCAAACTCCACTCCTGAAAACATCACACCATATGTTAACTAGAATTTAAATAAAATTTTGAAAAAAAAATAAGCTAAAATACATATTTTTTAAAATGTCGGACATATATAAGATACAGATTAGGTATTGTTAGTACATTGGCTGAGTGGAAATTAAGGCAGCGGTTCCAAAGTAAAGCCAGCTTCAATTAAGAATATTTTTGGGGCGCCTGGGTGGCTCAGTCGGTTGAGCGTCCAACTTAGGCTCAGGTCACGATCTCACGGTTCGTGAGTTCGAGCCCCATGTTGGGCTCTGGGCTGATGGCTCAGAGCCTGAAGCCTGCTTCCGATTCTGTGTCTCCCTCTCTCTCTGCCCCTCCCCTGTTCATGCTCTGTCTCTCTCTGTCCCAAAAATAAATAAACGTTAAAAAAAATTAAAAAAAAAAAGAATATTTTTGAAGGAGGAAAATTACTAATTTAACTCAGTCTTGACCATGAGTTCGTGACTTTTTAATATTCTGTGTACGCCATGAGAAGTACACAGAAAACACTTCTAAAATGGAGGAGGATGGTTGCCTTAAGGAAAAGCATTTGTGTGACTGTTTCAGTTGCAAGCAGAATCAGCCATTTCTTTTCATGGCACGCCATTTTCACTTGATACTAACAACTGACAAACTATGCCTCTGTCAGATACAGATATTGATCAGATACTTGCGCGAAAATGAACGTGAGCCTATCACTTCAAGGAAAACCAGCACCACTGCTAAAATTCAAGGTCTTCGGTGAAAATTAAAATTTTGAAAAACTTGTATCCACCACAGTAAGTGTGAAAGCTTCCTAATACCTAAACTCTCTTCTGATGAGATTGGGGACGTTAAAAACTATAATTATGTAGATATTAATCCAAGTATTTGCCCAATGGAAATGAAAACACAGATCCACAGAATGTCAATCGGAGCTTTATTCATAATCAACCCGAGGTGAAAACAACGCAAATGCCCACCAGCTGATAAGTGGCTAAATAAATTCCAGTACACCACTTACTGTGATGAGTACTGAGTAATGTACAGAGGTGTCGAATCACTATATTGTACATGTGAAACTAATATAACCTACATTAATTATACAGCAATGTAAAAAAACAAATAATTATTTTAAAAATAAAATAAGGGCACCTGGGTGGCTCAGTTGGTTACGCATCTGACTCTTGATTTCAGCTGAGGTGATGATCTCACAGTTTGTGGGTTCAAGCCCTGTGTCAGGCTCTGCACTGACAGCGTGAAGCCTGCTTGGGATTCTCTCTCCTTTTTTCTTTGCCTCTCTCTCTCTCTCTCTCTCTCTCAAAATAAATAAATAAACCTAAAAAAATTTTTTTAAATAAATTATGGGACATCAATGTAATAGCATAGTCAGCAATGAAAAGGAACTTGGGATGGGCAGAACAAAATGACCTTCTAAAGATGTTCATGTCCTAATCTCTGGAACCTATGAATGTGTTACCTTACAGCATAAAAGGAATTTGCACTTGTGAATAAGGTTAAGGACCTTAAAATGAGGAAATTAGCCAAGATTATCCAGGCAGGCCAATCTAATCTCATGGGTCCGTAAAAGCAGAAAGCATTTCTTGGCAGTAGCCAGAGAGAACTGTGATAAGAAGAGTCAGAGAGATTCCATGTTGCTGGCTTTGAAGATGGAGGGAACAGGGCCACTTGTCAAGGAATAGAGATGGCTTAGAGGCTGAAAAGGGCATGGAAACAGCTTCTCCCCTGGAGTATCCAGAAAGGAGTAGAGCCCCGCTGAGAGCTTGATTTTAGCCCAGTAAGATCCACAGAACCTTAAGCTAATAAATGTTTGTGTTTTATAACACCACAGATGAATATTAAATGCATTGTGCCAAGCGACAGAAAAACCACATATCAATCCATTTACATAACATTCTGAAAAAGAAAAACTATAGAGATGGAAAACAAATTAAAGGCTGTCAAAACCCAGGGATGGAAGAAGTTGAATACAGAGGAGCACTTTTGGGGGTAATGGAAATGTTCTGCATCTATCTTTTAGTGGTAGTTACTAGAATGATGGCATTTGTCAAACTCTCAACTATTCACTAAAAATGTAATCAAATGAATGTAAATAATACCTTAATAAATCTGATTTCAAGATGTTTTCTCAGTTTGAATTTTCCATACAGGAAATATCAAGAGATTAAAACCACATACACAAAAGCTCTTTGGGGTCCTCCGTAATATTAAGAGTATAGGAGGTCCCTGAGCCCTAAAAGTTTTGGAATCTCTGGTCTAGTAGCTACTCCAAACTAGACCATTGTATTTGAGAAGAATAATACATGTTTTTATCAGTTCCAAAATTATTTTTGGTCACTACCACACTGCAACAACATGGAGGCAGGAAGCTTATTATGATAATTTAGCCCCCATCATATCACCAGAACATAGCACAGAAACTGGCACCTAGTATCTGTCTCAATCTCCTGCTGATGAGGCAACGAATTACCACACAGTTAATGGTGTAAAACAACATAAATGTATTCTCTCATAGTATTTGGGGTCAGAAGTCTGAAGTGGGTCTTACAGAGCTAAAATCAAGGTGTCGTCTGAGATGCACGCTTTGGGGAGGCTCTAGGAGGGGATCTATTGCTTGCCTTTTCCAGCTTCTGGAGGCTTCTAGAGATTCATGACCCCTTCCTCTATGTTCAAAGCCAGCAACGTAGCATCTGCAAATTTCCCTGATTTTTCTGTATGCCTCTTCCATCTTTAAGAGCCCTTCCGGTTAAACACAGGGCTCACAAGAATAATCCAGAGTGATGTCCCATCTCAAGACCTTTAACTTAATTGCATCAGCAAAGCACTTTTTGCCATGTAAGGTGATACAATCACAGGTCCCGGGATTAGGCTATCTTCGATGAGCCATGTTCCCATATTGCAGAACACATGCAATCAAAAAAAACTTTATTGAGCAACAGCGTACGTACCATACGATTCACTCTGTTAAAGTGTGCGATTCAATGTCTTTTGGTAGATTCACAGAATCGCACATCTAACACCACAATCAATTTTAGAACATTGTCATCACCCTGAAGAGAAACTCCAGGCCCATTAGCAGTCACTAGCTCCTCCCAAACCACACAGCACTAGGCAACCGATAAGATATCTTCTGCCCCTATAAATTTGCTTATTTTGAACATTTTACAAAACCGAAATCATACGATCTGTGGTATTTTGCGAATGGCTTCTTTTGCTTGGCACATTTTTAAGGCTTATTAGCCGTATAGCATGCATCAGTACTTTATGCCTTTTTACAGATGAATAGCGTGACCTTCAGCGTGGATTTGCCACATTTTATTTGTTCGCCGAACAGATAATATTGCTACCGTTTCCACTTTCTGTCAGTGTAAATAATGCTGTTTTGAACATTTGTGTGCAAGTTTTTGTGTGAACGTGTCATTTCTCTTGGGAAGAAACCTAAAGATAAAATCGTGAGGTCACATAGTAACTCCTTGTTTTCACTTTTCGAGGAACCGCTAAACTGCCTCCCACAAAAGTTTCCACAGAAGGTGCACCATTTGACATTCTCACTGGCGGTGTCCGAGGGGTCTGAGGTTTTCACCTCTTCACGACACTTATTACCTGTCATTTTGATTATAGCAATCCTAATGAGCGTAAGGTAGTGTCTCATTAGGATTCTCGCTCTGATTTTCTTGATGATCAACGATGCCGAACACGTTTTCATGTGTTTATTGGACATTTGCGTGTCTTCTTTGGAAACTGTGTATTTAGGGGCGCCTGGGTGGCTCGGGCAGTTAAGCATCCAACACTTGATTTGGGCTCAGGTCGTGATCTCATGGTTCATGAGATCCAACCCAGCATAGGGCTCTGCTCTGACAGAGCAAAGCCTGCTTGGGATTCTCTCTCTCCCTCTCTCTCTGCCCCTCCCCCCGCTTGCTCGTGTGCGTGCACACGCGTTTTGTCTCTCTCAAAATAAATAAACATTAAACAAAAAAAGAAAATGTGTATTCAAATTCGTTGCCTATATTTAAATCGGGTTGTTTCTTTTTTGTTATTGACTTATAGAGTCCTTTATATTGTCTAGTTTCAAGTCCCATATCACATATAACTTCTGTGAAAATTTTCTGCCATTCTTTGTGTGTTTTTTTAAAGGTATGACAGGCCAGGTTACTTCACAGTAAAACTAATATGCCATATCCATCAATTCTTATAGCAGATTCCTAAAAGAATTTTTTAAATTGAGTTTTCTCATTGTCAAACAATGTGTTCATGTGGTAGGAAAAAATAAAAGACAAGTCATGGAAATAAAAACTCTGAAACTGCCCTAGTTCCTAAAATAAGAAATCTGCAAAATAAGAAATTAATGTTCATTGCTTGAAATATATGCTTTATTTTTGATCTCAAATTCATTTTGAACGCTTGCCTTATAATTTAATACTTAAAATACACTAGCTAAATTATTTGATAATATGTATACAGTCTTACTTCTCTGGATTGACACGTTTTACACAACAGTGTTTAATTAGTGCTGGTAAAAACCACTTGATAATTTGAATAATTGATTCATGGATTAACAATTCATTCAATAATATGAATGGCATAAAGACCAATCAAGAGAAGGGCCTGGTAATCGTTCACTGCGCAATTCTGCCCATTAGCAGTTCTAATTCAAGTTTTGAAATTTATATTCCATTCAGTTTCATGACATATTTCTGGGGGTGATTTAGCAAAAATAGGTAGGCAACGCCAGTCTTTTTTTTCTTTTTTCATTCCTTCCTTCCTTTTGTGGGAGAAGAAAAAGAATTTTCCCTTTACCCTTCTAGGTTCTTGGCCGAGATCGTCCCCCCCATAATAAAAGGCAGATTAGCAGGAGTAAAACAAACAGAAGCTTAATAACATGAACAATTCCTGTATACTTGGGAGAGACCCAGGGAAACTGAGTAATGGCCCAAGCCGCCACCTAAAACGCTATCTCCAGCTGAAGACAAAAGAAGTTACTGGGGGTAGGGGAGCCAGTCTTGGGAGGTTATTGGGGGGGAGGGGAAGGTGCGGTAAACAAGGGTAAGGTTGTTATGCACATTTAAGTTGGGGGCCTTCTCAGTTGATGGGTTTCTAAAGATTTAGAGTTATCTTCCTCTTCTTGGTACAGAGAAGGAAACATCCTTACAAACGGAGGTTTCCCTTGTAAATGTAAATGTCCCTTAAAAAGGGGTAACTTTCTTGGGTTTTCAGAGCTTTTTCTGTGTCTGCTGTTTCTAAAGTTAGCTCAAAATAATCCTTCTAACACAAAGACATATTTCAGGGTAGCATATTCCATTATTTTGAGGGTTGGTTATCATAACACAGAGAATATATACGGAAATGTATAAAATGGCACTGGTCAACAACAGCAAACCAGAACTTAACCAGCTTCAACCTCTCCCAGCAATGTGACCTTTTAAGAGTTCATCTGAAATTTCCTGATTAGCACTAGTGAGGTCATCTAGTATGATAAAAATCTCTGCCTTTCCCTCCTTCCTCCAAGGAAGATGAAGCCATCCTTTCTTTTGTTTTGCTAATAACATCCTTGCCCCTCCCTCCTGCTCTAACCTTCCATTTTGTACAACTCCCGGGACTATCTCTCTACTTGCTAGAGGAGATGCTGTCTGGTTCATGAATCGCTTCATAAAGCCAATTAGATCTGCAAAATTAGTTGATTGAATTTTGTTTTGTTTTGCTTTGTTTTGTTTTGTTTTGTTTGAATTTTGTTTTTTAACACCAATGCCGTCACTCCTTTCATTAGGGCTACAACTAAGGGTACTAAGAATTTTTCTGTTATCAACTTTGTTTTAAAACATAAAGACTTGGTCTTGAACTTGAAGTAGATACACAATACATACGCAACTGTATGCAAAGTGCTTTTCATAAATTAACATCGCATGTTAAAATACTGAAAACGGAATAGGTGTGCTGATTTGCATTTTGTCTTAATGGAGCAAGAAAAGAAAAATATTCAATTAGGGAGGGTTATACTGAAAATAAACCTTTTAAAGTTCAAACGGCATCTTCCCCCTTTGCACTTTTCACGGGCTACACAATGTCCTGAAAGCAAATCAGAAAGTGAGGCTATCTTTTTGTTTGTTTCAAGTAAGTGGTCTTAAGTCTTCTTATAGAAAAAGATTCAATCAGTTTATTACAAGTATATGTAAACCATTAATTTTTGCAACTTTGTACAAAGTCTACGAGAAGGGCATCTGTAAAGATCATCTAATCTTAAATTGCAATGTCAACCACTCAAGTCCTTAGCCTAATCCGTTCCCAGAGAAATTTTGAAAAACTTTAAATATGAGATAATGTCTTTTGCAGCCTATCCCTAGTCTTACTTATGAAAATATATTGGGATCTGATTCGGCCTTGTAAGAAACAAGAGTGAATCCATTGGAGACTTCAAAGGTAAACATCTTAACAGAATAAACTCTGAAGCATACAAGTTCTCATCTCTCACCTCGCTTGTTGTGTCTTAAGCCAGACGTTGGGAAGGAATTGAAAGGCAAACAAATATTAGACTGGGAAAGAGCCCCATTTATACACTCTAACATCACTCTGATCATTTTTTTAAAGAGTCTTAGGACAGAGACAAAGCAAGCCTCCAAATAAATTGACAGCCTTATAGAAAAAAACCACAAAATTATGTTCCCACCTACTGGAAGAGGAAGTCTCTCCAAACAGACACTTGCAAATTCTAAACTGAAAAGATAATTGGGAAAAAATTATCCTGTGTTACCTAACAAAAGAAAAACTATAATGTGAGTTATCAACAAAGGTATTCCAAAGGGAAATAAAACGCCAACTTTCCTGTTCTTACCCTTAAACCCACAAGAAGAAATGTCTCAAAACCATATAAGGACAATCTGAATACATTTTATCTTGATATGAACACCGTAAGACGATCCTTGAGTTAACATGTCCCTCGGAATCAACAAATTCTCAGATGGTGGCTATCTCTAATAATTCACACATTCCCCATGTTCTAGCCCATAATAATCACCCTCAGACCTTTAAAGACACATTATTTCCCCCTCTGTGACACACATTGCCTAACTTGATAGGAAGGTGTTTATTATGCAAAGGGAATTGCCAGGTAAAAGGCTCTGCTGGTGTTTCTTCCTCAAAATCCTTCAGGACTCTTTATTCATGATAAGATTATTGCTAAATTTGACACTGATTTACTGCTACCCTTATGTCTAAATCAAACCCACACAGAAGATCTCAAAGAGGTATCAGACTTTTTTGTGGATAAAATAAACAATCTGATATGGCATTACTGGGACTGAACCCAGGAAAATTTCAGATGGACTTACCTAGACCTCCACCCAAACTCATATAATTCCCTAGTAAACCATAAGCTACAGAAGTACAGAATACTTAGAAGTCTGTTAGAAAAAGGACTCATCCAACTCTGTACCAGTTCTTGTAATACTCCTAACCCCGTAGTCAGAAAACCCATTGGGCAGGGATGTGGATTTGTTTGGGACTTTAGAATCCTAATTTGAGTAGTCATTCTCTGCTTCCCTATAGCATGCAAACCAAATACTATTTTCCATTAGCAAAATCTTCCTAGGTGGCAAGACTCATTGTCCTCCTCAGAACTTGTTACTTGGCTAGAGGAAAGAAGGCAAATATACACCCTAGTAGCAGATAGGGTTTTGTGGTTGGTTTCTGATTTTAGTATGCTTTGGAGACCATTAATGTCCCTGTTCTCAGCAGGAACCCCAATTAAGAATAATCCACAGGGGCGCCTGGGTGGCTCAGTCGGTTAAGCGTCCGGCTTCAGCTCCGGTCATGATCTCACAGTTCGTGAGTTGGAGCCCTACGTCGGGCTCTGTGCCGACAGCTCAGAGCCTGGAGCCTGCTTCGGATTCTGTGTCTCCCTCTCTCTCTCTGCCCCTCCCTCGCTCCTGCTCTGTCTTTCTCTCTCTCAGAATAAACATTTTAAAAAAAAAGAATAGTCAACAGAGAATAGAAATTTTGATCGCTGTAATGTTGACTAGGTAGGTACCTATTATCAAGGGAGGGGCACATACAAAATGGGGTAATATGGAGGCTAAAGTGTTCTAGCTAATCCTGTCAGCTACCTAATCTCTACGCCCTCACCAAGATCCTAGCCCTTGTGATGGATAGCTCAAGAGACTTAAGAGAGGTTCAAAGATGGGGCGCCTGGGTGGCGCAGTCGGTTAAGCGTCCGACTTCAGCCAGGTCACGATCTCGCGGTCCGTGAGCTCGAGCCCCGCGTCGGGCTCTGGGCTGATGGCTCGGAGCCTGGAGCCTGTTTCCGATTCTGTGTCTCCCTCTCTCTCTGCCCCTCCCCCGTTCATGCTCTGTCTCTCTCTGTCCCAAAAATAAATAAACGTTGAAAAAAAAAATTAAAAAAAAAAAAAGAGAGGTTCAAAGAGACTAATATAGAGCGCCAGCCATTGGCTTCAAGTCAGAAAAGGACTGCCAAGAGAAATTTGTATTCAACGAACTTAATTTCACCTGTTAACTCAATTCCCCTTTGCTATGTAACCTAACACATTACAGGTCCTTCCTACCTTAGTAAGACTGCAGTCAACTTTTGCTCACCAAGAGATTATTTGGCAAGAGCTGGAGTTTAACATCACTTTAGTCATCAGAAAGAGTAAGAAAGCTAGCGACTCAGAGACTAGCAGATCTTAAAAGTCAAAGAGAAAGACAGATACCATATGTTTTCAATCTTATGCGGATCCTGAGAAACTTAACAGAAGACCATGGAGGAGGGGAAGGGGGAAAAAAAAGAGAGGGAGGGAGCCAAACCATAAGAGACTCTTAAAAACTGAGAACAAACTGAGTGTTGATGGGGGGGGGGGGGGGAGGGAGGGGAGGGTGGGTGACGGGCATGGAGGAGGGCACCTATTGGGAGGAGCACTGGGTGTTGGATGGAAACCAATTTGACAATAAATTTCATGTTAAAAAAAAAAAGTCTCTGAGAGAATAGCTGTTTTAAGCCCTCATTTCACATAGAAGGACAGTTGTTTGGTGCAACTCAGGGATAATAAAACCTTTCCTACGTCAGTAACGTAGGAACACAGTTTGAACCTCAATTTGGAAAAACAAACAAAAAAACCGCAATTTTTATGCCCGTGACATATAAAGGTACATGGAGGTGCTAATTATACACTGTTCCATCATGGAGCATATGAAGGACAATAGAAGAAAAAAAATAAATAAAAGCATTTCATTGTATTCCGTGGGAAACTGATAAGGTCTTCAATAAGCGTGGTGGTTGTGGAACCACAGCATAGAAAAAGGATATGAATGCTGTTTTGACAGCAGAATCAGCAGGGTATCTTGCAATTTCTCGTTACCCAGTTCTCTGCATATCAAGTCCTCTCTATCCAAAGTTAACTTGCATCTATCTTCCTGAAGCCACTCTTCTCTGCGTGCCATCATATTGTTACAGACTAAGCGTCACTTCTGGCCCACAGTGACTGCTTGAGAAATACTGAGATAATAAATTCTATATATTCCTCTGCTCCCCAAGTCGAAGATCCCTACTACCATCCCCCAAAACCGCCTAAAAGTTTGATTATTTATTTTTCCAAAGCGATATAAATCCCTGTTTATAGATATTTTTCATTTATTTTGATAGAATCAAGGGTAAAGTTTATAAAATACATGTGGACTGTCACTCAATTAAAAAAAAGACTGTATTGGGGCGCCTGGGTGGTGCAGTCGGTTAAGCGTCCGACTTCAGCCAGGTCACGATCTTGCCGTCCGTGAGTTCGAGCCCCGCGTCGGGCTCTGGGCTGATGGCTCGGAGCCTGGAGCCTGTTTCCGATTCTGTGTCTCCCTCTCTCTCTGCCCCTCCCCCGTTCATGCTCTGTCTCTCTCTGTCCCAAAAATAAATAAACGTTGAAAAAAAAAAAAGAAGAGAGATATTTAAAAAAAAAAAAAAAGACTGTATTCTTTGGGACCTTAGGTCAATGGTTAAAAAAATATTAATAGTGGGACATCATAAATGGCAGTGCTTTCCCCCCCAAAAAGCGGAGGGAACATAAAGCTGTGTGTTAAACATAAGCTACGGACCAAGTGTTAGGAGTCCTGGGTTTTGGTCTTAACTCAGAATCTCTAAATGCATGAACTCATGGGCGCCCGGGTGGCTCAGTTGGTCAAGCGTCCACCTTCGGCTCAGGTCAGGAACCCACGGTTTGTGGGTTCGAGCCCTACATCGGGCTGTGTGCCGACAGCTCGGAGCCCGGAGCCCGCTTTGGATCCTGCGTCTCAGGGGCGCCTGGGTGGCGCAGTCGGTTAAGCGTCCGACTTCAGCCAGGTCACGATCTCGTGGTCCATGAGTTCGAGCCCCGCATCAGGCTCTGGGCTGATGGCTCGGAGCCTGGAGCCTGTTTCCGATTCTGTGTCTCCCTCTCTCTCTGCTCCTCCCCCGTTCATGCTCTGTCTCTCTCTGTCCCAAAAATAAATAAAAACATTGGATCCTGCGTCTCCCTCTCTCTCTGCCCCTCCCCCACTCGTGTTCTGTCTCTGCCTCTCAAAAATAAACACACATGGGGAAAAAATGTAATGCATGTGCTCACGATTTTTTTTAAACCTCTTTGAGATTCAGTTTCCAATTCTACAGTATTGGGTGCTTAGACACAGCCACGGTGGAAGTTTGCGGCACAGATGAAGACGCTTATGATCTCCCCCCCCGCCCCCCCCCCCCCCCCCCCGCGTCTACCATCACAGACACTGGCAGATGGCATTCCCGAATCGCAGGTGGTAAAACAAAATGCTTATACTGTAAACAAAGGGGAAGGAAAATCATGGAATCTTTCTGCTCTACCTGACCAGAGATCTCTCTGCTTCAGCCAGTCAAAATCACAGACTCTCCACCATCAAAAAACTTTGTAATCATTGGGTGGGAAAAGATGAATGGGAAACGTCAGTTTGCCTTCGAAGATACCAGAGTCTTGTGAGAGCAAAAAAAAAAATGAATTCAACTCAGTATAATGCAAGAATGTGTTATAAATGTTATCGTGGAGTTAAAACACACCTTCTGTGAACGCCAGTTAAGAATAGAATAAAAACAAGGGGTAACAGTCAGCAGTAAACCTCTTTCTGGTTTTAACTCTAACCGTACCAGCCATTTTCTCTACACGTACCCTATAATCACACTATTCTGAAATTTTCCCTACTCCCCTGTCCTAACTGTGCCATTATGCACAGCACATTCCCTTTGCTTTCAAAGTCTCTACCCATTGTTGCCTTTTACAAAATACAATTCAACCATCTATGACCAGAAACACATTCTGACTTTCTCAGGCAGTTACTCACCCCGTCCAGCATTTTCCCTGGTATGTACCATTTTTAAAAACGTTTACCAGATTAGGGGTGCCTGGGTGGCTCAGTCGGTTGAGCGTCCGACTTCGGCTCAGGTCTTGCTCTCGCGGTTTGTGAGTTCGAGCCCCGCGTCGGGCTCTGTGCTGACAGCTCAGAGCCTGCAGCCCGCCACAGATTCTCTCTCTCTCTCCCTCCCTCTCTCTCTCTCTCTCTCTCTCTCTGTTCCTCCCCCCTCTCAAAAATAAATAAGCATTAAAATTTTTTTTAAGTAAACAATAAGAACATTTACCAGATTGCATTATAATTTATCGCTTAATGTATGGTCTCAAGTACCTCCAACCGAAATGATAGTAAAAGACATCAAATGTGTAAAACACCTTTTATTACCAGAGCTCTGAAGTCGGTTCACTTTATTTATTAATTTTACTCCTACTATTACTATTCTAATCAAATAGTCCGTTTACCCCAGCTACAGTATCTTGATATTTTTCCAGTAAATACATTTCTAGAACTGCCTATATATCCTTTGTAAAGTGGAGCAGACTGCAAATACGTTTTTTAAATAAAAATAGGAGTTACTTGGAGTCAAGGAACATATGTGTTTATTATTCCTAGGATTCAGCACCGGGACTAGCACATACTCAGTCTCCGCTATTGAATGAAGAAGTGCATGCAAACTTGTAAATAAAATTAAAATTAGAGTAACCAAGAAAAGCATCAGGGAGAATAGCATATTTGAGCCAGAAGCTGAAGTCTGGGTGGATTTGCAGCATGTCTGGAAGAGTAAACGTAGGGCAGTGTAGGTAAAGGAGATCGCCCAAGCAAAGAAATGTGTGGGCTATGATTAGGCAAGGCTGATCAGCCTAGTGTGGTAGTAACAAAGCGGAATCAGAAATGAGGCTTCAGGGGCGTCTGGGGGGCTCAGTCGGTTAAGCATCCGACTTCCGTTTGGGTCATGATCTCACGGGTTTGTGAGTTCGAGCGCCGAGTTGGGCTCTGTGCTGACAGCTCGGAGCCTGGAGCCTGCTTGGGATTCTGTGTCTCCTCCTCTCTCTGCCCTTCCCCTGCTCGTGCTGTCTCTCTCTCTCTCTCTCTCTCTCTCTCTGTCTCTCCATAATAAATAAACGTTAAAAAAAAAAAAAAAAAGAAATGAGGCTTCAAAGGAAATGTGAAATACCTTATATGCTTTGCTGAGGGATTAACAATTCTGTAGGCAATGAAGAATCTTAAAAGGTTTATGAGGAAGCATGCCATGACCATACACATCTTTGTGGAATACCACTTCACCAGAATGGGCATTGGCTTGGAGAGGGCCCGAATGGAAGCGTAGAGCCCAGTTAGAAAGGTGTGGTAATAACGGAGGAAAGAAATTATGGTAGCCTGGAGTGAGGCAGTAGGAATGGGGATGGAGGAAAACATGTAAATAATGACGTGCAGAAGACAGTCATTAGATTTTAGTGGTGGAGAGGGTGGTCGAGGAGTCCATGGTGATGATGAGGGATTTCTTTCAAATTTAATTTTGAAATACTTGTCGATTCACAGGAAATTGCAAAGGTAGGACAGCAGTACGGCGAGATCCCACCCAACCACAACTTTACACAGTGCCAAATTTGTGTCAAGTCCACCCTGACAATGAAGATACGGAACCATTCGACCCCCCAACTCTCCCTCGTGCTTGTTCCTTTATAGTCACAACCACCCTCCCAACCCACACCATCCCTAAACCTTACTAACCACTAATGTTCCTCTGTCTCCGTTAAGTTTATCATTTGAGGATTTTACATAAATGGAGTCACGGAGTATGAGACCTCTGCAATTCCCATTCCCTGAGCGTCCAGCAATTCAATTCAATTCAGACACTATCTGCAGCTCGCATCAGATCCCCCAAGTTTAAGGGCCCTTTCCCATAAGACGACCCCCACTGCAGAGGCCAGCTGCAAATGGGGTGCCCAGGCTACCCAAACTTCTGCCCAGCCAACTACAAGTTTGGGAGTTCCCACATCCACCCCCTCAGTTCCAATAATTTGCTATAATGGCTCACAGAACCCAGAACACTTATGTTTACTATAAAAGGCTACCACTCAGGAACGGCCGAATCCATAGGGCAAGGGTAGGGGGCCAGGGAGGGCGAAAATCTTCCATGCCCCCTCTGGGGCACCAACCTCCCGGCACCTTAATGGGTTCATCAACCCAGAAGCTCTCCGAGTCTCAGTGTTCAAGAGTTTTTATAAAACTCAATCTCCAGCCCCTTCCTCACAGGTAGGGGATGGGGATAAAAATCCCAGCCCTCGAATCCCTCCCTCTATCTGGTGATCAGCCCTATCTGAGGCTATCTAGGGCCTTCGTATTTATGCTAAATTCAAGAGTGATTGAAAAGGGCTTGTTGTGAATAACAAAATACATGCCTATCACTCAGCAAATTCCAATGGTGTTAGGACCTCTGTGCCAGGGACCGGGGACAAATAACAAATATATTTTTTTTGTTATGCCACAGACGTTTCGAGGTTAGCTCTCTTCGCAGAGCAAAATGTCCTTATGACCCGTTCAATTTGTTGTATGGAGTTTCTGTTGTTGTTGTTGTTGTTGATTTCATCCCAGGATATGGATGGACCACACAGTTTGTGTAACCATTCATTCGTTGATGGACTTCTGCGCCATTTCCGGTCCTTGGCTATTGTGCACAAAGCAGCAAGGGACATTCATCTACAGGTTTCTGAGCAACACATAAATTTCCATTTCTCCAGGGTAAGTGACTGCGGGTGTAATTACTGAGTCATGTACTAGTTGTGTATTCACGTTTCTTAATGTTTATTTATTTATTTTGATACAGAGAGAGAGAGAGAGAGAGAGAGAGAGAGAGAGAGGCAGAGAGAGAGACAGAGAATCCCAAGCAGGCTTCATGCTGTTCAGCCCGGAGCCCGACGTGAGGCTCGACGCCGTGAACCAGGAGATCATGACCTGAGCTGAAATCAAGAGTCAGACGCTTACTCGACGGAGCCACGCGGGCACCCTGGTGTGTTCAGTTTTATAAAAGAACTTGCGAAATTATTTTCCAGAATAGCTGTAGTATTTCACATTCCCCCCAGCAAGGTATAAGAGATTTAGTGTCTCTAGTGTCTTCACATCCTCAATAGTATTTGGTGCTGGTGTTCTTTGTTTTGTTTTGTTTTTAAGTTCATTAATTTTGAGGGAGACAGAGACCGAGTGTGCGCAAGTGGGAGAGGAGCAGAGAGAGGGGGACAAAGGATCCGAAGTGGGCTCTGTGCTGACAGCATACAGCCTGATGTGGGGCTCGAACTCACAAACCGGGAGATCATGACCTGAGCCGAAGACAGATGCTTAACCGACCGAGCCACCCAGGTGCCCCAGGACTGGCATGCTTTTTTTAAAAAAGTTTTTTTTTGTCTATTTAGGTGTAGGGACATCTCACTGTGGCTTCAATTCACATTGCCCTAAGAGCTGGTAATCTTGCTTATCTGTCCTCTTGGGTAGGATTTCTCTTCGTGTCCTTTGTCCATTTTCTAACTGGATTGCTTGTCATTTTACTGTTGAGTTTGAAAGGGCTGTTCTTTCTTATGTATTCTAGATACAATTCTAGATACACATATGTGGATTAAAAATATTTTTCACCCGGACCATAACTTGCTTTTTCATTCTCTTCACAGGGTCTTTTATAGAGTAAAAGTTTTTTTTAAAAGATGTTGATGAAGTTCAGTTTACCATTTTTTTTCTTTTATGGGTTATGTTTTCAATGTCAAGTCCGAGAACTCTTCGCCTACCCCTAGTCCTGAAAACTTTCTTATATGCTGTCTTTTTTTTTCCTTTTCAAATTTTTATTTAAATTCCAGTTATTTGGGGCGCCTGGGTGGCGCAGTCGGTTAAGCGTCCAACTTCAGCCAGGTCACGATCTCGCGGTCCATGAGTTCGAGCCCCCGCGTCGGGCTCTGGGCTGATGGCTCGGAGCCTGGAGCCTGTTTCTGATTCTGTGTCTCCCTCTCTCTCTGCCCCTCCCCCGTTCATGCTCTGTGTCTCTCTGTCCCCCAAAAAATAAATAAACGTTGAAAACAAAATTTTTTTTTAAATAAAAAAAAAATAAATTCCAGTTATTTAACAGACAGTGCAATGTTGGTTTCAGGAGGTAGAATTCAGCGTTTCATCAGTTACATACAACACCCAGTGCTCATCACAAGTGCCCTCCTCGGTGCCCATCCCCCATCCCTTCGTCAACCCTTAGTTTGTTCTCTATCGTTAAGCGTCTCTTATGTTCCTTTCCCTCTCTCTCTTTCCCCCTCCCACATGTTCACCTGTTTTACTTATATTCCACATATAGACTGGAATCATATAGTATTTGTCTTTTCTGACTTATTTCACTTAGCAATAATATACTAGCTCCTTCCACGTCATTACAAATGCCTTATATGCTGTCTTCTGAAGTTCATAATTTTAAATTGAAATCTATGATACTTTTTTGTTCAATTTTTGTATAAGGTATAAGGTTCGGATCAAAGTTCTTCTGAGTAAAAGACCTATGTTGAACAAACTAATGAGTGTATCCCTTATCTATTCAAACTTGTTTTCTTCTATGAAGCCTGAAATAATCATTCTAGATAATAGCCTTTGTCTTTTTATTTTTAAAGAAGTTTATTCATTTATTATTTCTGAGAGAGAGAGGGAGAGAGAACACAAGTGGGGGAGGGGCAGAGAGAGAGGGAGACACAGACTCCGAAACAGGCTCCAGGCTCCGAGCTGTCGGCACAGAGCCCGACGCGGGGCTCGGACTCGTGAATCATGAGATCCTGACTTGAGCTGAAGTCGGAGGCTTAACCAACCGAGCCACCCAGGCGCCCCTGGATAATAGTCTTTCTAAATACATCAGTAAAAATATTTGAAGGGGGGGAAAACCAGTCGTTCTGAAAAAGTGACGCGCTTGTCCCAGTTCTGTGGACTCTGCATGTAAACTCTGAAGCCTTGGGTAACAGACATCCTTTGCAGTGTGGTTGTAAACCATAACAAGGCAATTCAGATTCAATTTTCCTTTAAAAAACGCTACAACAGGTAAGTATATTTACAACTTAGGCTCCCATCACACCCAATTGTTTTAGTTGAGTTCAAATAGTATGTTTAAGTCTGAATAAGACAACTATAAACATGTATGTATTGACTTAATTTTCATTAGGTCTTCTACTTACCTGTGCAACTATCCACTCAACCCACATTCTTTGCCCCCGTTACGTTCCTGGCCTTGTCCTCCGTACTGGGAACGTAGCAAAAAACATCTCCGCCTCACGAGCCGTGAGCTCACAATCCGGTAAGGGAAGTAAGATGTATATGCAAAGAATTACAGCCCAGGGAGTATAAAATATAAAGATTACTGTTATGCATTCAGTCACTGAACCCATTTCCTGGCAAATATAACAGAAACCTCTGGTTTCTCTTGTAAACCAGAGGTCGTGCTAAGTGCTAGGTGTATAGGCCTTGATACTTTTTGAACCCTTTTTTGTTATATAAGGTTTTCTAGAGAATAACCTTAAATGATTAGAGAAGCGTATAAAAACAATTATATTTAAGGTCATTCAATTAAATGTATTGTTAAAACTGTTTCTTGCCCTTCTGTTCCTGCCTTATTTTCACTGCCACAATTCAAAAGTGAAAAACAGCCTCAGTGGTCATTAATTTAAGAGGTGCTTCTTTCGTGTATCTCTAGGGTGACTTTTCGAGAGAATAAGGGCTGTAGGATGGCTTTTAGAAACTGGGCCAAACAAATCGGTTTTGTCAGCCCTTCTGCTTCATGAATTTGCCTGGGCCAAGTGTATGCAGTCTATAGCTGGTCAGCATGAAAGAGCTAAAGTAGAAACCCTGAGAGGTTTGTACTCAACAGAAAGAATACATAGTAAAGGATGAAGGATCTTCATTTCCACACTGTCTTTGCAATGGGAGATGTTCTTTCTGGTTATACCAAAACTGCTAAGAATTGGCTTCCCCCAAATAATCCAGGGATTGATAACGATTTCTCATTTATACAACAAAAATGGAGACAGTGCATATCAAAGAGGGCTCAAAATTGACCATTGGAAGTTTAGACAATGTCCAATGAAGGAGAACTAACCTTGAAAATACAAATAAAGGGGTGCCTGGCTGGCTCGGTCAGGAGAGCATGTGACTCTTGAACTCAGGCTTATGAATTCAAGCCCCATGTTGGGTGTAGAGTTGACTAAAAAAAGAACATAAGTAAACTTAGGGAAATACAAATAAATGATGTTAAAGACGCTGCAATCAATGTATGACCTCACATAACTGCAGGCAGAATGACCAAGGATTCCCTGCCACTAGTACGGAAAAGAGGTGATATAGAGACAGTCATACGAGGGCATCTGGATGGCTTAGTCGATTAAGCGTCCGACACTTGATTTCCGCTCAGGTCGTCATCTCATGCTTGTGGGATCGAGACCCATGTTGGGCTCTGTGCTGGGTGTGGAGCTTGCTTAGGATTCTCTCTCTCCCTCTTTCTCTGCCTCCCCCCTCAAAATAAATGGATACAATTTTTAGACAAGAGAGACAGGGGTACCTGGCTGGCTCAGTCGGTTAAGCACCTGGCTTCAGCTCAGGTCATGATCTCGTGGTCGTGAGTTCAAGCCCTGCCTCGGGCTCTGTGCCGATAGCTCAGAGCCTGGAGCTTGCTTCGCATTCTGCGTGTGTGTGTCTCTCTCTACCCCCCTCCTGCTTCTTCTCTGTCTGTCTCCCTCTCAAAACTAAATATTAAAAAAAAATTAAAAGAGAGAGAGAGAGAGACAGTCACACCAACGCGGATGGTGTCAGAATGCAGATTAGCATGAGGTACAGAAGACAATTGATGCATAACACTTCTGGACCTAGATTGGAATTGTGTGTGTGTGTGTGTGTGTGTGTGTGTGTGTGTGTGCGTGTGTGTAGTGGGTATCTATTTCACTGTATATATTTTTGCATACATATATATGTGGCATTCCACTTTATACATTCATCTAATCTCATAGTAAAACAATTTAAGGTATTGTTAAAATACTGCTTTTAAGATTCTGGTGAATGAAGGGGTACATGAGGTAATCTGCTCTTTTTGTAACAAGATCTATTCAAGCCTATGAGCAACACTTATTACCTAGCACTGACAAATAAATCCTTGGTCTTTGTGCTTCCTTGGGAACTTCTTTGGGATTTATTTCCTCAAAAATGTTGTCCTGATGGTTTTTAATATATAATGTGCTGAATGAATCCTGCCTGAAATTTTCTGCAAGAAACCGAAGGGAATAGATGACCTTGTCCCTGTGTCAAGAAAAAGAGGAATTTCCAGGGATGTAGGAGTAAGAGCAGTGTCTGCTTTTTATAGCAATTTAATTATTTGAAGAGCTAATACATGTAATTACTAATGCTACTGAGTAGATGACTATCCACATAGCTTCGGGTCCAGGCAAAGAGTCTGAGGACCCTCCACTGCTGAGAATCAGTCGGTAGAATGTTTGAACTTCCTGACGTACAAAGCCAGAATGATTTGGTATAGAATCAAATGGGCAAAAGAATCATGCGAAAGCCCAACCAGGACTTTCTGTTCTCTTCCTCTCACCATGAAGCTTTTGTTTAACTCCATTTTCCATCCCAAATATCCCCAATCCTCCTCAGATAGCTAACACGCTTCTGGGCTCAGCTTCGATACCACTCTGTCTGTATAACTTGCCCTGCCCCACAAGCTCTGGGTCAGGTGCTCTGTCCTCTGCTCCCCGAGCACCGTGTCTTTTCCTACTATAACAAGTATGGCTCGCCTTGTAATTGTCTACTTATTCATCCGTGCGCTCAGCCTAACTGTGGTCTCTATGGAAGTAGGGATGGATTCTATCTACCTTATTTACCATTGGATCCCTAGTGCCCAGCACAGTTCTTAGCACACAGGAAATGATTAATAAATATTTGCTGAGCAAGAAGGAATAAATTATTGAGTGTCCACTAGATGCCAAGCATTGCTCTGGGCATTTTATTTGTTATCTTATTTAAACACCAACGTCCAGATCTTTCAGAGCCTGATGTGTCCATTGTTGGACCTTCAAAGAGCAGACTCTAGGATTGGATTAGATGTACAAGACATTTATTGAGGGATTCACTAGTGAAGGACGAAAGAGAGCGGGAGCAGGTGGGGGGAGCCCTCAGACAACAATGTAGATCTGAGGCCTGGGAAAGGAGAAAGGAGAAAGGCCAGGAAGAAGGGTTGGTTAGGAAGAACTTCAGACTCCAGCGCAGCTCTGAGACATTATCAGCCGGGCCAGTGGGACATTGTTCATTAGAAAAATCCCATATTGGGCAGAAACAGCCTCCCTCTAGGATACTTCCCATGTTCCCGGTCAACAACTGAGCAAATAACTGGAAAACAGTGTGGAGGTTCATCAAAAAACTAAAATTAGAACTACCCTATGACCCCGCCATTGCACTACTAGGTATTTACCCAAAGGATACCAAAATACTGATTTGAAGGGAAACATGCACCCCGATGTTTATAGCAGCACTATCAACACTAGCCAAACTATGGAAAGAGCCCGAATGCCCATCGACTGATGAATGGATAAAGATGATGTGGTATATACATATATAATGGACTATTACTCAGCCATCAAAAAGAATGAAATCTTGCCGTTTGCAATGACATGGACGGAGCTAGAGTGTATTCTGCTAAGTGAAATAAGCCAATCAGAGAAAGACAAACACCGTCTGATTTCACGCATATGTGGAAGCTAAGAAACAAAACAGATGAACATAGGGGAAGGTGGGGTAAAAAGAGAAAAGAGGAAAAGAAACCTCCAGAGCCTGTTAACAATAGGGAACAAACTGAGGGTTGACAGAGGGAGGTGGGTGGGGAATGGGCTAGATGGGCGATGGGTGCCAGGAGGGCACTTGATGCCATGAGCACTGGGTGTGGCATGTAAGTGACGAACCACGGAATTCTACTCCTGAAACCAATACTGCACTGTTTGTTATCTAACTACAATTGAAATAAAAATAAATAAATAAATAAATAAATAAATAAATAAATAATAAAACTTTGATTTAACCACAGGCCATTCTTCAAATAATATTGTATCCTTTCTCATGTAGTATAGAACCTTCTAATAGTATACTCCAAATTCTTCCATCTTTTGTCATATAATTCATCTTTCAACAGGCTATAAATTTAGGATACACTGCTATCATTTGTGTCTCAATTACCTTTTGAAGCAATTAAAATAAAAAATATTTTATATGTCCCTTCATTTCGCCATTTTTAGAGCATTTAATTACTTCGTATAGGTTCATGTTTCTCTCTGGGATCATACTGCTTTTGCCTAAGGAACTTCCTTTCTTATTTTCTCGTGTTGCTCGTAATAAATGTTGCAGGGTTCTCTTCTATACTATAATATAAATAAAAAGTACTTTATTAAATATAAAAAGTACTTTCTTCTCCTTCAGTTTTGAAAGTGATTTTCCTCTCTATAGAACTGTGTTGGAAATTTTTCTTTCTTTCAGCACTTCAAAGATATTCCATTAATTTCTGACCAGCAAAATGTCTACCTTAATACATACTTTGGCCTGATAGATGCAACATCCCTTTTTTCCCTTACCTGTCCTTAGCATTTTCTCTTTATCTTTGCTGTTTAACAATCGGAAGATGATGGGTTTGGCAGTGTATGTGTATGTGTGTGTGTGTGTGTGTGCGCACGTGTCCATTTTCTTGCTCGTGGTTCTTTCAGCACCTTTGATCTATGCTTTAAAAGTTTCCTGAATTACTTTTTTGAACACTTCCAGGATTCTAATTACACATGTGCTAAAATGTTTGATATTGTTGTGGAAGTCCCAGATAGTCTGGTTTTATTCTTTCACCTTTTTCTCTTCTCATGTTAAATATGGGTGATTTTCATTAACCCATCTTCAAGTTCATTGATTCCCGAGTCCAATAAAAAGCCCAAAGTTAAATCTTATTTCTGTGACTATTTTTACTTTTATTTTTATGTCTAGCATTTTCACTTGATTCTTTCTTATAGTTTCTATCTTTGTGTTGAAATTCCCTGTTTGATTATTCATGTTGTCAACATTTTCCTTTAAAGCTTTTATTTTTTTTTAAATTTTTTAAATGTTTTTGAGAGAGGGGAGGCGCCTGGGTGGCGCAGTCGGTTAAGCGTCCGACTTCAGCCAGGTCACGATCTCGCGGTCCGTGAGTTCGAGCCCCACGTCAGGCTCTGGGCTGATGGCTCGGAGCCTGGAGCCTGTTTCCGATTCTGTGTCTCCCTCTCTCTCTGCCCCTCCCCCGTTCATGCTCTGTCTCTCTCTGTCCCAAAAATAAATAAAAAACGTTGAAAAAAAAATAAAATAAATGTTTTTGAGAGAGAGAGACAGGGCGTGAGTGGGGGAGGGGCAGAGAGCGAGGAAAACATAGAATCCAAAGCAGGCGCCAGGCTCTGAGCTGTCAGCACAGGCCCGACGTGGGGCTCGAACTCACGAACTGCAAGAGCATGACCTGAGCTGAAGTTGGCTGCTTAACTGACTAAGCCACCCGGGTGTTCCATCTTACAGCTTTTAAAATAATTACACATAGTCTATTAAAATGTTTTCCTGAGAGTTGTAATACCGGGATCAAATCTGAATCTTGTTCTATTGATTGACTTATCTCTTGAAAGTAGATTGTTTATTGTTGCCTTTTTGTATACCTCATCATGTTTTATTAAATTCCAGATACTGTGTATAGAATAGTAGAGACTGAGGTAAATAGAATTAATGACTACACATTGGCAGCTTTCTTCTTTTGCTAGGTCATGACTGTTGTAGGTTAAATTAATCTCATCAGGAGTTGGGACTCAGTTTGGGTTTTGCTATTGCTGTTATTATCCTCGGTGAACCATTAACTACAAATTCCTCTAGGTTGACTTGCGCTTTGGCTACACTGTCAGAAAATTTTTCTCAGTGTTGCTGCTCTACCGTCAGTTTGAGGCCCTTTCTCTATACCTGCAACTCAGAGTATCTCTGTCCATATTCTTAACGGAGCCCCAGAATAGAGCTGCCTTGCTATCAAGTGACCCAAGTAGTCTCAGGAATATTTAAGTGCTTTACCGGGAGACTCATCACCACTGACACGTCAGGTATTCAGAGGCAGAAGTATCTAGATTGGTCTTGGTGAGAGTCCATGTCTGTTGGGCTCATGCACAGCTTCCATGTCTTCCAGGGGGGTCAGTCCTTTCATGTGCCCAATATGCCAGTTCTCACATGGCCATCAATGGAACAAGGCTAATGACAAATCGTTGCGTCTACTTGGCTATTCAGTGCTTTTTTCATGGTGGGTGGCTTCTGGTACGCATTGCTATGTGATAAGAAAACCTTCACACTCTGTGTCGCCTCCCATGTGTCCATTCACATACTCTTATTCCACATGTCCTTACTTTCAGTCTTCTAGTCCTTTGGTTTCCAGACCCCTGACCATAACAGTCAGGCCACTGGACGATGCCTAGGTATTTGCTCAAATTTCACCTAGGGTGACTTCTACTTCCAGATGTACCACTCCTAGCTCTACACACTAAGAAAAAATTTCCTCTCTCCTCTTTCTCTCAAGGCCACCCCTAAATGTGAGTGTAATGCAGCCATTATCCATTTCTGGCCTGTACTCACAGGCTGAGCTGATCCACCTATACAATAAGGTTAAGGTTTTTCCTTCTTCTTCAGTTAACCATAAAGGGTTCTCCATACGGCCATTGGTATGTGACAAAGGTGGGACTCTTGAGCAACCATGGTGGATGGGATTGGGGGGCGGTGGTCGGGGCTACCTGCTCATGCCCTCAGGTCCTGTTTTGCTTTGAACCCTGGCATGATAGCTATGGTCAAGGTTACTATCTGGTTTAGCTTGTAGTAATCTGTAGTCATTCTGTTGGATCCATCTGGTTTCTTCAAGGCACAGAGTACCAAATTAAATAGAGATATAATAGGGACCACACTATTCTCCACCATCCTTTCTTCATCCTAGGGATGCAATACTGCTTTTTATTTATTATCTTGGCTTGAGGATGGGGAGCAGTTTTAGATGCATCCACTTGGTATTATTCTGATGTCTTTCAACTAGCAGACTAAGTACCTCATGTGGATGTTATCCCAACTGCCAAATATGTCAACCCAGTCATACACTCAGACACTGGAGAAATGAACACGGGGTGGTCCTGAAGAGCCAGCTGATCTATTATAATCCAGACATTAGCTAGTACTTCATTTATTACCTGGCTTATAAACTCGCATCCTACCAGGAAGACCATGATGATAATTTGGGTCTCCAGATATGAACGTCTACTCAGACCCTGTGCCAAATAGCCCACAAAGTTTTGAGTATTCCCCTTTCCTTTGTGTGAATTTATCCAGATAAAAGGCCACGAGTCTGGGGAAATCATTACAGTGTATACTGGCCATTGTGTGGCATAGTCATTACTCCTAAGGATGCTTCAATTTCTTCAGTCAATGGGTTGTACATCTGAAAAATGGCTCAGATCCAGGTATTGAGCAGGAGATTATGAATTTTTATTGGGCCAACGACCATCAGCCTCTTGGTCCTCCATGCTTGCCATTTGTCTGGTTGGAGATAGCAAACAGCACTTTTTTTTTTGTCTACTTCCTATTCTGCCCCCAGTTACGCCACGTTCTATTAGCAATCTCCGCAGCTCCCCGTGGGCCAAGCCCCTTTGTTGCTCCTCCAAACTTGGTGATCATTGCAGTAATTTCATCCTTCTGGCTTCTGACAATTAAACACCACCACCTGGCCTCTATTAATTGGGGGCATCATCATTTCCTTGAATATTAAAAAAGCTGACCTCTGTGACTATCTCTATAACCATCAGTCTTAGCCTGCAGAAGACAGCCAACATTTACCGCTGCCTTCTCAGGAACACATTTATGTGTCTCATCTGGGCCTTCTCTAGAACATAATGTTCTGGAAAGTCTTCTGGCATCACATAGTAGATCTGTTTAAGCATGCTCAATTCCCTAAGCATTTTTTATTCCTCCCTCCTCATCTGCCAGAGAAACTCAGGAATTTCTACCTCACTGGTATGTGCCATTGCTTTCTGCTGGTATCTAAACAGTTTACGTTTACTCATTTATTATGAGAGAAAGAGAGGGAGCAGGGGAAGGGCAGAGAGACAGGCAGAGAGAGAATCCCAAGCAGGCTTTGCGTGGTCAGCATGGAGCCCAGTGCGGGGCTCAAACTCACAAACCATAAGATCATGACCTGAGCTGAAACCAAGAGTTGGACACTTAACCTACCAAGCCACCCAGGTACCCCGCTTTCTCCTGGTCTCTAAAGTAACCATTAACTTTACACCATCCACTGAGGTCCTTGCAAAGGTGTTAAATTCTGTGTTCTGAAAAAAAAAAAAACCCTCCTGCCCCTATTCAATGAATTCTTGCTTATCTGGTATTATGATCTGGATCTGTTGATCAAACACCTTCAATATCCAATCCCAAGGGTACTTGGCCAGTACATGTTAGCTAATTCTTGCAGCTCATTTGGGGTATAATCTTTCTAAAACTTTCCTAGCTGGCTTTTGTTAGAACTTAATCCTAGTTATCGGTCTGGCAACCAAGAAAATAGGTGAAGGTGGTTTCTGAGGGGATCACCTCTTGCTTGGGTGAACAAAGTCTCTATGGTGTCTTCTCACATAGGGGTGGGATGCTGGCTCACAGGAGTACTGGACCACCTCTGCAAGCTCTGAAGTTGCAGGATGACTTCTGAGCCCAAATGCTAAGCATTAAAATATCCCTGCAGTTCTGAGACTTCCTTAAGTTCTGAGTCTGTCTTCACTTTGCCCGCTCTTTGACTACAGAAGGGCCTCTTTGCAAGTCATCAAAAGTGTTCTCTAGTTCAGCTCACACACTTAGACCTTAACTACTTGTTACCCACCCTCAGTTTTTCTAAATCCTTCTCCAGGGGCGATACCATTTCATGATGACTAGTCAATTCTGCTGTCCTTGTAGGCATGCCTTTCCACGATGCCTTCCCCTTCACCACCACAACCAAATCTTTCAAATATCCAAATTTCATTCCAGCCATTGCATTCCTCTATACCGGGACATTCTCTCACATCACTACTGATGGAATCGTCAGCAACTGGGCTATCGTGTTGTGCTAAGGGATTATCCTTGTCTCCTATTTAACTCACAAAAATGTTGTTCTTGCTGGCCAGGCAGGGAGGCCGCCAGTCTCAAAGCCAATCTTGCCATCTTTTTTCTTGAATAGCTCCTGTCCCACTCAAGTCAGTCTGGGTCCACAGAGTAGCAGATGTAGAGATGCGATTAGACATACAAGAGATAAAGCGATAAAGGGGGGAGGAGCAGGAACAAGCAGGAAAAGCCCTCAGACTGATACAATTTTCTGAGGACAGTACTGAGAAATTCTCAACCTGACCAACAAGAAGGCCCCAGGCAAAGACGGCTCATTAGAGGAGTCCCATACCAGGCAAAGATGGTCTGGCACGGGGACCCCTGTTTGATCAGTCCCCTAACTGGGAGGAGTCTCGGGCAGAAGTGCGGCCCTGAAGAAAGTACTATGGTCAATATAAAGATGCGGCGGTTGGAGGCTGTGGGCCACTGTGGGCCTTGCATCAGGTTCTCTTGAAAGGAGATCTGAGCAGCACGCCTCCATGGCCTCCATACCTGCCAAGTGCTTAATACTGTTTCCCAGGCAGCTTCCTGCTGCCACACGAATGGACCTATTCTAAGTGTCTTCTGTAGGCGGCAATGCCTCCTCCTTTAAAATGAAGTTTTAAAATGTTACTCAGCTACTACATAGATCATAACCCAGAGGATTCATGTGAGAAAGCAGGAGATTTTTGAGACAGTCCTTGGGGGGAGAGGCTAAGGCCAGTACCACTGTCATCACTAATAAGGAGGTTGAAGCAAACAATGGCCATTCCGCTGGAGATCAGCACGGATCACAACCAGCAAGAATAATTCAGAAGGCAGCACCTGAGTGGCTCAGTCGGTTAAGCGTCTGACTCCGGCTCAGGTCATGATCTCACAGTTTGTGGGCTCGAGCCCCACGTCGGGCTCTGTGCTGACAGCTCGCTCTCTCTCAAAAATAAACATTAAAAAAAAATTTTTTTTAATTTTTGAGCAAATAATTCAGAAGGTCAAAAGCAAGATACAACTCATGTCAGGATCATCCTTTTAAGTAACAAGGTTTGAAGCCTGTCACATGAACTTTCCACAGAGCAGTGAGACACTAGTACAGAATAAGGCCAGCCTGGGCCCTAGTAGGACACCGTAAGTGGCCACAACTGGTTAGAGCGACAAGCTCAGAGAGGTGCTAGACAGGGAAGACAGGTCGATTGTGGGGTGTCGATCTAAGGACAGGCCATCGATTCACTCAATCAGCAAACGGCTACCAAAATGAAATTCTTGCCGCCATCCTGTGCGAGGCAGGAATACGCACCCTGCTCTCAGAGTTCCTCTGAGTCACGTTGGTACAAGTAAAAAAGAAAAATTGTTTTTGTTGTTTGTATCAAATGAGGAATTTAGCATCAAGTGAGATATAAAAAGATTTCAAAAGCAGACATTTCTGTCTACATTGGAGGAATAAATATTACTAATATTACTTATATGACAACTCTTTTTAGATAGCGTTCTACTTTTACCAGCACTCTGGAACATAGCCGGTCAAATGACCCAGGTGGCCTTAACATGGGTAAGATTTCTCTCACTAATGAAAATATTTTCAACAGACTGACCGTTGCTGAGTTATCAATTCTGTATGTGTTTTCGACTTTTGCTTTAAACACTTTGAGGGACGTAGAATACGACGTATATACAGTCTTGACGCGGACAAAAGGCCTAATTGGAAACCTAAACGTTTTTCTTCTTCACTTGGTTGCTTTTGCGAAAGATAATTCTAATAAAACTCAATTATAAACACTCAAGATAAATAACTGTGTTTACTTTCTGGCTGTGGAATGGTAAGAAAAATTGTTTCACTGAACTAAAAATGTATAGTATATGGAAGTTAATAAATTTGAATTTTTTAATGTTTATTGTTGAGAGAGAGACAGAGACAAAGAGTGCGAGCTGGTGGGGGGGGGGGTGGCAGAGAGAGAGGGAGACACAGAATCCGAAGCAGGCTCCAGGCTCTAAGCTGTCAACACAGAGCCCAACGCGGGGCTGAAACTCACAAATGGCAAGATCCTGACCTGAGCCGAAGTCAGACACTTAACCGACTGAGCTACTCAGGCGACCCTATCAGTTAATAAATTTAAAAATATATAATATATATAGGCACACACACATATGTGTGTATATGTAAAATGTCATGAGAGCAGCGTGGGACAGTCAGGGCTCAGAAGATTAGCACAAACTTACAGTGAACTCTGCAGCCCGAATGGCAAAGAAGGGGGCCTTATCCATTTTTGAGGACGAGCCCCGTCCAAGATTTGACAGTTCCGTAGGAGAAAACGCTATAATATGAATTTCACCAAGATAAAATGTAGGTAGCTGTAATATTTACCGGCTCCATCGTATCTTCTGGGAAGTATCTAAGAAGGAAGTAATCCTTTGGGGGACAAGAAATTGCAAAGTGCCAGACAGTACCGCAGAAGCAGGGATTTTTACTGTCGGAAAGTACCCTCATTCACCAACACAGGCACGCTTTGGCCAAATAGGTGCGAAACATTCCCTTAGACTGTGGGATTCTATAGCTGTCATTGTGCCTGCTAGAGGTTCCACTTCTAATTTATACAGTCAGTTATCTTTGTCACAGCATGAGGTCTTACAGCTGAGCAAGCAGCTTTGGCAAAAAGTCCAAGGTACTGAGGCTTGGGTGGGGGGGGGGGGCGATGGAAATGAAGTTGGCTGGAGGCCTGGCTACCTCAAGGGCATCTCATGCGAAATCAGTTAATTTTCAGTACTTATATAGATGTTAGTAACTTCCTGCCTCTGTTTCTAAATGGGATAGGGAAATCTTGGCTGCCCGCGAACTTGTCATAGCCACAAAGAACGATTTCATTCATCTCGCCCAGGAATAGCTGCTGGTGTGTATGTGTACAGTGATAGAAGCTCGTTCAAGTGAATATTGGTTGGGGAGCTTTGGGGATTATGAAAAGGGGGCACAGCTGTGATTCTTCAGTGGCTAGGTGAATGAAGGCAGCCATCTAGGAGGGATGGCGAAGCCAGCTGGAATGGAAGCAGCAGCAGTAGCGGCAGGAAAGAGAAAGCCTAAGACCCTGGGAACCAATACACTCAAGCTTCCCTCTCGCTCTCTGCTGTTAAGTAGACGTCCATTGGAGGCCATCCAGAAAGGATTCCAACCTCTCATACAGCCCCTTACAGCGGAGTGAAAACCCAGCGGCGGGGAGAGGGACTGGGGGGACGCAGTGAAACAGCAGACAAGGAGTCAAGAGAACAGAAGCGAAATTCTGGCTCCCCTTAGACAGCTCTGGCCAAGTCACTCGTCCTCGCAGATGACAGGAGTTAACGGTGCGCCGTCGAAAGCCGGATGTCATCGGTTCAGAGTCCGGCTTTGACACTTGTCAGCCATGTATCCTATAGCAAATTACTTAGAATCTTTTGTAAGATGTGGGTAACAATAACAACGGCTGGATTTGTGCCCCCAGGATTGTCAGGAGGGTTAAATAAGTACCTAAAAAAGTAGTGAGCGCGACAGAAGCTTTTGTCGAATTATGTAATGTTGGGGACATTTGCCAAGGAAGAGTCGATCTAGGAGTTTCTATTCTCTCATCGTGAGACATGGCCAGGGTGGTAAAGTGGCAAACCCCCTCAAATTATGAAAACAGAGCACAGCAGAGCCGTCTAGGTGGGAGTGGAGGGGGAGGGTAAAATTCTTTTTCAAGAAAATAGATAGAAGATATTTAGCAGGGTATTTCGGAAGAGAGGGACATATCTCACATTCTATGCAAATAAAGACACGATACCTGGATCTACAGAAGCAGACACGAAACCTACCAGCAAGCCAGAGAATTCTCCGCAATAATCAACGGCCACAACACAAGGTGCAGCCACCTCTATGTTAGATGTAGTACCTGTGTTACAGAGGAGTCAGTTAGTTCAAAGTTATCTCCAGACACAAAACTTCGCCCACATTCAATGACCATATAGTGTCCTGCCTCCACAACATGGGTCCAATGATTCACAATTTCCTACTGACTTGATGTGGGGCTCTATATTTTAGTTGGCGAAACCCGAAATTTAACATGGCGGTTTTTCTTTTCCAAGAGTTCAGTATTAAATCATCTCACAATTTAGAAGTATTACAATTGATGGCATCTTGAAACAGATGCGCCACGAGAGGGTCATGATGCCAGCATCTCTCATTCATCACCAGCTCTGTGTTGCCGAGGTCATATTTCTGGCAGATGCTGAGAGGATTGGGGCTCCCTTCCCCTAACTAGCTCCCATTTCACATAGAAGTTTGCCCAAGGTGAAGTAGGGTAAGAATATTGGAATCTAATTGGCCCGGCTCTGGCTTGCTTGTAGGGTGAACGTTCCACACTCAAAAGGGCAAGGTGAAAGACCCGGGGCCACCATCCCACCCAGTTCCCTCACTCATAGCTCAAGAGTATACTCCAGGAGAAGCAAGCCACTGTCGTTGCCTCCAGACTCGGTGCAGTGGAATGAGGTCCCGTTCAGGTGGAGAGGCAGGCCGTAAGAAAAGATATAACCACAGCTCTTCCCAAGCAGACTGACTTTATGTGGAACAGAATGTGGGAAGTTCATAGATAAGAGAATTATGAAAAACAATGGACATCTAGGTGGTGAGCAACAAACAAAAGGGTAAAT
Source organism: Prionailurus viverrinus (assembly GCF_022837055.1). NCBI lineage: Eukaryota > Metazoa > Chordata > Mammalia > Carnivora > Felidae > Prionailurus > Prionailurus viverrinus. The sequence continues at coordinate 113,396,451 of NC_062579.1, read as the reverse complement.
CACCTGGAATATTCTAAGAGAAAACAAGCGAAAGAAAAAGTAAGAAGTGCCCTTCTGTAGGCAGACTCAGGTTCAAGGACTAGAAACATCCTGCCCCTAAAAAGGAGGTTACATTTATTTTTTTGAGGGGCACTTGGATGGCTCAGTTAAGAGTCCGAGTCTTGGTTTCAGCTCATGTCAGGATCTCACGGTTCGTGAGTTCGAGCCCTGCATTGCGGAGCCTGCTGAGGATTCTCTCTCTCCTTCTCTCTCTGCCCTGCCCCCACTTGTGCTCTCTCTCAAAGTAAATAAATACACTTTAAAAAAATTTTTTTCCAGCTATGTTGAGATGTAATCGACATATAACATTGTGTAAATTTAAGGTGTACAACTTAATCATCTGGTATGCATACATAATTGCAAAATGATTACCACAATAAGGTTAGTTAACATATCCATCACCTGACATAATAACCGTGTGTGTGTGTGTGTGTGTGTGTGTGTGTGTGTGTGTGTGTGGTTCTACTCTCTTAGCAACTTTCAAGTAGACAATAGTATTGTTAACTGTAATCACCATGCTGTACTTTAAACCCCAGAACTTATTCATCATGGAACTGAAAGTCTGCACCCTTTAGCTGATACCTTCCCATTTCCCACACCCCCAGCTCCTGGAAACCACAGATCTACTCTGTGTTTCTATCGGTTTAGCTTTTTTAGATTCCGTTTATAAGTGAGATCATGCCGTATTTGTTTTCCTCTGTTTGCCTCCTTTCACTTAGCATAATGCTCTCAAGTTTATCCATGTTGTAATAAATGTCAGTATTTCCTTCTTTTTATGGCTGAATGATAGTCCGTTGTGTGTAAGTGCATGTATGTATGCATACATATCTATCTTCTCTTTATGCATTTGTCCATGACAGACACTTAGGTGGTTTCCGTGTTTGCTGTTGTGATTAATGCTGCAAGGAACATGGCGTTGCAGATACCCCTTCCAGGTAGTGGTTTCATTTCCTTCTAATATATACCCAGAATTCGAATTTCTGGATCGTATGCAGTTCTATTTTTAATTTTTTGAGGAACCCCCATACTGTTTTCCGTAATAACTACCAATTTACATTCCTACCAACAGTCCGTAATGGTTCGCTTTTCTTCTCATCTTCAACAACACTCATGTTTTGTCTTTTTCATAACAACCGATCTAATAGTTGTGAGGTGGTAACTCACTGCAGTTTTGATTTACATTTCCCTTATGATTAGTGATGTCGAGCACCATTTCATGCATCTGCTAGTCATATATCTTCTTTGTAAAAATGTCTATTCAGATTTTTTCCTGTGTTTAATGGAATTATTTGTCTCATTGCTATCCAGCTGTATAAGTTCCTTGTATATTTTGGAAATTAACCCCTTATATGATATATGGTTTGCAAATATCTTCTCCCATTCTGTAGGTGGCCCTTCCAATGTATTGATTGTTTCTTTTGCTGTGCAGAGGCTTTTAAGTTTGATGTACTCCCATTTGTTGAATTTTGCTTTCGTTGCTTGTGTTTTTGGTGACATATCCAACAATCATTGCTAGGGCCAATACCAAGGAGATGTTTCTTATATTTTCTTCCAGAGGTTTTATGGTTTTGGGTATTACACGTAGGTCTTTAATCCATATACAGTTAATTTTTGTGAGGGTTATAAATAGGGGTCCAATTTCATTCTTTTCCCCACATGAATATCATTTCCCCACTGAGTATTCTTGGATTGCTTGTCAAATATTACTTGGCAGTATATGTGTGGGTTTATTTCGGGGCTACTGATTCCGTTCCACTGGTCTATGCATATGTTTATTACCACACCTTTGTATTATACAGTGAAACCTTGGACTGCGAGTAACTTGTTCTGCGAGTGTTCCGCAAGACCAGCAAACATTTCTAATAAATTTAAACTTGATAAATGACCAATGTCTTGCAATACAAGTAGTACATGACGCTGAATGTCACATGATCACAACTGAGCCAATGGTTCTTGAAATTCTCTTTGATATACAAGTGCTTTGGATGGCAAGCGTGTTTCCAGAATGAATTACGCTCACAAACCGAGGTTGCACTGTAGTTTGAAAACGGGATGTTTGATACCTCCACTTGTGTTCTTTTTCAAGACTGGTTTGGCTATTGAGGGACTTTCGTGGCCCCGTATGAATTTTAGGATTGATTATCTATTTCTGTGAAAAATTTCATTGGAATTTTGGTAGGGATTGCATTGAATCTATAGATGTCTTTTGGTAATGTGAACATTTTAATGATATTAATTTTTATGATCCGTGAATATAGGATACCTTTCCATTTATTTGTGTCTTCATCAATTTCTTTCATCAGTGTGCTATTAATTATAGGTGTACAGATTTTTCACCTCCTTGGTTAAATTTTTTCTTATGTATTTTATTGTTTTGATGCTCTTCTAAATAGGATTTTCCTTATTTCTTCTTCAGATAGTTCTTTGTTAGTGTGTAGAAATGGAACTGACTTCCATATGTTGATTTTGTGTTCTGTAACTTTACTGGATTCATTTATTAGTTCTAACAATTTCTTGGTGGAATATTAGGGATTTTCTATATGTAAGATCATGTCATGTGCAGAGACAGTTTCACTATTTCCTTTCTGACTTGGAAGCCTTTTATTTCGTTGTCTTGCCTAATTGCTAATGAATATAAATGAAAACAAGCCTAATTAAGAGGATGCAGCGAACGCAGTGTTTAAAGAGAAACTTAAACCTGCAAATGCCTATCTTCAAAAAGAAGAAAAATCTCAAATCAACATTCCTAATTTCTACATTAGAAAACTAGATTATTAGAGCAAAAGAAATACATATCATTCAGAAGGAACAAAATAATAACGATTAGAATGGAAATAGATAAAATAGAGAATAGAAAATAGAGAAAATCAATGAAACCTAAAGTTGGTTTTTTTGAAAAGATAAACAAATTGACAAAACTTTAGCTAGAGTGACAAAGCAAACCAAAGGGAAGGCTCAAAAATACTAGAATCATGAATAAAAGAGGAGATATCAGTATAGAACTTGTAGAAATAAAAAGAATTATACGGCAACATAATGAACTACTGTATGTGTATGAAATAGAGGAAATGGACAAATTCCTTGAAAGCTACAAACTACCGAAACATATGTAAGCAAAAACAGCAATCTGAATTGACAACTAAAATCTGGATATGACAAGTAAAAACACTGGAGACATAATTTCAAATATTCACACAAAGAAAAGGACAAGCCCAGATGCCTTTACTGGTAATTTCTACCAAACACTGAAGGAAGAATTAATATCAATCCTTCACAACTTCTCCAAAAACTAGACAAGGATGGAACACTTCCTAAATCATTCTACAAAGACAGTGTTACCCTGATAACAAAACCAGAAGACATTGCAAGAAAAGAAAACCACTCACCATTATCCCTTATAAATATAGATGTAAAAATTCTCAAAAAAAATACTGGCAAACCAAACCCAGAAAAATATTTAAAAAAGATTATATAACATGACCAAGTGGTATTTATCCCAGGAAGGCAAGATCAGTTTAACATCTGAATCAATTAACGTGATATAACATATCATAGAATATAAGACAAAATGACATGATTGTCTCCCTGGATGCAGAAAAGGCACTGAACAAAATCCAACAATGTTTCATGATAAAAACACTCAACAACCTAGGACCACAAGAGAACTTTCTCAACTTGTTCAAACTAGTCATAAAAACACACAGCTAGCCTCACATTTGTCGTAAAAGGGGTAAAGACAGTTTCTCTATATTGGCTTCTTTGCTGTTCGTTTGTTCATAGCAGGCTAGGAAGCCTGCTTGTACCAAATTGCCTTCAAGACAGCCCCCAAAATCATATTTTTGCCATTCAGAACATGCCTGCCTCGCATAACTTGAAAATTTGCAGCCAGCATCTGCTAGCCATAGACAAAACAAACCCTGTTTCTAGAACATACCCCAAACCGCTGCTGCCCTTTGGAGCTCTCTGACAGACTCCCACAGCACTCCTGAGCAGCATCACCTAGACCCATAAGCTCCCTCTCCCAGAGAATCCCTTGCCCTGTTCTCCTGCTGGGTGCTGACCAAGGCCCACGTCTCTGGAAGGTCTACTCTAAGAAACTTCCCCTCTTGTGCAATTCTGTCCAAACTTTGCCCAGTACTACTTATTCTGTAACAATGCCATCTCATAGTCATGTCTTCTCATTTGATCAATTCCAGAGTCTCAGAACACATTAAATCCTTTACTGGTGAAAGACTGCATTCTCCATAACATCAGACCCAAGACCAGGACGTCTTCTCTTGCAACTTGTATCATTTTGCTTGGGCGCTCATAATAAACTACCATAGTCAGGCAGCTTAAACAGCCTAAATTTATTCTCACAGTTCTGGAGGATAGGAATATGTGTCTGGAGGATAGAAATATGTGGCAAGCTGGAGGCATCACAATTCCAGACTTTAATTTATACTGCAAAACAGTAGTGATCAAAACAGTATGGTACTGGCACAAAAATAGACATATAGATTAATGGAATAGAATGGAAAACACAGAAATGAACCCACAATTATATGGTCAATTAATCTTTGACAAAGCATGAAAGAATATCCAATGGGGAAAAGACTGTCTCTTCAACAAATTGTGTTGGGAAAACTGGACAGCTACAGGCAAAAGAATAAAATTGGGTCACTTTTTTTTCACCAAACACAAAAATAAACTCAAAATGGGTTAGAGACCTAAAACGTGAGTCCTAAAACCATAAAAATCCTAGAAGAGAACATAGACAGTAACTTCTTTGACATCAGCCATAGCAACTTTTTTTCTAAATATGTCTCTTAAGGCAAAGGAATCAAAAACAAAAATAAACTATTGGACTTAATCAAAATAAAAAGCTTCTGCACAGGGAAGGAAACAACAGTAAAACTAGACGGCAACCAAGAAACAGACTCTTAACTACAGAGAACAAACTGATGGTTACCTCAGGGGAGGGAGGTGGGAGGATGGGTAAAGTAGGTTAAGGGTGATTAATGAGTGCACTTGTGATGAGCACTGAGCGATGTATGGAATTCTTGAATCACTATAACGTAGACTGGAAACTAATATTACACTGTATGTTAACTACCTGGAATTTAAATTTTCAAAAATTTTTAAATAAAGAATAAGAAACGTTCAAACACACAAAAAATAGAACTAATCATCTCTTTCAGCAAAGTTGCAGGATACAAGATCAATATATAAAAATCAATTTTGTTTCTATAAACCAGAAATGAAAGATCTGACAATGAAATTTAAAAAGCAAATTCATTTACAATATCAAAAAAGAATAAAATACTTAGGAAGAAATGTATCACTACAAGATTTGTACCCTGAAAACTACAAACTGTTTTTTAAAAGAAATTAAGGATGATCTTAAAAACGGAAAGACATATGATGAATTAGAAAACTTAAAATTAGTAAAATAGCAATAATCCCCAAATTGATCCACGATTCAATGCAATCTATGTCAATATCCCAGCTAGCTTTTTTTCCTTGAAATTGATATGCTGATCCAATATTTATATGCCAGCCCTTCTGAAAGGAGCCCAGGATAGCCAAAACAGACTTGAAAAGGAAGAACAAAGTTGGAGTAGTCATACTTCCTAATTCATAACTTAGTATAAAGTGATAATAGTCAATCAAGACAGTATGGTACTGGCATAAGGATAAACATTTAGACCGATTGCATTGCCTTGAGAGGTCAGAAACATACTCTTACATTTTTATTCAATTTATTTTTGGCAAGAGTCCCCAAGAGAATAGTCTTTTCGGAAAATGCTGCTGGGGCAACTGGATATCTGCACGCTAAAGAATAAAGTTGGACCTCGGCCCCACACTGTATACAAAAATTAACTCATAATGTTATCACAGATAATACATGTGAGCACTAAAATTATAAAATCCTCAGAAGAAAACATAAATGTGAATCTGTATGATCTTGAATTAAGCAATATATTCTTGGAATATAACATCAAAAGAATAAGCAAGAAAAAAGTTGAAAATGTGTACTTCATCAAAATCGAAAACTATTATGTTTAAAAAGACACCATCAATACAGTGAAAAAGACAATCCAGGCTGGGAAAAATATATCTGCAAATCATGCATCTGATAGTGATCTAGCATTCAGAATATATCTAACACTCAGCTCAAAAATAAAGAAAGACAACCCAACTGTAAATTGGGAAAAAAATTTCAAGGACATTTTTCAATGACATTTCTCCAAAGAAGATGTATGAATGGCCAATAAACACATGAAAAGATTCCTGACATCAGTAGCCATTAGCAAAATCCAAGTCAGGCCACAATGAGATAATGTTTCACACCCACTAAGATTGCTACGATCAAAACGACCTGACCACAAGTGTTGAGGAGGATGTGGAGAAACTGGAACCTCATACACTACTGGCAGGCACGTAAAGTGGTCAGCCACTCTGTAAGCAGTCTGTTCTTCAAAATGTTCAGCGTGGAGTAACCACGTGACCGGGCATTTACATTCTTAGATATATAACCAAAGGAAATGAAAACATATGTCCGTACAGAAGCTTGTACATGAATGCTCAGAGCATCCTTATAGGTCATAGTCAAAAAGTGGAAGCAACCTAAATGCCCACTGACTAATGAAGAAACAAAATGTCATATATCCATACTGTGGAATATTATTCAGCCATAAAAAGTAATGAATAATAATATATACTATAACTTGTTTGAACCTTAAAAACACCATGCTAATAGGAAGAGGCCAGACACAAAGGCCACACGTTATATTATATGATTTCATTTGCATGAAATTTCCAGAATAAGGAAATTCATACAGACCAAACTATATTAGTGATCGCTAGGAGCTGAGTGTAAAGAAGAATGAGGAGTGACTGGTAATGAGTGTGAACATTATTTTGGGAGTAAAAAATATATTCAATAATTAGGTTGCCATGATGGTTGCACACCTGTGTGTGTGTGTGTGTGTGTGTGTGTGAATCATTGAATGTATACTTTAAAGGGGTGTATTTTATGTTATGTTAATTATTTTTAATAAAGCTGTTTAAAAAATATAACAAACAATATTGCTTCTGTTTCTAAGACAGGAAAAACAAACTTGATATTTTAAAAAGTAGATAATTGGAGAGTGTTATGCTAAGTGAAATAAGTCATACAGAGAAAGACAGATACCATATGTTTTCACTCTTATGTGGATCCTGAGAAACTTAACAGAAGACCATGGGGGAGGGGAAGGGGGGAAAAAAGTTAGAGAGGGAGGGAGGCAAACCATAAGAGACTCTGAAGAACTGAGAACAATCTGAGGGTTGATGGGGGGTGGGAGGGAGGAGAAAGTGGGTGATGGGCATTGAGGAGGGCACCTGTGGGGATGAGCACTGGGTGTTGGATGGAAACCAATTTGACACTAAATTTCATAATAAAAAATTTAAAAAAATCTTAAAATCCCCCCCAAAATAAAATAGTAAAAATAAAAGTAGATAAGTTCACATAAAAATCTAAACTTCTATCTTCACTTGAAGAATTAGAAGTTATCACAAGGGTGCCAAGTTGGCTCAGTCAGTAGAGCATCCAACTCTCGATTTCAGGGCCATGAGTTCAAGCCCCATATCGGGCACAGAGCCTACTTAGAAGTTATCACGGCACTGGATTTGGATTTTTGAGAAAAAAAAAAAAAAACAACGAACTGAATAACTGTGGCTCTCTTTAGACAGAGTCTGCTCTCTCCATTTTGCCAACCCCCCACTCCATCATAAGTCATTGATTTATTTGATCTGTCTGGTCTGTCATCCGAGGAATGATTAAATGCTGGGGAATGTGTTAGAATCTCCAAACTACAAAAGGCCGTCTAAATAAATTTCAACACTACCGAATTGTGTTATTACTTACAAAATTTCCTAACACAGTGTTCAGCACACTGTAGGAGCTGGACAAATTCTTATTGATCATGTACCTGGAAACTTGCTATACCTGTCTTTCTACTTGTATAGTAGCTGGCCCAAGTTCTGGTGTTAAATCTAAGCCCAATAACTTCCACTTTGGATAAAGCTGTCCTTGATATTTGAGAGTAAGGACTGCTCGGAACGGTACTGATCATTTTAAAACCTTGAGAAATTCAGGAAATGTTAATACATTGATTTGAGCAAAATTTTTATCGATCAGTAATAAATGTACATTTCTTCAGGTGGGAAAACATGCTCTCCAATACAGATACAGCTTTGCTAAAATATTTGCTGAGATGACATTAAAGAAAATTACACTAGCTTTCGCAGAGTGACAATAATCCACCTCCTTTACATTAAGTACAAATGTTATTTATTTAGACAGACTAGCATTACACACGTTAGAGTAGAAATCATTGTGATTTACATTATATTGTGTGCCAGTTTTTAAAATGCAATAAGATGACTTTAATAATTAATTACACAACAGGAACTAATTGCCTGTCAGAGGGTGATAAGTGGTAGAATTGCTCGATGGGAACAAAATGAATACTGTGTTACTGTCATAAACATTCGCTCAATTCTCCTGCACTAAAATGCACACACACACACACACACACACACACACACACACACACACACAGTGTTAAAAGAAAGGAAGGCAAAACTATTTTCTAATACACATACGTAGATATGCAGGTATTGACCTAAAAATTATAAAAATATTCCTTAGATAACATTAACATCTATATTACCTAGAAACAGAATTAAAAACAACCATCATCCTAACAATATAACCATTAAATATACTGATATTTCACATTATAAATTTCTTTTGAATATATTCATAAATGCATATTCATACATATAATGAAACAACCAGTATGATACATTGACAATGGCTTCTCCTTGAAGTTTCTCAGAAAAGAAGCTTAAGCAACATGAATCTAATAATTCCTGGAAAAGTACACTGCTTCTATGGAAGTATATGTGGAAATAATATTTAAAAAGCAAAAATCACTAAGTAATACTATTTTTTTAAGTTTGTTTATTTATTTTGAGAGAGAGAGCAGAGGAAGGGTACAGAGAGAGGGTAAGAGAGAAAATCTCAAGCAGGCCCTATACTGTCAGTGCAGAGACTGACACGGGGCTTGAACCCATGAACCATGAGATCATGACCTGAGCCAAAGTCAAGAGTCCGACACTTAATTGACTGAGCCACCAGGCGCCCCAAGTAATATTATTTCTTAAAGTTATCTTGTAATATTCCTTTTCCTTTCCAGAGATTTACAGGCATTGACATTCGACCATGATGAACAAGCTAGTAAGTTTCCACCGTGACCAAAAGTCACAATCATGTAGAAAACAAAATGGTACAATACATAAAATTGAGTGTTCCTAGGAATAATTTTAGACCTTGAGATCCAACGGGTGTATAGAGTAGACAAAACATGAAACAATGAAGACAGATGCCAACACAAGAATAGAATACATCAAAGATTATTATCAGGTTGAATTTACTTAATATACTTCTTTAACTTACTTGTGAATAGCCTCCAAGCCTGGCAGGAAAGAACCAATTCCAAGAATGTGGTCCATGAGTGAAAAATGACAACATAAGGTTTATATTATGCAAGATAAGCAGTTCAAAACGAACGGGGCAAAGGATGATAACTTTCTGTCCAAGAAAGAATACCTCAGGTCTAGAGAAGACCCTTGGGTGAAGGGAAAAATAAGCAGAACCAAACTGATACAATGACGAAACAGATTGGAGTATAAATTCTTGAGACAGGAAAAACATGGGGATAGTGAAATCCAGTACAGATTGTGAAACTGGCAATTAAAACCAAACAACCAGTGATGGAAAAGAGGGCATCAGCTGTCTGTATATCAGGGAAAATCTCATTCCTCTAAAAGCATAGCACTCAGTAAGACTTTTACTGAAAATTCTTGGTCTCAGAAGAGAAATAGATGTGTATCAGACTAGGTTTTTTGTTTTGAGATGAATTAACAGAAAATCATGTGAAAACTCGTAGCAAGCCAGAGATACAGTGCCTATTGCACTTTCACACCTCACATATGCACCTGGCAATGCCCAGGAGACAGCTTATCTCTTATACTGGTTTTCTCTTAAGTGAGAGAAAACTTTCCTAGAATTGCCCTCCTACACACCGACCCCAACTCCCAAAAAAGAAACCTCCCCTTACATGTTACAGGACAAACTTTGTTCATATACCAATTCCCTATGGCCAGGAGCATTCGATGTGCTGACTGACATATGCCTGTTCTAAACTCATAAGTGGCAAATAAAGGGAATTTTTTTACACCGATCAGACCCACTTCTGGAGTTGGGGGATGGGATCCGCTTCCACTGAGGGACAGGAGCTACGATCCAGAATAAGGGTGGATATCAGAATATATTAGGAAGGATGTAACAAGGAATCTGACTCCATTTTTTGTTGGCCGACAAGCTCCAAGCCCCGCCCCTCTTTCTTCCCCTCTTGTACCACAATTGGGCAAGCAAAGAAGAAAGCCTATGCACTATGTCCTTTGGTATCAGCAGGAAGTTGACCTCTAGCCTGGCCCATTTGTGGGAATCCTCACCCCAGCTCCATTCTCTAACAGTAAGTGACTGGCGAAAGCCAGTTCCCCACCCCCCATCTTCTAAGCCATTTTCTGACCTGTTAGCGAGCCACCCAGCTCTCCCCAGAAAGCCTCATTATGTCCCTAATTAATCTCTTCCTATCCTCTTGGAGCCTATAGGCATTATCAGTCTCAGCAGTGGAAAGAATGTTGGGCGGGGAATTCATCTCTCCTTGGCAAGACAATTACAGCAAACAGGAGCAAACAGGGTCACATGAACAGTCAACCCTGTGCTCCAACCTACAACACAAAGAAGGGAACTGCAACTCTTAATTCTGGCCAGAAAAATGACAGTGATTGGGATCATATAAGAAACATCATTCTAAGTGTTTGTAAGAGTGAAGAAATGGAAAGCGGATACAGCCTACCTAGAGACAGTGTCACATCCCACAGGTTAAGGGTTTGGTCCCGCAAGACACCCCCCACCGCTGCAGACACCAGTCACAAGTCCAGATTGCTATGTGCACTGCTGAGTGGCTGGCTATAAATCAGAGGTTCCCAGAATCCCTGCCTTGGGTTTGACTGATTTGCCAGAGTGGCTCACAGAACTTAGGAAAACATCATGCTTACTAGCTTATCAGTTTGCTATAAAGGAGTATGAGTCAGGAATAGCCAGGGGAAGGGGCACAGAGCTCCCATGTCCTCACCGTGTGCTCACCAGCCCGGAAGCTCCTCCAACCCCAGACTATTAGGATCCTCATGGAGGTTTCATCATGTAGCCATGACCAGTTGTCAACTCTATTTCCATCCTCTCTCTCCTCTCTGGAGAATGGGGGGCAGGGCTACAAATTCCAACCTTTGACTCACAGCTTGATCTTTTGATGACCAGCCTGCAGCCAGGAACCCTCCAAGGCTCCCTTTATTAGAACAAAGGATACGCTTATCACCAAGGAAATTACTAGGCATTTAGGATCTCTGTGTCAGGAGTCAGGGTCAAAGACCAAATACTAGAACAAAAAATACTTCTGGTGTTCTTACTGTGAGAATACAAGGCTTTTAGGAGCTCTGTGCCAGAATCTTGGCCAGAGACCAATGTGCATTTTTTGCATTATTTCAAAAATGCATACACTTTTTGAATCAGCAATGTGATTTCTAGTAGGTATTTGCACCCTCGTTATGTGATTATACATGCTCATTGTTCTATGCTCACAGCAATACTGGTTGCAATCACGGAAAACTGGGAACATTCTAATTATCCTGGCTAAATTATCCATTCTAATTATAGAAACCTGGCTAAATAATTTACAGTAAGGCCATCCAGAGGAATATTGGACAGATGACTAAGCAGAATCTATATGCAACACTTTGAAAATATAATCATCGTGTATTTAAAGAGGAAATTCTGTAATAGATATTTACAATATGATACACTTATATTTTCAAAAAAATATTAAAATTGGTTAATTCTGGGGAGGGAGATAGTCAGAGCCAGGATCAGAAAAGGGTTCTCAAACTTTTTGTTTTCTAGAGACCCTTAATATTTGAATTGCCTATAGTCCTTTGTGCAGCTCTATGTTTACCGGATTTTAAAATTATCTTTATGTTGTGTTTTAAATTTTTAAAGTATGATCAGTGATCACGGTGAAGAAGAAACAAGAGAGGTATACAGAGAAAAGAATTTGTAAAAGGAGTGATGAAGGGAAACACACTCCACAATGGATTCGATATCGTAATGACTGCACGGGCGTCTGGGTAGCTCAGTCGGTTAAGCATCGGACCTCGGCTCAGGTCATGATCTCACAGTTCGTGAGTTCAAGTCCCGCATCAGCCTCTGTGCTAACAGCTCAGAGACTGGAGCCTGCTTCAGATTCTGCGTCTCACTCTCTTTGCCCCTCCACCTCTCTCTCTCTCTCTCAAAAATAAATTTAAAAAAATAACATTAAAAAAACCTAAAAAAAAACAAAAAAAGAAAAGTAATGACTGCAAAAGCTGAAGCCCTAAATAGGCTACGTGCAACCTGACCTCTCAAAAAAAGAAAAGCCTCCATAAAAATATAAAATGTCTCTCTTCTGACTAAACACCATCATTCATATAGATACCTTTCCTAGAAGTCTTTTCTTTCTGGAGCCACTGTTACTTCGGAAGGCTTCCTTCACACCGGACTGCAAGAAGGAAAATGCGGCGCTAACGAGCTAGAGATGCTAGATGGTCAACCTCTAGGAATCCGTAAAGAAACTCAGGTTTAGCACGTGAAAGCGATATTGATTTGGTACAGTATCAGGAGGGAGTTGGGCTGAAAACAGAGCAATGCCAAATGCAGCAAAATGTAGTCAAACCGCATGCCATACAGATCCAAAAGCGAGGACCTCACCATTGGAAGTTGTAGTCAGGTGGATTTTACATCAATCTAGAGAAGGATTTTCCAAGAACCTTTTAACTGGTCACCTTGCCTCTCGCATGGACTCACTGACATCCATCTTTCGCAAGGCATTCAGAATTATCTTTCTATGACACAAATTCAGTTATGCCGTTCTGCTGGAGGCAAAGAATGAGTTATGCCATTACTAATTATAGATATTAAAATACAATTAGCAAGGAGCTCAAAGAGGGTAGAAAACTTCACATGTTGCTTTCTCCCGCAAGAGCAGACTCCTTTCTTTTTTTTTTTTTTTTTTTTTTTTATTTATTTTTGGGACAGAGAGAGACAGAGCATGAACGGGGGAGGGGCAGAGAGAGAGGGAGACACAGAATCGGAAACAGGCTCCAGGCTCCGAGCCATCAGCCCAGAGCCCGACGCGGGGCTCGAACTCACGGACCGCGAGATCGTGACCTGGCTGAAGTCGGACGCTTAACCGACTGCGCCACCCAGGCGCCCCGCAGACTCCTTTCTTAAGGTAAAATGGCTTTAAATGTAATTACTTCACATGATTGCCTTTCATTGTTCATTTCGTACCATAATGCGAATAGCTACTTAGGTTTTGTCCATGCTTTGGTTTAGGGTCAGTTAACCATAAGAAACCATAAGAAAACCATAAGAAACCGTAAGAAAAGGGCGTACACCCTGGGGTACATACTTGGAATATCAGAGGTTGAAATAGTAGGATATTTCAGAATTCTACTTAACTGTGTTGTCATCTTTCAGTAAGACCTGCCAACCCACCCTCTTTCCCACCATCGCCACTAAAATCTTTTCATGAGAATGATGGAATTAATGAGAGAAAATTGGGGACGTTATTGTAATTGGGAAATTATGAAATATTTCAGAACACCTCCTTTCAGAGTCAGGGTTGAATAGAGGGTATAATCTGACTGCCACGTGATAGAAAAATTTAACAATAAGACCTTTTAAGATTTTGCTTGCCAAATTATCTTCCATTTTAGGTTATACTAGTAATCAAAAGATCCATGAATACAGAAGGAATGAGCTTTCATCTCATGATAACGCCCTGCCTTTGGGATGAGGCCCAAACTGCTTACCAAGGAATATATCCCAGGCTCTCTAGAATCTGAACTCCTTCCTTTTTTTTTTTTTTTTTTTTTTTAAGTAGGCTCCATGCCCAACACAGGGCTTGAACTCAGGACCCTGAGATCAAGCATCACCTGCACTACCAACTGAGCCAGCCAGGCACCCCAGAGCTCCTTCATTTTCTAACCCTTATCTCAGTCTACCCATTCTGAAACTCTGAACTCCCATAAGCCTCTATTTTCACTGTTTCCTCTACGTAAAATACCATCCAACTCCTGTGCCCACACCATTTATCTAGGCATTTTTAACAATTAAAGCGGTTCCTCTTCTATTAAATCTTTTGTAATCTAACTTCCCCCTTTAGAAAAAAATTACGGGCGCCTGGGTGGCTCCGTTGATTAAGCATCCGACTTCGGCTCAGGTCATGGTCTCATGGTTGGTGAGTTTGAGCCCCGCATTGGGCTCTGCGCTGGCGGTTCAGAGCCTGGAGCCTTCTTCGGATTCTGTGTATCTCTCTCTCTCTCTCTCAAAAATAAATAAACATTAAAAAAGTTTTTAAAAAGACAAGAATTATACCCTGTACATGTTCTATAAAACCTACAACACTTCCATGCCTTATTTATTCATATGTTACTGTCTATCAGGCTCAAGTCATTGAAAGCAAAGACTTTGCTATCAGAATTTGTTTTTCTATGCAAAGGAGGTTCAAGATGGCAGCACTGACAAAACAGGTTCATAGCTACATACATGATGATTTTTCTCTGGAAAGGACCCGAGAACTAGGTAAACAGTTCCTCCACAACGAACACAGGAGGGACACATTGAAAAGGATAGGAGAGGCAGAGACGTGGCCTTACCCAGGACCCTACCCCAAATGCAGTGACCCCACAATCAAGAGGGATCCCGAAAATGCCTAATTCTCCCCTAAGAAGTGAAGGGACTGTATCCCACATCAAGCATCCTGACCCTGGGGGCGGCACCAGAAAGAGAAGCCGCCAAAACATCTGTTTTTGAAAATCAACAGGGATTTAGACGAGGAGAATCATAGAACTGTAGGAAACAGAGAGTCAGCTCTTAAAGGGCTCACGTACAAACCCACTGACCCTGAGATCCGGTGCAAAAGCAACCGACTGAAAACGGGCCATAAGTGAGAAAACCCCACTTAATAATTCGAAAGTGACTTCCAGAGAGGCGGGAAGTTGCGGTGACTTCATCCACGGACAGAACTGCTGACAGACACCGTTTTTGTGATCTCATCCGAAGTTGTCGGTGACAGAGCTGACAGGTGCCACTTGTGGCGCCCTCCTTTCTGGCCTGCTAGCACTGGAGGGCGTGCTCTGCCTTTGCCACACCATAACCAGACTGGGTCAGTGCCCCGGGTTCCTACCACCACGCACAGCACCCATACCACAACAGGGCCAGATGAGCACCCCACGTCCTGCCCAACACGCAGAGAGACCGAGCTGCAAGCATATTGGGTGCGCGCCCTGCCCCCGCCCACCCTGCACAGAAACTGAGCCACGAGCAGCCGTTGAGACTGCTGAACCTCACCCCCCACGCACAGCAGCCTAGCGACAACCGTGCCAGGCAAGTGCTCCAAGCCTGTTCTCCCTGCACAGCAGACAAGCTACAACCAAGTTAGGCAGGCAGTTTGAACTCCCCACGCAGAGGCAGAGCCCTGTCACAGCTGGCAGGCACAGGCAGCTCACAGAAGGAACGCCCATGGAATATCTCGCTCTGGCGGCCAGGGGACTTCTGGGCCCCGTGGAACATCTCCTACACAAGACTGCTCCTTCAAGACAGGGAGGGGTAGCTGCTTCACGTAATGCAGACAGGCAAATTGAGGAGACAGAGGAATATGTTCCAGATCAAAGAACAAGGCAAATCTCCAGAAAAAGACCCTAATGAAACGTCAATGAGCAACCTACCTGATAAAGACTTCAAAGTCATGGAAATAAAAATGCTCGCCAGTCACAGGAGATAAATGGATGAACACGGCGAGAACTTCAGCAGAATGGAAAATACAAGACGGTACCAAACACAAGCTATAACTGACCTGAAAAATATACGAGGTGCATTCAACAGCAGAATGGATGAAATAGAAGCATGAATCAGCAAGCTGGAAGACAAAGCAATGGAAAACATACAGAGCAACAAAACGAAAAAAGAATGAAAAGAAGTGCGGGTATCTTAAGGGACCCTTGGGACAAGATCAAGCAGAATAACATTTGCATTACAGGGGGTCCAGAAGGAGAAGAGACAGAGAGAAAGGGCCAGAAAAAAAAAAGCAATTGAAGAAATAATAGCTGTATTTTTTTAATCTTTTGGGTAGATACCTCGTAGTGCAATAGGTACTTCTATTTTTAACTTTTTGAGAAACCTCCATACTGTTTTCCAGAGTGGCTGTACCAGTCTGTGTTCCCACAACAGGGTAAGAGGGTTCCCCTTTCTCTGCATCCTCAGCAAGGTCTGTTGTTTTCTATGTTGTTAATTTTAGTCACTCTGACAGGTGTAAGGTAGTACCTCATCATAGTTTTAATTTGTGTTTCCCCGATGATGAGTGATGGTACTAAGGAGAGTACTTGTTGGGATGAGCACTGGTTGTTGTAAGTGATGAATCACTAAATTCTACTCCTGAAACCAATATTTCACTATATGTTAATCAACTAGAGTTTAAGTAAAAACTTGAAACAAAACAAAACAAAAATGATAACTGTAAACTTCCCTAATCTAAGGAAGGAAATAAATATCCAGGTCCAGGAAGCCCAGAGATTTCCAAATCAAATGAATCTGGAGAAAAAACACACCAAGGCACATTATATTTAAAATGGTAAAAGTTAAGGATAAAGAAAGAATCTTAACAGCAGCAAGAGAAAAGTAACATATTATGTACAAGTAATATATTATGTACATATTATGTACAAGTAACATATTATGTATTATTACATATTATGTGCAAGTAACAAGTAATATGTACAAGTAACATATTATGTACAATGGGAAACTCCATTAGGCTATCAGTGGATTTTTCAGCAGAACTTTATAAGCCAGAAGGTAATGGTAAGACATATTTAAATTGCTGAAAGGAAAAAAAATGCCAACCAAAAATTCTCTACCCAGCAAGATTATCTTTCACAATTGATGGAGACATTAAGAATTTTCCAAATAAGTCAAAGCTAAAGGAGTTCATCACTCCTAAACCAGCCTTACAGGAAACGTTAAAGGGACTTTTCTAAGCTAAAAAGATAATGCACGAATAAATAATAAGAACACGTATAAAAGTAAAGATCTCACCATTAAAAATGAATAAATAAAGGAATCTACTCCTGAAATCATTGTTGCACTATATACTAACTAATTCGGATGTAATTTTTTTTAATTAAAAGAAAAAAATTTTTAAATGAATAAATAATAAAGGCAGTGGATCCAACACTTATAAAGCAGGTATATGAAAAGATGCACAGCGTCACTCCTCAGCAGGGAAATACAAATCAAAACCACACTGAGATATCACCTCACGCCGGTCAGAGTGGCTAAAATGAACAAATCAGGAGACTATAGATGCTGGAGAGGATGTGGAGGAAAGTGGACCCTCTTGCACTGTTGGTGGGAATGCAAACTGGTGCAGCTGCTCTGGAAAGCAGTGTGGAGGTTCCTCAAAAAATTAAAAGTAGATCTACCCTATGACCCAGCAATAGCACTGCTAGGAATTTGCCCAAGGGATACAGGAGTACTGATGCATAGGGCCACTTGTACCCCAATGTTTATAGCAGCACTCTCAACAATAGCCAAATGATGGAAAGAGCCTAAATGTCCATCAACTGATGAATGGATAAAGAAATTGTGGTTTATATACACAATGGAATACTACGTGGCAATGAGAAAAAATGAAATCTGGCCTTTTGTAGCAACGTGGATGGAACTGGAGAGTGTGATGCTAAGTGAAATAAGCCATACAGAGAAAGACAGATACCATATGTTTTCACCCTTATGTGGATCCTGAGAAACTTAACAGAAGACCATGGGGGAAAGGAAGGGAAAAAAAAAAGTTAGAGAGGGAGGGAGCCAAAACAGAAGAGACTTTTAAAAACTGAGAATAAACTGAGGGTTGATGGGGGCTGGGGGGAAGGGGAAAGTGGATGATGGGTATTGAGGAGGGCACCTGTTGGGATGAGCACTGGGTGTGGTATGGAAACCAATTTGACAATAAATTTCATATTAAAAAAATAAATAAATAAAACAGGTATAAAGGGTAAAAGACAAAAGTAGTAATAGTGCCTTAAAATACTACGGTTAAGGGAGACATAACAAAAAAATGTAAAATGTGGCATCAAAAATATAAAATGTGTTGGAGGAGAAAAATATAAAGCTTTGGGATGTGTTCAAAATTAACTATCAAGTTAAAAGAGATTGGTATATATATATCTATGTGTGTGTGTGTGTGTGTGTGTGTGTATGATGTATATGTATATATATGATGTTATACATTAGCCTCATGATAACCACAAAGAAAATACTTATTATAAATACACAAAAGAAAAAGAGAAAGGAATCTAAATGTAACACTAAAGGCAACAAGCCACAACAGACAGAGAAGAAGAAAGGAACAGAGGAAATACAAAAACAGCCAGAAAACAATTACCAAAATGGCAATAAAAACATACGTATCAATAACTGCTGTAAATGTAAATAGACTAGATTCTCCATTCAAGAGACATAGGGTTGGTGAATGGATGAAAAGACATTCTTCTATATGCTGCTGCAGGAGACTCACTTCAAACATGAACACATACAGATTGAAAGTGAAGGGATGGATAAAGATACGCCACGCAAATGGAAATGGAAACAAAGCTGCGGTAGCAATACTCATACTAGACAAAATAGACTTTAAAACAAGGACTGTAACAAAAAGCAAAGAAGGGCATTGCATAATGATAAAGTGGTCAATCCAACAAGAGGATATGACATTTTTTTTTTTTTACATTTATTTATTTTTGAGAAACAGAGTGAGACAAAGCCTGAGCAGGGGAGGGGCAGAGAGAGAAGGAGACACAGAATCCGAAGCAGGCTCCAGGCTCTGAGCTGTCAGCACAGAGCCCGACCTGGGGCTCGAACCCATGAACCTCGAGGTCATGACCTGAGGGACACTCAACCGAATGAGCCACCCAGGTGCCCCAAGGATATGACATTTCTAAACATCTATGCACACAATATAGAAGCAACCGAGCATATAAAGCAACTATTAACAGAAATAAAAGGAGAAATAGACAGCAATACAACAGTAGGGAACTTTAATATCCCACTTACATCCATCGATAGGCCATGCAGACAGAAATACAATGTCAAATTTTTTTCAAATGTTTTTTTCTGCACCTGAGGTGATCATGATATTTGCCATTTATTTTGTTAATTCAGTGTATCACCTCTACTAATTTGGGTATGCTGAATCATCTTTGTATCCCAGGGATAAACCCCAGTTGGTCATGGTGTATGGTCTTTTTAATGTGCTGTTGAATTCTAGTTGCTAGGTTTTTGGTTTTTTGTTTTTTTTGTTTTTTTGGGGGGTTGGTTTTTTGTTTTGTGTTTTGTTGGTTTTTTGTGTGTGTGTCTGTTTCCATCAGGGATATTCCCATAATTTTCTTTCTTGAGGTGTCCTTACCTGGTTTTGGTGTCAGGGTAATGCTGGTCTCATAAAATGAATCCGGGAGTGTTCCTTCCTCTTCAATTTTTTGGAAGAGTTTGAGAAGCATGGGGCATTAATTCTTTAAATGTTCAGTATAATTCGCTTGTGAAGGCATCTTGCTCTGGGCTCTTCTTTCTTGAAAGCTTTTTGGTTACTGATTACATCTCCTTACTTGTTATTAAACTGTTCATATTTTCTATTTCTTTCTGATTTACTATTGGTAAGCTGTATATTTCTAGGAATGTATCCATTTCTTCTCTGTTATCCAATGTGTTGGTGGGAAAAAAAAAGAACAAGAGCCCATCCATTGAGTTTTTTAACTTTGGGTTATTGTATTTTTCTGTTCCAAAATTCCATTTGGCTTTTCTTTGTATCTTCTATTTCTTTTTTGAGGCTGTTTTTGTTCTTTTTTTTCATTTGTAGCAAGCACGTTCATACGTGCTGACTTGAAGCATTTTTACAATGACCGCATTAACTTTTGTCAGAAAAATCTAGTATCTGTATTGGCATTTCAGTGTTGGCATCTATTGAATTCTTGATTTTTTCTTCATTAGGAGATCTCCATCATCCTCAGTATGAGTCATTTGGGGCAAATATTTTGGGCAAAATGTTGTGCGATCCTGAAGACCATTTAAACATTCCATCTTAGCTGGCTTTCTGTGACTCTACCCTGGGAGGAAAAGAGAGGCGTGTTACCTTGCTACCGTCAGATGGTGACAGAAGGTCTACATTCTCCATTTGCCCTCTGTTGACCCTGAGGGGAAGGCTTCACTTCCATTAATACTTCTCTGGCTAGAAGGGGTAGGAGTGCCTCATTAGTGTTCCCCTCGTGGCCTGCTCGGACACTGTGCAGGGTGGTGGCCTTGTCACCAAGCCTCCTCTGATATCACTGGGCCTCCTCTGATACCACTAGCAGGGAGGCAGAGGGGTGCCATATTAATTTACAGTGAGAATGAAAGTCTTAGCTCTCCACATGGTCTCTACTGACACTGGATTGAGGGGATATCTTGTTACCTCCTGGGGGTGATGAAAGCCCATTACCCGACTCAATTCTCTGACACAACCCTGGCAGGGGTGCATGGGGGTCAGGGTGCCTCATTAAACACCGGTGAGAGTGGAAGGACGGGTTCACTATTGAGCTTTGTCTGGCACTGGTGAGAATGGTTCCACGGTTCTTTCTGGGGGGGTTGGCTGGAGTGGAGTGACTATATTCTAATAGTATTTTGTCTCGCTAGGCTGCCCCTTTCCTGATCCTTTGACTGGAGAGACCAGGCTTTTATGGGGGCTATTTTTCTGTACTTTTTCATATTCTGGGTTGTTGGTTTCTTCATCTCCAATTCTAGGATATATGAAGCAACAAGGAAATCCAGAAACTTATCTTTGTGTTGCTCCTTGAATCTCCAAGTCCCTAGCCAGTCTACCTTTTTTTCTCTACCTCTTGGAATCTATTTTTGACGCCTTGGGTTTTTGTTGTACTTAGTGGGAAGAATAGGAGAAAGTACGTCTACTCCATCATCCTGGAAGCAGAAGTCCCCCAGTTTGCATTTTCGTGCCAGATCAATTCCCAGCCACCTCTGCAGCGGGTCACATGTATGACTGAATCCTAGACAATGATAGCCAAGCATAAGCCTGCTAAGGGGTTTCCGGGGAAGATTTTCCTCTTTTATGGAAGAGATACATGAGTCAAAATCTGTGAACAGTATTTCCTGCCTGTGAATATGGCCAGTGCAGAAAGATGGCAAGAACATAGATCCTTGAAGTTGTCATTTAGCCTTGAACGAACCAAGGCTGCTTCAGATTTGGTGTTACATGAGATAATAAATGTCATTATTCTTTAAGCCACTTTTAGTCGGATATTGCATTACTTACAGCCAATACTGTATTATATTACTTGAGACACTATGTTACACCCAATTCTAACTTTAGGATTCTCATATGAGTGTTCTACCTAAACTAACAATTTCTGGACACTTAAATGTCATTCCTGGAAATAAAAACAGAATGTCTTCTAAAATAGATCCTGGTATTTGCTCACTAAGCATCACTGATATTAAATCTCCTCTAGTCAAAACTCCAGTACTTAAATTTTAACCCACATCGCATCCTTCAATGACTTTTTAGAAATGTAAGATGAAGTCTTTAAAATGTTAGTTGCTGTTCTGTGAACATACTGAACTTGTAATATGAAACTAGATATGAACATTTTAATCAGAATATGATGGTTGGCTATCGTAGCTTAGATTTACTTTTAAGACTTGATAAGTTGATAATCTAGCTCGAAATTTAGTTTTTCACGGAATATTAAACAAGACTGACTTAAATTTAACAGTGCTCTGAAAATATCAATATTTTGTGGTCTCCTAAAACATCCCAGTTTAGAATCATTAACAAACAGTAAGCCTTTGAGTTTAGAAACATTAGCCGAAGTAAAATGAAATAAAATCCTTTATATCTTTGCTGCAAATACAAAAACAAGTAGCTCTTTATTTTCTCAAGGGAAGAAATCCATTTAAGAAATGCAGAAACAGCTTCTTAGTTGTTTTAAACTTCTTGAATAATTCACAGAATCAATGTTTCTATCATGAACATTATATAACAGCAATCATTCAGAAAATACGAATTCATTTGACTACTGCATGGGCCAGTGTTGTGTAAACTGGGTCCTAGGCATAGAACAACATAGATAACAGACTCTAGCTATATAGAATGATGTCATTGTAAGTACTCTGTTCTAGTACTGAATGTATCTAACAAAAGCATATGCAATGGCCATCATTGTCTGATTTCTTTCTCATAGTGTCTAGGCCTAATATATATTAGGTAGCTCCTTTGGAGCTCCTCCTGAAAGTTCTAGGTGTGGCTCTTGCCTCATTTTTATTATTATTTCATCTTTTAAAGTAGGCTCTATGCTAGAACTGATACATGAATTCAGCAAAGTTGCAGGATACAAAATCAATGTACAGAAATCAGTTGCATTCTTATACACTAACAATGAAGCAACAGAAAGACAAATAAAGAAACTGATCCCATTCACAATTGCACCAAGAAGCATAAAATACCTAGGAATAAATCTAACCAAAGATGTAAAGGATCTGTATGCTGAAAACTATAGAAAGCTTATGAAGGAAATTGAAGAAGATTTAAAGAAATGGAAAGACATTCCCTGCTCATGGATTGGAAAAATAAATATTGTCAAAATGTCAATACTACCCAAAGCTATGTACACATTCAATGCAATCCCAATCAAAATTGCACCAGCATTCTTCTCGAAACTAGAACAAGCAATCCTAAAATTCATATGGAACCACAAAAGGCCCCGAATAGCCAAAGGAATTTTGAAGAAGACCAAAGCAGGAGGCATCACAATCCCAGACTTTAGCCTCTACTACAAAGCTGTCATCATCAAGACAGCATGGTATTGGCACCAAAACAGACACATAGACCAATGGAATAGAATAGAAACCCCAGAACTAGACCCACAAACGTATGGCCAACTCATCTTTGACAAAGCAGGAAAGAACATCCAATGGAAAAAAGACAGCCTCTTTAACAAATGGTGCTGGGAGAACTGGACAGCAACATGCAGAAGGTTGAAACTAGACCACTTTCTCACACCATTCACAAAAATAAACTCAAAATGGATAAAGGACCTAAATGTGAGACAGGAAACCATCAAAACCTTAGAGGAGAAAGCAGGAAAAGACCTCTCTGACCTCAGCCGTAGCAATCTCTTACTCGACACATCCCCAAAGGCAAGGGAATTAAAAGCAAAAGTGAATTACTGGGACCTTATGAAGATAAAAAGCTTCTGCACAGCAAAGGAAACAACCAACAAAACTAAAAGGCAACCAACAGAATGGGAAAAG
Source organism: Prionailurus viverrinus (assembly GCF_022837055.1). NCBI lineage: Eukaryota > Metazoa > Chordata > Mammalia > Carnivora > Felidae > Prionailurus > Prionailurus viverrinus. The sequence goes on along the minus strand of NC_062579.1, from coordinate 113,372,870 downwards.
ATATTCGCAAATGACATATCGGACAAAGGGCTAGTATCCAAAATCTATAAAGAGCTCACCAAACTCCACACCCGAAAAACAAATAACCCAGTGAAGAAATGGGCAGAAAACATGAATAGACACTTCTCTAAAGAAGACATCCGGATGGCCAACAGGCACATGAAAAGATGTTCAGTGTCAGGGAAATACAAATCAAAACCACACTCAGGTATCACCTCACGCCAGTCAGAGTGGCCAAAATGAACAAATCAGGAGACTATAGATGCTGGCGAGGATGTGGAGAAACGGGAACCCTCTTGCACTGTTGGTGGGAATGCAAATTGGTGCAGCCGCTCTGGAAAGCAGTGTGGAGGTTCCTCAGAAAATTAAAAATAGACCTACCCTATGACCCAGCAATAGCACTGCTAGGAATTTATCCAAGGGATACAGGAGTACTGATGCATAGGGCCACTTGTACCCCAATGTTCATAGCAGCACTCTCAACGATAGCCAAATTATGGAAAGAGCCTAAATGTCCATCAACTGATGAATGGATAAAGAAATTGTGGTTTATATACACAATGGAATATTACGTGGCAATGAGAAAAAATGAAATATGGCCTTTTGTAGCAACGTGGATGGAACTGGAGAGTGTGATGCTAAGTGAAATAAGCCATACAGAGAAAGACAGATACCATATGGTTTCACTCTTATGTGGATCCTGAGAAACTTAACAGGAACCCATGGGGGAGGGGAAGGAAAAAAAAAAAAAAGAGGTTAGAGTAGGAGAGAGCCAAAGCAGAAGAGACTGTTAAAAACTGAGAACAAACTGAGGGTTGATGGGGGGTGGGAGGGAGGAGAGGGTGGGTGATGGGTATTGAGGAGGGCACCTTTTGGGATGAGCACTGGGTGTTGTATGGAAACCAATTTGTCAATAAATTTCATAAAAAATAAATAAATAAAATAAAGTAGGCTCTACACCCAACGTGGGGCTCAACCTCACAACCCTGAGACCAAGAGTCACAGGCTCTGCCGACTGAGCCAGCCAGGCACCTGTCTTGCCTCATTTTTAGTATATGATGACAGATGGCAGATAACACAGTGCCAGACCAATCCTAAGAAGCTCGATCAACCGAGCCAATGAAACCACTGGCATCTAAATCATGATCCATGAGTCCAGGTATAGAGCTGAACAAATGTGAGAATGCCACAAAGAATGACAATGAGAAGCAATGGTTGAAAATGAACACAAGAGTATGTGTTCCAAACTCACTATGGAAAACCCACAATCTTGTCAATTTTTATAAGTTCATAAAGCATGTGTGTGTGTGTGTGTGTGTGTGTGTGTGTGTGTGCGTACATGGGGAAGAACCATTTAAAGAGGCCATAAAAATGGAAAATAATCTAAGCTTCCTTTTTTGATTCAACAGATGAAATCATAGTAGAGAAGACTTAACAATGAAGGTACTCCCCTTCTCAGAACCATGAGTTATCCCAACAGGAATCATTTCAAGTATTACTTTCTTGCATTTTCACAATTAATATAGCACTTGTGTACATAAAGGAAACATCATATATACATTGAGGGCCTACTATAATTTTAGATGCTTGTCTTCCCTTGTGTATAAATAGAAAGTTAAAATTATCCCAATCAAAGCCATGCGTCAGGTGCTTTCAGGAATATTAAGAAGCATCCAGCACTATTCCTGTTCTAAGGATCTAATATTCCTACACTGGAGATGAGATACACACATGCAGCTGTTACAGGTAAGTAACAATAAAGATCAATTTCAAAATTTATCTTCAAGAGCAGACTGACAATAAACACTTCAGAGGAGGAAGAGGGCAAGAGATCAGGAGGTAACTACGGATTGGAGAGGGTGAGGCAGGCTTGATGCAGGAAAGGGAAGTGAAATCTTTTGAAAAGAAGAGTGATCCCATCAAAGTCATTATAGGATGGTTACCTGGCTATGCGAATCAGGGAGGTGGAAGTTGGGGGAATACAGGGAGTAGACGTAAAACGAGACGGACACATCAATAAATTGCTGCGGCAACGCACACATAGAGTGATGAAAACCAACCTACATGTGGATGGTAGTACTTGGGAACTAATATATCATGAAAATTCATGTTCTAAGTGGAAAAAGTAACATGGAGCTACTATAAGTAAAGGTCCCTCTGATGTTTCTTGACAGCATCCGGGAAGAACCAAAGTGGTTGCAAATTTGGTCCTCCAGCAAGTGACAAAATAGGATGCAAGGGAAGAACCAAAACTTCAGGAAGAGGAGATCAAAGCAGATTTGAGATCGATGAAATAGTAGTGAATGGAATATAAATTCGATACCAATTATGACTATAAAGCCTTCTTCTGTAGTTATCTTGAGGAAAGGAGATTGTGGGTGTGTGTGTGTGTGTGTGTGTGTGTGTGTGTGCACGAACCCACACTCCAGTGCATATTCACACCATGTGGGTCAAATCAAGAGAAATTAACTTGATGACATCTTTAGGTGGTTTCCAGCCTATGATTTCTGGGTACCCTATCTGTTTAATTAAAAAGCTATTCAATGTGCACAGAAGATACTACAAAGGATATTAATATTAAAATAAAGAAAATTGCAGAGTCATTTAAAAATCATTATCAAACATTTAAATTTCCATTAAAGAAAATGGAACAATGAATCTTTAAAGGCTCCTAAATGGGTGGCACTCCACATTGTATATTCCAATACTTATGAATAGCCAATTGTAAGTAATCCCAATTTCAAAAGACAACTGGCCTGGGAGGTGTATACAAAGTGATTAGAATTTCAAAGAGCTCAGAATAAATACCAGCTCTTTGATAGGATAATTTATGCATAAAGTGGCAGGAAGAGGTGTCTGAGTTGTTCTTGGAAAGTTCACACACAGCTATATTAGGAGTTTAAAGCAACCTTGGGTAATTTCTTATGTGTCACGAAAGTCTAGGCGAGATGCCTTTTCATATTAAGATGCTATTGACCGATGGTATACAAAAGAACATCTAATGGTCAAAGTGTTTTATCGTGAAGTTATAAAGCTATAGTATTCGAAAAAGTATAAATTGTGATCTGTTTGCTAGAGTATCATTTAAATTGATGAATATCATCAAAAACACCCCAAAGAGAACCGAGATGAATTACCAATTCAGAGGGATACTTGTGCTCAGTGTCTTTTTGTGAGCACAAAGAACTCACAGGAAACTCTAAATCCTTGAATGTATAGAGCTATTTAGTAATCTGTGGCCCTTTGGGAAGAAAAAAAAAAAGACAACTACCCATTGTATTTCGTAAGCCAGTTGACAGTTTACACAGGTAATGTTACAGAGGACATCACAACAGTTCACAGTCTTGGACTTAACATTTTTCCACAGGGTAAATATGAGGGCATGTAAGAAAAGGGCACCACCGTTAGGCAGAAGAAACCACATTTATCCTGAGTATATGAGATTGATGGTCTATAATGCTTGGTAGCAATACTCCACCCCAGTCCTGAATACTTGCAGCCGACTCGTTCCTTATGGGCTTACCGGGGAGAGTTTAAATTCCAAAAATCTGTTTTGTTCTGGGAAATAAAGCCCCGATTCGTATAGTGCCTATTGCTGAATTCACGTAAAACTCCCCAACTTAAAAGTTGCACGGCTGCTGTGGAACTTTTTAAGGAGATTCACGGGATACGTGCTGGAGAATTTCTCAGGCTCCCAGCTGATGCGGTTCACAGCGCAGCACGACTGGGTCTCCGTCTGGACTCAAGGGCATCTCTCTGGGCCTGCATCCTAGCATCCCTACAGATGAGCTACCGTCTGGCCCCTCTGTCTCTCCCAGAGCTCAATTCCGCAACTACCGCTTACGTTTCAGGACCAGTGAAGTGGCTGGGAGCATGCAGTTGAGGACACTTCGGCTTTTGGAGCTGAGCCAGAACGCCCTGATTAAAAATCCTTGTGAGGAACTGTCCTCAGATTGTATGGTATGAAGTGCAAACTAATCACGCGCTCTTTGCTCAGCCCAATAATCTGAGAACAAAGCATTCCCTTAAAACAAATTAAACATACTTGATTCTCACAGTGAGCAGGAAGATTGTATAACTCATCCAGGCAAGGATTTATGGGGCCTGCAATTTGAATGACGAAAGGGAACGGGGTAGATCATTGACGGCCAGGGGAGGGGGGAAATCGGGACAGAGGGTAGGACGTTATGTAATAGAAGGTACGGTGGCTGAGTATCTGCCTTATTTTTTGTCATCTTCTAATTTCAGAAATCAGCATATTAGATAAGGCTTCGGTCGAGTAGCTCTGGTTCTAATAAGGGGCTGCGGGAGGCCTGTGCCTCCTCTATCCTTATCGCGCAGTTCTAAAGATCAATTGAATCCGGCCTCCGCCGGGACACCTGAATTCAAAACACCTCCTCTGGGGCCACTCGGAAGAGCCTGAGATCAATCAGACCTACACTGAGAGGTTTCTCTTCCGGCTTTAAAGACACCGAACAGCCTATCCAGGAAGAATATCTATGGTTTATAATCCTAATTATCAATGGAACCCAATCACATGCTGGAATGACGGTTGGTGGTGCTGTCTCTGTTTCACATGAGGCAAACATACTTAACTAAAGTTGAGAGATAACAAAAGGCGACCGCGTCTACTACAGAGATTTGAATTTCATGAATGAAACGCAACAACTTAGTAAAAAAAAAAAAAAAAAAAAAAAAAACTCACGTAAATGAGCTTGGCCTCGACGTAAGGGAGAGAACCAAGCTAGCAGACGCTTGGCCATGTGAAGGAGCTCTAACCAGGCCTTGACTCCAAAGCAGGTGGGAAGGCTGGCCTCCGCGACCTATATCTGAGGGGGCTGACTCTTTCCAGTGTTTTCTCACGGGAGTATCTGCCATGGTTGTAGACTTATTACATATTTAGCATAAACATGAAGCCTACTGCAGTGCATAAGAGTATGGGACTACAACTTAGCCTACTTACGTTCAACTGCAAATCCCCCCATTTACTAATTCAAGAAAATGAGAACTCACAAAAGGATCCCGAGTCCGGTAACCAGATTTGGCAAATAAAAATACAGAACGCTCAGTTAAATTGAAAAGCAAAAAATAATTTTTTCATAAGTGTGCCCCCAATATCGCATGACACATACTAAAAGTATTTATTTGTTCTTTATTTTTTTAAGTAGGCTCCACGCCCAACGTGGGACTTGAACTCACGACCTGGAGATCAAGAGTCACATGCTCTACCTACCGAGCCAGGCAGGTGCTTCTATATTTGGTCTTTATCTGAAATTCAAATTTTACTGGATATTCTGTATTTTATCTAGTGGAACTGCTTTTAGATCCAGCCAAAACACAAATTCGCCTGTTGCTCTAAACCTGCTTTCTGTTCTACAAACCATTGCTCACATTTATGGAGTGTTTCCTACGTTAGCTACATGCATCCCTCACGGTATCACATAATATTATTATTATCTCCTTTTTACAGCACAAGACACTGAAACACAAAGACTATAGGGAGCTAATTTGTTCTAAAGCGCAGTGGCAGATCTGGGATTAGGATCCAAGTCTTTTTTTTATTTTAAAACTAAGGCTTATAATTACTTTGATATATTGCTTCCCCTGGGAGGAAAAATCATTAATTCCATCCAGCAAAAAATTAGGCAATGTTTAGTTCTGGCTCAGGATAGCGACGTAGGAAAACTCTGTGCTCGCCTCCCCCCCCCAAGGAACACATCAAATTACAACTATTAATAGAACGATTCCTCCTGAAGAAGAAGTGAGGACGGACTAAACGGCTATTGAACAAAAAGACAGGATGGTGGGAGAACAGCAAAAGACACGGAGACCAGTGACAAAGGGAACCCCACCCCTGGTACTGTGCACAGCGGCGGGGAAGGACAGTACTGCGGGACCAGGAACAGATCTCTCTGTCCTTGGGCACAGAAAAAAGCAGCAGTTTAAAAAAGCATATAAAAGAGACAACACTAGGGGCACCTGGGTGGCTCAGTCAGTTGAGCGGCCGCCTTCGGCTCACGTCATGATCTCGCAGTTCATGAGTTCAAGCCCCACATCGGGCTCACTGCTGTCAGCCTGTCAGCACAGAGCCCGCTTCGGACCCTCTGTCACCCTTTCTCTGCCCCTCCCCTGCTTGCGCTCTCCCCAAAACTAAACAAATATGTAAAAATAAAAGTAAATAAAAAGTAATGACCTATCAGAGTGAGTATTGCCCTGATGCCCCGTGCATGATTATAAAGAAAAACGTCATTAAAAGAAATTGAATTCCGGGCACCTGAGTGGCTCAGTCAGTTAAACCTCCAACTTCGGCTCAGGTCATGATCTCGCGGACTGTGAGTTCAAGCTCCGAGTCGGGCTCTGTGCTGGCAGCTCGGAGCCTGGAGCCTGCTTCGGATTCTGTGTCTCCCTCTCTCTCTGCCTCTCTCCCACTCATGATCTGTCTGTATCTCTCTCTCTCAAAATAAATAAACCTTAAAAAAAAAAGTTACGGGGCACCTGGGTGGCTCAGTCAGTGGAGCCCCCGACTTCGGCGCAGGTCTATGAATTCGAGCCCCGCGACAGGCTCTACGTTAACAGCTCAGAGCCTGGAGCCTTCTTCAGACTCTGTGTCTCCCTCTCTCTCTGCCCTTCCCAGCTCATACTCTGTCTCTCTCTCTCTCAAAAAATAAGCATTAAAAAAAATAAATAAACAATAAAAAATTTAAAAAAGAAAAACCCCAGAGATAACACTACAACAGCCAAGCGGCACGGGAGCCACAGGAAAGCTCTCCAAGCCAGAGAGACTAGAGAATGAAGTGTTTCCCATTCCCACCCCACCTGAACAGCCTAGACCTGAGCAGGACCCAGACACTCGTTGGGTCTGGACATCTCAGTGAGCTCACAACCTCAGCCAAGCCCGGGTTTACGAGCCCACACCAGTTTTATTTTATTATTCTTGTTTTGACTTTTTAAAGTTTCTCTTTGGTTTTTCTTTTTGCTTTTCTTCTTTTCTTTCTTGATCTTGTTTTTTTCCTTTTCTTTTTTCTTTTTGTAATCTTTTATTTCTTCGTTTATTATTTTCCTTTTTAACTCATTATGTCTTTTCTTTATTGTTGCTGCATCAGCCAGAGTTCAAAAGAGTAAGTAGGCAGATGCCAGCTGGCAAAAGTCACCAAGCACACACAGTCCGCAAGGGGGACCCCATACACAAGGCCACTCCTCCAACTTCAGGAAAAGTTGCCGGTCTGTCCAATCCATAGAAACAAACACAGAATGTCAAGCAAAATGGAGAGACAGAGGAATATTCTCCAAAAGAAAAAATCAGAAAAAAAAAAACTCAGAAAAAGAACAAAATGAAACAGAGATGAGCAATATGCCTCCTGTAGAATTTAAAAGTAATGATCATAAAGATATGCACGGGGCTGGAGAAAAGAGAGGAAGAACTCAGTGACACCTTCCATAAACAGAAATTTTTTTTTCATTTTTTTAACGTTTATTCATTTTTGAGAGACAGAGAGAGACAGAGCACGAGCGGGGAAGGAGCAAAGAGAGGGAGACACAGAATCGGAAGCAGCCTCCAGGTTCTGAGCTGTCAGCACAGAGCCTGATGCGGGGCTTGAACTCACGAACTGCGAGATCATGACCTGAGCCAAAGTCGGACGCTCAACTGACTGAGCCACCCAGGTGCCCCACAGATAGAAAATATTTAAAAGAACTGATCAGAGTTCAAGAATACAATAACTGAAATACAAAACACGCTAGAGGGAAGCAATAGTAGATTAGAGGATGCAGAAGAATGTACCAGCAACCTAGAAGACAGGGTAAAGGAAAGCCCACAAGCTGAATAGCAAAAAGAAAAGAATTTTAAAAATTTTAGGATAGATAAGAGATCCCCCTTGAACATCAAGCAAACAAACATTTGCATGATAGGGGACCCAGAAGAAGAAGAAAGGTGTACAAAATTTCTCTGAAGAAATCATAACTGAAAACATCCCTAACCTAGGGAGAGAAATAGACATCTAAGTCCAAGAAGCACAGAGTTTCAAACAAGATGAACCAAAGGAGGTCTACACCACAGCACATAATACTTTAAAACGTCAAGGCTTAAAGATAAAGAGAAGGACACCTGGGTGGCTCAGTGGGTTAAGCATCCGACTTCAGGTCAGGTCATGATCTCATGGTCTATGAGTTTGAGCCCCGCGTCGGGCTCTGGGCTGACAGCTCGGAGCCTGGAGCCCGCTTCGGATTCTGTGTCTCCCTCTCTCTCTGCCCCTCCCCGATTCGTGCTCTGTCTCTCTCTGTCTCAAAAATAAATAAACATTAAAAGAAAAAAAAATTTTTAAAAGATAAAGAGAGAATTTTAAAAGCAGCAAGAGGGAAACAAAAAGGTACCTATAAGGGAAAACTTATATGGCTATCAGCTGATTTTTCACCAGAAATTTTGCAAGCCAGAAGGGAGTTGCATGACATATTCAAAGTGCTGAAAAGAAAACACATGGAACCAAGAATACTCTACCCAGCAAGGTTATCCTTCAGATTTGAAGAAGAGATAGAGTTTCCCCAGACAGGGGTGCCTGGATCGCTCAGCCAGATGATGGTCTGACTCTTGATTTTGGCTAAGGTCATGATCTCACAGTTCGTGAGATCAAGCCCTATGTCGCTCTGTGCTGACAATGTAGAGCCTGCTTAGGATTTTCTCTCTCGTGTCTCTCTGCCCCTCCTCCCCACTTGTGCATTCTCTCTCTCTCAAAATAAATAAATAAACTTTAAAAAGGATCAGAGCAGAAAAAAACAGTATAGAGACGAAAAGCAATAGAAAAAAATCAACAAAATCAAGAGCTGGTTCTTTGAAAAGATAAACAAACTGTCAGGCCCTTAGCTAGACTCACTAAGAAAAAAACAGAAAGGACCCAAATAAATAAAATCAAAAATGAGGGAGGAGAAGTAACAACTGACATCACAAACACAAATGAAAATACAAATACTATGAAAAACTGTTGCCAACAAACTGGACAACCTAGAAGAAATGGATCCATTCCTAGAAACATACAATCTTCCAAAACTGAATCAGGAAGACATAGAAAATCTGAACAGATTGATTACAAGTAACAAAATTGAACTGGTAATCCAAAAAAAAACGACCAAAAAATAAAAGTCCAGGACCAGATGGATTCACAGGTGAATTCCACCAGATATTTAAAGAGTCAATACCTGGGGGCGCCTGGGTGGCGCAGTCGGTTAAGCGCCCGACTTCAGCCAAGTCACGATCTTGTGGTCCGTGAGTTTGAGCCCCGCATCAGGCTCTGGGCTGATGGCTCAGAGCCTGGAGCCTGTTTCCGATTCTGTGTCTCCCTCTCTCTCTGCCCCTCCCCCATTCATGCTCTGTCTCTCTCTGTCCCAAAATAAATAAACGTTAAAAACTTTAAAAAATAAATAAATAAAAATAAATAAAGAGTCAATACCTACTCTACTCAAACTATTCCAAAAAATAGAAGAGGGAAGAAAGCTTCCAAATTCATTCCATAAGGCAAGCATTACCCCGTTTCCAAAACCAGACAAAGACACCACAAAACCATGAAAACTACAGGTCTATAACCCTGATGAACACAGATGCAAAAATCCTCAACGAAATATCAGCAAACTGCACACAACACATTAAAAAGCTCATTCACCACAACCAGATGGGATTTATTCTCAGGATGCAAGCATGGTTCAATATTTGCAAATCAATCAATGTTATACACCACATCAACAAACCAAAAGGCAAACATCATGTCAATGGATGCATAAAAGCATTTGACAAGATTCAACATCGATTCATGACGAAAACTCTAAACAAAATGGGATTCGAGGGAACATAACAAAGGCCATATATGAAAAACTCCCAGCTAACATCATCCTTAATGGTGAAAAACTGAGAGCTTCTCCTCTAAGGTCAGGAACAATAGAAGAATGTCCACCCTCACCACTTTTATTCAACATAGTAATGGAAGGCCGAGCCACAGCAACCAGACAAGAAAAAGAAATGAAAAGAAAAAAGAAGTAAGAGGCATCCATACTGATTAAGAAGAACTTAAACTGTCACCATTTACAGATGATATATTGTATATAGAAAATCCTAAAAACTCAACTAAAAAGTTACTAGAAGTAAAAACAAGGATACAGTAAAGTAGCAGCATACAAAATTAATACCCAGAAATTGGTAGCATTTCTAAACAGTAACAGCGAAATTACAGAAATTTTTTAAAAACACCACTTACAATTACACCAAAATGAATAAAATATCTAGTAATGAACTTAACCAAAGAAGTGAAAGACTTGTACTCTGAAAACTATAAAACACTGATAAAAGAAGTTGAAAAGGACACAAACATTTGGAAAGATACTCCATGATCATGGATGGGAAGAACTAATGTTGTCAAAGTGTCCATACTACACAAAGCGATCTACAAATTCAATGCAATCCCAACAACACTTTTCACAAAACTAAAGCAAATAATACTAAAATTTGTAAGAAACCGCAGAAGACTTCAAATAGCCAAAGCAATCCTGAGAAAGAAGACAGACCTTAAGGTATCACAATTCCAGATTTCAAGATATACTATAGAGCTGCAGTAATCAAAACAGTATGGTGCTGGCACAAAAATGGACACACAGATCAATGGAACAGAATAGAGACCCCAGAAATAAACCCACATTTATATGGTCAGTTCATCTATGACAAAGAAGCCAAGAATCTACAATGGAGAAAAGCAGTCTTTTCAATAAATGGTGCTGGGAAATTGGACAGCTACTTGTAAAACAATGAAACTGGCGTTCTTGCCACTTTCTTACCACCATACATAAAAAAAAAGTCAATATGGATCAAAGACCTAAATGTGAGACCCAAAAATCCTAGAAGAGAACACAGGCAGTCATTTCTCTGACATCAACCATGGCGAAATTCTTCTAGATATGTCTCCTAAAGCAAGGGAAACAAAAGCAAAAATAAACTATTGGGACTACATCAAAATAGAAAGCTTTAACACAGCAAAGGAAACCTTACAAAAAGGCAACCTAGTGAATGGGTGAAGATATTTGTAAATGATATATGCGATCAGGGGTTAAGATCCAAAATATACAAAGAACTGATACAAAGAACTGATCCAAAATATACAAAGAACTGATCTCAACACCAAAAAAACAAGCAACCAAACAAAAACAAACAAAAAACAAATCCGATTTAAAACATGGGCAGAGCACCTGACAGGAATTTTTCCAAAGAAGACATACAAACAGCCAACACACACATGAAAAGATGCTCAACATCACTAATGGTCAGGGAAAGGCAAATCAAAACAACAATGAGATTATGACCTCGCATCTGTCAGAATGGCTAAAATCAAGCGCACAAAAAACAAGTTTCGACCAGGATGTGGAGAAAAAGGAACGTTCGCTCACTGTCAGTAGGAACATAAAATGGTACAACTACTGTGAAAAACAATATGGAGGTTGCTCAAAAAATTAAAGATAAAAATACCATATGATCTAATAATTCCACTACGGGGTATTTACCCAGGGAAAATGAAAACACTAACTTGAAAAGATATATGCACCCCTATGTTTATTGCAGCATTATTTTCAGTAGCCCGGACATGGAAGCAACCTAAATGCCCACCCATAGATCAATGGATAAGGGAAATGTGATACACACACGCAGGAATATTACCTCGCCGTGAAAAGGATGAGATCGTGCCATGTAAGAAAACACGGATGGACCTAGAAGGTATTATGCTAAGTGAAATACGTCAGACTGAGAAAGACAACTACCATGTGATTCCACTCGTAACTGAAATCTAAAAAAATGAATAATTGAATAGCAGAAACATTGAAAAGCGGAATCAGAACTATAAATACAGAGAACTGATGTTTGCCAGAGTGGATAGGAGTGGGGGGTGGGCAAAATGGATGAAGGGGAGAGGGAGATACAGGCCTCCAGTTATGGGATGGGTGAAGTCATGGGAATAAAAACAGCATAAGGCAGACAGTGATATTATAATAGCGATATAATGGGACAAATGATAGCTATACTCGCGGTGAATATAGCATAACGTATAAATTTGTCAAATCACTAAGTTGGACACCTGAAACTAATGTAATAATATGTGTCAACTACACCCAAATTAAAAATAAATTTAAAATACAAAGGGAAAAATATGAAATGTATAGTATGTGCAAATCACTGTCCTAGTCACTCAATCGCATGATCTTTGATCTCCTCACCTGTAAAGAAAGGATTAAATGAAATAGCTATATGTCAAATGCACAGATAATATCCCTGTTTAGGGAGAAGATGACATTTAGTGGATCTTTGAAGAACCAGTGGGATGTTCACAAGTTGTTGTAGGGCCGGAAATCATATCACAAAGAGGTAAAGAAGAAGAGAGTTTCAGCATCTGATGAAAGAGTTCTAGAACCAGTTGCCCAATGACTAGTAGATGATACCTGTGGTGCTGTTATTAAAAGGAAATACAGGGGCGCCCGGGGTGGCTCAGTCAGTTAAGCGTCCGACTTCGGCTCAGGTCATGATCTCATGGTTCATGGGTGCGAGCCCCACGTCGGGCTCTGTGCTGACAGCTTAGGGCTTAGAGCCTGCTTTAGATTCTTTGTCCCCTGCCCCCACTCCTCTCCTGTTGACACTCTGTCTCTCTCTCTCTCTCAAAAATGAATAAACATTTTAAAAAATTTTAAAGGAAATGAAGTCAGGGTGCCTGGGTGGTTCAGTCAATTGAGCGTCGGACTTCAACTCAGGCCATGATCTCATGGTTTGTGTGTTCGAGCCCCACGTTAGGCTCTGTGCTGACAGCTAGGAGCCTGGAGCCTGCTTCGGATCCTCTGTCTCCCTCTCTCTCTCTCTCTCTCTCTCTCTCTCTCTCTCTCTTTCTCTCTCTGCCTCTCTCCCACTTGTGCTCTCTCTTGGAAATAAATAAATAAACATTAAAAAAAGAAAAAAGAAATGAAGTCAGACTCTGAAGACTATTCAAGTCCTATTCACAGGACACTTAAGCAACACCCGTCCAGAGCCGACAGTCACCTCCATGCCATTCTTGCTCACAGAGCAGTGCTTGCAAACAGTCTCATCCAAAAGCTTTTCCACCTCTGATCATCCTTGACTTGGGTTGCACTCATCTGAGCGATCGCACATCCAAAGACTTTCAACATTTAAGGTTTCCAATTCAAAATTGCTGTGGCTGACGGTCCGTGAGTTCAAGCCCGATTCAGGCTCTTCACTGACAGCAAGAAGCCTGCTTCTGATTCCCTGTCTCCCTCTGTCTCTCTGCCCCTCCCCCATTTGCACTATCTCTCTCTCTCTCTCTCTCTCTCTCTCTCTCTCTCTCTCTCAAAATAAATAAACTTTTTTCAATAAGAAACAAACAGGGGCGCCTGGGTGGCTCAGACAGTTAAGTGTCTGACTTTGCCTCAGGCCATTATCTCACAGTTCTTGAGTTCGAGCCCCACATTGGGCACTGTGCTGACCTGCTTCCATTTCTGTGTCTCCCTCTCTCTGCCCCTCTCCCACTCGTGTTCTGTCTCTCTCGCTCTCAAAAATAAATACACATTAAAAATATTTTTTTTTAATTTTTTTTTACATTTATTTATTTTTGAGACAGAGAGAGACAGAGCATGAATGGGAGAGGGTCACAGAGAGAGGGAGACACAGAATCCAAAACAGGCTCCAGGCTCTGAGCCATCAGCCCAGAGCCCGACGCGGGGCTCGAACTCACGGACCGCGAGATCATGACCTGGCTGAAGTCGGACGCTTAACCGACTGCGCCACCCAGGCGCCCCTAATTTTTTTTTTTTAATGTTTATTTATTTTTGAGACAGAGAGAGACAGAGCATGAACGGGGGAGGGTCACAGAGAGAGGGAGACACAGAATCCGAAACAGGCTCCAGGCTCTGAGCGGTCAGCACAGAGCCCGACGCGGGGCTCGAACTCACGGACCGCGAGATCATGACCTGAGCTGAAGTTGGACGCTTCACCGACTGAGCCACCCAGGCGCCCCAAAAATATTTTTTAAAAAAGAGGCAAACAAACAAGCAAAAGGGGTGGGGTGGGAGAGACAAACCAAAAAACAGACTCTTAACTATAGAGAACAAACTGATGGCTCCCAGAGGGAGGTGGGTGGGGCATGGGTGAAATAGGTGATGGGATTAAGGAGGGCACTTGCTGTGATGAGCACTGGCTGATGTATGGAAGTGTTGAATCATTACATTGTACACCTGACACTAATATTCTACCGTACCTTAACTGGAATTTAAATAAACCCTTAAAAACAAGCAAACAAACAAAAAAAAATTGCTGTGCCTGGAAATTTCCAGTGTTTCATGAAGAACTTCCTCTCAAGGATTTCAGACATGAAAGGTGAGGTTGAAGAAAGCTATTAGTAAAGCGTGCAATGTATTTTTACATATCGCTATTGTAGCGGGCCAGGAGCAGGCCACGCCAAAATGTGCCACTTTGGCATATTGATTATTTTAAGTAAAAGTTACTCAAGAGACAGCCTGTGCAGGGAAGGACACTCAGAGCCTTTTCTGTTCCCTTGACAGCGGGAAGTAAATCTCCCTTATAAAATGTACCCTCCCTGTATCAGTAAAGACTTTTTAAAATTATTTTTAATGTTCATTTATTTTTGAGAGAGAGCGAGAGAGAGACAGTGCAAGCAGGGGAGGGGCAGAGAGAGAGAGGAGATACAGAATCCAAAGCAGGGTCCGGGCTCCAAGCTGTCAACACAGAGCCCGACGCGGGGCTCGAACTGATAAACTGTGAGATCGTGACCTGAGCTGAAGTCGGACGTTTCCCCGACTGAGCCACCCAGGCGCCCCAGCAACAAAAATTTCTCTGGACCACATTTCTACCTCCAGTTACTGCCCCACTATTCTCCTTCCAACCACCATTAATCTCCAGAAAAGTTTGGACTCACCATTCATTTCCAATTCCAGAAGTCCATACCTAAAAGAGGAGTTAAGTTTTCTCCTGACACACCCGAATCTGGCATTTGCCCCCACCATTACATTGAAATTGCTCTCTTCGTGGTCAACAATGACCTTCATGTGGCTAAATCCCCCGGCCATTTCTCAGTCTTCAACCTTGCTGACTCATCACCGGCATTTAATGCAGTTGTTACTTCTTTCAATTCAAAATACTTTTTCCACTGGCTACCAGGACACCAAACTTCTAATCTTCCTTCTGTCTCATTGGCTGATCCATCTCATATTCTTTCACTGGCACCTACCATCTCTTCAAGCTCTTGATGATAAAGTAAGTGGGAGATGCAGGAGAGAAGCATCAAAGGAGAAGACTTCAAAAGGGAAGGGCTCGAGAAGGTGCAAGGCCTTGGGACATGTTGACCCAGCTGGACACGGTGGCTGCGGCTCCTAAGGAGCACCCAGGGCCATTAGCATTGTCCAGGGCTGGCTCCTCCTTCACACCTGACCCTTCCTAGTGTCATAAAAACAGTTACCCTGAAATTCAACCTTGAAAAGCAAAACCATGAAGTTGATGACTACACTTGCTTGGCTGACTTGACGCACGTAAGTCTTTAGCAGTTATCCTAATAAAAAGAGGCTGCATCCTGGAGTTGGGACCTCATTCCGATGCCAGTATGAGGACCTTCACTTAACTGCATCTTGTTTGCATCTTGTCATCTTTTGCAACTCCGGCCATACTCCCCGCAACATTTGGAGTAGTTGGCAGGATACGGCGCGGCAAACAGTCTTGGAGACTATTCTAGGTTTCCAGTTGCAGAGGACCAAAGCGGAGCCAGAGGACAGGTGAGTCCCGCTAGGGGATAGTGCAGTATGGGAAACTCCCGATCTCATGACCATGAAGCTTCCTCTAAATTAATTCGTACGTTAATGCGAAGTTCAGGAGTAAAAGTGAAAAGGGGAACTTTTGATGAGCTCTGGTACTAAGTTAAAACACAGTGCTTTTGGTTTACCCTTTCTGGAAAAAAATCTTTTAAACAATGGAGATTGATTATGAAAACGCTTGGATGCCCTCATCAAAATGGAGATACCATTTCTTTAAAAGCTCGGTCTTTATGCTCTTTAATTGAGATGGATTTAAAGCCTTTACAGTCTGACTCAGAACAAAACAGAAGTTCACATAAATTAAAAACTCATCAAGAAGAAGGAGATGAGTCAGCTTTTACCATCCGATAGTTTTGAGGATGAGTCTTCTTCTGAAGGAATCGAAGCTATAACACCTGAGGAAAATAGTTTACCAGAATGGCCTCCTCTGCCACCCACAAATGATGATTAGAGATAACTGTCCCTGGTCAGTCTACCTCAGGATAGAGATTTTATTTATTTATTTTGTTTATTATTTGTTATATAATTTATTGTCCAATTGGTTTCCATCCAACACCTCGTGCTCATCCCCACAGGTGCCCTCCTCCATGCCCATCACCCACCCTCCCCTCCATCCCACCCCCCATCAACCCTCAGTTCATTCTCAGTTTTTAAGAGTCTCTTATGGTTTGCCTCCTTCCCTCTGTAACTTTTTTTCCCCTTCCCCTCCCCCATGGTCTTCTGTTAAGTTTCTCAGGATCCACATAAGAGTGAAAACATATGGTATCTGTCTTTCTCTGTTTGACTTATTTCACTTAGCATCACACTCTCCAGTTCCATCCACGTTGCTACAAAGGGCCATATTTCGTTCTTTCTCATTGCCACGTAGTATTCCATTGTGCATATAAACCACAATTTATTTATCCATTCGTCAGTTGATGGACAGTTAGGCTCTTTCCATACTTAGGCTATTGTTGAAAGCGCTGCTATACACATTGGGGTACAAGTGCCCCTCTGCATCAGCACTCCTCTATCCGTTGGGTAAATTCCTAGCAGTGCTATTGCTGGGTCATAGGGTAGATCTATTTTTGATTTTTTGAGGAACCTCCACACTGCTTTCCAGAGCGGCTGCACCAGTTTGCATTCCCACCAACAGTGCAAGAGGGTTCCCGTTCCTCCACATCATTTCCAATGTTACTCCTCATCAGGGAAATACATAGAGATTTTAAGGAATATTCCCAAGCAGCTGCCGAAACTCCTTCTGTTTCGGGGAACTCCCCTGTCTTCTCTGGCCTGTCATGGACTGCCTAATTCCACGAATGGAAAACAAAAGCAAAACAAAACAAATAATACAAAACAAAACAGAAACCGGTATCTGCTCGTCTATCTGAGCTGACAGGCTCTAGGACCATGTGAACTCTGCCCTCTGTGCCTCTGTTTGCCTTCAGGCCTCTGGGCACAGACACCTCACCTCTTCTGGGAGGTGAGAAGGTCTGCTGTCAAAGGCAAAAAAAATGCCTCCTTAAACTTTAAATTTCCTCACTGGTTCTGGGTAAAAATTAGCAATGGTAAACTTTTAAGGGGACACAGATAAAATATTAAGATAGACGTGTCTTTTAAATTAAAAAACTTTATTCTCGGGGGTGCCTGGGTGGCTCAGTCGGTTGAGCGTCCGACTTCGGCTCAGGTCATAATCTCATGGTCCGTGGGTTCGAGCCTCGTGTCGGGGTCTGTGCTGACAACTCAGAGCCTGGAACCTGCTTCGGATTCTGTGTCTCCCTCTCTCTCTGCCCCTCCCCTGCTCTCGCTCTCTCTCTCTCTCAAAAATAAATAAACATTTAAAAACATTTAAAAAAATAAAAAACTTCATTCTACTAAGGTTGAGATGAACAGAATTTTAAAAATATACTGGTATAAGGTTAAAACTCCACTTTTCTCTCTGTTCAAAAAACAAAGCTTTCTAGGGGCGCCTGGGTGGCTCAGTCGGTTGAGCGTCCGACTTCAGCCAGGTCACGATCTCGCGGTCTGTGAGTTCGAGCCCCACGTCGGGCTCTGGGCTGACAGCTCAGAGCCTGGAGCCTGCTTCGGATTCTGTGTCTCCCTCTCTCTCTGCCCCTCCCCCGTTCATGCTCTGTCTCTCTCTGTCTCAAAAATAAATAAAAGTTAAAAAAAAATTAAAAAAAAAAAGCTTTCTTGAACTGTTCTACTCTTGATAAGACAATGTAAACAAAGGTTTTATTTTTTTTTCTCTTTGCCAAAAAACCAAAGCTTTAGGTTTCATCTTTATCAGGTCTTTGACTGCTTAGGTAAAACTTCTCAATGTTAAAGGAACTAGACTTTGCTAACAAATATATAATGCTATACATTTGCCTTTAGCATCTTTTATTGCCACGTTGGTTAAAAAAAATAAAATTTTAAGATTTATAATGATTTGTAATCCTATTTATGAGGTGCTTTATAATAACTTCCTAAGGTTATAACAAGCTTCCCAGGATTTAAATGGTAAATAAAGCTTATCTAATATTTAAACTAATTTAAAATTTGTTGGATCTGTCTTTAAAGTTATCAACATTAAAAACAAAACTTTAGGGGCGCCTGGGTGGCGCAGTCGGTTAAGTGTCCGACTTCAGCCAGGTCACGATCTCGTGGTCCGGGAGTTCGAGCCCCGCGTCGGGCTCTGGGCTGATGGCTCAGAGCCTGGAGCCCGTTTCCGATTCTGTGTCTCCCTCTCTCTCTGCCCCTCCCCCGTTCATGCTCTGTCTCTCTCTGTCCCAAAAATAAATAAACGTTGAAAAAAAAAAAATTAAAAAACAAACAAACAAAAAAAAAACCCAAAACTTTATTCTACTAAGATTTACTAAAAGTCGAATAAACTCACGTTATCTCTGTGCCAATCTGTTAACAAAAGGATGACTTTAAGTCAAACTTTGTTTGCCTCCTAGTTTTCAAGGGTAATTGTTAAGATAGCTTTCAAAGTCTTCGGTAACCTAAACCATTAAAGTTTTGCTTGCATGATAAATTGAGATTAAATTCATTGGATAGCTAACGAGATAAGAAGCTGAAGCACTAATTACTATGTAGGTCTGTGCTTTTGACTTGTTGCAAAAAACTGAGGGTATTTGAACTGTTAAAAAACATGGTTTGTGCTTAAGTTTGCCGTTCAAAAAAATTCTTATAAAACATAGAATTCACATAGAATTTTATATACATATATATATGTGTATATATATATATATATATATATATATATATATAATGTCTGAGACAAGCAAGACAATCTTCTTAGGGGGCTTGCTTTTTGTTCTAAGGTACCCCTCAAATGAACAACGTTGTTCATGTCAAAAGCTCCCCAAAGTGGCATTGCTATTCCAAATTGTCGCTGTTGAAATTGTTCCAGTTAGAAAAACAAACATACAATTTAGCGCTATAGTGAGAAAACATGACAGAAGCCTGTAAAAGGGGTATGACCTTGTGGAAGGTTCGTACCCTTGTGAGAACTGAACAATCTATAAGAATGGTGCTTGCGAGGGGCGCCTGGGTGGCTCAGTCGGTTGAGCGTCCGACTTCGCTCAGGTCACGATCTCACGGTCCGTGAGTTCGAGCCCCGCATCAGGCTCTGTGCCGACAGCTCAGAGCCTGGAGCCTGCTTCAGATTCTGTGTCTCCCTCTCTCTCTGGCCCTCCCCCCATTCATGCTCTGTCTCTCTCTGTCTCAAAAATAAATAAATGTTTAAAAAAAATTAAAAAAAAAAAAAGAATGGCGCTTGCATAACTTGGGGTCTCTGGTGTTTGGCCAAAGGTTGATCGTCACCACTTGGGGGCCAAACAAAACCTCCTGATTCTGGGTGGATGAAACTAAACAGGGCAGTTGCCTGGGACACAAAGGCAGAACAGAAAAGGAAGTCCTTTTAAGGTTCTGAAATGGTGTCCATAACAATATTTGTCCAAATCACACTTGCCTGAGGACACCTTCTGAACTCCTCAGTCCCCAGGACCAGGTCCTGGATGACTCGTTGGACAGTACTTGCCTTCTCCCTATAGAGTTTTCTTCTTGTGGCCAAACAACATTCGAGACACTAGAACAGCACATAAGCCATAAGAGGAGGCATTAGAAGGCTCTGAAACAATTTTACCAAGGAATAATACAAAACTGATTGGGTAACAACGATATCCCAAGAGACCTTACTCCAAGGAAACAAAATAAGCCCAATGCTGATGGGCCTCAGTGAAATATTGGGGCTCAACTCGGCATGAACGTAGCCTTCGGCCACAGACGGGGTAACTTATCAAGCAGAGAGAAACACAAGGCATCGCAAATATGTGCAGTTTTCCTGAGTCGAGGGTGCTCATCCAAAGAAGAGAGTACATCAGCTGAATCTCAGTGGAACATCCGTTTCTGTCAACGCCCTCTAAACCTAAGACCCCCAGGAACACACCATTAGTTAAACAAGCTGTGTTCATTAGTCACAACCCTCGCAAGGAGGGTTTGGGCTTATGTTGGGTGATTCTGGGGAGGCTCTTAAAAAGCAGAGCTTTGTGGTTCGGATGCTATCAGGAGGTGGGATCGTTTTATGATTGGCTATTTTACTAAATCTTCTCTATGGGGAGGGCAGACCAGAGTTGGATTGCAGGTGTGAATAGTAAAGAAGCGTCAGTCACTCCTATCAGACGGGATGGTGGAACCATTGGTATTCCGTGGCTCATGGTTCGTCCACATTCAGACATGACCGTGGAGTAGCCTTTCTGTCTTGATCCACATCACGGTCACAGAGCGGCCTTGTTGGGCACTGGTGTTTTGTGATATTGTTTATGTTCAACAAGAGAACGCCAAGGCCCAGCAGTGAGTGCCAGACTGTCTCGTGGCAACGAAACATACATAGTGATCATACAAGTCTAGCTTCTGGATGTCAGCAGCTCGTTTTCTTTCTCATCATAACCCAAGCCCCCATTTTCTGGAGTCAACGGACATTTTGTTTGAAGACGGGCAGTTAATAGCATGAGCAATGGAGAAAAATTCTCCCATTAGAAAGTAACTGTGTTGGGGTGACAAAGCCAAGCCCATGTCAAAGGCACATTGTTAAAGTGTCAAGAAATGTCTCCAACCGGCTCCCATATAGAATAATGGAAGTAGGGAGAGAGAAATACACATGAAGATGTTCTTGAGTCTGTCTTTTTCATGAATAGTTCAAGCAGGCTTCTCTAAGAGCCTATTTTGAGCTGGGTTTCTAGTTAAAAGTAAAAGTGTCTAAGTAAGAACAATATACCCTTTTTGCTCAGCACAGAAAAGCTCTATAATTTGCTGGAGAGAGAATAGAATTGGTACACAGACAAAACCAAAGCCTGTAAAAATCTGTTTATCACCGGCCTAATAATAAGTCATCCCCTCTTAGTCTTTTCATTTGCGATTGATTTCTGGAGGTTGGAAACAAGCTTGTGACTCAGGAGTTTAGAGTCAGTAGAACAAATTTGCTGCCTCCGCATCATGCTGGGTTGTAGGCAGCGACAGACTGGAAGGGAACAGAAAGAAACGGGGACTCGTAAAAACAGGTTTGGGAAAGAGGTAAGATAGGCAATAGGAGTGAGGACAGAAATCCCGCAGGGTCACATCACACTGGCCTCCGGATGCCACGTCAACCGTCAGGTTTTCGCAGGGCCGGGGGAAAACTAGAAACCTGGGGCAGATCGGCGACAGCGGCCATAAGAAAGGGGGGCGCTCCCGAGGCAACGCCGGGTACTTCTCTCCTCCCGTCGGTGAGCCCGGCCTGAAGGTTTAACCTTGAGGGACAGTTGATGTACGCGAGGGTTCGCCGGAAGCCAGCATAAAGCAGACCCTAACAGCGAACTGCCGGATGGACTGAAATACACGGCCGAAGTAGATGCCTAGAGAACAGATCGCGCCCAGACACAGATTCGAGTTTGTGCCTGTGTTTGTGTCTGCTACCAAACGGCACCTGCCGTTGGCCCTGACCAACCCCCCAAGGCCCACATGGCGGTGTGCCGGAGGCCGAAATCTCTCCCACAGGGATGAGCCTGCTTATGTCAGAGGCCTCCCTACTCGCCTTTAGAGTGATTTCCGGGGTATCTTGCTTGGAAACCATCTCCTGCCTTTCCACGTTACTGAGTCGAGAGTGGGTGCTCGACCAGTATTTGCCAGTTGAGCCTTCAGCAGTTCGAATCTCGGCGCTTCTCAAGTTTCTCAAAGGCCGGCCTTGCTCATCCGATGCCATTTTACTGCCCGCTCGTCAGCCTCTGACCCTCGCCGATTTATCTGCCACGCTTTAGTCAGAGCTACCGATATATCATGGCAAACGTTAGGAAAATTGACCAAAGGAGGTAAATAAATACACATCAAAGCCTCGAACGCGGCGTCTATTTTCTCCCGAAATCAAGAATGAGTTTCTTTTTTTTTAATTTTTTTTTTCAATGTTTATTTATTTTTGGGACAGAGAGAGACAGAGCATGAACGGGGGAGGGGCAGAGAGAGAGGGAGACACAGAATCGGAAACAGGCTCCAGGCTCTGAGCCATCAGCCCAGAGCCCGACGCGGGGCTCGAACTCCCGGACCGCGAGATCGTGACCTGGCTGAAGTCGGACGCTCAACCGACTGCGCCACCCAGGCGCCCCAAGAATGAGTTTCAAATGCAATGGCAAAAGCAAGTATTCGTTTTCTTTACAACGAGGCACGCCTTCGCTCGTAAACGGTAAAATTAACGTTCCAACTGAAGTGCGCACGGTATTGTTCTATAAAATGAAAGCTTTGTGTTCACCTTATACTTCAGAATGTGCCCAAGCTCAGTACGTATAAATCACATTCAATCGTATGATATTGCAGAGAAACCCATTCTGTGCTTATCAAAGGAAAATAAAACTGCAAATAGGTATATTAACATGGTTTTGAAAATTTCCCAACATATTACATTTGCGCCGACTTAAAAAAAATGTATCACTTAAAGAATCCACATCATCAAAATATTTACAAGCGTATGGAACGTGTAAGGCAGAAGTCAAACACTACTGGCAGATATTTAAAAAAATGGAAGAACTGCCCTGCTGTTTCACCACTTTCTTCCAGTTTCTCTAAAGCCTCTGCGGAGAAACATTTCTGTCCATTGATGCTACTTTTGAATAAGGAAATTGTGCACGCAGTAGCCTCATCGTGGATTACGAGCCCCACATCATGTGTCATTATCATCTCCGAGCCACAGGATGTTATTAGAAGCTTTCCCAGTTTTCACAGGGAAAGCCTGAGCAAGGAGAAAAGAACTTGAGGATGGATGCCAAAAGCAAATTTACTTTCCGATCTGGATTAGAAGGAGATATTTGCGGAACTGAACCAAGAGTTCCACGCGTGGCTCTGGAAGGAGCATATTCTGATGAGGAAGCGTGGCGGCTCTGCCCGACTTTATTTTCCTTGCTGTACTATTTCCCTTTTCTCTTGCAACGTCTTGCTCCTGCTTGACACCCTGCTCCTCGCGTGAGGGGAGCAGGGAGCCAAAAGAAATGCACAGGGGCACGGTGAGTACATGATGAATAAGTGTCCACTGTTAGTTTGGAGATAGGCTGCAGCTCTGTGAAGGAACAGGTTCATTACATCTCAGGCAACTTCCACCATGGGAAAGCTCAAAAAGATGCAACCTCCCTCATTCGCGAAAGGATTAAGTCACTTTGGTCCCCTGTCCCCTTCCCCCCACACTGCAAAAAAAAAAAAAAAAAATCAATTCCAAGGCACCTGGGTGGCTCAGTTGGTTGTGTCTGACTCTTCGTTTCGGCTCAGGTCATGATCTAGAGGTTCGAGTGTTCAAGTCCCACATCGGGTTCCGTGCTGATGGGGCGGAGCCTTCTTAGGGTTGTCTTTCTCCCTCTCTGCCCCTCCCCTGCTCGCTCTCCCCATCTCTCTCTCAAAATAAGTAAATGGACTCAAAAAAAAAAAAAGGCTCCTTTCGTCCAGGGTAGAAGCACATGTCCGAACACAAAAAGGACTGAGGACCCCCATGGGGTAAAGCAGGGAAACATGATAAATGCCGTTGCAAATGAGCAGATCCCTTCCTTTTTGCTCACGCAAGTACGTACACACACACACACACACACACAGTAGCAGAACAAGGCAAGAGAGCCAACACGGTAGCGTTAGCGGCGGCAGGAGGGCACGGAGTGAGGATGCCTGGTCAGCACCCTGGAGCAAGATGCAAAGAGGGCTTAATATTTTCAAAAGATCGTTAAAAGAATAACTTGTCCCAATGTATTTCTCCAGGATTAGTTCACACGGAAGGCCACGAACATCAAGCATCACAAAACAGTGAAATTTCTTTGTACTTACAAACTATCAGGGAATGGAAATTTTCCTGTGCCCCCTTGATTGCTGAGACACAAAATCAAATTCTTTCCCTCCTTTGGTTGCTTGTGGCCGCAATTACAGTGATTCAGTCATCAAGGTTCTCTTGGTAGCAAACGACGGATCTCCCGAAGCTACCCGAAGCCACGCAAGGGGGGTTTTACTGGTTTACAAAAGCAGGCAGGAAGGACAGGGTTTGGCAAGAGGTGAATGACAGCGCACGTGCGGAAGCTTTTGCAGATGTGGTCAGCGGGTCCTCCTTCATCTGTAGGCATAGAGGAAAATACAACTACCAGGGTAACTCGACATTCTGGTTAAAAACGCAGCTGTCGGCACATTGCTGACCCCTGCGTACGAGGTGGGTTTTTGTTTCTGCCTTTCGGCTTTTGTGGTTTTTTTCGAGCATTCTATATTCACCACCATATATGCGCCTTCCCCCACCACAATTAAAACGAGCTGGAGTGATAAGAAATAATGAATACGGAAAATACGCACCCATGAAAACCATTTTGTTGGGGATTCGTGGTGCCGGCACAAAAACAGACACATAGACCAATGGAATAGGATAGAAACCCCAGAACTAGACCCACAAACGTATGGCCAACTCATCTTTGACAAAGCAGGAAAGAGCATCCAATGGAAAAAAGACAGTCTCTTTAACAAATGGTGCTGGGAGAACTGGACAGCAACATGCAGAAGGTTGAAACTAGACCACTTTCTCACACCATTCACAAAAATAAACTCAAAATGGATAAAGGACCTGAATGTGAGACAGGAAACCATCAAAACCTTAGAGGAGAAAGCAGGAAAAGACCTCTCTGACCTCAGCTGTAGCAATCTCTTACTCGACACAGCGAAGTTATGATAATCTCTCTCGGGAATTTCAGCTGTGTTTGGCCAACTGGTCCCATTCCGATTTAATATAATGCTGTGTTTCTGACTAGGTGTAGATATTTTAAATCACAATTGCCATCCCTCCTACACACATATGTATCTTTTCAAACACATTCGTTTTTGAATGATGACATCAATTAGCTGGGAACAGGCTGAAGTTAAAGTGAATAGGGAGCGTCGGAGCCATTCAACTATTTCTAGGAAACAAGGCAAGATGCTTTTATCAAAACACATTTCAGAGGACAGAGATGAAAGAAAATAGAGGATCACAAAAGGGCTTTAAACCCGTGAAGGAAAATGCCGCCTGGTGTCGGGGAAGGTGGAGCAGAGGGCCTGCCCAGGCTCCATCTGGGAGACAGACAGCATCTGCTTCTAGAAGAACATTCTGGAAGGGGATGCTTGGGGAGGGAGGGCGACATCATGTGAGACAGAAAAGGCAGGGAGTGTCTTTTTGCCTTTAAAATATTTATTTATTAGTCAATCTGGAATGTTTCAGGATACAGAAGAGAACAAAAAGGAATAACAAATACCCATGTACCCACCAAAATGGAGGAAATGTTAATTTGGCGGTCTATCTCACATCCTCGCTGGGGTGCAGGAGCAAAGACTTAGAGGCTGCTAGTTGGTCCCCAATATCTCTTCTTGCCTTTTCTTTACTAGCAGAACCCTGGACTGAGCTGTGCACAGGGCTTCCCAGAAGAAAAGGCCACAGGCCCCGGCCTCTTCCCAGGCTCGGTGGGACAGCGTGACGAAGTTATACCCAATGGGACGTGAGTGAAAGGGGCACCCCTGCCCTAGTCCTCTTTGCTTCGCACCTCACGGTACCCTGCAAATAACAGAACAGTGAGAGAGGAAGGGCCCGAGTCCCAAGTCCCTGACCCTGTGAAACCACCACAGCTACCCCGAACTCCTCATACCTGGGCTGTCATGTGAAAGGAAAACAAACTTCCATCTTGTTTCAGCCACCCTTACTCTGGGTTTCTACTGCAGCCGGCCAATCCTGTACCCTCACTCACATAGCCTTCCACCGGATAAATATTCCTTGCACATTTACCGCAAGCCAGGTAGTCTCCTAGGCCCTGGGGATGGGGTACTAAATAGCCACAAGTCCCTGCCCTCTTGGAGCTTACATTCTAGCAGAGGAGACGCACAGAGGAAAATAAGGTGGGAAGGTCGGGGATGGCGTGGGAGCGGCAACTGTCGACAGAGTGGCTGGGGAAGGCCTCACTGGCATTTGAGTAAATAAGAAAAAACAGTAAATACGAGACGAGGGCCAGGGAGCAAGAACTTGCACGGTGTCTGAGAATAATAGCAAAAGACACCAACGTGGCACAAGTGGGCAGAACGAGGGGGGACAGAAGTAGGATAGGAGGTCACAGAGGGAAAGGGGCTCAGACAGAGCAGAGCTCGGTAGGCTATTGGAAGGACTTTGGAGTCAAAGCAGGGGATATGGTGCAAAGTGGCAATATTGCAGAGAAATTATAAAGATACAGCCGATGGGATTTGCTGATGGGCTGAATAGGGGGCATGAGAGAAGGAAGACAGGGACAATCCAAGGGTTTGGGCCAAGCGATTAAAAGGATGCAGTATCACTTACTGAAATCGGGAAGGATGCAGAAGGAGCAGGGGCCGCTGAGAAGTCAAGCCTTTGGGTTTTGCTATAGACTGAATGTTTGTGTTCCCCCCAGATTCCTATATTGGAACCTAATCCCCAGTGTGATGGTATTAGGAAGTGGGGCCTTTGGGAGGTTATCAGGTCAGGAGAGTGAAACTCTCATGAACGGGGTTAGTGTCCTTGCTTTAAAGGGCCCCAGAGAGCTCCTTTCCCCTTCCATCTTGTGAGACAACAATGAGACGATGGCCGGCCTAAGAACCAGGAAGCAGACTTTCATTAGATACCGAATCTGCCAGTGGCCTGATCATGGACTTTCCAGGCTTCAGAACCATGAGAAATAGTCCCAGTTTTATAAGCCAGCCAGTCTATGGTATTCTGTTACAGCAACCTGAATAGACTAAGACAGTTTGGGGCGCAATAACTTTGAGACGTCTAGTAGATGTCGAGTTTTAGACATTCAGTAAGTAGCTGGGTATGTGAATTGGGAGTTGAACACAGGGATCTAGCAGGAGACAGAAATCTTGGAGTCATCAGACTATAGGTATTACGGAAAGCCATGATCCTGAGAGATGACACAGGAAATTCTTACACACAGAAAACAGAAGGCCTCCAAGGACCAAGTCTTGGGCACGTCAACGTTTGGAAGTTGGGAAGACGAGGAGAATCTAGCAAGGGAGACTGAGAAGGAGCAATCAGAAGGGTAAGAGGAAACCCACAAGAGTGATGTGCCGGAAGTCCGGTGAAGATACTATTTCAGGCAGTATAGAGCAATCCCTGTGTCCGCTGCTATCGGGAGACCAAGAAATAAGATGAATGAGAACATATTATGACACGGAGAAACACGGATGCCATTTGGTAACTATTACATGGCTGCCTTGGTGATTCCACTGGGTTCTTACTTTCACCAGGTAAGGATCACATTACTTCGGAGTTGCAAGTATACAAAAAGACATCTGTTCAGCCATTCAACCCAGACGACGGGATCGCTAGCAACTGTGTGTGTGGCCTTTGCTTAAGCAATTCCAGTGGTAGTTAGTGCTCAACTACGGAAAACAACCAGTTCCATTTTGGGCGGGGGGAAGCCCTCACGGCTCCTGGTGTGGAATGTGCGTGCATTTTAAATGCCACTCATTATTCAAAGTTCGGATTTTGTGGTCACACAACATACGGTACTGTTCCAGTGTACAGAAGGCACTTTTGATATTTCGACACATGTCTGATTCTTTAACTTCCACCAGGTAGGTCCCTGTCACCGGGTGCCCACTGCCCGTGCCCGTCAGGCACTGTATCAGGCCCATTAACCACTCGTCCGGCCTGAGAGTAAGGATCAGAGAATTCAAGGGACTTTCCCAAGCTCACACAGCTTGCGAGTATTGGATCTGGGATTTGCGTGGGACTCCTGGGTCCATGTTCTTGACCCTTTTGTGCCGTGCTCGCTCAAGCCCCGAGTGACCCGGGGGTAAGATGAGGCAATGGAACTAAACATTTTATAGAGTCCCGTCTGCCTCTAAAGAATCCTGAATCTGGTCAAAAGACAAAGTCTACGGGAGGAGCTGTTCTAGCACTCTTTTCTAGCTTGCTTTTTAATGACTCGGATTACTTGAAGGTGGTATATTTGTATTAGATAGAAAAGGTGACCTTTCTTGGCATGTGAGTTTTAAGCCTGCCAGCAGAAATGCAGACAGACATCAGGGAGGTTGGCATATGATATTGAACCTGACCTACTTGTGATCCCCATTTGGGCTAATTAGCTTTTCAATACTCTTCCTATCTACACTGGCCCTCAAACTACTGGCCATCGAAGCAGGCAGACTAGCAAGGGAGTCTGGCTTGATGTACATTTAACCTCATTACTGGAAAAAAAAAAAATCACCATATTGGCCTCCTTGTGCCGGAACAGTACAGAATAGTATGCAAAGAGAGTGCATTTGAATAGTAACGAGCCTGGTGTTTCAGTGATTCAACTCAGCAAATATTTATCAAGCACCTACTGGATGAAAGACATTGACCCAAGAAAGCAGCTCCAGAGATGAATCAGCCTTAGTCTCTGACCTGAAGGGAAATGGAACGAAAGCTTACGTAACCTGGGGATTAAAATGTCTCTGACGCTGTTGACAGAGGGAGAATAAAGAGAGGGTCCCCTGATGACACTGGGTAATCGCCCCAAGGAAAGAGAGAGCCGTCAGGTCTGGGCTCCATTTTGGAATGGCGGTTCAGAGTGGGCCAAAGCAGGTAAATGACCGGGACGGTATCCCCAGAGGGCCCGTTGACACGCACTCACAGAAGGGGTTAGGAAGTTGAATGAGCCAGGGAATCTCTCAGGGACTGTGAGACCTCTGGTTATTTAAAGGCTCACGGTTGGCTGAAATAGCTATAATCCCTTGGCAGAAGGCCCGCTTTCCCTTTCGGAATATAGAACACGGCCGCAGGAATCATAGGAAAGGGCACTGATTTAGAAGGACCTGGACACTGTGCCATGTAAGCCACCCAGACCACGCACGGGGAGGGAAGCGCAGTCACAAGGCTGCTTGGGTGCCTCACGCTAAGTACCACTGCGATGGCCTTCAAGGCTGGTGCAGACCCTCAAACCCTCAGATACTGTCATCCTAAACCGATATGGGTAGTGCCACACGGTGAGATCCATGAGTATCTTGACCAACAGTGGCACCACCATTTCACCTGTCCAAGTCCAAAAGCCTCATACAAATACCACCTTTTTATTAAAACCATCCTTTTGTCATAATAAGTCATGGCTTAATAATGCTTCCTATCAAACAAAGCATCTCGTCTTTAATCTCACGTAACCTGCATAACAACCTCGTGATGCAATGCGGGCAGGACAGAAAATATCTCTGAGTTCCAGACTAAAGGATTGGCACTCCAAGAGGTTAACTGATTTGCTCAAACACATTAAGATTGGTAAGTAATGCAGCCAGAATCCAGTTCAGTCCAACCAACACGGCACATCCTATGTGCTCACTACGTGACAGAAGAATAAAATAAAACACAATCCCGAGGACAGTCGCCCACCGGTAGAAAAGCGTACATGAGGGGCACCTGGGCGGTTCAGTTGGTTAAGCCTCTGACTCTTGATTTCGGCTCAGGTCATAATCTCACGGTTCACGAGATCGAGTCCCACGTCAGGCTCTGCACTGACAGCATGGGGCCCGTTTGGGATTTTCTCTCTCTCCCTCTCTCTCTGCCCCTCCCCCATTCATATTCTCTCTCTCTCTCTCTCTCTCTCTCTCTCTCAAAATAAATAAACATTAAAAAGAAGAAAAGCAGACATATAAACTACTAATGCCGAGGCACCGTCGTCAATGCTCAGACATATGAAAATCTTCCAGAAGCACAATGAGGGGGCACCCCATCCACTGGGTGAGGGGTATCGGGGACAGCTTCCCGGAGGAGAAGCTAACCTGAGCTGAGTCTTAGAGACCGAGCAGGGGCCAGCCCAGTGGAAACGGAAGCTTGTCGCACTGCAAGAGGGAGAAAGCTCACGGTGGAACGCTGGATGGCACAGAGGAGGAGCTCCAGGCACCGCGCCATTCGCTCCCTTTCCTGACTTCTGCTCTCAGCATCATAACTCCTTTCAGTTCCTTCCAAGCTTTTGCTTGTGCCGCCATGTTTTTCTACTTTATTCCTGTCTGTTGTTTAAACTCAGTAAGTGTCAAAAACATACAAATATAAATATAAATAAATAAATAAGTAAAGTCAGTGAGTGCCACTTCCTCCAGGAAGTCTTCCTAGTTCCATCCTACTACTATACATTCCTCTGCGCGAAGGTCCGAGCAGTTGCTGCCCTTGGCCTGGTGACGGTATGATACTCCCGGCTAACCCGTGAACTCCGTTATGGTGGAGTTCACGTATGTCCCAGTACAGCATCCCGTGCCTCGCACAACGCCTGGCCCACAGGAAGCAATGGCTAAGGGTTTTGAGCAATGAAGGGACAGAAGAAATGACTCCCGGCAGGAATGCGTGCTAAGGAAAAATACAAAATTCAGAGATTGATATGCACATGTGTATCACAGTGGTTTGTAGCATAATAAAAAATAGGAACAAGGGCACCTGGGTGGCTCAGTCGGTGAGGCGTCCGACTCTTGATGTCAGCTCAGGGCCTGATCTCACGGTTCGTGAGTTCGAGCCACACATCCGGCTCTCTGCTGTCAGTGCAGAGCCCGCTTTGGATCCTCTGTCTCCCTCTCTCTGCCCCTCCCC
The DNA here is from genome assembly GCF_022837055.1 of Prionailurus viverrinus. Classification (NCBI taxonomy): domain Eukaryota; kingdom Metazoa; phylum Chordata; class Mammalia; order Carnivora; family Felidae; genus Prionailurus; species Prionailurus viverrinus. The sequence continues at coordinate 113,342,002 of NC_062579.1, read as the reverse complement.
TGCTTATGCTCTGACAAAAACAAACATCTAAACAATGTTTACATAAAAAGTAGAAATTAAAATTCCAAATGTTTATCAATAGGAACGTAAGTGGATAGAGTGTGGTTTAATTCTGTGAAGTAATGTATATATTAAAAAGATGGTTGGGGCGCCTGGGTGGCGCAGTCGGTTGAGCATCCGACTTCAGCCAGGTCACGATCTCGCGGTCCGTGAGTTCGAGCCCCGCGTCAGGCTCTGGGCTGATGGCTCAGAGCCTGGAGCCTGTTTCCAATTCTGTGTCTCCCTCTCTCTCTGCCCCTCCCCCGTTCATGCTCTGTCTCTCTCTGTCCCAAAAATAAATTAAAAACGTTGAAAAAAAAATTAAAAAAAAAAAAGATGGCTGATTTTCCAGATATTTTGCAATTAAATTATTAGTAGGGCACCTGGGTGGCTCAGTCGGTTGAGCGTCAGACTTCAGCCTAGGTTGTGATCTCACAGTTCGTGAGTTCGAGGCCCGCGTCGGGCTCTGTGCTGACACCTCAGAGCCCGCAGCCTATCTCACATTCTGTGTCTCCCTCTCTCTCTCTCTGCCCTTCCCTGACTCACACTCTGTCTCTCTCTCAAAAATAAAAACAAACGTTAAAAAAAATTTTAACAATTAAAATATTAGTTTCACATGTAAGAAAACCACTTATGAAAAGAAATAGTTCCGGAAGTGTTACAAACTGCAGGAGGAGGATGGGAGAAAAGCACTTTTCACCCCAAATCCCTTATCAGTCAAGGTTTCATCAGGGAAACAGAAGGCACTTTCCTTTGAAGAGCACCCCCTCCCCCGCGGACGCCCCCCCCCCCCCCCCCCCCCCCGGCCTCCCGGACAGAGGCGCACATACAAGAATTAAAGGTGCCAGGAGAAAGAAGGTCAAGGAAATCACATAATCTAACTGGTTACACCAAACTGATTGTTCTTAAGTGCCTTCCTGGAAGCCTGATTCTCAAGAAACTCCCTGCTAAGTGCCTTCACGCCCCAGGTCTGCGGTGCCTGCCTGCACCTGCCTCCCTAAAACAATAGCCTCTTGTTGAAGGACCGCAACCCTGAACTGGTTGCTGGCTTCTCCTTAGAACTGTACAAGAGCGGCAGTCAAGGTGAATGGCAACAAAAAATTCAGCCCAGCCCCCCGATAGGCTACAGCCCTAAGGCGAGCACCCAAGCCTTTCTGAAGGTATAGCGGACTGGTGGGAAAAACCCAGACCGAGAATACAAAGCCCCGGATTGGGGTCCTAACTCCACAGGTTACTTGCTTATGTGACCTTGGGCAATTTTCTGCACTCAGTTCTCGTTTTCTCATGCGTGCCGAGAGGAAAATCATAGGATCTCCCCCGCGTCCGATAAGATTAGGTATTTGAAATGTTTTATTAATTGTAAAGCATTTTACACGACCAATGCTTACGAACTGTAATTCAACAATGTCGCCCATCCTCTGAGAGGAGGCATCGAAAGAATCATTTGATACAATAATAACGAGATAAGGATTTCAACAAAACTCCAAAGCTACTGCTATAAGAAGGGCTACTTCTGGTAAGTGACCGTCTTTCCATTAAATATAGGTCGATCATTGTGGCAAATGCCAGTGCCGGAAGGGTGACTGTGGCCTAAGAGGGGCCCGGAAGCCAGCTGAAAAGCAATTTGTAGATCAATAAATGCTTAAGACCTACTGAGAAGATGGGAAAACCCACAGCTGCATGAAATTGCAATTGTTAAATCCCAAATTGTTTGTGAATACAGATTTTCGAAAACGTATTTTGATGGTTTGTAGCTCCCTGACTTCATAAAGAAAACTACCGTTTTCGAACATACTACTTGTCCGCGTTTGCGCACCGTCGCGGCGGAAGGGAACAACCCAGTTGCAGACTTTTCACGGGACCGAGAAGGTGCCGAAACATCATCCTACCCAACTTCCAAATGAAATGCCTGAAGGGAACGTGACTTTACTTACCTGCCTCGTTCGCCGGGATGGAATTTCTTACGGGCTCGGCCGTGTGCCTTCCACTGTCTCCTCGTCAGCATTGGCACGGGACATCTGTCCTGCAAGCAAGAGTGAGCTGCGTCCTGACCGCGCAGCCAAGTCCTTCTCCCTCTGTTCGAATCACTGTTTACGCTGGCGTGTTGAGCTTTCACATCTCCTTACCGGCCTCAATGACAGTGGGTCGTTTTCACAGGTAAGACAAAAGGCTTAACTTGATCAACCTCTAGCAAAGCAATAACCTCCCTCTCCCCTGCCCGTCCGAGCGCCGACTACCGAAGGTAATTGCTCCCAGGTGTTCGAGAACAAGTCCAATGATCACTTGGTAGAGACTCCGAGGGTCGGAACGGGGCTTCTCAAATGCTAACGTGCACCGAAATCACCCGAAGATCCGGTTACAAAGCAGATTTTAAGTCAGTATCCGAGCTCGGGCTGAGATTCCGTGTTTCTGGCATGCTCCGAGGTGAGGCCGCTGCTGATAGCCAGGGCCGAATTTAAGTAACGATGTCCTACAGCTATAGTTCCCAGATTTGCCTTTCGATAACAATCACCTGGAGTAATTGTCAAACGCATAACTGCATCCTCTGGGCACAGATGGCTCCCACGCGTCGGCGGAGGCTCCAAACTGCACATCTGGGTAATGGAGCAGGTGGGATTTGAACCCAGGTCCGCTTCTTCCTGAGCTGCTCTTTCCGCAACATCCAGCTCTAAGAGGAGGGGGCTCTCTGGCTGCAATAACAGACTGCATGCTCTTGGGTCCGTCAGCCACACCAAAACGCTCCAGTGATCCACTACTGCCCTGAATTCCATCACCAAAAGCGTATTCCCAATTAGAATCCTCTTTTCTCATGACCTCTCAGCCTTGCACTTCAGACGCGCTCCACAGCAGAGCTGTCCGCCTAGCATTCTTCTCCGTTCTGCCCCTGAAAACTGCTAAAATGAGCCTCAGTTCCATGACCCATATCCGGCCCCTGGAGCGCGGCAGGACCGGTCCCCCAGGCCCTGCATTGGCTCAGGACCTCGGTGTCCTACTACGCACAGCAACAGGATTTGAGCAGATGACACATTTCTAAGGGCCTCTTCTCGGCATTTTAGGAAAGGCATCGTGTTTCGTGCATCTGCTTCTCAGACAGCTAAGCCACCTGCCTCTTTTCAGTTGATTAGCAGGACCACCTTTCTCATTTTGTCCTCATCCGTGTCCTTCCAGTAGGTCAGCGGGAAAGAAAAAAAACAAAGGAAACTAACAAATGAAATTCGTGTAAAGCAGCTTTCCTAAGGGCTAAAAGTCACTACTTTAAAGAGTCCCGAGACGAGGCTGCTCCAACACCAACTCCCTTAGAATTTAAGTTCTGGTTTATTGGGTTGATTCTTCTTCAAGGGCCAGAAATATTAGCTGGACAGAAGGAGCCTTGTTCCAGAGAGTGATGCTGCGACAGTAGTTTGGGCGCGAACTCTCTTTCTTTTCCTGGATAACCTGCACTCCGTTTTTTATTTCCCCAGAAGAGTGTATTTGAAAGTGAAATGTGTTCTTCCTGCTGCCTTAGGTTCTAGAGCCTCTCCCAATACAGATTTATGTCATATGGAGGTTTTGATTTAAAAGAGATTTTCCCCGGTAGCCTTAGGCAAGTCACTTAACCATAATGGGTGAGCCATCACAGCCTTGAAATGATGCCTATTTAAAGGCTCAGTGAACTGTGAGTGCAACCATTTCAGAAGCAAGTATGAAATCTCAAATGTACTTACCATGTTCATTAGCTATGCATTCAAATGCATTTTGTGTTTAGCCTTCTTCAGAGTAGGTGGGTGTGTAGAAGTGAAGAGATCTCAGGACTGGTAGGTTAGTGAGGCCACCTCCCAATTAGTAAATCACAGATCAGGAAACTGAGACCAAGGAGCATATATTCGTGGCTGGGGGGAGTGGGGCCGAAGGTGGGCATTGCCCTGGAGTCCAAGGACAGATGTCTGCTCCAATCAGCTACGAGCTCCGTGACTTGGCAATGGCGTCCTTGAGCTGGCTTGCACCAATTTATGAGAGCCCATCAGACTTTTTGGATTTTTTGAGCTGGTTGAAGAAACATTGTAGCTTCAAATCAACCATGACAAGAATACTTGGATCGCAGAGACCCTCAAATGCTACAAGTTACAGCTTTTCAAAATCATTCATTCATTCATTCATTCATTCATTCATTATGGAGACCCTGTTTATCAGCATAGCACCAATTAGGTGAAATTCTTCTTTGCCTTTCTAAGCCCCATTTTCCTCATCTGTAACTTGCAGGACTCTAGAGCAAAGATACAAGTAGAGGCCAATATATACAAATAGTTTAAAAATATAAATCGACTGGGGCACCTGGGTGGCTCAGCGGGTTAAGCATCCGACTTCGGCTCAGGTCATGATCTCACGGTTCGTGGGTTCGAGCCCCGCGTCGGGCTCTGTGCTGACAGCTCCGAGCCTGGAGCCTGCTTCCGATTCTGTGTCTCCCTCTCTCTCTGCCCCTCTCTGGTCACACTCTGTGTGTGTGTGTCTCTCTCTCAAAAATAAATAACATTAAAAAATATTTTTTTAAAAATATATAAATCAACCTGTTAAACAGGCAACTAAAATATTACACAGATCTAGATGTCCTGTTGATTGGCTGGCAATGTTTGAATGAGTAACAAAACACAGATATACTAAATTGATAAACTATTATATATTTATTCAATGAGATATCTTTTCCTCACCCTTATTTCAGGATAATCTTTAATTAGGCTGTTACAATCAAGATTTTTGAATCATTTGTGTTCATTGAAAATAATAATGTAAGGGATTAAAAATACACATGTACTCAAAGTATGCAAACTTTGAGTATATTTTACAACAGTGTAAATTATTTTAAACACAAAAATTACAACGTGTTTGCATAGTTATAAAAGTACACAGGGAAACATCACAAGAGACTCTTAACGATAGAGAACAAACAGGGATGACCCAGGGAGGTGGGTGGGGGGTGGGCTAGACGGGAGATGGGAGTGTCCTAAGAAGGGCCCTTGTAATGAACACTGGGTGTTGCGCATAAGTGACGAGTCGTTGGGTTCATCTCCTAAAACCGATATTGCACTATATGCTAAAATTTAAATTAAAAAAATAGTAAATGCCAATAAATAAAATAAATATGCAAAGCAATTTATGACACTTAACTATAAATTATGAGGGGCGCCTGGGTGGCGCAGTCGGTTAAGCGTCCGACTTCAGCCAGGTCACGATCTCGCGGTCCGTGAGTTCGAGCCCCGCATCAGGCTCTGGGCTGAAGGCTCGGAGCCTGGAACCTGTTTCCGATTCTGTGTCTCCCTCTGTCTCTGCCCCTCCCCCATTCATGCTCTGTCTCTCTCTGTCCCAAAAATAAAAAATAAAATAAAAAAAAAACTATAAATTATGATTAACAAATACGAACTTTTTAAATCAAAGTTAGGTCAAAAAAGTTTTATACTTTGGGGGAAGTTTTTAATAAAAACTACTACTTTTTAACTTTAAACTGTAACTAAATTGTTTTATAAAAATAAAACTCTTCACAACTGTAGTGTTCAATTGTTGTAGGTCGCGATCGCTTATGAACTCCGGACAGCAAAAACAGGATCAAAACAAATTTATTACGGCCGGGCCAGACAGGAAAATACAACAGGTCCCGAAAGTCTGGCCCCGAACAAGCTTTGGGAATGTCTTATATAGGTTGTATTGACTGCTCGAGTTGCAAAGGGTGGCAGTTTGAAGGGGTGAGCACCAATTACACAATCCTGAAGAATTTTAAAATATAACTTGTTGACTCTACCTAGTTAAGAGCTGAATCATTAGTCTTCTATCTAGTTCGAACAGAATGTGCTGCCCGAGAATGGGGCAGGGTGATTACGCCGAGCAGGTTTACAGAAGCTCAAACAAGCAGTTAAGAGGAAGTTCTATTTCTTAGTAACTCAGCAAATGTGGCTTAAAGCAGTACTCATATCTAGGGAACAGAAACTGCACTCCTAGGAAAGCCCAAAATAAACGCTAGTTCAGCATCTTATACTCTGGGGTCCTTCTAAGCTTACATAGGTCATAGTTTACTCCCAGGCTACAGGAGACTAGCTATGTTTGCCCTTTACACAATGTTCTTGTCCTTGCTCATGTAAAGAATTAGTATCACACTTTACAGATTAGCATGTAAGGAATCGATATTATACTTCATATATATTAGCTCTATACCTATAGAAATACAAAGTTACGAAAGCATGAATCACTGAATGCTGACAAAAGTTCTTTAGTTGCTATGTGCGACTGTTAAGAATACCATGCTAGGGGTCCCTGGGTGGCTCAGTCGGTCAAGCATCTGACTCTTGATCTTGGCTCCGGTCATGATCTCATAGTCATGAGACTGAGCCCCACGATGGGCCCTGTGCTGAGTGTGAAACCTGCTTGGGATTCTCTTTCTCTCCCTCTCTGTCTGCCCCTCCCCTGCTCACGCTCTCGCTCTTAAAAAAAAAAAAGAATACCATGCTAACTTGTGAGTATTTCTAGGACCATAAAGATATGAAAATACAAGCAAGCCCTAGTGTGATGCTACTGATAAACTATATTATGGAAGATCCCACTGTACTCGTGTTATCAAAGAAGACACGTGAGTTGATTCGTCTTTTCCATCACGTCACCACCTCCACTATACTTTGGGGCGGTGTCCCTTGTCCCTCTCTGATGTCGGCAGTGGCACAAAGGCATCGGCATGGTTTCTCTTCGTTTGAGGACGTAGGGCTGGAGAGACGGGGCTTGGACAGTACTAGTGAGAACGGATTTAGTACTACGGGTGACACCGTGCCAGCACCGAGCACAAGATGCTGAATGGCACAGGTACTTGGGGTTGTCTCTGGGTATATGTGAGTCTACTACCCGGGACACTCTAAATCATCAAATTCAGTAAAGGAACCCTTCTTCTCCAGGTCTAATGGCATAACCATGTAAACCTTCTGCACGTTAAGTACTTTATATGTACTATCACATTGTAATCCTTACAAAAACTCTACTGTGTATTAACTGGTGCTCCATAATTGTTAGCTATTCTTATTATTTTTATTCTTACTGTAATTATATTTGTTTGCTTGTTTGCTTGTTAAACTGATCTCTACACCCAGCGTGGGGAATCAAACCTACAACCTTGAGATTAAGAGTCGCACGCTCTACCAACTGAGCCAGCCAGGCATCCCTATCATTACCGTTCTTCACAGGAAACATAAAATAGCTCTTTACATAGACTGTCACCTCAGAGATGCATCAGCAGCCAGAAGGTGTCCCTAATCACATACAGAAAAGGAAAGTGTTAATGGAGCCTGTACTGGCTTCCCGTTGCTATTACCACAAAGAAGGAAACAAATGCATCATTTTCCATCCGTGCGGGTTGTAATCTGACACGGGTCTCACTGAGTCAAGGTCAAGGTGTCAGCAGGGCCATGTTCCTGGTGGAGACTCTAGGGGAGAATCCATTTCCTTGCCTTTTCCAGATGCTACAGGCTTCCTGCACCCCTTGGCTCGTGACTCCTTCCTCCACCACCAGACAGCAATAGATGCAGTGACTACAGAAGAGTCAGGGGCTTCTCACCTTGCCTCACTCTGACTTCTTTCTCTCTCTTCTACTTTCAGGACCCTTGTGACTGCCTCAGGCCCACCTGGACAACCCAGCATATTCTCCCCATCTCAGGACGCTGAATCACATCTGCAAAGTCCCTTTGCCACGTAAGGTAACATAGTCACAGGTTCCCAGGATTAGGACGTGGACATTTTGGGAGGCCATTGTTCTGCTGACCACAGAGCCTCCTACGTTTGGACTTCAACACATCTACCCTTCCAGTAGCTGACTTCTCACCACAGGCCCCTAACTTTCCCCTTCCTATGAGTTTGTCCTTCCTCCTTCCTTTCCTCTGTTCATCCTTCTCATTAATGGAACCCTCATGGCAGCCCAGATGTTATTCTAGGTACAGGGGATAGCGCAGTGAAAAAAAACAGATGTGGTCCCTTCTGATATGGAATTTGCTGTATAGTGGGAGAAACAGATATTAATCAAGAATCACACAAATTAGGGGCGCCTGGGTGGCTCAGTCGGTTGAGCGTCCGACTTCGGCTCAGGTCATGATCTCACGGTTCCTGGGTTCAGGCCCCGCGTCGGGCTCTGTGCTGACAGCTCAGGGCGTAGAGCCTGCTTGGGATTCTGTGTCTCCCTCTCTCTCTGCCACTCCCCTGCTCACACTCTGTGTCTCTCTCAAAAATAAATAAAGATTAAAAAATTTAAAAAAAAAAAAGAATTACACAAATTAATGTAAAATGCCAATATTTTCGTTAGAGTTGTGCCCGGACTGGGGTCAAGAGACTGGAGGACCACTGATTGGGAGGATTAGAATAATAGCAGTGACCCTCCACCCCGAGACTTAGATAAGACATTTTTACCATGTGAGTTTCAGTCAATAAACACGTTCATTCTATTTAGCTAATAATTGCCTTTTCCATTTCAACTTTGTAGCTTTTATAAATGCTGTCAGTACCTGCAGGAAATAAAAGTGAGTTTCGAGTGATTAGGCAGTTACAAAACCGCTCCAGCTTCAATACCCTGGGAGTGTCACCTCCAGCAACGGATACTTTCAGAGCACTGTGTGATACAGCCGGGCACACATCCGCCGAAGGTAACAGCATTTGGAAAATAGCTCAACACATGGTTCTTGCTCCCACGTTCCAATAACAAGCTTTTGGCAGAGGAAAGTGTGGGTGAGAGCAGGGAGGCGTGATGAAAGGAAAAGTCAAGACACACTGCTTTGGTGTCTGTGCTCCCCCCCCCCCCCCCCCCGCCATTACCATTAGTTTCGGTGCTGGCTTTTACCATTTACTATGTAGCCTGGTGAGAGAGGAGAGTGTCAAACAAAGGGCATTAACTGAGCAAGTATCACAACTGCTATGACATTGCTTATTATTGTAACCACTGAAGAGATCTGTGATCTCACGGGCTTCAAGAATACGCAGGAGAAGTAAATGTTCGAGGTACGAGATAAAACTGAGACCTGTCTAATGAAAGACCAAGGAAAACAAACAATCAACAAACAAAAACCAACTATTGGTCCAAAATAGCCTGGCATTCATTTGACACGTGTACCAAAAGGCTCTAAGATCGTTTTGGCTTCAAGCAACCAATTTCTTTTCCCACTTTAGTGCGACCACGTGAAAAAATATTGACAGATTTATTTGGAAAAAGGCATGGATGTTTTCCACCGTTCTCTTATTAAATGCAGAAACTCAGGGATGGGGAAGGACTAGGCTGCAAAGGCTGCGTACTTTAATGACTTCGGCACTCACAGGGCAGCTCAGCACCTCTGCTTCCCTTTCGTCCTCATTATTTATTTAAAACCACACATCTGGGAGATCAGTTTTGTGTTGACTTTCATTTATTTTCCCCAGTACAGAGATGATTAGTTAAGGCAACAAAATTCAGATCTGGAACTTTGTACTGTAAACACTTAGCTAAAGCAACATCTGTCAAATTAAGAGGGTTGATTTGGCCTTGAGTGTCCTTTAAAATTAGGTTTCTCTGCCTGGGGTGTGTTATTTCTGGGAGCCAGGTTTGGTAAGAAATAATTTATGGTATCCATAACACCCTTGATGAATTTAACTGTTTCATCTTTATAAGGGACCCTTTTCAGGGTCTAGGGACTTTATTAATTCTATTACCGCAGAAAAGATGTCTCAAAGTGTCAACGTGTCATCTGTAAGAACTGCATGTGCCAAGCAACTTATTATTGGTACCGGTCCAAGTATTGCCTGATGTATATTGTGTAAAAATAAACTCAAATTCAAGATACATGGGGAAACAAAATTCCTCATGGAACAGAATGGCCTCGTGAGTTAAAGCAAAGCACAAAGTTCTCAAGGTCTGCAAGAAATCTCTGGTGGGAGAGAGAGAGTTTAAGAAGGTCAAGCACTATTAATTTGTTCCACTGAGAGTTCTTGTTGTTGGAGTAGGCACTTAGTTAGGTTCTAACAGGATACCTGGTGGTCAGCGACAAGGAAGTCATGGCCAGCTACTGGGAAGGACAGAGGCCTGTCCTGGCAGCACTCCACAAGAAGCCAGATCAAACCAGACAGAATGGCCAAGCCAACCAAGATGGCGGGTGCCATGACAGGAAACCCCTGACCAAATTAGAAAGAAAAAGCATGAAACCCTAAATTCTGCCCCAAGTAATGAATACTCTGCCCCCAGTTAACAACTGTCTATAAAAGATAGAAACCCAACCCCCAGGGTGTGCAGGCGTGCTATGTAGCTCTCACTACTTCTCATTCTCTCTCTCTCTGTCTCTCTCTCTCATTCACTCACACATGCTTGCTATCACATCTCGAGAGCGTACTTTTTGCTTTAATAAACTTTTCCACTTCTCTTACTGATCTGCTCTTCTGCATGTCTGCCCTTGAATTCCTTCTTGTAACTAGACCAAGAACCCTCAGTGATTCCTTTGGGTCTGGCTGGGTTGAGGCCCCAGGGCCCGGGATCTCCCCCTGGTCACCCAGCAAAACTGTTCTTAATGTCTGTTTACATGAATATCCCCTGCTCCCAACATGCTTGGCCCCCCCATCAGGTGCTGGTCGCCCTTTGAAGATGCTAACTTTGGTATGAATCAAGCCAAGAGGCCTCAGCAGAACTGATACAGGCTGGGATTTTTAAAAGAAACTTCACTAAAATTAACAATTCAGGAAACAATACACATTGTCGAGGATGCAGAGAAAAGGGAACCCTTTTGCACTGCTGGTGGAATGCAAACTGGTGCAGCTGCTCTGGAAAACAGTGTGGAGGTTCCTCAAAAAACTAAAACTAGAACTACCCTACGACCCAGCAATTGCACTACTAGGTATTATCCAAAGGATGCAGGAGTGCTGCATTGAAGGGGCCCATGCACCCCCATGTTTATAGCAGCACTATCAACAATAGCCAAACTATGGAAAGAGCCCAAATGTCCATAGCCTGATAAATAAAGAAGTGGTGTGTGTATATGTGTGTGTGTGTGTGTGTGTGTGTGTGCGCACGCGTGTGTATGGTGGTGTGTGTGTATATATATAATGGAATACTACTCGGCGATGAAAAACAATGAAATCTTGCCATTTGCAACAATGTGGATGGAACTAGAATGTATTATGCCAACCAAAATAAGTCAATCTGGAGCACCTGGGTGGCTCGGTCAGTTAAGCATCCGACTTCAGCTCAGGTCATGATCTCATGGATCATGGGTTCAAGCCCCATGTTGGGCTATCATTCTCTCTTTCTCTCTCTCTCAAAAATAAACATTAAAAATTTTTAATTCAAAATAAATCAGAGAAAGACAAATATATGATTTCATTCATATGTGGAATTTAAGAAATACCACAGATGAACATAGGGGAAGGGAAGGAAAAAGTAGAAACAGAGAGGGAGGCAAACCATAAGAGACTCTTACATACAGAGAACAAACTGAGGGTTGCTGGAGGGGAGGTGGGGCAGGGCCATGGACTAAATGGGTGACAGGCATTAAGGAGGGCACTTGTTGGGATGAACACTGGGTGTTCTATGTAAGTGATGAATCACTAAATCCTACACCTGCAGCCATTATTACACTGCTAACTAACTTGAATTCAAGTTTTAAAAAAAATTTAAAAAGAAAAGAAACTTTACTAAAGAAAGCACACACCTAGAGGGAAACAAATAAAGGAAGACACAAAGCATAGTAGGGGAGGAAAGTAATTTTCCCTATATCCTTCCAGGTTCTTGGCTGAGACTTCCACCCCTGTCACCAAAAAAAAAACAAAAAAAACAAAAAAAAACAAAAACAAAAACAAAAAACCAACCGAATTAACAACAACAACAACAACAAAATTTAATTACATATGTATGGGAGCCCCGCAAAGATAGGAGACCCAAAGGCAGCCAGAAACTTGAGATCCCATCCAGACCTAAGGAAAGGAATAAGGGTCTGGGCCACCGAAGGAGAGGGTGGCAATTGACAGGAAGAAAGGAAGAACAAATGTCCTATAAACAAATGTTTGCTGGGACGCCTGGGTGGCTCAGTCGGTTAAGCATCTGACTTCAGCTCAGGTCGTGATCTCATGGCTTGTGAGTTCGAGCCCCGCATCGGGCTCTGTGCTGACAGCCTGGAGGCTGCTTCGGATTCTGTGTCTCCCTGTCTCTCTGTCTCTCCCCCCCACCACCCACAGTCTATCTGTCTGTCTGTCTCTCTCTCAAAAATAAATACACATTAAAATTTTTTTAAAAAATGTTTGCCATGCCACGGGAGAACTCTCTGAGGTGAAAATTCTGGCAATAGCTCTCTTCCTGGTACAGGCCCCCTTTCTAAATGCTTTTAGGCAGTGAAGGGGGAGGGGAAAGGCTTTTCCTGAGTCTGCTGGGTGTTAATCGCTTTCAGCTCCACATGCCAAAGTGGTGTATTTCTGGGTAGTATATGCCCTTCAGCATCCAACAGGAAAGCTCACAAAAGACAGGTCTCTGATTCTTAGGTAAGGTAACCGAGAACCTGACCCTTAGCAGGCACTCAAAATATTCGTTTGAAAACCTCTATATATACTTGCATATACATGTGTTGTTATTTATTCTATAGTAAGATCGAAGAAGTCAAATGCTACAGGGAGTTAAAATGAAGCTAACGAAACGTACCTTGGGATTGGAATGAACAGAAAGGCACAGGGGCTGAGAAATGTCTTGGCCCTCCCTTTGAGCCTAAACCTGGAAGGTGGCTTTATCTCCCTGATGTAAATAGAAATTCCTTTTATGGCCTGATAGTTGCCTGATGAGTTGGCTTTGTGCCTTTTGTGGGCCATCAAATTGCCTCAGATTGCCTTTGCCTCGATTTTGCTCTTTCCCACCTCTGGGCTCTTAATGTCTCTCTGAGAAAGGATCGGCCCCTCTTATATGTACAGTTTAGTCATTCAGGGATCTTTAAATATTATAACCTGAACTTGACACCTCAAAGTATGTGAAATTTCAACCTAGGGATAATGTACTTGGTGGGGCTATAGACCCCAGGGTGTGAGAAAGAAGGTACTAGCCCAAAAGGGGCATAGAGCAAAACTCTCGCCTCCCATTGTTGGTTATGGAGACAGAGTATGGTGTGTACCCAGACGATCTGGAAGCTTCAGAGAGCTCACACCAGAGGGTCTTCTGCCTTCAAAGGAGGAATAAAGTCTCCCAAACAAGATGACACAGCAACAGGAGCCTAAGATACAGAGATACTGAGATCAAGTATCAAGATACAGGTCGATCAAGACCCAGATCGATAGATACCTTTCATTTATGAATTCACCGTGCAATATCCATACTTCAGATTTCAGAAATTCAATGCCTCAATCCTTAGCAAGTAATAAAGGATCTGCTTTTCCAAGATCCTAAATGCATAATCATATTCATACCAATGAATATGAAATACCGAGTTTCAGAGTTAAGGACAACTTCCATTTAGTGTGTGAGGAAAGTTTTTCTAAGCGACGAGATATGTCAAAAATCTGCAGTAAGGTATTTCTTTTTTCTTTTCTTTCTTTTTTTTTTTTTTGGTAATACAGTTTGCAGATAAAGCTATTTTCAAATAATAAGGATTTTAAAACACAAAGGCTCCACTCTACAATTTCCTGAGGAATCCTGAGCAAGGATTCTATTTTGGGAAATGAGAAAGGCAGGAAGCATCAAGGACATCTGCGATTACAATTGCTTCAATTGCCTAAAGGGGCTCAAGTGATTAGAATATCTGTTTGAAGAAAAGAAAATGCCATGACGGTCTGTCTAAACCAAGAAAAAAGTGATAAATAACGATCTGTTGCTTCCTGGGAGTACAAATCCCCTCAAGCTGAAATTCCACCGCTGATGCTCTATTTTGGGGGGGTTTGTATTCTAAAGGGGATGGAAACCAGGAAGCCACGCTACCCTAAGAAGGAGGAGTGATCTGGGAATCCATCCCAGGATGCCATCCCCCCATTAGACCCACTACTCCCCAACCGTATCATCTTAGGCAAATGACCTAACCTTTCTGAACATCACTTTCTCCGTTTGTAAAGTAGGGATAGTAATGTTCTCATCTCCAAGACTTATTATGAGGGACAACTGGCTACTAAATGTTTTCTGAATCCTCAAACTCCACACCAATGGGACTCATGAGCCACTTCATTTACTGAGTGAGAGCTGAGTAGACAAAGGCTGTGAATATAGTAATAATTATGCAGCTATCATTGGCTGCTCCCTTACTCTTTGCCAGACCTTGAATTCTCCAAGCACGTTTTACACCCACACTATACAGGACAAGGACAAAGAGATGGGAATGATGAGAGAAGACGGATAGGAGAAGAGAAAGTGAAGATTCAATCTGTAGGTAATTGGCTCTCCTGAGGAAGAAACCAAAAACAGAGCTGAAACAATAATCAAAAGTATAATAGAAGAGAAATTTCCTGAGCTGCCATGTGTTGATCTAAAAGGTCTATTGCATTTCACTTAAAGGTAATGAACACTTAAATTCACTTAAAGAACCACATCTAGACTTATGCTGGTGATATTTTTGAGTTGCACGGACAAAGAAAAAAATATCCCACTTCCAGCTCAGCAGAAAACCCAGGTAACTCACAAAGGAACAAAAACCAGTCTGGTCTCAGACTTCTGCTCTGCAATCTTGAGCACCGGAAGAAAGTGACAAAATGCCTACAGAGTTCTGGGGAGAAAAGGTTGTGACCTAAGTTTTCTCTACGAAGTCAAGATATAATTGATGGATAAAAGTTACATTCCACCATGAAGAAGTAACAGCCATGACCTTTATGCTCTGGATAACAGAATTGGCAAAAATAATGTTTAAAATTTAAGATGAGCTAATGATCTACCAGGAATATAGACCAGAAATGACTGAAGGATAATAAAACAGAATCAGATAAGAATTTTTACAGTTTTCTTAGTTTAGTGAGGGCACAAGGCAATAATCATTCAGAAAATAAAATGGGAAGTTGACTAATTAAATAGGAAATTACATTTATAATAGAAACAAAAGGCCCGAGAAATCTAGAAATGCCCCTAAGGAAGCTAACTGACCTAAGGTAGAAAACGAAAAAGAGATAGGAAAGATTTTTTTAATCAAATATTATAACTGCACATCAGTTGACATGTCTAATATCTCTTGGATAAGGATATCAAATGTTATAAATACACCCCTTCTTTAAAATTAGTTCATAGTTGTAAAGCAAAATATAGGAAAAACAGAATGAAAATTATATTCCAATATTCATCTGGAAAAAGAAACAGCCGACACCTGTAATCGTTAAGAAAGTTTCAAAAAAAGATAAGCGGGAAGTTCTGTTCAAGCAGATATTAAAATGAACTATAAGTCACAGGCATTAAAAGAGTTTGGTACGGACACAAGAATCAACAGATTGCTTGAACAGATTAGATTGCCCCGAAACAGACTCTATTATAAAAACAAACTCAACACATTAAAAATCAATTACTACAAACCAGTTGAAAAGAAATATTCCTTTCATGTGTCAAGACAAGAAGACAACCATTTGGAAGGCACTTAAGTAAATGCTCACCTCAAATCAAATGCCAAGGTAAATTTCAGATGGATTAAAGAGCTAAATGTAAAATACAGAAGCCATGAAAACTCAGAAGAAAAGGCAGATAAATATTTAACTTGTCGTAATGTTCAAGAATATGAATCTGTTAAGATTGCAGAAGCCTAACCTTCATCAAGGAGATCTAAAAGGCAGACCACTTTTGTGTTGGCCCCCTACCCCGCCCCCCAGCCCCTTTCCCTCAAGGCAAACTCATTGCCGCTAGCCCCAAATTTGCAAACTGACTTACCGCTCATTTCATTCCTAGCAGATTGTGGATGATTACATTTGCTGTTTCTTAAATACATCTGATAGCTGTTATCTCTGATATATAGAGTGAAATTCACATGCAAATTTACGTAATCTGATATTTTCAAGGTATAATGACAACCTACGGGTGGTAGTGTAAACCTTGGCATTTCAAAACGTTGAATAGCGTCGGTGTGGTGAAACCCAAACAGGACCCTTATTAGGCCATTTTTGTTTGCCACGTTGTGGTGGGAGTGGAGAGTTGCCGGGAGAAGACTGGGTAAACTGCTGGAGCATTTCAGCTTTAAACCAAAAACACGCTTTGTGAACGTGCCCCTCTTAAATCTGGCTCGGACATGGCATGATTCCCTAGTCGTGAGGTGTGTTATGGATAAATAAAATCTCTAATCAGAGGGTTTCTGTGTTCCTTTTGTCCTAGGACTCCCAAAAGGCAGATGGAACATTCACAGGAAGGAAAAGTTCTCAATAAGAAAACCCTGGGAAAACTAATCACAATCATAAGCAGATTGTTCCTTTCTATGTTAAATTCTATCTTTACGCTCTTTATGTTTTCTCTGCATATTGGTCGTTACAACGTGCTCAGGGCAGGTATTTTTACCTGAACTTGACACTGTGCACCTTTTCAATCTAAGGGTGCACGCCACCTCCGAAATTCTCATTTCTGGAATATTCTCAGCCATGATGTCTTTCAATATTTCCTCTTAGATATTCTCTCTACTCTCTCTCTCTCTTTTTTGTAGCAGCATGTTCTCATTTTCTTTCTCTCTTTTTTTTTTTTTCTTATTTTTTAATCGGAGGGGACGGTCTTCTATTTTATCTTCCAATCCATCAATGACCTGTCCAGGGTGTCAAGGGTAGGATTCAACCCAACTCTTGAGACTCATGGCAACAACTTTTCTTAACCTCTAAAATTTCTACTCAATCACTATTCATATCTTTTGGTACACACTTCCTAACTTCCTGCTCCAATGCACAAAAACTTGTCATCTTCTTTGTGTATGAAACTTGTAAAGACTCTTATTTTACGATGTCTTTGAGTGGCGCTACTGGGTCTAGTTCTTTGAAGGCATTTGGACTGTAAGCTGCTTTTCAGGGAGTTATGCTCGTATCTATTTACATATTTACTTAGGATTTTTACTCCACAGCTCATCTTCCATGCAACTTATCTTTCTCTTGCATTTTCTCCCATGAATGGACTGAACTGCGGAAGCATCTCTAAGAGACAGTATTACAGACTAGTTTTTGTGTTAGTTTGCACACTCAAGGTTTGCACGTTGAGTGGAGAGCACACATCTGAGCCCAGCTTGCCTTGCTGCGTGATGTTTCACGCTTTGGATTCCTTTGTTCCACCCAGATTTACTGAGATATGATTGACAGCATTATGCAAGTTTCAAGCATACAATGAGATTTGATATAAGAACATGTTGTCAAATGCTTACCAAAATAAGGGTAGTTAACACATCTGTCACCTCACATAGTTACCACACTTTTGTGTGTGGTGAGAACATTTAAGATCTACTCTGCTAACAACTTTCAAGTACACAATACAGTACATGTTGTACATTAGATCCCCAGAACAGATTCATCTTATAACTGGACTTTTACACCCTTTGGCCAACCTCTTCCCTTTTCCCCATGCCCCAGGCCCTGGTAATCACCAGTCTACTCTCTGTTTCTGTAAGTTAAGCTTTTTTTAGATTCTACACATAAGTAAGATCATACAATATTTGTCTTTGTCTGGCTTACTGACTGACTTCACTTAGCGTAACGCCCTCCATGTTCATTCATGTAGTCGCGTATGGCAAGATTCCTTCTTTCTTGTGGCTGAATAATATTCTACTGTGGGGGGGGTGGTGAGAGGGGAGATGTACCATATCACCTTTATCCATTCATCCATCAATGGAAACCGGACACTTGGGTTGTTTCAGTATCTTTGCTATTGTGAATAACACTGCAATGAACATGGGGGTGCAGTTATCTCTTCAAGATACTGATTTCATTTCCTTCAGCTATAATACCCAAAATGGGGTAATATAGTACTTCTATTTTTATTTCCTTTTCTTTAATGTTTATTTATTTTTGAGACAGAGAGACAGAAACAAAGACAGAACGTGAGCAGGGGAGGGTCAGAGAGAGAGGGGACACAGAATCCGAAGCAGGCTCCAGGCTCCGAGCTGTCCTCACAGAGCTCAGTTCATGAACCGTGAGATCATGACGTGAGCTAGCAGTCGGACGCTTAACCTACTGAGCTACCTCTTTTTAATTTCTTGATGAACCTCCACACTCCTTTCCACAGTGGCCGCACCCACTTACATTCCCACCAACAGTGCACAAGGGTGTACTTTTTTATAAATCCTGTCAGCACCTAACTAACAAATGTGAGGTGATATCTCATTGTGTTCTAAAATTGCATTTTCCTGGTGATTAGTGATGGTGAACACCTTTTCATGTGATCATTGGCCGTGCGTATGTCTTCTTGGAAAAATGCGTATTCAGGTCCTTTGTCCTTTTTTAATTGGGTTATTCTTTTGGGGGGGGGGTGGCTATTGAGTTGTATGAGTTCCGCATATATGCTGGATATTAACCTCTTACCAGACACGAGGTTTACAATTTTCCTCCTGTTCTGTAGGTTGCTTTTTCATTTGATGACTGCTTTCTTTACTGTGCAAAAGCTTTGTAGTTTGACTAGTGGTCCCACTAGTTGATTTTGGTTTTGCTGCCTATATATACTCTTGGTGTCATGTCCAAAAAAATCATCATCAAGACCAACACCAAGGAGCATCTTCTCTGTGTTTTCCTCTAGGAATTTAACAGTGTGGGGTCTTACATTTAAATCTTCACTTGATTTCAAATTAATTTTCAGGAGTGGTGTAAGAGGGGGGTCCAGTTTTATTCTTCTGCTTGGGAACATTCAGTCTCCCCAGCACCATTTATGGAAGAGGTTATCATTTCCACACTTTGTATTTCTTGAGAGTTCAGGTGTAATATTTACCCCCAGTGCTTTATTGACTCCGGCTCAACTGTCTGAACTGGTGTTGGTAGGTAGGTGATATCTAAAACCTAGAGTGAATTGTGCTACCCCATGGGCTTCCACAGAATAAGTAGACACTCATCAGAAGTGGCCTCCTCATCGTATAAGATTGTCCATCATAGCAAAGAAGTATTCAATATAAAATTATTTAGCAAAATGATTTAATGATTACTTGAAATTATTGAACACTGACCACTCCTATTATTTCACAAGACACACATTTCTTTCACGTACGCAGATAGTATTCATTTGGGTTGAAGCAAAAACCTCAGTACCTTCACCTATAGTCCATTGGTTGCCCTGTGGACCTGTGGGTATGGATTCTCTACCTATCCACCTCCTTCCTCCCTTCCAGTAGCTGTAGATTGGATCTTTGTCTCTCACAGCAAAATCCAAAGCGTCAGGCCAGAGAGAGTCACCCTTGAAGGCTACATAGTGTGGAAGGAGAGCACGTGGCCATGCAGTGGCCTCAAGTGTAATAAGTATGGAAGCTTAGGTTCTTTGGTACAGTGGGGAGCTGCTTCTCTGTGACTGGCACTCCTAAGGAGCTATCGCTCGCATCCCCTCTGTAACGGGCTATACATAAAAGGTCACCTCAAGCCGGTCTCCTGCCCACTACTCTGGCTCCCTGTCATTTCCTAGAACGTGGCATCCATCACGCATGGAATGTCTAGATTCAGCTCTTTCTCCATCTTCAACTTACTCTATTGTGCTAAGTTAGATGAACAGAAAACAGGAGTTTTTGCAGTGTGGTTAAACAAAAAGTCAACACCAATAGTATAGAATACATGGAAAGTCACTTATGTGTCAAAAATGCCCGATCTAAGCAGGTAGACATGCAACATTAATTCCCATGCCACAAATTCTCAAAGAATGCCTATATCCCGTAAACTGCCTTGAGAGTCCACTTTCGGCGTGCCTGGCTGGCTCGGTCGGTTGAGTGTCTGACTTCGGCTCAGGTCATGATCTCATGGT
The DNA here is from genome assembly GCF_022837055.1 of Prionailurus viverrinus. Lineage (NCBI taxonomy): Eukaryota > Metazoa > Chordata > Mammalia > Carnivora > Felidae > Prionailurus > Prionailurus viverrinus. The sequence goes on along the minus strand of NC_062579.1, from coordinate 113,322,123 downwards.
TCGTGAGTTCCAGCCCCACATCAGGCCCTGTGCTGACAGCTCAGAGCCTGGAGCCTGCTTCGGATTCTGTGTCTCCCTCTCTCTCTGCCCCTTCCCCACTCGCATTCCATCTCTCTGTCTCTCGAGAATAAATAAACACTTTTAAAACTTTTTAAACAAGAGTCCACTTTACCCACTCAGAGGATGAATGGCAGGCAAAGGATTACTCTTCTGTGTTAGCGGACGTCTGGGACAAACACTAGGAAATGATGGCCCGTGAGACCTGAACGCTCACAGTTTGGACACTCGACACTATTACTGGCTTCAGTTTCGCAAGATTCCTGAAGAGACAAGGGGGCTGATTGCTGAAAACTGATCACATTTGCAATAGATCGATGCAATTGGCTTAAGTGAGATGTAAAGAGATTCTCCAAATGAAACCTAGATAGGAAGCACAGCTTTTTAAAGGAACTACACGTGTACGTTCAACGATTCTATGGGCTCATAAATCCATGAAATTGGGACTGATACTATTCATTGAAAGTACATTTTGAGAGCTGTGCCAAGTTCCAGCATAATTTCCATCACCTTTCTGCTAAACTTCACATTTCTAGTCAGGCCAATTTTACATTTACTACAATCAAGATTCTATTCTCTTCCCTCTTTCACCTGACCACCTTTTAAGCTCGCCTGGTTCACCATCCCTGCCGCGATAAAGATGTCGGACTCCAGTCGTCATTTAGAGATCTAATCCCAAATGCTCTCTTTGATTTGCGAAACCACTTTTGAACCTCTTTCCCGCAATTAGAGAATCTTTTATTGGGCTCATTTTTCACTTGCTCTCCTTCTGTCATTTTCTACTGCTCAGATAGTGAAGAAAAGAGATTTCTCCTCCTTTGGAACTGTTTTTTTTTAAATAGGTGCATTATCATGGTTATTACCAAGCATAGGAATCTTTATTCAGAATAAAGTATTACACTCCCCCCCCCCCATGTGAGGGTACTGCAGGTTAGGTATTAGTGTGAAGTCAGTTATAAATTCATTACCCCTCCCTCCGTTAGCGTATGCTTCAGAAAAGCAAGCAAAATCCCATGTCCATAAAAGAACGGTGGTAAGATTTTCCTTGACTTTCCTAGCACATCATTTAATGGTGCGTATCCAAGAAGTCCACTGAAGTAGCAAGGTCATTCCTACTACTCACACTCCCAGTAGGTAGAATGGACCTTTCACGCAGTTTGCAAGACAGCATTTTTGAGAATTAATCGTGTGAGAATTAATTTTACATGACTACCTGCCTAGATAGTATGTTTTAAATACATCTTGAAATTCTTCATTTTCAGTAATGCGCTCTGATGTCCTCTCAGGACTTATAATGGATTCTTGCTAAACTAAGCCCAGTAGTAGTGTGAACTTTGCAAACTGCGAGCACGGGGGGGTCCCATTGGTCTACCCAGTAGAACACCATGCAGTCATGCAAATCATGTTGTAGAAAAACATTCTGTGACATGGGAAAATGAACATGGTTTATTAGGTGCAAAGGGCACATTACTGAATACTACATGTTCCAATTTGGATTCCAAGCATCATTATAATTTTGTTTGAATCCTAATGTGAGTGTGGACCAGCTACATAATTTATGGGGCTGAGTGCAAAATGAACACGTGGGGCCCCTCCTGTGAACGTATGAAGAATTTCAAGCTGAAATTCTTGAAGCGGACGGCGGAGCATTAAATCAAGAACAGGGCCCTTCTAAATGGCTCTGGGGGCGCCCGGGTGGCTCAGTCGGTTAAGCGACCGACTGCGGCTCAGGTCATGATCTCACGGTTGGTGAGTCCGAGCCCCACATGGGGAGCCTGCTTCGGATCCTCTGTCCCTCCTCTCTCTGCCCCTCCCCCCACTTGCACTCTCTCAAAAATAAAATAAACACTGAAAAATAAATAAATAGATAGATAAATGTATGTGGGGACTCTGTGCAACTACCCAGACTGCACCCCCATGAAGTCAACCCTGTGTGCCTGCATAAACACTTGCACCTTATATAAACTAGAATGACACACGCCAAAATGCCAAAATGTTAGCGCGTGCCTGTGAGTGGCAAAATTAAGAGTGGTTTTCATTTTCTTCTTTGTTCTCTTCTCAGTTTTATGCAACCTCAAGGAAGAAATCATATTACCAGAGTGATTGGGAAAAATATCAGTCAATGTTATCAGTAAACGATAAGACCTTTAGTTAAAGGCAGAGCGATGTTCCGGAAGTAGAAGTAGCTGGTGGTTTTGTCCCCTTTGAAGATGCTAGACACTTGCTGGGTCATCTCCTTCCGTTCATCGGCAACTGTGTGAAGTCACCTTATCTTCTCTCTCGTAGATTAAAGCACTCGGTTTAGTCACAAAAACAGGACTCGGGCTTAACACCAGAAGCTTCCCCGACCCAATATGAACCAGATGTCAGAAACCTGGCTGAGGCTTAAGTGAGTAATAATATCTTCAGCTTGTTTTTTTGATCTGGAAAGCAGATGATATGGGTAAAAACACTTGTCCGGCTTCAGGAACAGTGTTGTCCCGAGACTCAGAAGACAACAAGGAAGATCTGCTTTCACAACTATAAAGCCCCCGGGATCCTGTGTTCCGGAAGTATACAGGCCTGTAGCAAACATATGTGACACGCAGTCCCGTGGCCTAAAAGTGCACAACCAAGGAGATACCCATGGTGAGTAACGTGCACAAATCTGAAGTATGTTCCCCCTTCCCACCTCCCCCCGCCCCCGGTAGTGTGAAGTCCCTTCATCCAAAGGATCAGCTGATGGTGAGGCTGGACGTCAACGCCAGGCAGTGTGACCACACGTGGAGGCACCCGGTCGTGACACTGTGTCTTGATTCCAATCACACACCACTCCTTACAGCAGCCCACCCAACGATTCCGGTGCAAGGATGCTCCGCCAGAGAGAGACACCTCACTAAGCCCTTAACGCTACGATGATCTTACGAAAGCTTTTATCGTTAGCATCGGAACGTTCAAATCTCAAATAGCAATTCTAACAGGGGGCACGAATTTAAAATCTTCTAGTGCCCTCCTTAGATATGCCATGTCGGTTTTAGATTTGGGGTTTGGGCTCTAGGAAACAATATTTCCATCACAACTGATGCCTACTAAATCTTCCTCTCGAACGCAATTGCGTCAAGCAGATTTGGGTGTTCCAGCGTAAGAGAAGGCCGTCCAAATAGCAGGTGCAGAAACTTTCTCTGATTGAAACATCAGTCAGCTTCCAACTCAGCTAATTAAACACTAATGAGGAGCTTGTTCAACTGAACTTTAAACATTTGTTTATGTCCCACATTGACTGGTTGGTAACGATCCAGCTGGTAGAATGCAGCCAACGCCCGATTGGACCGCGAGTAGGTTTCCAGAACCTCCCTCTCTCTACCTCTCCCCGCCTCTCCTACCTTCTCTCTCCCTTCTCCTCCCTGTCTTTTCCTCTCTTCTTTTCCTCCCTCCCTCTTCTCCTTTCTTCCTCCTACATCCGTCCTCCTCCCTCCCGTGCCCCTCCCTCCCCATCCCTGCAACATCCCCATCCCTCCATCATCCCCACCCCCAGGCTTGCACAGCAGCTCTTCTCCACCAGAGCCCCAGATGTCTCTTCCACCTCCTCATCACCTTTCTCTCTTCCTTTTATTATTTGGCATATGCTCTTTTTCTTTCTTGTTCCCACTTAATTGCAAGCTGTATGTCTTTCTCCTTCTCCGTCTCAGAGGAAATATACCCACCTGCTTGGATCTTTCCGTTTCGGAATTTCTCTGCCCTTTTTTTTTGACTGTCTCCTGGTCCTTCTCATTTGTTATTAGCTAACAAAGATAAGTTTGCTGCCATTGCAGCTTCCTAGAAACCAAACTAGGGCAGAAAACAGACTTTTCTAAAATGTTGTTTTCTCCACAGCCTTTCTCATTTTGAAGGCGTGTTACATTCGATAATTAGGTATCATAAAGATAAAGTTTTCAGAACTAAAACTAAAAGCAGGAGGTTTAGTAATGAAGTATTTAATGTATTCCCCACATTTCTGTTCCGTTATTGTTTGGCAGCTCCAGGAAAGTCTCCAAGAAACTGAAAACAAAAGTTGGAAATTACAAAGGAGGGCAAGGCTGTCCCAGCCGGGGAAGGAGCCAGAGGAATGTTTGGATTTAATGGACAGAGCTCTGGGGGGAATTTGGAGAGACTTTTTTTTTTATGTCCTAATAGAGTACACAAAATAATACACAAATTGGTGCCCGATCTCTTGTCTGGAGGCAAGTAAAACTGCAGATGAAAAAAAAAGAGAGAGGCTAAAAGAGGAAAAATCTATCCTGACGATAGGAAATAATGAGCAGGCACTGAATAGAATATCTCCGTAACAGCCTAACAGGCCTAGTCCAAGCATCATTTTTGAGCCCTAAGCATAACCAGCAACATGAACCAAACACAAAACCAAAAACAAGAAAAGCAGGAGAGAACTGAGTGTTAACCTAACCTGGACTCAAGATTTAGTTAATCTGGAGGCAGAGAATACATGCCTTACAAAGCACCTAACAACGGACAGACACTGAGTGTAAGATCTCCGCAAATACTAACAATAATAACTGCCCTGCCGCTTCCATAGAAAGACACGGAATGAAGCACCAGATAAATCCGAGCACTGAGTGCCCAGCCAGGGAAGGAAGACTTGACTTGTGCGTTATTCTCCTTGTTTTCTTCCTATTTTACATCGTTTCATTTATTTCAGCGGTAGGGGTGACAGGTGCCTAGGATGTCTCCAGTGCACTCTCTTCTTTATGAATAGTTTTACTTATAAAACACTGTGAACGTGAAACTGTTAACAAGATGGGTCCCGCGTGGTGTTCCCCTGGGACGGCATTAAGAGACCATGGTGCTCACTGAGTCCGAAGGGTTATTGTGAACTTGAAGGAGGGAATTACAATAAGAGGAGTAAGACTGCACTCACACAGGGAGTCCACTAAGAACTTGATCGTTTGTGTGTACAGCTTTGTCTGCACGCCGTGTGTTTGTTACAAGGAGTGATATTAACATGTTACGGGTTTACGGCATTCCCGCGTCCAGCGGATCTTTCGACAGAAAAGCTATGCCCCAATACACATCTGCTCAGTTTCTCAAGCTGCTAAGGGGACATTTTGGAAGAAGAACTCTTCTTGTATTCAATAAGGAAACAGTCAACGAATAGTTATTGCGTGCTTTCACCATGCCCGGAGTGGTAACACAAACATTCGGTAATTGATGGAGTAATTGTTGGAAAGCAAGGACATGAGGTGTTTACAGTCTTGTATGAGATTATGTTGAGTACACAATTAGAGAAAGAGGAGAGGAGGTTGGCTCCGTTCTCTGACAGAGGATGAAGAAAAGTGACAGAAGCTCTCTAGAGAGATGACAGGTAAAGAAAATGCCAGAAACATCACAGAGGGAATGGAAATCTCCAGGCTTGAGGTTGATTGGAAAGGAAAGGATATTATACATAACCTAATTAGCTTAATGCATCCTTAATTAGGTTAAGGGAGTGTCTGTATTTTAAAAGTTCAATGATATTTAGGCTTCTGCCAGAATCACTTTGGAGAAAGAAACAAGGAAAAATTAAGAGGACAACAGTTTACTCTCATTCTGTGTATTTGATTATCTCATGTTGAAACAGGTCTAAAAGGCACTTCTTACCCATAAGGTTCCTTTTATTAATTCATGTATTACTGAAGCCCTTCTTAGGTTTAAACACAGTTTCGGGTTTATAAATAGGTCAATTTCTGCTATAAACTGACAGTTTCCTGTCACTTATGTGAATTCCTTCAGAAAATAGGTTTTGTATAAATTCCCCAAGTGCCCGGACTGCTCTGGCAGAGCCAGAGACCCTGGGGTTAGCATTCGGAGTTAAGCACTACTAATCAGATTTTAAATTGATGCACAATCCCCCCTTACCAAGACTGCGGGTTTTGGGCTGTGACCTCCACGTCAGGGATTCCAGGCTGTATGCACCATGACATTTTGAGTTCGGTGCCCTTTTAGTTTTCTAAGCAGAGATATGACCAGTGCCTACGCAGCCACGCAAACAGAACTTCTGTGAGTGAAGAAAACAGTTTGAAAACCAAGCCCATCCTTCCACATAGTTTCCATCCTCAGTCGTGTCCCATCAGCCTCCTCTCCTGCACACCTGCTCATTTGCCAGTCACCCCTCAGTGTCGGAGCTCTCCCTTCTTGGTAACTATTCCCCGAATTTGTTTTACACTTGCTGGTGACTGTTAACGAGGCTTTCCGTCTTGTGAACTTTTCCTCAACCGGCAATTTTAAGGCCATTATTTAAAAAAAAAACAACTTTTTATCATTTCTTTATACATTTTCAGTTTTACCCACTCCTAGCCCTTCTCCTTTTAAAGTTTAAAATCCTTTTGGTCTAACATTGATCCTGTTTTTTGTGTTTCTGATGCAGGGTATTCATTTCCAGCAGACATGAACTTAAAATATAGATTTCCCGGAGGAAACGATTGTAATGCTGCTTTGTTACGGGTCAAATGGTCTCATGAGAACCATACACTTTGGGGGGGGGGCAATTACCCCCATCCCACCAAGCCTCCGATGCCACATCCATTCAATGCAACTCATAATACTTACCTCGGGCAGGTTGAGCCCATCTTCCAGGAAGACAAGGACAGCACAGAGTTGTTGGGAGGTTGACATGAAAAGCAGCAGCCATGGCATCTGGCTTACAGTGAAAGTTCAAGACCAGTAGCCTCCTTCTCCTCTTCTTCCCGCCCGGTCCTCTGGTCCTATAAAGAATGCATTCCGTAAAATCTGGGAAGATATAAATCTGAAAACAATATCTCTCTGAATCCCTTTGAGGACATCAACATATTCTAGATAGTGGTATAAAATTAAACATTTCCTCTTAGTGATGGGTATTCATTAGATTTAGTTCCATTTGACCTTTGGGGATGAGCACTGGGTGTTGTATGGAAACCAGTTTGACAATAAACTTCATATATTGAAAAAAAAAAAAAAGAATTAGTTCCATTTGGTCATCACCTTCCCCAACCTATGCTATTATAAAAAGTATCTATCTTGTCATCTGATGTGGTCACTGCCTCATAATAGTTTAATGTACAATATAAGAATGCACACACACACACACACACACACACTGTGCCTCAGTTCCCTCAAGGGGCTCGTAGTGATCATTAGAATTGTCCTTATATTACAGTTATCGCTAGGATCAAATTAGATAGTGCTTATAAAAACATCCTCTAAGCTAAAAAGCATGGTAAACATGAGTGCCATAATTACAGGCTTTCCATGTCCCATGATGTTTGATGTGACAGTATCCTTATTCCTGGGTCTGATTTCTGGTAGCTGATATAGTATTAGCCACATTCACCTCTTCAACTTGAATTAGGAAGTCTTCAAAACGAAATCATCCCTTACTCTACGATTCCTCAGCGGTACAAATGTCCCTCAGACATTTTGAGGTCATCCATACAGACACGCGGGGCTCGCTTCACCATATTCTCCCCGGTTACAAACCCCTCCAGTCGGCCATCTTGTCTGTCTTCTCTTTGTCTTACAGCCTGGACAGCTTTTCACTATTTCAGGAAATATACAAGCATATAATCAGCAGAGTGGCAGTAAATTGGAACTGTCTGCTACAGCTGGGGTTGTATCCACTCCCCTCTCTGAGGCCATGTGAGGTCACCCTGGTTCTTTCTGCCCTGGAGAGGATGGTAAAATTATGGATGCATTTTTGGTGATCACAGAAAGGAACGCGTGCAACCACGAGCAGAAAAGATCAAAATTACATCTTGGTCCTGGTTAATTATGTGGCCCGATAGGGTGAGACACAGTTATAGAAAAATACAGGAGAGGACTAGCATCACATGTCTGCTCCCTAATGCCCAGGGCCTGGCTGGCTCGTTGGTGGAGCACGCGCCTTCTGATCTCGGCGCGGTAAGTTCGAGTCCCGTGTTGGGTATAGAGATTTCTTAAAAATAAAATCTTTTTTTACATTTTTTTTAACGTTTTTATTTATTTTTGAGACAGAGAGAGACAGAGCATGAATGGGGGAGGGGGAGGGTCAGAGAGAGAGGGAGACACAGAATCCGAAACAGGCTCCAGGCTCTGAGCAGTCAGCACAGAGCCCGACGCGGGGCTCGAACTCACATACCGTGAGATCGTGACCTGAGCCGAAGCTGGACGCTTAACCGACTGAGCCACCCAGGTGCCCCAAAAATAAAATCTTTAAAAAAAAAAAAGAAAGGAACTCTGCTTCCCTAGTACCACCAAGAGATGTCAGGAAGCTCCTTACAACTCAAGTCAGGCAGACATTATGTCTGTTTTGTAAACGGCTTTTCTAACAGATGCCCATTCCAAGACAGTTTCGTCATCAATGCCTAACGCAGTATCCAGCACTGAGAGTGCAACGTGGGGTAGTAGAAAGTAGAGAGAAGCAAGATTTCTACTCCTGGCTGTGCTCTAGGAGAGCTGTGTGGCCTGGAGCATGGAGATACTTGATAACTATTTGTGGTCTAATGAATGCATTATACAAAATACCAGAAATAGCCCCATGAGTCATAAGGAAAAGAAAAGCCCAGCGCTTCTCAGTGTTCTCAACTATGAACGTACAAGTAGACACATAAAGAGATCAAGAGAAAGAATGATCTTCTAGGCAGAGGGAGCACCTGGAAGAGGACAGTGTTCTCACTAGATAGTTCCCTGAGTGGGGTCAGGCCAGGGCACACATGTGAGAGAGGTGGATTGCGCCTCGCTCCATACGCTGTTGTGAGGGTTGTAGCCTTTACCCTATTGTTAGTGGGGAGCCTGCGAGGGGCAGGGGGAGCAGAGACAGATTGCTATGGTGAGGGCCAGTGTTTAGAAAACATTTACTCTGGTGACAGCATGAAAGAGGGGCCAGATAGAGAACAGGGCGCACGGAGAGGCTCGAGGGAGGAAGATGGAAATCGGGTGGAGAGGTAGTTGCAGCAGACGGGCGGGGGGGGGGAAAGTCGTCATGTCTTGAATAGTAACTCTTGCGACAGGAGAAACATTATCAACTTGTGACAGTTTACAAGGCTGCCAACCCCTCGAAGAAAAAGAGAATCCTATATTTGGCCCGTTGGTTTCTTCTTCCGCTCCCTCCTCCCCAACCCCCATTTGCTCTCCGTTCCATTCCAGAGAGGATGAGTGGAGCTATATTATAAAAAGCAGGAGTGGAATAAAGAAAGATATTTTGGGTTGTTTGTTTTTAATCGTGTTGAGTTCAGGTCGGGGTGGGAGAGAGGATCTGGATGTGGGATAAGGCTCTAGGACGCGTGAAGGTGCAAGGGAATTAAGGAATGTAAGAAAGAGATCTCCATGGATTGAGAGTTAGACCTGACATTAACACCCTGCGCGAGATGCCGGTGAGAAATACAATTATCGAAAAATGTCCCGTGGCTGCTGAACTGGGCCGCTCGCAAGATCTGATGATGTGCACCAACAGATCCAGAAGGAGGTTCCCACTTCTGGAATGCCTTCTGTCCGCATCATCCTGAGCGTAACATAGGAGAGGTGTTAGCATCACCACGTTACAGGTAAGTAAACTGAGGCGGGGGGGGGGGGGGGGGGGGTTCACTTACCTTGTTTAGGCAACACAGCAAGTAAGCAGCAGAGCTGAAATCCGATCCTGCATTTCTCAGGCTGAGAGGCGGGTTTTACGAGATGATTTTACAAGGCCTTTCCTCTCTGCCGTGCTGCCTTCCAAGCCCGGGCTGAGGCAGACACAATACGAAGGGCGAGGGGGGGAATACATTTACAAGTCACTTGGAGGCAAAACAGACACGAGTAGGTAATCCATGAGTTGTTACAGCTGTAGGTGGGTAGCAGAGGGTGAGGCTGTAATCCGATGTTGAGAAGGGAAGAGGAGACCTGAGGAACTGGAGGCCCTGAGAGGCTGTCCAGTTGGAGATGACCCAAGGGAACTTGTGAGGAGAGAACTCGATTTTTTAAAATTTTTTAATGTTCATTCATTTTCGAGAAAGAGAGAACGAGTGGGGGAGGGGCGGCAAGAGAGGGGGAGACACGGAGTCCGAAGCAGGCTCCAGGCTCCGAGCTGTCAGCCCAGAGCCCGACGCGGGGCTTGAACTCACAAACCGTGAGATCATGACCTGAGCCGGAGTCAGAGGTTTAACCGACTGAGCCCCCCAAGCACCCCGAGAACTCGAATTGAAGAGTGGGTCGGCGCTGGAGAGAGTGATTCGGGCACATCTACACACAGGTGAGAACTGTTTGAGTTGGATTGAATGAGGTCACCTCAGAAGAGTATTCGAGTCTTCTGGGCCCAGGGCCCATAGAGTTCGTAGGAAAATAAACCTCCTCACCCTCCCCTAACATTTCAGCAATGCCTTTCACCCAACACAAAATAATTATAGTAATATTTGATAGAAAATCATTGATTAATTCTGTGGTACAAGTTAATGTTAGCACTGTTTTGACAGAAGATAACTAGGAAACAGAAAGCGTAAATAACTGAGGGCAATCCACAGAGCTACTTAGCACCTCTGGTCACTCATACGGGGCCTACGACACAACCCGTCAGAAGCCCGAATACAGGATACGATGACCAGGAGTTATTGGAGACACTATCCCAGGAGACTTGGCAACAGGAACGAATACGAGGGCTATGCTATCCAGACAAGTCATGTTTATATATAGGTTCAGTTTTGCTACGCAGCGGTTCGCCACCCTGGCAGAATTCCCTGGGGAAGTTTAAACCCATGCTGACGCCCACGCCCCACCACAGACTGATGACCTCAGCATGTCCGGGTGCCAGCCACTTTTATCAAGTTTCCAGGTGATTTTAATGTGAAGACAGGTGAGTATCAGGCACACGGAGAACCCTGTGCACCTGTTTGACGTGCCTTATGGACATTTGCTGCAGAAACCCAAGAGGGGCTATAGAAATGACACTTAAAAACCGTCGGCCAGCAACCTGGGTCAACCCCAGGAAAGCGCGGTTGCAACATTATTTGCCCTAGAAGACAGAGAAACAAATAAATACAATATTTGATTCTGAAACGTTAACTATTGCTGCATGGATTCATAAAAGGAGCTTGTGCAGCTACAAAATTACCAACTATAAAATTAGACTCTTCAATCCTCCGAGCAAATGGAATCTTAGTCCCTAAGTGCGGCAGCGTTGGTCCGTAATGACTGTTATTAGTTTCATCTTTATGCTACAAAATATTTCACTTGCACTAGTTATTAGGTCTTAGCGATGCGTTCTGTCTCCACAGCTCTTTTTAACTCCATGCGATATTTATTTTACGGCCATTCTCTGCGATACGGCCGTGACAGGTGATATTTATGGAAACATGATAACCATGTTTGCCATGTCTGTGCCTAGTGACTGATTTCTTCGAGGTCTTTCTTGAAACTTAGATTCTTTTTGAATTGCTATAGAATCAGATTTGCCTCCTTGCAGATAGAATAAGGGTGCCTGTCCCAGTTTACCCCACTCCTCAAACCGGCAACATCCTTCTCCTGAATAGGTAAATGTCCCAGGATGGCAGGGGGTCTTGGTCGGCCCAGGATCTTCCGATGATGGTCTCTCCCACTCTTAATGCCTTTCTTCTAAGGCCTCCAATGCTCACCAGTGCCCTGAATCTCTGTGTTCCTCTTCGGATGTCGGGTAAGTCACATAACCCCTCTGAACCATCACGCAAGGCCCCCGTCACGCAAGGCCACTGATGCCTCCTTTGCATGGTTGTTCCGTGGGTTGAGGACGAGGACTTAAAAATGAGATGCCTAACCTAGAGTAACTATTCAAGAATGTATTTTTATGATTCACTAGCCCCTCTGTTCATTCGTTCACCATTTACCGAGCAGGTTCTCTGTGCCAGGCCAGCTGCCAACAAAAGACAAAAATTTCTCCCCGTCACGGCACACAAAATAAGCAAACGATGTAAGTAAAATGTAGAGATGACGTTACGTGGTCATTAAGTGCAGTGGGGAAAGAGAAGTCAGGAAAAGTGGATGGGGCGTGCCAGGGCGGAGCGGAAAAGTGGTTTCAATTCTATATAAGATGGCCAGGAGAGGCTCGGCGATGAAGTGACACTCGAATGGAGAGCTGCAAGAACTGAGGAGTGAGCAATCCAGGCAGAGGAACGTCAAGTGCATTTTCAAGGAATAAAGAGGCATAAAGAAGCGCATGTGGCCTTTGGCCAATAGACCTTTACTGAAGACGCTGAAATTTGAATTTCATATCATTTTCACACCATACAATCTTCTCTTTATTGTTACTGTGTTGTCTTATTTCTCAAATATTAAAGTATGTCAAGAACGTGTAAAATAGGTTAAAAAAGAAAACTCTTAGCTCATGGGCCACGCAAAAATGGGTGGCAGCCTGGAACCGGCTCGTGGGCCACAGTTTGCTGACCCTGTTTAGAGTCTTGAAGACCGTCCATTGTCGGGCTTTCACTGATGGAGACGGGAGTCGCTGCAGAGTGCTGAGCGGCAGAGGACGTGACCTGATGTGCATTTTAAAAGGATCATTTTGGAGGGCACCAGGGTGGCTCAGTCGGTTAAGCATCTGACCCTTGATTTCAGCCCAGGTCGTGATCTTATGGTCCATGAGTCTAAGCCCCGCGTCAGGCTCCGTGCTCACAGCTCGGAGCCCGGAGCCTGCGTCGGAGTCTGTGTCTCCCTCTGTCTCTGCCCCTCCCCTGCTTGCTCTCTCTCTCTCTCTCTCTCTCTGTCTCTCTCAAAATAAATAAACTTTAAAAAAAAGGATCATTTTGGCTGTTGTGTTGAGTGGGGGCAAATTTAGCAGCAGGAATATTATCATACTAATCCAGGCAAAAGGTGGATATATTTGAAGATGTACTTTCAATATTTTAAGATTTTTGCATCTGTGTTCATGAGTGGGATCGACCTATACTAACTTTTTGTATTACTTTTGGCTTATTTTGTTATGAAAAACAATGGGGGAAGGTGTGACCTCGTTTGCATTTACTGAAAAAGAATCGCAAATATTAGATTCATGTCTTCCTTGAATGATTGGTACAAATACACTGTAAAACCATTAGGGCCCGATGTTTTCTTTGTGGAAAGACTTGTACTTTCGGATTCCATTTCTGTAATGCTTATGAGACACATCTGGTTTTCTATGTTTTCTTAAGTAAATTTGATGTTTCTTTTTCTAGGAATTCACCCGTATACCATAATTTTCAAACATTTGATCATAAAATTGTTCATAATATCCTCTTCTTTTAATCTCTACTGTTCCTGCCATTATAGCCCCGTTTTCATTCCCATCATGCTTTATTTGTACTTTCCGTTTTCTTGATCGATTTTAGCAGATACATCTTAGATGTATAATATTTTCTTCATTATCCATAGGCATTTTCCAATTAATATGATTTCTTGTCTGACACATGAACTATTCAACGACGTGTTTTACAATTTCCAAACCTATGAGATTTAGTCACCTATATTTTTATTGATTGCATGTGTAGTCAATACAATATCGCCTCTTTGAAAAATGTTCAGTCTCACTTTACAGACCCCATCATCACTACTGAATTGACTCTAAAATTTCATTTGCAGGGTCACCTGGGTGGCTCAGTCGGTTGGTTAAGCGTCCAACTTCAGCTCAGGTCATGATCTCGTGGTTCGGTCCATGGGTTTCAGCCCGGCGTCGGGCTCTGTGCTGACAGCTCGGAGCATGGAACATGCTTTGGATTCTGTGTCTCTCTCTCTCTCTGCCCCTCCCCCACTCGTTCGTGTGCTCGCTCTCTCTCTCTCTTTCAAATATAAGTAAACATTTAGATTTTTTTCTTAATTTCATTTTCAGGTACCCCACTCCAACAATTCTGTGACCACATAAAGACCTCTAACACAATTACCTTACTTCTTTTCAAACCCTTTGTCACCTCCTGATCCCCACCCCTTATCTTCTTGCCCATCATGTCTTCCACAGCCTAGCACTGTGACCCTTCACATATTCGTCCTGAAAGCCCTTGTCCTTCTCTGCCAACAAAACCTAAGCACGGCTCAAACCCAAATCTCTGGAGCTTTTATTTATGAAGCTAAATGTGGCTGGAGGAAAACACCAATGATACTGACTTTTTTTTTTTTTTTTAAGCAGGCTGGAAGCCCAGTGTGGAACTCAACACACGGCTTGACCTCACGACCCTGATATCGAGACCTGAGCTAAGATCAAGAGTCAGACGCTTAACTAACTGAGCCACCCAGATGTCTCCAACACGGATTCTTCTTACATGAAATCCGGGGTACAAATCTCAAATGTGTACTCAATACTACTCAAGAATCAAACCATATTTCCTTTGTAAATTCACTCTTCCCTATAAGCTCCACCTTCCCTACTTCAATGGGTGATCAATCCTGATGCCCATCTAAAGTAACACTTCCAGGGGCGCCTGGGTGGCTCAGTCGGTTGAGCATCCGACTTCGGCTCAGGTCACGATCTCACGGTCCGTGATTTCGAGCCCCGCGAAATCTGGGCTGATGGCTCAGAGCCTGGAGCCTGCTTCCGATTCTGTGTCTCCCTCTCTCTCTGACCCTCCCCCGTTCATGCTCTGTCTCTGTCTCAAAAATAAATAAACGTTAAAAAAAAAAAATTTTTTTAAAATAAAGTAACACTTCCATCAGGGCACCGGGGTCCCACACCCTCGTACCTCCTCAAGGACTTTTCTCTCGCAAATAACCCCAGTGTCCTGCAATGTCAGTATTTCACTGTATACCGCATGATACCCTTCAGCATGAAAATATGCTGCAATAGTTTCCATCTTTAAAAAGCAAACATTTCTCTGATACCTTTTAAAACATAACTTCTTGGGGCGCCTGGGTGGCTCAGTCAGTTAAGCGTCCGACTTTGGTTCAGGTCGTGACCTCACGGTCCGGGAGTTCGAGCCCCGCATCAGGCTCTGTGCTCAGAGCAGCCTGGAGCCTGCTTCGGATTCTGTGTCTCCCTCTCTCTGCCCCTCCCCAACTCGTGCTCTGTGTCTCTGTCTCTCAAAAATAAATAAATGTTAAAAAAATAAAATAAAATATAACTTCTTAAAACTGTTATCTATTTTGACTGTCTTTAATTGCTCCCTCTCATCCTCTCAATTCTCCCCCTCCAAAAAATTTAGGGTTTGATCATCATCCGATAAAATCTCTCACCTTAAAAGTTCATTCACAGTGGAGATTTACAGAAATGGATTGTTACTTGGGGAAAAAAACAAAAGGTATAGAGAATTCATTAACATCGTCACTGTAAACCATATCATTTTGATACAGAGAAACAACCTTTTTCACTGCCTTTATTGGATTTAATTTAACATTTATTTCAAATATGCTGAAGCAAAATATTTCAGGGGAGTAAAACATAGTATACAGTGGTAAAAACTAAATAAAACCCCCTAATGACCTTTCTGAGTCCTGATCCATATAAACGTCTTTACACGTGTTATCAGTTGTAAAAATGATTACGGTTTATTCTTTATCTTTACTTATCGCTACAGCATAGGATTTCTTCGAGGCCTTCCTCAGGAATTTGTGTTAATGTATTTTTTTAAGTTTATTCATTTATTTTGAGAGAGACAGAGAGAGAGCAAGAGCTCTAGCTGGGGAGGGGCAGAGAGAGAGGGAGAGAGAATCCCAGGCAGGCTCCATGCTGTCAGCGCAGAGCCCGATGTGGGGCTTGAACCCACAAACCATGAGATTATGACCCGAGCCAAAACCAAGAGTCAGACGCTTAACATACTGAGCCACCCAGGTGCCCTGTGTTCACGTATTTTATATGGTCTTCCCTGTCAATGATTCTTACACTTATCACCAGGTATTTATTCATCTTGGAAGCATACGAGAGGCTGAAACTTTACGACTTGTGAAGCACCAGATAATACTAATAAAAAAGTGTTCTACAGAGTCTGTGGAAATCTTTCATTAGGAATGGAGCCTCTTAAATAAATGACTTGCACTTCTGTTTCTCAAAACTGACTACAAACTTACGGGAATCAAAGCTATATGATACTGACCGAAAGATAGATATGCAGATCAACAGAACAGAATTAACAGTCCCGAAATAAACAAATGTAGCCATGGTCAATTGATTTTCAATAACAGTGGCAGGGGCAATTCAATGGGGGAAGGAATTGTCTCTTCGATAAATGGTGCTGAGAGAACTGGTTGTCCATATGTAAAAGAATGAATTTGGACCTCTGTCTCACACCATATACAAATAGTAACTCAAAATCCAACAAAGACGTAAATGTAGACGCTAAAATTATAAAATTTCTTAGAAGAAAACAAAGGAGAAAACCTTTGTGACCTTGGGTTAGGCAGAGAGTTCTTACCTATAACCCCAGAAGCCTAGTCCATAAAATAAAGAATTGATGTTAAAATTTTCTACTGTTAGATATTTTTAAGAGAATGAGGAAACTTCATCAAAATTTAAACTTTTGTACTTCAAAAGACATCATTAAGAAAATGAAGACTATGAAAATGAAGAAATGAAGAAAATGAAGAAAATGAAAACCAAGACTAGGAGAAAATATTTACAAATCATATATCTGATAAGGATCTGCTATCAGGAATATATAAAGAACTAAACAATAAAAAGACAACCCAACTTTAAAAATAGGCAACGGATCTGAATAGAACTTTCCCTAACAAAATACATAAATGGCCAATAAGGACATAAAAACATGCCCAACGTAATGTAGTTGCTAGGGAAATACAAATCAAAACCTTAAAGAGATATCACTTCACACCCACTGTCCTTAGTGAGAATGTAGAGAAACTGAAACTCTCACCCACTGCTAGTGGGAATAGAAAATGGTATATTCACCCTGGAATACATTTTATCAGTTTTTTTTAAAAAGTTAAAGATAGGGGCACCTGGGTGGCTCGGTCGGTTAAGCGTCCGACTTTGACTCAGGTCACGATCTCGCGGTCGGTGACTTCGAGCCCTGCATCGGGCTCTGGGCTGATGGCTCGGAGCCTGGAGCCTGCTTCCGATTCTGTGTCTCCCTCTCTCTCTGCCCCTCCCCCGTTCATGCTCTGTCTCTCTCTCTGTCTCAAAAATAAATAAACGCTAAAAAAAAAAAAAGTTAAACATAAACTTATCATATAATCAGGCAATTCCACTCCTAGGTATCCAGCAAAGCTAAACAAAACATAATGTCTACACAAAGACTTGTACATGAATGCCGGAGCAGGATTGGTCAAAACAGTCAAAAAGCAGAGATGATCCAAATGTCCATCCACTGGCTAGCCATTGCAATGGATAAAAAAAAAAAAAAAGGTGGTATGTCCACACAATAGAATGCTCCTTGGGACTAAAAGGGAATAAACGAAGTATTGGTTCATGCTACAATGTGGATAAACCTTGAAACCATGAGGCTAAGTGAAAGGATCCAGATATTATAGAATTCAATTTTCATATGAAATGTCCAGAAAAGGTCCATCTGTAGAGACAGAACGCAGGCCTGATATACTCTGAACTGTACGCAAAGAAGTTCTAATCGAATGCTTAATTACATTTTAATTTGTTTCTAATCTGTTCATTGTTGTAGTCCTGGCTATTAACACAGTGTCTGCCATGTGACAGATGCTCGATAAAGATTTGCTGAATGAATCGATGGATGCATGAGTAAGCTATTCCATACAGTCTCTTCCGTTTAAATGTCCTGAGGCAAATTGGTATCTTCCCTTTTGGCAGTGGAGAAGCTATTTGGTGATTGAGTGACTGGCCATGGAAATGTTCAAATGGAGAGTTATCAATGGCTTCTATTTCTATATTATTCTATGTGTCCAGGGGACCTAAGAACATCCAAATCTTGCCTGATGTCACTGTCACATTTCCCCATAAATTCACTGAGTTGTATGCATAAAGGAGATATGGCTAAGCAAAGTAACACTAATTGCAGGGCGCCTGGGAGGCTCAGCCAGTTGAGCATCCACCTTTTGATCTCCGCTCAGGTCATGATCCCAGGATCGTGAGACAGAGCCCTGTGTCGAGCTCCACGTCGAGCGTGGAACCTGCTTAAGATTCTCTCTTTCCCTCTCCCTCTGCCCTTCCCCCCTAAAAAATATAACACGTATTGCAAACCAGAACTTATTCCACCCCCCACCGCCCCCGACCTAAGGTGCATTTCAGCCATCTCATTTGGGATGCTTACAGATGCAAGGAACAGAAACTCTGAACTCAAACTAGCTCAAATAATAAGGGCATTTGTTTTGTCACTTAACAAGTCCAGAGATTGGGTAGGCTCCAGACACAGGCCTACGACTCAAGTCCCCGTGATTCTTGGATTCTTCCTTCTTCATGTGCTGTTGTCATCCTCGTGTTAGTGGCAAAACGGCTGCACCAGTTCCCAGGGCCACATGCTAACCCGACAAAGTCCAAAAGTAAAAGAAGGGGCCATCTTCTCTGGTGTCACTCAAGAATTAAAAAGAAAAACAACCCACCCCCCCCACCGCCACCGGTAGATTCTCCTTCAGGTATTTATTGGCCACAATAAGGTCACATGTCGGTTCCTAAACTAAATCAATGGCAAGGAGAATGGGATTGCCATGAGTGCCTCACCCGTGGTGGTCAAACACGACTCTATGGGGTTTGGGAAACATACAGAGGTGTTTGGGGATGTCATAATGATTGGGAAGCACCACTGGCAATGTTTGGGATAGTCCCATGGCACAAATCGTTTTTCTGCAAAATGTTAATAGCGGAGACAAATCAAGATATACTCCTAAAGGTGGAGGTGAGGTCACCCTCCTCTGAATCACATGGGTGAAAGAGGCCTACTTGAACGCAATCAAGGTTTCTGTAGGAAGGAAAAGGAGGGGAAATGCTTGAAAAGGCACCTACAATGTCAATAATACCCAAGTAAGCAAGCCCGAATGCCTTGGAGTTCTCCTTTTTGCTAACTAGCCAGACTGAAAGAATCACAAAGTCAAGGTCGCATCCTCACCAATTCTTGTTTGTCTTTGTTTTGTTTCTTTTTGCATATATAATAGCCATCCTAACAGGTATGAAGTGATACCTCATTGTGGTTTTGATTTCCATTTTCCTGATGATTAGTAATGTTGAGCACCTTTTCATATACTTGTTGCCATTTGTAGGTCTTCTTCAGGGAAATGTCTATTCAAATCCTTTCCCCATTTTTTAACTATTGAGTTGTAGGAGTTCCTTACATATTTTGGAAATTAGCTCCTTATCAGATATATGCAAATATTCTCTCCCATTCCCTAGGCTGCCTTTTCACTGTACTGGTGATTTCCTTTGCCACGCAGAAGCTTTTTGGTTTGATGTTGTCCCACTTGTCTATTTTTGCTTTTGTTGTCTGTATTTTGGCGTCATCTCCAAAAAGTCATTGCCAACACCAACATCGGGAATATTTTCCCCTCTGTTTTCTTCTAGGAGTTTTATGGTTTCGGGTTTTACGTTTAAGTCTTTACTCTGAGTTAAGTTTTGTGTATGGCATAAGATAAAGATCTAATTTTACTCTTCTGTATGTGGCTATTCAGTCTTCCCGACATCATTTATTGAAGAGACTGAACTTTCCCAATGTGTATTCTTGACATTTTTGTCAAAGATCAGTCCAGCATATATGTGTGGGTTTATTTCTGGGCTCTCTATTCTATTCCATTCGTCTATATGTCTACTTTGTGCCAGTGTCATAGTGTTTTAATTATTGTAGCTTTGTAATATATTTTGAAATCAGGAATTGTGATGTTTCCAGCTTTATTTTCCTTTCTCAAGATTTCTGCGGCTATTTACGGGTCTTCTGTGGTTCCATATGAATTTTAGGATTGTTTTTTCTACTTCTGTGAGAAATGCCATTGGGATTTTGATAGGAATTACACTGAATCTGTAAATCGCTGTGGGTAGTATGAACATTTTAACAATATTAAGTTTCATGATCCATGATCATGGGCTATATTTCAATTTTTATATGTCTTCTTTAATTTCTTTAATTAGTATTTTGTAGTTATCAGTGGACACGTTTTTCACCTCCTTACTTCAGTCTATTCCTAAGTATTTTATTCTTTTTTCGCGCTCTTGTAAATGGGATTGTTTTATTAATTTCTTTGTTTTTGACAGTTCACTATCGGTTTGTAGAAACACAACTGATTCTTTGTATTGACCTTGTAACCCGCAACTTCACTGAATTTGTTGATTAGGTCTAACAGTTTCTCAGCGGAGTCTTTCCGGTTTCCTATACATAAGATCATGTCATCTGCAAACAGAGTCAATTTTACTTCTTTTCTTTTTTTTAAATGTTTATTTATTTTTGAGAGAGGGAGAGACAGAGTGCAAGTAGGGGAGGGGCAGAGAGAGAGGGGGAGACACAGAATCCGAAGCAGGCTCCAGGCTCTAAGCTGTCAGCACACAGCCCGACGCGGGGCTCAAACCCACAAACCATGAGATCATGACCCGAGCCGAAGTCAGGCACTTAACCGACTGAGCCACCCAGGCGCCCCGATTTTACTTCTTTTCTGATTTGGATGTCTTTTGCTTCTTTTTCTTGCCTGATTGCTCTGGCTAAAAACTCTACTACCATTTGAATAAAAGTGATGAGTGTGGGCACCTAGCTTTGCTCAATAGACTATTATTCAGCCTTAAAAAAGCAAGGAAATCCTAGAATATGTGACAACACGGTGAACCTAATGGACATCATGCTAAGTGAAATAAGCCAGTCATAGAAGAACAAATACTGTGTGATTCCACTTCTATTTGGTATCTAAAATAGTCAAATTCATAGGAGCAAAGTATAGAAGGCTGGTTGCAGGGGCTGGGTGGGGGGGATAAATGAATAATTACTGAGCAACAAACAAATTTTCAGTTAAGCAAGATGAATAGGTTCTACAGATCTGCTTATAAAAATTGTGCCTATAGATAACAAGAATGTATTTTACACTTAAAAATCTGTTAAAAGGTTGGGGGGGGGTTTGCCTGGGTGGCTCAGTCAGTTAAGCGTCCGACTTCAGCCCAGTCTTGATCTCACAGTTTGTGGGTTCGAGCCCCGCGTTGGGCTCTGTGCTGACAGCTCGGAGCCTGGAGCCTGCTTCGGATTCTGTCTGTCTGTCTGTCTGTTTCTCTCTCTCTTTCTCTCGGCCCTTCTTCCACTCGTGCTATGTCTCTCTCTCAAAAAGAAATAAACATTAAAAAATGATTTGAAATCTGTTAAAAGGGTAGATCTCTTGTTAAGCATCCCTACCTGGATAAAATAAAATCCGAAATCCAAACAAAACAGAGGTAGTCATCAAACTGCTCATTTTGCCCTGAGCCCACACTTGAATCTCAAATCTTGTCTTAGGGAAAAGGCTGGTCTAAGAAACACCTGTGAGTGTCAGGGGGAGAAAAGCATCCAAAGAGAATAAAAAAGCATTTTGTTTGCAACGCCTACAGCAGAGCTAATCAAAGCTCCACCCCTCTCAGGTGCAACAGTTTCATGACTAGAAGAGGAAGAGGGAAAAGACAGGAGGATCTCACCCTTTTTGCCTCACTCTCACCACGGACGCATATGAAAAGATGTCAAATCCAAGTTCCCTAGATCTCGGACAAGGTACATTGTCTCCACCCACCATCACAAGGAACTGATTAGTACCTGTGATGAATTAAGATCAACTCTCCTCTCGCTCGAGGATGGATGTAGGGGATCTCTGTACCCCTGGAGCAAGGGGCCTCAAGCAAGGACACTTGGTAACTCTGTAGAGCTTAGGTCCAGAACCTGGAAGCGGCAGGATCAAGTACCAGATGCATTTTTAAATATACACCATAATGATTCTCATATAGACCATCGTGGTCCAGAAAACCACATTCTGAAAAAGAATATTACACAGTCCAACTAAGCAGGAGATGGCTGATTTGCAACTGAATTAAATAGTTGTAAAATTGCACACAAGTGGGGCTTTTTGACTTCATAAGAAATACTTTGTTTAGAACTGATGAACATACTGGGGCGCCTGGCTGGTTTCATGGGTTAAGCGTCCAAATCTTGATTTGGGCTCAGGTCATGATCTCACAGTTCATGAGTTCGAGCCCCATGTCAGGCTCTGTGCCCACAGTGCAGAGCCTGCTTGGGATTCTCTCCCTCTCCTCTCTCTTCCCTTCCCTTACTCATTCTCTCTCTCTCTCTCTCTCTCTCTTTCTCTCAAAATAAATAAACATTTAAAAAAAGAATTGATGAAATACAATTCATGTTAGACACAAAGGTGAAAACACACTGAGTTCCAAAGCAATAAAATATAAAGACATTTATAGAGTTAGAAGACAGTCATCTTAACTTTTTAAAACTTGAGTTTAAAAATAATGATACTTGTGGGACGCCTGGGTGGCTCAGTCAGTTAAGCATCCGACTTTGGCTCAGGTCACGATCCCAGGGTTCTTGGGTTTGAGCCCCGCGTCGGGCTCTGTGCCGACAGCTCGGAGCCTGGAGCCTGCTTCGGATTCTGTGTCTCCCTCTCTCTCTGCCCCTTCCTCACTCACGCTCTCTGTCTGTCTGACCCTGAAATGTCTAGCTGTTCTTGTTCAGTCCTTCCCTCTGTGACTTCCTTTATTGAATTAAAACCGTATTTGCTTATCGCTCCCATGTCATAGTCTCTATTCGTGTTTCATGATATTTTCTAGCACCTGGAGATATTACTCTGCCAGTGTGAAGGCTACTCCTGGTTCCGTCATAACCCTAGAATCATTTTCTCGTGTTCACCACAGTCATTAGTTGCTTTTTGGTTTTTGCATTTAGTGCTTTTATATTTCTAAGTAGTTCTTAATGGTTTAAGAGCTTATTAATTTAGTTTTGCTCCAGCTTTAGAGACATATTACTTTAACTTCTGCTCTTTCTAAGTATCACAGCGATAGTCTTGTTCTGAAAAAAGAGCCCATACCCCTCAGACAAATTATCATTCTCCAGGCACAAAAGACCGGCATTTCAGCAATGCTTTCTTCGGGGAGCAAAGAAATTGCTGTATCCATGGCAAAGTGATGTCTTGACCATCTGGGGGACACGTATTCACTCAAACTATGCTTCTCTGGATTATTGGTGTTCTGTGACCTGAAACAGGGGTGTATTCGTTTCAATGGAATAATGGTGATCTGGCTAGTTAGCAGAAATGTTGTTAGATACAATTTTCTTAATAATACGGTTTTAGCAAAATAACAGTGCTCCTGTGTGTGGTGAAGGTTATACATTCTCGTTATGGAGACCGTGGAGAAGCTTCCTTTTACCAGCCACTCCTGTTGTGACAATCACAGATAGTTATGTTTTTCCTTATGGTACTTTCTCTAGCATGGGTACAAAGCTTTAAGAAAAACGAAACTGGGACCACGCTACATATACTGATGTATATCCTACACTCATTTAATGCTGCATGAGAATTTATGTGTTGTATTACATCATATTAAACTCAGGACTAAAGACTTGAGTCAACCATAGTCCTCAATTCACTAAATATTTTCATCACTCTGATAAGTTCAAGGCCCCTGTGGTATTTTATTACATTAGCATTTTTCCTATTATTACCTACTGCCTTTTCCCTCGGATATATGTGAACCTTGTAAAATGTATAGTATGGCTGTGTGTGTGTCTGCGGCTTTAAGTTACATAAATTGCCTGATGCTGTAGAACTCATTTTGCTTCTGTTTGTTTTACTCAGTGATACATTTTAAAGGTGTATCCATGTTGCCGGATATGAACCTAGTTCCTTGCTACCTTATGTTTACTCCTCCCCCTAGGGATGGGCATCCAGCCTACAATTCCCTCTGTCATGCAGAAGTTTGGGATTGAACTTGTGCGGGAGTTCCTCCGAGGCAAACACTTGGAAGATGATGTATAGGTAAGTTGATGCAAATATGGTGAATTTCACTAATGAGAACCAGAATGTTCTCCAGAATGGCTGGACGAGGTTACATTCTCACCAGCAGCTTAGGAGGCTTCCCTTTTCCTATATCCTCACCAACATTTGACCATTATCCAGCTCTTTAAATTTTGCAAAGCTCACATAGAACAATATCTTTGTTATTATAATTTATATATGTCTGATTACGGGTGAGGCTGAGGATCAATTTTACTACCTGAGAGCTTATCCAAAGCAAGAGGGATTTCATAGCTAACTCCCGGCATGATTCAATAGGGCCAAATTAAGCCACACCATCAAAAAGCAAAGAGTCCTCCAGAAGATTGTCAACACTATACTAGAGGCTCTATTCAGTGAAATAAAGGAAGAACGATAAACACAAGGCACAGAGATTGGAAAGGGTGAGATAAAACTGAATTTATTCCTTGATGAGATTACCATCTGTATAGAAAATTATAAGAAATCTACAAAAAAGCTACAAAAAATAATAAGGAAATATAAAAGTCTTCCACACATAAGGTCCATACGATGCAAAAAAAAATTGTATTTCTGTATACAGAAAAATGGACAATTGGAAAATGAAATTATGAAGTAATACTTATAATGGCAACAGGAAGCTAAAAATATTAATAAAATGTGCATAGCACTGGTACCCTGAGAGCTACAAATCATTGATGAGAGAACTTTTAAAGACTTAAACAAACGTGGAGATATGGCATGTTCACAGACCGGAAGGCTCGAGTGTTAAGATGTACCTTGACCCAAACTGGTCTCTACATTCAACACAATCTCAATCAAAATGCACGAAATATTTTGCATACATTGGTAAGCCAATTCTGAAGTTTGTACCAAAACACAAAGTACCAGAAGAGTCAAAATCATTTTGCAAAAGAGCCAATTTGGAGGAGTTATACTACCTGACTTCAAGATTTACTATAAAGTTACAGTAATCAAGATAGTATTGTATTGGTGTAAAGAGTGACATGCAAATCAATGAAACAGACTAGAAATTCCAGAAATACACCCATGCATATTGATTTTCAACCAAAGTGCCAAGGTAACTCAATGAGGAAAGATCGGCTTTCCAACAAATGGTGCTGAAAGAATCGAGTATCAACTTCAGGAAAAGTTAACCTTGACCCTTATCCCACAACGTACACCATTAATTGTAACAGAGGAGAGATCTAAAACTAAAAGCTCAAACAAAAATTTCTTTAAGAATTCTTAGAAGAAACTCTTCATAACCATGGCTAGGTATATTCCTTAGATAGTGCACAAAAAGCACAGGCCAAAGGAAAAAATGGACAGAAGATTGGACTTTATCACTATTAAAATCTCCCATTATTGGCAAGACACTGTTAAGAAACTGAAAAGGCAAACCACGTACTCAGAGAAAATATTCACGATAGACATTTCGGACAAAAAAGGAAGCGTTCAAGTATTCACAATACATAAAGAACCTCTGTAACTCAAGAAGACAACCCAATACAATGGGCAAACCATTTAAATGGGTACCTCAAAAAAGAAGATATATGAATGATCAATGAGAACATAAAAAGATGTTCAGCATCACTAGTCATGAGGGAAATCTAAGTTAAACCCGACATGAGGTATTTCTCTACCCTTATTATAATGGCTAAAATTTGAAAAGACTGATCAGGACAAGCATTGGTGAGAATGTGGGAATAGAAAACAGTTTGGCAGTTCCATATGAACTTAAATATGCACTTACCATACAGCCCGGTGATTTCGCTCCCAGATATTTGCCTAAGAGAAATGAAAATGTACGTCTGAGCAAAGACTTATTCGTGAATGCTCACAGCAGTTTTATCAAAATAGTCAAAAAGTAGAAACAAACCAAATGTCTGCTAACAGGTACAGAAATCAATTGTGGTGCATCCGTACAATGGAATACTATACACACACAAAAAAAATTATTTAAATTTTTTTATGTTTATTCATTTTGGAAAGACAGAGACAGAGCACAAGCAGGGGTGGGGCAGAGAGAGGGGGGGACACAGAATCTGAAGCAGGCTCCAGGCTCCGAGCTGTCAACACAGAGCCCGACACAGGGCTGGAACTCACGAACCGCGAGATCATGACCTAAGCCGAAGTCAGACGCTCAACCCACTGAGCCACCCAGGCGCCCCACTACACAAAAATTTTTAAACATGAACCATGGGTAACTGCAACAACATGGCTGACTCTCAAAAGAATTTGGATGAATGAAATATGCCAAAAACAAAGTACCTACTGTATGAGTTCATTTGTGCGAAATTCTTAATCTAGTCTACACTATAGTGAGAGAAGCAGATAAGTGGTTGCCTGGGGCTGGAGGCGAAAGAATTGGATTAACTTGCAAAGTCTGATGGTGGTATTCTATGTCTAGCTTGTGGTCGTGGTTACCCAAGTCTATAAAGTATACCTCAATAAAACTAACAAAAATTAATGCAAATTGGCTTGGCTACAAAGCAAATTATAAAAGGCAAACACAGCCTCAAAACAAGATTCTGAGTTGGGAAAAAAATAACTGATGAGCAGCCCAAAGATCCAAGATTGTTTGAAATATTTTATCAGATTGATGAATGAGGCACACTAGACATTTTATAACATAGAGGCACGGTAGCTCTTAGGGAAGAAAACTCTCAAGTACAAAGAAAGTATAAAATTGTACATGTGTGTACGTTTCCTGGAGAAGGGTGGGGTTGTAAGTTAGCAATGTGGTTATTAAATTAGCAAAAGGAAGGAGGGCACCTGTTGGGATGAGCGCTGGGTGTTGTATGGAAACCAATTTGACAACACATTTCGTATAAAAAATAAAAATACAAAAATAAAAGTGTGAGACATTTGGAGGAAATAAATAAACAAATAAATAATAAAAAAATAAATTAGCAAAAGGAGGGCTTCAGTGATTATGCTGCAAGCTACAAGAAATATGAAAACAGCTACAACAGATGAATAATACTTGAGATTTCTTGATAAGGAATGCTAAAATATATACATATTAGAATTAACACAGAGGAAAACACGTTCTAATGTCTTTGAAAGCAAAATAACAAGGCTTGATCCCTGCAACAGTATAATTTTTCTATATAATTCAAGAGCGCAGAAATATGACTCATGTCAGACAGTAAAAAGTTCAAACATGGCATCGTCATCAGCTATGCCAAATAGTGTATAAATATGCTATTAGGTGGGGCAAGCCACAGACGTCTCTCCGTTTGACAATTCCCTTCTCCTATTCAAGGATTTAAGAAAAGATCCTCAACTTCAGTGAAAAATATGACCATTGAGGGGCGCCTGGGTGGTTCGGTTGGTTAAGTGTCCAAGTCTTGATTTCGGCTCAGGTAATGATCTCGTGGTTCCTGAGTTCGAGCCCTGTGACAGCACAGAGCCTGGTTAGGATTCTCTCCCTCTTTCTCTCTGCCCCTCCCCACTTGTACTCTCTCTCAAATAAATAAATAAATAAACTTTAAAAATATGACCATTGAGTGGAGAGAGGGAAAGAGTACTACACCTGTGACCAGAAAAATACACGACGAAGATTCATCTCTCCTCAAAGAGAATATCTTTTGGTGATTATTTACTATTTTGCTTGGCTCTCTCTTCTCTAATCCAATCTCTACTACCCTCAAGTAACCCAGAATGAAAACCTAGCAAATATTATCCCATATTTTCCTCTTAGTCCACATAATCATTTACAAAGTGATTTTGCCTAATCATACAGAGAGGCAACTTTTATCACCATCTTACAAAAATTGATTACACATACCTTGTCTTTTTTTTTTTTTCATTTAAAAATACACCATGGGATCTCTCCCATTCACCTCTCAATACAGCTCTAATTCGTTGTTTTTGGCGGTTTTATAATAATCCACTGTGGATGACCCATAATTTAGTTAAAGATTTCCTCACACACACATTCTTATAAACGAGATTCTCTGCGTGTAACGTAGAATCACTAGGAGTGGTGTTGATGAGTCAAAGGATACATATTTTGTAAATTTGTATAGATAGAATACTCTTACCTTTGCAGTCCACAATCAATAGTGTTGTCTAAGTTTTTTCCAGTCTGGTAGTGAAAGTGATATCCCATTGTTATTTTATTTGCATTTACCTAATTACTTTGAACACCGTTTAATCCATTTTCAGTAATTTGGATGTTGTCTTTCGTAAATGGCCTGTTCATTTCTTTGCACATTATTCTGCTGGATTCCTTATCTTCTTTTTAATTTGTCAGAACTCATTATATATTACAGATATAACCTTTCTTTCTGAACTCTGTGTGGCAATCCTCTGTTTCACAGGTCTCTTATTTACTCCCTTAACCATAATTTTCAACATTTATGAAATTTGTGTAACAAATAAGTCCATTTTTTCTGTCATAGCTTCTGAGTGTATCATCTTATCTAAGATTTTTCTCATCCCTAGATTATCCCTGTAGTCTCTGATATTGTCTTCCAGAGTTTGTATGATCTTAATCTTTAACAGTTAAGGCTTGGTCCATTTGGAATTTTCTTTCTTATTTGGTATAAGATAGCGGTGCATTTTTATTTTCTTCCAGATGAAGAGCTAATTATGCTATCACCATTTGATAATAACATAATTATCTCACTAAGTCAAAATCCTCTTTTGACTTATAAAAAATTCTTATATATATATATATATATATATTAGATATATATCAAACTTCTATTTCTACTTGCTTATGTCTATACCAATATCACCAATACCTCCTGAATGCTCCCCTTTATTTTTGTTCCCCAAGAAGTCTGAAATCCTTCCGAGGCCTCCGGTTTCCTCACAGACATCTCAAGCAGTGTCTGGTTTCTCCGTCACGCCTTCATAGCACTAAGCCCGGAGGAAGACCACTCACTGCTGCACAACCCCTGACCCGTCATGTGCGGGGTCAGGTACTGACACCAGGTTGATCTTCCTTATTCTTTTAAGACTTTTAGCTTCTAGATCGCTGTCATTATTTATTTATTTTTTTTTAGTTTATTTATTTTGAGAGAGAGAGCACACAGATGAAGGGCAGAGAGAGAAGGAGAGAGAGAATCCCAAGCAGACTCCGCGCTGTCATCGCAGAGCCTGATGCGGGGCTTGAACTCACGAACTCATGACCTGAGCCGACGTCAAGAGTCGGACACTTAACCGACCGAGCCACCCAGGCGCCCCATGCTGTCACTATTTCTAATCAGTCAAGATTTTGTCGGGGTGCCTGGGTGGCTCGGTCGGTTAAGTGTCCGACTCTTGATCTCAGCTCAGGTCTCGATCTCGGGGTCATGAGTGTGGGCTCCACAGCGGGCATGGAGTATACTTACAAGAAAATAAAATACATTTTAAAAAATGACTTTCCCCAATCACCATGCTACATCCACTCCCTCAAAGTTCTTTGGTTACATTCACCAGTGATTCCCACAAAGCTAAACTCAAGAGCCAATTCTCAGTCTTATCTTACTTTCCCTAGCAGCTGCAGCTTCCTGTGTTGTGAGGCACTTCATTATCCACTTGGCTTCCAGAGCATTGCCTGGAACCCGAGGGTTCTCTCCCCAAAGCTGTTCGTGACTTACACTCACTCCCTTGCCCGCTTCCCCCTTTCATAGCGTTAAACATCAGTTACATGTTACTTGCAAATGAAATCCGCAGCCCTTCTTCTGCCCTGAACTCAAGATGCCTGTATTCAGCTACCTTCTCGACATTTTCACTTGTAGGTCTAATAGGCATCTAAAACATCACTTCTATAGCAGTCAGGATTCGGGAAAGGAAACTGAAACCACATTAGCTCTTGTAAGCAAACGACTCCATGCAAAGATCTGAATATGCATGCTTAATGGAAGTGCTACGGGGTACAGAAGGGAAGGGAGGCAGAGTGAGCCAATCAAAGAATCCCAAGAGGGGCGCCTGGGTGGCTCAGTGGGTTGGGCGTCCGACTTCAGCTGGGGTCGTGATCTCACAGTCTGTGGGTTCGAGCCCCACGTCGGGCTCTGTGCTGATGGCTTGGAGCCTGGAGCCGACTTCAGATTCTATGTCTCCCCCTCTCTCTCTGCCCCTTTCCTGCTCATGCTCTGTCTCTCTCTGTCTCAAAAATAAATTAAAAAAAAAAATTAAAAAAAAGAATCCCAATAAAATGCTCCAAAATCAGCCACTCAGTTTTCCTTCCCACCTGTTCCCTTCACAGTCTACGTCAGTAAAACAAAACAGACCAAACTACAACGATCATTTACTGTGTGCCAAGTGTTTTACATAGGACTCATGTATATGTAACTCAGCCCTTCTAACAACTTGATGAGGTAGACACTGTTAGCCTCATTTTATAGAGAAAAAAAACCGAGGCGCAGAAAGGTCAACTAACTTTCCAAGTTGCACAGCTAGTGAGTTGCAGAGAAAAGTTTGAAGCCCATGTTGTCTGACTAAAGAGTCTGGTATCTTAATTCCTGTGCTACACCAGTAATGCTGGTTTCCCAAGCGCAAAATGTTATAACTTATTTTTCTTTTGCTTATTCTCTACCCCTCCATGTTTTGTCTGTTTCGTTCACTACTTTGTCTGCAGTAACTAGAACAAGGTTTAGCTCCTGTCTGGAGATCAGTAAATACCAGTTAGATAAATGAATACATGAATGTCATCATAAGCGTTTCCTATTATATTCCACTACCTGGTAAGGCAACTCTTCGCATGATTTTTCTTTTACAAACATTTTGGCTCTTTTCTGGCATGGATTTTTCCATTTAGATTTTGAATTCACTGAGCACACGGTTTGTCTGTACAGCTCGAACAGACCTCTGATACCCTGTAGATGCAAGATTATTCCCTGTTGGCTCTTTGGAGTTCATTCATGGTGATTGGCACATCCAAAAAGTGGAAGCAGTGGGAGGCAGGAGAGAAGCAGGTGCACGGCAAGTTCCCGGATGAGAAGCAGGCGTAATGAGGCCACTGTTCATCTCCTGTGGGGCCTATTTTGGACCAGGTGGATAAAGCATACTAACGCGGGAATGGCAAGTGACCTTGACCTTTTCCTGGGGTTTCAGAAAGCTCTGTGCTGCACACTCATCCCCGACTCCCTCTGCATTATGACCCTCATCCCAAATCTCATATCCTTGTCTTCGGGATCATTCCCGGTCCCAGAAGAAAGCTCTGCATGAGGTCTCTCTTCTCATGATACCCAAAAACTTCATGTGGCCCCAGAGGCCAATATTGTCTTAGAAGAGGCAGACATGATGACTCTGCTCCTTTCTTCTCTAGCATTTTCTATTTTTGCTTTCCATATGGCTAGAGAATATTTTTGACATATGAACTAATGTGACTTCTTGGTATCTCCACTCCCATACTTCGTCCCACCAGTTGGAACGACTGGACAATTTTATTACCATCCAGAGACGGGGTGTGGCAGCATAGAGCAAAAGAAGTATCTTCCGAGCTTTTGAAACTCAAAACCCTATACTCCTTGGAGAAGGAATTTTGAATATTTTAATGTTTATTTATATTTGAGAGAGAAAGAGATAGAGACAATGCATGAGCGGGGGAGGACAGAGAGAGAAACGGAGACACAGAATCTGAAGCAGGCTCCAGGCTCTGAGCTGTCAGCACAGAGCCCGATGCGGGGGTCAAACCCATGAACCGTGAGATCATGACCTGAGCCGAAGTCAGACGCTCAACCGACTGAGTCCCCCAGGTGCCCCCAGAGAGAGAATTTTGAAAGACCCCTCGAGAGGAAGGGAAAGACATCCTCGCTCCCTAGGCTAGAATGGAAATCCGCAGGCGAGGGCAAAAGAGAAAATCACAGGGGAAGCAAGAGAAAGCGTTGGGTCCCAAAGAGAGGACCTCACCCCAGGAGTAGGCAAATCGCCCCAGAAAGGTATGGAAAATCTGAAGGCATGAGAGACTGGCCAGGGGACAGGTCACGGAAGTGGCAGATGACAAAGCAGAACTGGAAACGGGAGCCTTAGCATCCTACGTTTTCCTTCTCCCAGCACAGTGCTCACTATATGGCCCGACATGACACAGATGAAGAGGACGGAGGGACCGGAAAGGATCACTGGGTAAGGAAAGGTAGGTAACCCTTCAGTGACCTGCATGACCGTTTCAGCACAGAAAGGATGGACGGATGCACGTGCCACCAAATATCAGGGTGGACACACGAAACGGAAGACAGAAGGAGTCTCTGACACGCTGAGACACGTAGCGTCCTTCAGAATTCAGGCACAGCCCCCGAGGGAAGGGAAAAAAGCCTGAATTGACTCACAGTGATTTGTGGCTACCCTAGAGATTAGGATTTTAAAATAAAAATTGAGTTCTTTTAGAAAATGTTGCACGCCTTATTTGTGGACTGAAATGAATTTGCATCTAGAATGTCAGACTTTGACTTCCTGTAACTACATCTATACCTTGCAGGTTTTCGGATGTTGCTTAGATTTCTGTCACGATTTATCAATTTCCTCGTCCTTATCCATCTATGTCGCCATTTTTCATAGCATCCACATGCTATTTGCAGCCCTTCCAGTGTTTTCTCTTTCCAATGCATTCCCTCCATGTATCGTTAAATTATTCAGGAAAATTTCCTTCAGGGCACAAGTCTTATTTGAATCCAATCAATTGTTCTAAGTATGTGTAACCTTGGAAGGGGGAATAGAAAAATAACAAAAAATAATGCAAATCTGCTAGGTAGAGAAAAGCTGATAATTAGTCACAGTCCTGGTTAAAGGGCATTTGGAGAATCTGGTTATAGATCACCAACTGCTTAGAAATATCCGTGCAAACGGAAGCTCCCAAATGTCCTCTGATATTTTCTTTTGCCAAGGACAGGATTCGTGGGGGAAAAAAATACCTGTCACATCTGTCGAATTCAGGGAAAGGCACTAGTCACTTCTAACGGTAACGATTTCCCTATGCCCCAAACTCCCAAGTCTCACCTATAAAAGCCCCACTGCGGATTTTTTTTCCACATCCCTTAAACTCAGTAGGTTGGTGACTCCCTCCTGTCAGGCCACGTGTATTTTCAACGAACACAGTTATCATAATATAGCATGTTTCATCAATGACCTCCGAGAGATATCTTAACACGGCATAAATGGAGATGAAAAGACAACTGAAGTGTCAGTGACGTAAGAGAGGTCAGATGTCGAGGTTAATGGAGAACAGGAGGAAGGGGTAAGAATCGCTCTGTCGTGGAAAGTCACACAAGACAACACAGAAGTAAATAATGTTAACAAAATGATCCCTGTGGGGTTTGTTTGTTTTTTTTTTTTTTTTTTTTGATTCGGGCATAATTAGCAGATCCCTGTGTTGTTTTTTAAACAAAGAACTTGAAAGCTTATGTTTCTGTATTACCAATATGAAGCTTTAGCAAACGTCTTTGGGGACCAAAAGAAAATAAGAAACCACAGATGGGAGTCATTCTCAAAACTGTTTGATTCACCTATATCCCTACCCACATAGAGAATTTGCTTCATTTTCATAAATTAAATGTTACGAGTAGAATTCGGGATTTCTGCAAGGAGCCAAACTTTCACATAAATCCCGACTCACGCTCCCAGTGGTCTTCTACTACAACTATAATTAACAGATACTATGTGCCTGGCGTGTGTAACCTGCAGATGTTAATGTATTATACTAATGATGTCAGCAATTTTCCTGTTCATTTGTATTTTACTGCTGCAGTAAATGACCTAAATAGCTCCAACGCTTCGACGCAGGTTTGGTTCCGCATATTAACACGTAGCAGGAAGGGAGAGGAGGCCGCCTGCTTGCGACGAGCTTGGCAAATAACTGAACAAGTTTACGACGAAGGAGCGCGGTCCTGGAGCGTCACCCAGACGGATATATGAACCCAAGCTCGGCAGCCGCCACACGAGGATGCAGACGTTGTTGAGTGCCGGTCCATCTCGAAAAGAATGGATACTGTTATGTTCCTTTTTTTTTTTTTTTCAAACATATGTGTATTTCTTTTAAAAGACTCGGAACATAAAAATAACACTTAGTATTCAGGCACAGCCTCTCCCCCATTAGCTCTGATTGTATTTTCTCAGGAACTTGGACAAATGCTTCTGTTATGACACCTTTGCTAAGCTGCAATGAATCCTGGCATTTTAATAGGGAAAAACTGCCATGTATCATTACAGTATAGGGACTCCAGTACCACTCTGCTTGCCATCTTGGGAATGAGCAATGCTTTGGCTGTGTGAATGCCTATGCAGAACCTTTTGTTTTTTGGAAAGAAAAGGCTTTTGCGTTGGTTAGACAACTGGTTATTTTGCAAACAAGTGGAATTCAAGCAGCTCCTTTCCAACTAGGTTTTATGACATCATGGGACGCCTCATAACTTCTCATTAGGGTTCTTGGCAGACCGCAGTTCAGAGGTCGACCATACGCAAGTCCTTCCAAAGAAATACAGTCTGATTCAAAGATTGGGCATCCATAATAATAATGAACTGGCCAGGGGCCATAATGCAGGGTCACCTTACGACGAGTAGCCAAATGATGTTTGTAGATCTCAGTCGCATGCCTCTATTGTGCCAAACAATCCGAGCCATATGTAATGTCCCTATCCAATTAATAGCCACCCTAATTTCCCAAAATCCAGTAAAAATGTGTCAAGGACATTTGAGAGAATTTCCCAATATAGATTCAAATTTGTGGATTTTCAGTGTTCCCTCTTACCTTTCCACACGAAATTGATTTATGGCCCAATTTAGAGAGGCATTCTGCTCAGGAAATAGCCATTATTTCTTTGCACAGAGGCAAGAATCAACTTCACAGGACTCACCGCTAGTTATAGCAGCCCATGATACCCAGCCCTGGTGGACTTCGGTGGAACTTGATGACTTGCTGGTTAGTGCCAGAGAGGACCAAAGACGCGTAGAAGGCGACACGAGTATCAAAAAAAGAGGGAAATAAGACAAAAGGAAAGCCAATTAGGCACTGAGGACTCGTTTATAGCGCCTGGCACATGGTAGGCAACCGACGCATAGTGATTAAGCAAGGAACACAAAAGGGAGAAAATGAGTGGCGGTCCTCGCTCCCAACGAGTGACTGCTCTCGACGTAGATTAGCCTGCAGTGTAAGGGAGAAAGTACGGGCCAACTCCGGCACAGATGATTGCATAAGAAACCAGGAACTCTCACACTTTGAGTCCATTTCTTCATCTGTAAAATGGAATGCGGGGATGGGTACACGTTGCCCAGCTCCCCAGCGTTCATGTGTGTGCAGATGGGCGTGTGTGATATAAAATCCAACATTTATTTCTTATTTTCAACATTTCTTTCTTTCAGGGTTGATTTAGACCCAGTCTCATGCCAGTTCTTTCTGGTTCATATATTTTACGGCAATACCTAGCGTCGAGAAATCCTGCCTTTTCGTATCAGGTTAAGATGAGTAAGACATGTGTCAAACTGAAACACTTTCCCTCAGTTACCATGAGGTGATAAGGTTAAAAATATAATTCATAGATTAATTGGATCATGTGGGTCAATAAAATGACTCTTGCATTTATACAGTAAGTTTTAGCAACACCAAGGGAAAGTCTCAATCTATGAGAGCCTGGAATATTATCAGGTGTGTTAGGATCATGCCCTAAGAAATCAATTATTTTCTGACACCCTTGAAATATGGGTCTTTGCTCTTTTCAGCTCTCGTTAAGGAAGTGATGCTGGCAGCTGTTGGGCAGAGCAGAATTCTTCGTATGACTGCAAAAAAAAAAAGACGAAGAAGAATATGTCCAAGCTCAAAGGCATGTGCTAAGAATCGTTTCGGATGGATTTTAATCTTGAACTTGAAGAAAAAAATGTTTAAATATGGCATGTTTACTTTGAAGTAGTAATGACAATTTATAAAAACGGAACGGTTAACTGTCCAAACTGAGAAAGTTGTGAGTTTTTTTTTTAATTAAGATGTCACTGCTAGATGTCATTTGAGAAAGAAAAGTGCTATGTACAATAAACTCTGTGTGTGTGTGTGTGTGTGTATAATGTATGTACTGTTTCAGTGTAACCAATATTTTTCTAGTAAAGTTCCACTATATCTAAGCCTTTAAATGTATTCACAGGTTGTTTTGAATATTCTCTCATTATGTTTTTAATCTCTACACTGTTTATTGTTAAATTCCTCATGCTTTCTTTTATTTTTGCCAACTTTATTATTTGTTCCTTTGAGTAGTCTCGCGTGAGACATTTGCCTGTTTTCAGGCAAAAAAAACCTCACTATATTAAGTTTCTGTAATTTGTATCATTCTCTTTGTTCTGTTTACTTTTACTTCTCTTCTTCTGTATTTGTGAGCTGAAAACAACATATTAATTCATGGCATTATTTTATATATAACACTTTGTGGCTAAAATTTTCCATCCACGTACCAGTGAAGCCTCTTTGCTCATTTCTAAAAAATGTTTTTAACGGTTAGTTTATCTTTGCGAGATAGAGACAGAGCGTGAGCAGGGGAGGGGCAGAGAGAGAGGGAGACACAGAATCCGAAGCAGGCTCCAGGCTCCGAGGTGTCAGCACAGAGCCCGATGCGGGGCCTGAACTCAGGAACCGTGAGATCATGACCTGAGCTGAAGTCGGACACTTAACCGACTGAGCCACCCGGGCGCCCCTGCTTTGCTCATTTTTGAATTGAGGTGCTTTTCTTGTCATTTGGTCCCCAATAAATCATAATTTCTATTAGGTTTTGTCACTGACTCATGAGTTGTTAAAAATTATACATTTCATTATCAGACATATGAGAAACTGCTGTCGGCCCCCCCTTGCTATTTACTTCATTTTACTTAATTTTGTTGTAATCACAAAATGTGATCTGCATGGTATCAATCCTTTAGTGTTTAGACTTCTTTTGCAGCCTAGTTCAAGGTGATTTTTTGGTAAATATTCCACGTGCGCTTGAAAAAGATGTACAATGAAACCTTGAATTGTGAGTAACTTGTTCTGCAAGTGTTCCACAAGATGAGCAAACATTTCTAATAAACTGTAACTTGATAAACGAGCGATGTCTTGCAATACGAGTAGTACATTATGAAAAATGTCATTCTCATCACAACTGAACCAATGGTTCCTTTTTTTTTTTAATTTTTTAATAGTTATTTTTGAGAGAGAGACAGAGTGTGAGCAGGGGAGGGGCAGAGAGAAAGGGAGACGTAGAATCTGAAGCAGGCTCCAGGCTTCGAGGTGTCAGCACAGAGCCCGATGCAGGGCTCTAGCTCACGAACCATGGGATCACGACCTGAGCCAAAGTCGGACGCTTAACCGACTGAGCCACCCAGGTGCCCCTGAGCCAATGGTTCTTGAAATTCGCTTTGATATACAAGCG
Source organism: Prionailurus viverrinus (assembly GCF_022837055.1). Classification (NCBI taxonomy): domain Eukaryota; kingdom Metazoa; phylum Chordata; class Mammalia; order Carnivora; family Felidae; genus Prionailurus; species Prionailurus viverrinus. The sequence goes on along the minus strand of NC_062579.1, from coordinate 113,284,990 downwards.
CTTTGGATTACAGGCATGTTTCCGGAACACATTAATGTTCACAGACCAAGGATTTACTGTGTTCCCTATTTGTTGGGGGAAGTACTCTGTATCTATCCATCCACTGGGCTTGTTTATTGAGTTGATCACATTATAGGTATTCATATTATTTTTTCCATTTTATTTATTGATGTTATGTTTGTTCTTTTTCAGAAAAAATCTCTCCAGTTCATTCATTATGACTTCTGGATTTTCTTTTACCTTTGTCATCATTGTAGACATACTTGTCGTCTTTTCCAGATCATTCTGTTATCTGCATTTCTTGGTTGGCTAAATCTGTAGCTTTTTATATTAGTTGGCTCTTGTTCGTGGTAGCTGGTTTCATCATGTACTCTGTATTTTTTTTAATGTGGCTAATCCCCATTTTAAAGTTGCTTTATCTGTTTTTGTCTTGTTTTTCTCATTCAATTTTACGTGCCACGGCTTGTAAAAATGCCCGTCCAAAGTTGTTTTGTATTTCCCTTTGAGGGGGCTCCCATACAGATTTTGATGGCCCTTGCCCCATTTTTATTTTATTTTGAGAACTTGTAGGATTAACCCACATGAGCAGTGTGAGATTAGAACCCACGCCTATATGTGGCACACATCTGGGATTTCTCACAAGTGATTTTTCTAGTTCTTTTCACACCAGATGAGGAAGCGGACAGAGGCTGAGTTTCCTTGCTGCTGTCAAAGCTAGTTGGGGACATTTTTCCAATCCTCTTTTAAAAAGTTTTTACTGAAGGGGTGTCTGGGTGGCTCAGTTGGTTAAGCATCCAACTCTTGATTTCAGCTCAGGTCATGATCTCATGGTTTGTGAGTTCGAGCCCCACATTGGGCTTTGCTTGGGATCCTCTCCCTGCCTTTCTCTCTGCCTCTCCATTTTTCAGTCAAAATAAATAAATAAACTTAAAAAAATTTTTTAAACCATAAAAAATAAAATAAAAAATTTATACTGAAACATAATATACATAGAGAAAAGGACACTTACAGGGGCGCCTGGGTGGCTCAGTCAGTTGAGTATCCGACTTCAGCTCAGGTCATGGTCTTGAGGTTCGTGAGTTCGAGCCCCACGTCGGGCTCTGTGCTAACAAACAGCTCAGAGCCTGGAGCCTGCTTCAGATTCTGTATCTCTCTCTCTCTCCCCCTCGCCTGCTCATGCTCTGCCTCTCTCTGTCTCTCGAAAATAAATAAATGTGAAAGAAAGAAAGAAAGAAAGAAAGAAAAGGACATTTACAACTATACAGCTTGAAAAATTTTTCCAAACTTTCACCTTACATAATAAGTACCCTCATAATAATAATAATAATATAATAAAAACAGAATAGAGGGGCGCCTGGGTGGCGCAGTCGGTTAAGCGTCCGACTTCAGCCAGGTCACGATCTCGCGGTTCGTGAGTTCGAGCCCCGCGTCAGGCTCTGGGCTGATGGCTCAGAGCCTGGAGCCTGTTTCCGATTCTGTGTCTCCCTCTCTCTCTGCCCCTCCCCCATTCATGCTGTGTCTCTCCCTGTCCCAAAAATAAATAAAAAACGTTGAAAAAAAATTAAAAAAAAAAAAACAGAATAGAATATTACATACATTCCAGAAGCCCCACCATCTCCCTTTTCGTTCACTGTCTTCTCACCACCAAGGTTAACCACTATCCTGACTTCTAACAGCATAGATTAATTTTGTCTGTTTTTGAACTTTATTTAAATGGAGGCATATTGTATGCACTCCTCTGTGCCTGACTTGTTTTCTCTTGACATTATGTTTCAGAGATTCCCTTATGTTAAATTTTTTTAAGTTTATTTATTTTTGAGAGAGAGAGAGAGAAAGAGACAGAACATGAACAGAGGAGGGGCAGAGAGAGAGAGATGGACACACAGAATCCAAAGCAGGCTCCAGGCTCTGAGCTGTCAGCACACAGCCGCACGCGGGGCCCGAACCCACGAACTGCGAGATCGTGACCTGAGCCGAAGTTGGATGCTTAACCGACTGAGCCACCCAGGCGCCCCTAAGATTCCCTTATGTTGATGCATGTAGTTGGATTTCATCAGTGCTCACCGCTGCATTATATTTCATTGTGTGATGATATTACAATTTATCCATCACACCGTTGATGGTCATTAGGGTAATTTCTAGCCTGTAGTGTGCCTTCTTACAAACCTGCCAGCTCCATTTTCACGGGTAGGTTCCTTCTCCAGAAGTCTCATTCCAGCTCTTTTGCCTTCTCTACCCTGGTACAGGAATCCCTAGCCCGGTGGGACACCATGAAATGACAGGCTACAGTCTACAGTCCCTGCCCAGGCTTTAATTTTTCTCCTCATTTCTGGTAATTTAGTTTGAGGTCATCTCTCTAAGTTTTGTATAAAAACATATATAATAAATTTTATATACTAAAATATACGATACATGAAAATTATTCAATATAAGTTATATACAATATACATACAACTTATATAATATATAAAACTTGTTTTTTATGTTATTTGTTGTTATTAAATTTTTATATTTATTATTATTAATCCTATATCTATGAATATAATTTTAGGACTGTATTTATCCAAAACGTGTTTGTCAGGCGATCTGGGGCCTGCCCATATTTGCTTAGACTTCCCTGGGCGCCGTTTATTTTCAGGACACCAAACTGCCTGAAGCCACCCCTCTTTTCCTGGCCAGGTAGATTTGTGGGCTCTCACCCTGTTATTCTCATAGCAGCACAAAACTTCTCTTACAGGAGTGATCCCACCAGTGCAATTATCCCTGCATGTACCCTTTTCTCACCGGATTGTGAATTCCTTAAAGACGAAAGCTGTGAATTCTTTTCCCCGGCACTTACAATAGTGGGGTTTGAAAATCGGAGCCACAATGGTACACAAACTGAAAAGACAACCATCTCCCCAAGTTTGCCTCTACCATGCTTTTTCCCCCCAGCTTTCATGGGGAACGTTTTGGAGAGTAGTCTCCAAATAAAACAAATAGAGGGAAGTCGGAAAACCCTCGGGTATACCTCTCGATACACCTGTTACAAATGTGTACGCAAACGTGCCTTCACTTGACAAGTATCTCGAAAAGGGAAATCTGACCATTGGCACAAGACTCCCATATCGATATGCTACTGGGGAGGCCCAATACTGCCCTGGGTATAGCCAGACAGTGAAGTAGAAACCCCAGCAATTAATTGGCGATTTCAAAAATCTAAACCACCATGCAAACGGTAATTCTGTACCTTCCTCCATTAGTTCGTAGCCCGTTAACCCCATAGCTCGTGACAGGTGAGTGTTATTTCACCTCTTACCACCATAAAGAATGATCATAACGCAGGTGTCAGCAATGCTGATGCGGACACTAACAGTGACGATCATGAACTTAACACAATAATACCTTTAAGGGAAAGCAGACATTTCCCTAAGGAATGCTCAGAGTCCAATAAACACGGGAGCCTGAAGGCACTATTACAAGGTGACCAACACCGTTACCGTTAGAGGTCAGGCCTTTCGGAAGAGTAAACAGAAATTCTTCCAAGGTATCTCTGTATACGGTTGGGAAGGGAGATGCCCACGTGAGCCACGTGACCTGAAGGTAAGGTCGCTGAGGGCAGGGACCGTGTTCATCGTGGTTGCCACTGGCCCCCAGCACTCAGTACACAAGTCCCTAGGTGCATGGTAGGCATTCGGCATGTGATGAATGAATTTGGGAGGGAAGTCTTTCCAGAACAATTAGAGATTGAACAAGGAAAAGATGAACACAATTCACAGCTGCTCTCAAAGCCAAGGGCATAAGAAGCTGTGGGATGAAAGAGAATTTGGGTTTTCAAGTAGGAAATGCTCCCATTTACGTGCTCCGTTACAGTTTTAAAGCCCTTCATTGTCCGTTATCTCAAAGGCACCTGACAGAGATCCGAGAGGTTCGGGGCAGATGTTATCACCACCTTTAGTTTACAGGTGAACAGGAACAGAAGGAGCACGGACATATCTCGTTGGGAATGCGAAAACCAGGAGAATTTTTTTCATTAGTAAGCGTAACCCCACGTTTGACACACCTGCTCCTGAGAGCGTGTGTTCTTCATGCGGGATTTCTTCAGCATGCCCTCCCGACCCCCTAAGACTAATGGCCTGGAAAGTAAGTGGTGGAAAGCCGCACCTAGCATCGCCTTGTTCCTACGCGCCTTCCCAGTACAGAGTTGAAAGAAGGCTGTTCAATTACAATCATCACAGAGAAATCTTGGAGGCAGGCATGTTAATGACGGACGGCTCTCCAAAACATTAACGGAGAGCTGCGCGGACAAAAGGGCCGAGATCATCCTCGTGGGGATCAGTGAAAAGAGACATAGGAAAACCCCTGCTGTAAGGGACAATAAGCAGGCACGCGACAACTGCCACATTTGAATCCGTCATTCTCTCGTTTTTAGAATTTTCTGATTTAAAATTTCAATAAGCCTCCTCTGCCTCCGCAACATATTTCTGCTTTCCCATATTTGCCAAGAAACTTCTCCTAAACTTGCACTCCAGAAATATCCGGGTTAAGTTCATCATTTTCTTCTAGCTCCTGAAAAGGATGGGAAATAAGTGTGATCGGCCCCTGTGGGGTCACCTCTGCCAGGCTGACGCCAGCCGCCTAATGGGGACGCTGCCCCGCTATGCAACAGTTTCATTCTCGGCATGCTCCAGATGCCACCACGACAGACTGTGTTCGCCCTCGACATCTGTGAGCCTCTCTCACTGGCCCTGCAGACGTGAACGATGCCCATGGTAAACATATTTTAGGCTCCAGCTGGGACCCTTGTTGAAAAATGTTTGCTGGCATAATATTGGACACCATATTACACCCAAAAGTACAAATTGGTTCCCGCGTAGATTTATGACCATCAGCCGCAAAGGGGCCGTCCGGCACTGCCTAGCGAGCCTTCCACATCCCTCTGATCAACATTCCCACTCTCCACAGACAGCAACACAATTTATCAACCCCCCTCCCTCCCACTTATCACTTTCCCTCTCACAGATGATCTTACCTGCTCCTTTACAGAGAAACTAGAAGTCGCCTGATGGGGATGTTCGTATCTCTGTGCTACCAGATTCACACCTAATCCGTACTCCACTCCCATCACCGTTCACATCATAGGAATCACTTCTCCTATCTAGGACCAACTGCTCCCCGCCCCCCCCCCCCCCCCCCCCGCCAAGTGAGGGTCCCAGCTGTTCTAGCAACCCTCACCTTGCACTAGCAATTATCCCGGCTCTGTTTTGTGTGTTCAATCTCTCCCATTGGGTTTAATCATGCTCAAGTCTCCACTATTCAAAAAAAAGAAAAAAACCCCAATAAAAGCTTCAATGAACCAACCCCATACTACTCTCTTCTCCTTCCATAACCAAATCTCTTAAAAGAGTCCTCTGTACTCATGATCTGTCTGCATTTTGTCACCTCCCATCCATTCCCAACTCGCTCAGTCGGGTTTTCAGGGACATCCCAACTAAAGTCGCTGAAGACCTTCATGTTGCTAAAGCAAAGGGACACTTGCCAATTTCTCACTTTACTTTGCTTCAACAGCACATAATATCGTTGCTCACTTCTCTTCCTTTTGAAACTCTCTCTTCAAAGAAAGGGAAACTAAACCACAAGAGGCTCTTCTAGACAGAGAACAAACCGAGAGCTGCTGGAGGGATGGGGGACGGGGGATGGGCTAGATGGGTGGTGGGTACTAGGGAGGGCACTTGTGACGAGCACTGGGTTGCAGTACGGAAGTGCTGAATCATTGAATTCTACTCCTGAAACCAACATTGCACTGTCTGTTAACTAAAATTTGTTTATCAAAAAAACTTTTTTTATTAGTTTTCTTTATTTTTGAGAGGCAGAGAGAGACAGAGTGCGTGTGGGGGAGGGGCAGAGAGAGAGGGAGACCCAGAATCCGAAGCAGGCTCCGGGCTCCGAGCCGTCAGCGCAGAGCCCGATGCGGGGGCCCGAACTCACGAACGGTGAGATCATGAGCTGAGCCGAAGTCGGACGCTCAACCGGAGCCACCCAGGCGCCCCTTAACTAAAATTTAAGTATAAAAAACTTTTTAATAAAAAGTAAAAAACCTGAAACAGTCTTCTCTTGGGTAACATCCTACAGTATTTGTCAATCCTTTCCCTCCCTGTTTTTCCTCCATTTCCGTGGCAGATGTGTCCTCCTCTACTTGGTCATTAAACACTGGAGTACATCATGACTTGGTTCGAAGCTCACTTCTTTCCTCGTTGCCAATTGGAGTCACCCACACTCATGGCTTCAGTTCTCACCCATACAGACGTGGCTCCCAGCGTCCCATCTCCAAAGTAGACTTGTTTGCTGAGTATCAGCTCTGTATCTCGAACTGTTTACTTGAAATGTTTCCCGGATGTCTCAAAGGCCCCCTCTGGATCAATATTTCTAAAACTGAGCTCATGGGCCTTCCACCCAAAACTTCATCTTTTCCTGCTGTTCTGTGTCTCAGTTAAGAGCAACACCATCCATCCTGTTAGGTAAGCCGGAAATTCAGGCCCTGTCCTTGTGATTCTATCCCCTAATCCCATACTCGGTCATCACCAATTCCCGTTTATCTTACCTCTAAATGGGATCCACCCCCCACTCCCCATCTCCAATACCACTCCGGTCAAAATGCCACCAGGATTCACCCAAACTGTTGCAATGACTTCCTAACTGCAGCTACTCTGGTCCCCCTCCAAAACGTTGTCTTCCTGCAGCCAGGGCAATCTTTAAAAAAAAAAAAAAAAAGCAAAACTGATTTTTTACTCCCTTGCTTAAAACTTCTCAACGTCTTCTCTTTGCTATTAGGGTAAAGAAAAACAAAATTCTTAATATAGATGTATTCTATATGGTGTGACTCTACCTCCCTTCTTTTTTTTTTTTAATTTTTTTTTTAACGTTTATTTATTTTTGAGACAGAGAGAGACAGAGCATGAATGGGGGAGGGTCAGAGAGAGGGAGACACAGAATCTGAAACAGGCTCCAGGCTCTGAGCTGTCAGCACAGAGCCCGACGCGGGGCTCGAACTCACGGACCGTGAGATCATGACCTGAGCCGAAGTCGGACGCTTAACCGCCTGAGCCACCCGGGCGCCCCTCTACCTCCCTTCTTGTATCACACTCACCATTACTCCCTGTGATTCCTCGCTTCCCGGGCTCTGTTTACACTGCCCCCTCGGACTGGGATATCACTCCCTTCTGTTTACCTGGTTACACTTCAGAAAAAAATTTTTTTAACATCGGTTCAGTTCTGAGAGACAGAGAGAGACGGAGCACGAGGAGGGGAGGGACAGAGAGCGAGGGAGACACAGAATCCGAAGCAGGCTCCAGGCCCTGAGCTGTCAGCAAAGAGCCCGACACGGGGCTTGAACCCACGAGCTGTGAGATCACGCCGGCGCCCCTACCTGGTTATACTTCATACCTCAGATCCATTGTCTCTCCTTCAGAAAATCCTCTCCCTATTTCTAAGATTCATCCTCTGTCGTACTTGTCCAGCTACCACTTTACATTTCTTTTTTATGATTATTGTTTAATGACTCTCTCCGTCCACAAGACTATAGGCTCTAAGACGCTACGAAACCTGCCCATCTTGCCTACGACCGTATCCCCGGTACTTTGCTTAGTACTCAGAATACAGTAGACACTCAAAAAATATCTATTGAATGAACCCTTAGATAAATCAAAGTAATAGATAAGGTAGGGGGAGAGAGTTGAACTACCATAAATCTTGATTAAAATAACACCTCAAAATATCGTAAAAATAGATGTATCTTTGCTTGACAAGAGGCAAAGACAGTTCCATGTTGCGTAGACACTATGTATGACATGACATTAATTACTAGGAGGTTCCAACAATAGATGCCTGCCATTGTACTAATACGCTAATCAATTCATGGTGTTACATATTTTCGTAAGTTATTTACTGTGAATTTTAAGTTGTTTTTAGGTTTATTGCTAAATGCAGTCCCTGCAAAATCCAATTCGATTTTCACTTCTCCTACTGAATATTATTTTGGTTGCTGAGGCTTTCCTTTTGTTACACTTTCATTTCATTTAAGTCTCTTTTATCTCATTATTAAAAAGTAAATGATTTCTTTCTTTTCATATGCTAAATTTCTTTCAGGAAAAAAAAGTTTTTTGAAAGCTTTCCTACTCTTCCCATCTTCTGTTTTGTTGCAGAATTTTTCATAGGTTCTGTGTTATTTTTCCATATCCTTGAGTTTGAATTAGTTAATAGTGACAATAATAATAACCACAGCAGTTACAATAATATTAATAGCTGCTATTAATCAAATGCATTGTATATTACTGGCACAATGTGGCTTAATTTATATGCATTATTTCATTTAATCCTAACAACAAAATTACGAGGGAGAAAAATGTTATTATTATCATTGTACAGAGAAGAAAACAGAGGCTCAAATGGGCAAAACATGTTGCCTAAGGAAGCAATTAAAATAGTAAAAACCAGCCAAGCTTCCCCTGCCACTTGAACAAATCATCTCTAAAGGATGTTAAGACCATTCCAAACATGTCTATCCTTCACTTGAGAATTTTGGTTGTCTTGAGTGCTTTCTAAATGTTCTGTGAGCTTTAATTAGGTTTAGACTTCCTTTTTAACATAAAGTATGTCTGTGTTGCAAGAGGATAAAACCTAGCTAACGATTTCCCTTTCATTTGTGAATATATCGCATGGTTTTCCAGATTGCAGAATGTTTCCCATGTAAGACATTACTCATGGACGGTTTAACTTTTACACACCATGAAAACAAGAAATTTTAATCCATGGATCAATCTCTCAATGACAACCTTATAAGCTTTATTTCATGGCAGACCAAGGATAGCATTCACTACCACACTGATCGTAGCTATAGTACATGAGGCAAGAATTGATTTAGGAAGAAAAAGTAGATATAATTTGATTAGGATGCTACTGAGCTACGAAAAGTCTTTGAACTTCCAGTTTAAATCATGATAACACATCCATATATACTTTTTGGATTTTGTTTTCTTGACATTTTTGGAGGTGATCACTCTGGTGAATGAGCATACTGGAGGACTCGGAGATGCATTATCAAATATGAAGCTAGTCTATTTTTAATGACAATGCACTGTCAAAACCAATACCTTGAAATTAAAATCTCAAAGTTGTTGCAGGTAAAAAAGGATTTGCACATCCTTGCCCTCTTCTTGACTGTGGTCTTTAGTGTTGCTACATTGCTATTGTATTTTCAGAAATGCAGTTTCGTTGGAAATGCATAATGTAAGTAATTTGAGCAATATTTTCATCAACTAAATTACCTTACGGAATAGCACTCTCTACTCTGCCAACAAGTACGTATGAATTCTGACAACGTTCTAAAATCAATAAAGAGGAGACTCTTCACAAAACAGATTTAAGTCTCTCTGCCCCAAATTACATGACTTTGCCATTCCTAAATCATCCTCAACTCGGGACATAAAAGTTTATTCCTCATTACATTTGTCTACTAAAGTAAACTGAAAAGCTAACCTTTCAGAGACAGGGAAAAGACTAATGAGTAAAAGTTTCTCACGACCCTTTCACGTCTCTAAACCTTTTGACATGTTATCAAGTCAAAATGATATGCCTTAACAGAAGAAGTACAGGGGGCCCAGTTAAACTGCGAAATGTGAATTTCAGATAAACAATGAATTTTTTTTTTCAGATAAGTGTATCCCGTGCAATATTTGAGCCATCCTTATCCTAAAAAAAAAAAAAAAAACATCTTCCATTGTTTATCCAAAATTCAAATATAATGGGGGGTCCTGGACTTCTGTAAAATCTGGAAACCTTATCTGCCGCTTGTGTTTATGGTTACTCCTCTACTGTCTTATTGTTCTTTCTTTTCACTGTGGGTATCAGACCTAACATTTTTGCTCTTCACATCTCATTTTCTCCACACAACGGCTTCTACTACTAAATTTTATGCTGGCATCTCTTAAATTGATATATCTCTTTTCTTTTCTTTTTTTTTTTTTTTTTATTTATTTCCGACAGACAGGGAGAGACAGAGCACAAGTGGGGGAGGGACAGAGAGAGAGAGGGAGACACAGACTCGGAAGCAGGCTCCAGGCTCCGAGCTGTCAGCACAGAGCCCGACGGGGCGGGGGGCTCGGACTCACAAACGGCGACATCATGACCCGAGCCGAAGTCGGACGCTTAACCGACTCAGCCACCCAGGCGTCCCCATATCTCTCTTTTCTTAAGAGAAACTCTAGCCTCACATTCTAGCTGTCTGCGGGCTACCTCTGTTGGAGTATCTCACCTCCATTCTCAAATCTAAAATACCAAACATGGAAGGGGCACCATCAGTCTCCAGGGCCACAAGGCTTTTGGGGAAACTTTTGTCTGAGAGGCTCCTTCCCCTTGCCCATCATATCCAGGTAGTTACTTAGACTTGCTGGTCCTTCCTTTGTGAGCTCCAAGTTCTCCTGATAATGTGCCAAGAAACCAGCTCCTCTTTGGACAATCTTCTTTTAGGGAAAACTACTAGCCTAGAATATTCGATGTAGGCATTGAATTGGGAGAGGAGGTAGTATACTAGAAATTGAGAATAAGTATACTTAGCATACAAAGTGTCCATGAAAGGAAGCAATGCATACGTACATAGATGGAAAATCGTCGTTGTTATCAGCGTTAACCACTAAACAAGGGTAAATGTAGTGTGGATCATGTGCTGAATACCCACCACTGTTATGTAAGGCAAAGAGAAAATGGAAGTATAGCCTGTCCCGCTTGCATTGGTCTAGATCCTTCTCTTCCTTTGGAATTCTGCTCAAAACCTTTTGCGTCTAATCTCTCATGGCTTCCCATCAACGGGATTTGAACGGGAGAGTGCCGCTGGTGTCGATGTCTGCAATTTAAGTACAGAGGCCTTTTGCCTCAGCTACGCAAATTTCATTTGTCTGTAGATTTAGCTAAACTGGACCTATTGGCTTTCATTCACGTGCATGCACATTCTCGAAATTCAGAGGTGTGCCTCTCCTCCAGCGTGGACTCGGGCCACCACTGCCTTCGACAAATTCTCCAGGAATACGTCATGTATTACTTTTGTGACGTGAGTGGAGGCTTCTGGACCTCAGTGGTTTCAGACGGGGAAAAAACGAGTTGGAGAGAAAGTGCCGCTGAAAGTTAATGCCCTGCTGCAGTCAGAAATTCTTTCTGCTTTATTTGTTTCTCGTCTTCTACCGTCAAACCTTCCGCCGGTTAGAGTTAACTGAGGGGGGAGTGGGGGTAAAACAAAATGATCTCTATGGCAAGTGCTGCCCGCCCTCCTGTGGGTTTACTCCTTAAATGATTCATGTGCAATGCAGGTACAATGGGAATATCGGTTTCCTCCACCTTAGGTATGTCGCACCCCGCTGAGCTCCCCCCCCCCCCCCCCCCCGTTGCCAGGGTCCTCTTCCTAAAATTCTCCCCATTTCATATCGCTACCTAAAGGCTTCGGTGATTTTCCGCTGCTTGGACCATCACGGCCGATGCCTGAGCCTGGCCTACGCAGGCGGACGTCGCCAGCCCCACGTTCTTCGGCCGCTGGTCCTCCCATCACTTCCTGCTTCCACTCCTTCTAACCCCTCCCAACAGTGAGCAGGTTTATTTTGTACTCCAGACCTCTGCTACCGCTGTCGGTCACCTTTTCTCAACCCTCGTAATACCCCAGATATCAGAATTACTTCTAGGACAGTCTACACCATCTTTCTCCTCCATTGGGTCTTTGTGGAAGATCGCAAGCTCAAAACCACCATTTCCACCGTTATATATGATACTCTGCTTTCTGAGCTGTTTTACATTTTGTCCCCTCCAATCAAATTAACAGAGTATTAACAGGTAAGAACTGCCTTCTACCTCCCCGAGTTCCAGTTAGTATAGGTCTCCACACAGTTGACAGCACTAACTGAATGGATGAATAAGTGAATGGTATTGTGGAAAGACCACCGGACTTAAATTCAGCAGATCAGGATTGAAATGTCAGTTTTCACATTTACCAGCTTCTGTTCTTGTACAGAAGTGTTTATAGACAGGAGTGACTATTCCTTTACCTGTAAAAAGGCATAAACCACCCATTCCAATTAATCCATAGTGTTCTTGGTTTAAAGATAAAGTCAAGTAATATTTTTGAAAACCACCAACCTGGCGCTTAAGGGAAATAGAAGTTTTAGTGCCGTTGTGTGTCTAGTGCACCTACAGGTGCGAGGCCCAGCAAGTACCAAGGCAAGGCCATCAAATGACCTTTCCAAGAACATGGAAATAAACATTTGCCTCGCTTTTCTAGCCGTAAGTCAGATCACTGCAGTAGATTTTCTATTTTCCCATATTTCATTATGGTAATACAAAATCAATCAATCTACCCATGAATTTATTCAGGGATGATTTCTGTGTTGGCAATATGCCTTCTGAATAAATCCATATTTTTCTCTTCCCAAAGGTCAGATGTATTACCGAACATCTGCTCTAAGAAAATGTTTGTGGAGTCAATGATGTTCTAGAATAAGGAGACATTCAATGCTCCCAGCACATTTCTCCCGTTGCCTGCCCCTTGTCAAATGCCTGGGCCTTGTTGAACATGGTTCTTCAACCGACACATATAAAAATGTTGGCATATGCAAAACTATTTTAAAGAATTCAAATCTGTAAGACAAAATGGCCAAAGCATTTCTAAAAATGCAACAACATATATCTGTTCTTATCGGGCTATAAATGATGATAGAAAACATTTATATAGCCTTACTATATGCCAGGCAATATTCTAAGTGCTTTACCCAGTGAATTAGCTAATACTATTATCCACATTTTATAGGAGAAGAAATGGATACACGGAGAGGTTAAGTGACTTGTCCAAGGTCATGCAGTTAGTAGGTGGCTCACCAGAATGCAAACCCAGGTAGTTATACTTTTAACCACTACGCTATGTGCCTGAAATAATAGTTAAATTTCTTTTTAAATTTTGCATAGTACTGCATTCTGTGAATGGATCATAAATTTTGTGTAAACAATCACTTATTGGGGCTCCTGGATGGCTCCGTCAATCGAGCGTCCAACTTCAGCTCAGCTCATGATCTTACAGTTCATGAGTTTGAGCCCTGCATCGGGCTCTCGCTACTGTCAGCTCAGAGCCCGCCTCGGATCCTCTGTCCCCCTTTCTCTCTGCCCCTCCCTCGTTCTCTCTCTCTCTCTCTCTCTCAAAAATAAATAAACATTTTAAAAAATCGCTTATTAACGAACATTTAGCTCGTTTTACTATTTTTGGCATGATAAACTCCTCCATGAACAACCTGGTATAAAAACGCTTGTGTATCCGTCAAGGTATCTTCTAGCGATAAATCTCCATACTTTCTGGAATAAAGTGTTCCAGAAAGCTTATACTTGGAGATGTTATTTTCGTGTATAATATTTCATTTAATCAACACAGCAAACCCATGACTTGGGTATGTTTATCTCAATTTGAGGTACAAGGAGATTGGGAACCAAAAAGTTAAAGTAAAGTACGCAAAGTCAGATAGCTAATATGCCGGGCGGGTTGAATTCTAATCTAGGGAAGTCCAAGATCAAACTTTTTACTCTCCTCAGTTATACTCCGCTGTCTTCCTACAGTCGAAGCTCACCCCTTCTCAGATTACATGCAATGGACCTAAAAGTCTGTTTTCCCCTTTGGGTCCAGGTTCACCCCAGGGGAGCTCACCCTACAACTACGCACCTTCATTGTGCTGTCTGTAGAAAACACAAACAAAAGCAAAAGCAACACGTTCCATTTTACTTCAGACCCCATAATTCCCCACTGCTATTTTTTTTTCAGATTTTGAAAGTTTAATAAACTGATGCTTCTTTAAAAAAGAACACTTCTGGGCGCCTGGGTGGCTCAGTTGGTTAAGCGGCCGACTTCGGCTCAGGTCATGATCTCGCGGTTCGTGAGTTCAAGCCCCGCGTCGGGCTCTGTGCCGACAGCTCAGAGCCTGGAGCCTGTTTCAGATTGTGTGTCTCCCTCTCTCTCTCTCTGCCCCTCTCCCGTTCATGCTCTGTCTCTCTCTGTCTCAAAAATAAATAAACATTAAAAAAAAAAGAACACTTCTGTGTCACGATATAACCATAAAATTACCCTAAGCCAAAAGCAGTGAGAACAACAATCTAATGAGAATCAAGTATAGTTATTTGTGGCTGTGGTTATTCAATACGTCTTCATAAACAACTTCCAAATAAGTGCCTTGATGTAGGAGAGTAGTTGAAAGAGATAACCAAAAAAAAGGGGGGGGGAGGTGTCCGGTTTTAAAGGGTGGATTAAACATGAAGGATTGTTACCACTCCTTCCAGAATCCTCAGCAAAATGGCAATAAAAGAAAGAGAAAGAACCAAAAAATGCAAGAAGAAAAACCAGCAGAGAAGTTAACAGCATGTCAGAAGATGGACGTCGGATCGGGCTTCTTTCATTAAGCAGATCTGAGACCTAAATACTTACTGAAATAGTCTATTACACAACTACATTGTTAGCACTCCGGTTCTGTCGCCCTGACTCTGGGCGGGCCCTGTGATTTGCTGTCATCAATGGAGCGAGAGAGGAGTGAAGCTGTGTAAGGTTCTGAAGATCAGTGTTTTCTCTCCTTGGCGTTTAGAATTCGGATATGTATCCCCTAAGCAGGGGATTGGACAGTCCTCGCAGAAGAAGCTGACCAACCCAAGGGAAAGTAACTACGGGGACCCTAATTCAGGAGAATGGTGAAGAGAATTCCAAAGATAGGGGTCAATGGACATAACAGGATTCCAACCGAGCAACAGGCCTCCGGGCTCTAAGAATAGCTGTGACAGGTGCCTCCAAGAAGAAGAAAAGGCCTTAAAGTGATAGAACAGCCGATGTGCTTAAAGAAAGGGTTTACAGTTATTCAGGACGGTGTAGGGAGGAAATGAATGGCTGTATACCGAAGAGTAATAAAGTGGAAAAAAAAATTAACCAGCAATTTTTAATTCTAGGCCAAACCAAGTGTCATAGCAGATAAGGGATATGTGTACGGCCCTTTTGCGAACAATCCATAAAGACAAAATGCTGCAAACCCTGAATATTTGCTAAACCAAACATTCTGATCCTATTAGAACCATGAGGAGGGGTAACTGGAGAACGTGGGGGTGGTGTGGGCGTGCTAAATCTACACTTTCGACAGCAGGAGGAGTGCAAAGATTTGGAAGTAGGTTGCCTCTGAGGAACAGGGCTGAGAGATGTGGGCAGAGGAATGCCATTTTTTAAATAAGCCTTTTGGGCTGGTTTAAACTCTCTGCATGTATTGTTTTAATTAAGATACACATGATGTTAGAAAGCCAAAAATAACAACACAGAGGAAGAAAAAGAGAGCCGTGTAAGAAGTAGGAAGGATGATTCCGTTGGGCTGCAAAACTGAATGTGTAGACCTAATAATTTTCAAAAATCTCTTCAAAAGACGGTTCGATACAAACGCCGAGAACCTAAGTGCTGATTTCCTCCTCCAGTTACATTGGCGATGTCTTATGGATCGCCCACGTTCAGATATTGAATAAAACCAAGCTGCGGCCAGATGAGTTTAGATTGACAATTTATATCTTCCTTTTATTTTTACCCCCAACATAAGCTCTTTATTTTCTCCAAGAAAATGAGCAAAATTAACCATACATGGGAGTAAACATGATTTCCATTAAAAAATAACTTTGTGGCAGTTTTCTTCAGCCTCTCGGTTTTGCCATCCTAGATAGCTAGAGGGAAGAAATGCCCAGAATTCGTTTCCAGGCAACTAGGCAGGAAGCTGAGGAGCAAATGAAATCAGCAAGCGACAAGATACGGGCATAAGCCTAGGGAAGAATGGTAAAATGTGGCTAATTGAAGATCTCGCACAGTGTAGGGAGCCAGCCAATGAGTGGAGACAACAAAGAATCAAAGAAGATTTTGGAGACAACTAGAAAACGGAAAGCTTAAAATAGAATTGAAAGCATACTAAGTAGAATGGCAGCTTTCCATTTTTCTATAATGTACAAAAATAATCATCTGAATGGAGTGTAAAAAAGGCAAGAGAAAGAAAAATAAGCCGGGTAAGGTAAGGGAGATCAAAAACACCCAAGCAAGAAAAGGAAAGGAACGGGAAAAGTGGATAAAAATAGCAACCGCACAAAAAGCACAAAGCAGAAATTCTCTTCATAGGATTATGGAGCTGCAAGGAATCCATTATTGAATTTCGAAGTCACTAAGGTCAACTAACCTAACACAGAAAACATCCCCTCTGCCTTAAAACAAATAGAAGTACCGAATGAAATGCACTTTTCTTTTAAAAAGTATACACCCAGGGCTAAAAGCAAGAAAGGGAAACCCTTAGTAACAAAAATAAAGCTGGACCTCTAAGCCAGAAGGTGAGTAGGAGGCATATGAACTTGAAAGATGCCCGGAGGCGTGTGTGTGGTGAAGGAGCTGGAACTGAGCTCCCTGAATAAAGCCTAACCCCCCCCCAAAAAAAGTCTATCAAAAGTGGGACTAGAATAAAAAAGTATTCCCAGAGGTCCAAGGACCAGGCAAGGAATCTTCCCCGTCCTGCCCTAACCCAGCCCTACGACGCCTTGCGTGAAAAAGAAAAAAGTGACCCTCCTAAAATGGAGGTCAGAGCAGCAGCACCCACTGGACACTGAGAATTAACACAAGAACGGAACTGGGCAAATCCCACAGCAGTTCATGCAGACCTCCCCCAAGAGGTATGCCCCCACTTTAAGGGCATGGAGGGCCTCCACAGAACAACTGTTCCATGTTAGTAAAGGATATTGGAACCATACGGAAGAAGTGGGATGAAAAAGCAAAGAAATGAGTTAACCTAGCTTGTTAAATCCAAATAAATATTGACAATGATTAACACGAATAACGGTGAAAATAACAGGGAGGGGGGAAACAAGGTAGAATATTAGACACGACATGGAACGGGAGAGCTTGAATTTACTTTTCTGAAGGCCTAAGGAGCAAAGCTGTTGATTAGCCTTAGAGTTTAAATACATGTGTTAAAAATGGTAACTGTCGCCATTGAAGGAACAGAAATAGAGGCCTCTCCTGAGTATTTTCCATTTGCCCATTAAGATCGGTCTTCACCCTTCTCCGTTCTGCTCTCCGCATCTAAAGGGTTACACCTCTAACAACTGCATCGACTTGTGCCTCTCAGAACTCAAGGTGGTAATAGCTTCTCCTACAGCAGGAGCCCCAAGATTATCCATTATCCCCAAGAACTCTGGTGTTTGTTGACCCTGTCCACACCTTTGTGCGCAGTTCTTTTGTTAAACTCTTTCCAATAACCCCCTTTGGGTGTGTGATCTGTTATTTCCCTGTGTATGGGAACTTTCCCAATCTAAAGAAACAACTCCCAAATCAGCATGGAGAGGGAAAAACTAGGGCTGGAGAAGGGTAAAGACTCTGAATCCTTGGAAGCCAGGAGAAAAACTAAACAAACACACAAACAAGCACGCTACACAGAAGTAAGTCAAAATGGTACGAACAGTGGGGTACCATTTATGTATATTTTAAAATGAACAAATCAATCTTATGTATTGATTGTGGTTACAGACACGCAGAGTAAAATTATAAAAGCATGGACTGGAATTATATATGCCAAGTTCAGCCTAATTGTGGCCTCCAGGAAGAGATCAAAAGAGATTCAAACGGAAGAAATTTGAATGTATCTGAAACATTTTATTTTCTAAAAAAAATTTTTTTGAAGCAAATACGCAGTATATTAGCACTTTTGCTTATTTTGGGTGGTGTACATGTGGGTGTTCTAAAACTTTCCACGGTGTTCTGTATGTCCGAACTGTTTCATAATAAAACGATCTATTATTCCAAATTGGAACTGTTTGGTTCTTTCTGAAATCCTGTTGTATCTCGATTGGCTTCCCTTTTATATGACCTACAGTATTACATTAGGATGAAAAAAGTCTCAAAATGTCACAAGCGTACCCGCCAAAATCTTTTCTCCACGTGTATTATTAAACACCTTTGCTGTGCTACTATTGACATATAAAATGTCATCCTCAAGTGTCTATTAACACCCCAGGTGCTACGGGATTTACAAAGCACTAAGAAAGCATGGTCACAGCCCTCAAGGATCCAATAATAATGAGACTTTAACACTTCTGGATGATCTTAATTAAAGCAGAAAAAAATAGCCGCATTAGAGAGGCATTGCAGACATTATCCCATGCAAGATCACAAAACCCATCTATGGACATTTCAACACAAAGTCGTGCAATGATTTAGCATGTTGAAAAAATAAAAGCTGGCTCCCACTGACATTGATGTATCTTAATAAAATAAGATGAATTCTAATGGCTATCTTTCTGAGAACTAACTATATTATTTACATTTTTCATTTTGTCATATGACACTGTAGATGTATGAAAATGTAATTCAAATTTCCTTGCAATCTTCATAGGGCTTTCTGCCTTAGATATAATATTCTGTTATGCTCTAAGAAACAGAACAAATGTAATAAAAATTGGTATAGTGTTACACTGAGAAGAGTAAACACATTTTAATTCAATATTCTAATACTTTTCCATTTCCCTGTGCATTTTTATGATCATAAAAGATAGAGCTCGCTGGAAGTTATGTCTGGGAAGGATATCCATAAACCTGGAGATCATCTAATACATAAGAAAAAAATACTTGCAATTAGTGAAAGGCTGATTTTGCCAAGTTCTGGATTATACAAAAGCCTTTGAATTCCTCCTCACTTCTGAGATCTCAACGTGTGGTAGCATTCTGCTCACTTCTGCCCTTCAAACACAAGAGTGGGTGAAGGAGGCGAAACCTCCGTTCAGGCTGAGTCTGACATGACAGCAGTCTGCATAGGCTTTCTTACCAAGAAGGATATTAACGTAGACCAAGATGGAATTTCAAGACTACGCACAAATTCGTTCTCGATACCATTTCCCCCAAAAGAGCGGAGAACAGGTTGCCCGTAACGCTTAATCGGTAGCCAAGTTAGCAGTGAACTGCACTCCCGTTCATAGACAGAAAGGAGAGGAGAAACGAAGTGAAGGCTAATTTATCATCCGCTGTGGGTCCTGGAGCTTGGAATGCATTATCTCACTTAATCCTTTCAACGATCTCAGAGTAACTTTATAGGTGTAGCAACTGAGGCTCGGTGACATTCAACAATTTGCTCAGGGTCACACAGCAATTAAGTTGTGGATGTAGGATTCTACTGCCGATTATTTGGGCTCTAAATCGCCATTGTAGCAAAACACGGAAGCGAGGGTGCTGGCTTTAAACCAGAACAAAAATTCCAGCGTCCCATCCCCTCTATAGATGCCCACCTAGCAAACACTTCATTACGCGACATAGACACAATCTTACCTCCCCCTCCTTTTGATCGATCCAGGCCCAAGAAGAAAAACTAACTGGATCTTCGCAAAATCAAAACGTATATTGCAAAGTGACTTTCCTCGCCAAAAAGTCAAGGGGAAAGAGACTTCCGTGATCCGAAGACAGTGACATTGACACACTTCATTCCTTAATAATCCAATCAGCACTTCTGTAGCGTTAAGACCAAGGGCGAGGTTGTATATTATAATGGCGTGAATCAGGAAAGAATATTTTAAACCTGCTTAGCACCCAAGAGATCTAGTCCAGTGGCTTCAAAGAGTTGTCTCACGGACTGGGGAAGGACATGGAGGTAGGATTTAAGGGGCAGTAACCTAGGACCTTTAACCCTACTTTAACCAGAGCAGTTCTGGTTTTATCTGTATTAAATAATAACCTTCTTCATGAGGCCTCATTCAAATACATTGCTCAGGGGCCCCTGGGTGGCCCAGTCAATTAAGCATCTGACTCTTGACCTCGGTTCAGGTCACCATCTGACCTGAACAGAGCGTCGGGCTCTGTGCTGACAGCTCAGAGCCTGGAGCCTGCTTCGGATTCTGTGTCTCCCTCTCTCTCTGCCCCTCCCCTGCTCATGCTCTGTCTCTCTCTGTCTCAAAAATAAATAAAAACATTAAAAAATTTTTAAACAACAATTACGCACCATCTGATTCTACACCTAAGGCTCTCATCATTATAGCTTGCATACAATTAACAGCTCCTAGTACATTGTAATCTTATTCTATACTGTGAATATAACTTCTATAGTGCATTACAGTTTTAAGCATTGTGATTTTCTGTGTGTGTGTTCACTACCGGTTCCTTATAGCTTGTCTATGAGTTGGGCAGGGTTAATAATAGCATCCTTATTTACAGAAAACGATTTTGTGGTTCAGTGTGTAAGTGGCTGAACTAAGGCTAGAAACTCATTCTCCTACTTTTTTTTTTTTAGTTTCCCTTTTTTAAGTTTTTATTTGAATTCCAGTTAAGTAAAATCCAGTGTTCTATGAGTCTCAGATGCACAGTACAGTGATTCAACACTTCCGTACATGACCAGGACTCATCACAACAAGGGCGCTCCTTAATCCAGTGTATTTTCTCCTGTACCCAGCAGCATCTCTGAGTATCTTTTCTGCCTTGATTAGGGATAGGCATCAGGACTATTTCCTTCCAAGGATATCTTGTACCACATTCTTTATCAAATTGCATTCATTTCCCTAAACCGTGACTTAGGAAGAACAAGATTATTCACGACCTCGCTGGAAATCCCAGAACTCGCTGTTCCTGCCGTGAACTGATTGATAGGTGACATCCTTGTTCTTTGAAGAGTCTGGAAAAGCAACATTTTCAAACAGGCAAACATCGAAGACTACTACTGTTAATCAATGAGAAAAACCCGCTCTGGATAGTCTTCCACACGAGTTTCCAAACAAAATTGGGTGCCACACGTCCAAGCACTTTTCCCACAACATCGACAATAAACTCATTGGTTCATTTCATCAACCACCTGTTCTTCTGGAAGGTAGCATCGCTGCTCACCTCTGGACTGGACTCATCTGAAGGAAGAAATGCGATAGCTCCCTTCCCCTGAAATGGTCATTCGAAGGGGCCTCACATAGACCTTTTCAACTGCAAGTGGTAATTGAATTCTTCAAAGGACCTCAGAAAGGTATTGACCACTGCCTTAAGGGAACTATCACTTTTGGTTTGTTTTACAACTGCTCTTTTCCACCCAACGCATCGGTGTGGATGTATACACAAACACACCCTCTTCACTGGGCCTTGTCTACTACTCTGGTCCTCTAAGTGACATTTGGGTATTCCTTACTTTTGCTTTCCATAGACTCTGATGGAAAAGGAGTGCTGCCATATGTGAGAGACATTTATCAACAGTAATTCTCTGTTTAAATGCACGAAATTGTTATTTTTTTAAGCGTTTATTTGAGAGAGAGCACGCAAGTGCAGGGGAGGGGCAGAGAGAGAGAGAGGGAGACAGAGGATCCGAAGCAGGCTCCAGGCTCTGAGCTGTCAGCACAGAGCCCGACGCGGGGCTTGAACTCATGAACTGCAAGATCATGACCTGAGCCGAAGTCGGACGCTCAACGGACTGAGCCACCCAGACGCCCCCTGAATTGTTATTCTTATATTTTAGTAGTATCGGCTGCTTCAGATAATCTGGGATAATAACCAGCCCTAAGTTTTCACTTGAAATACTCATCCATCATACCATTTCCCCACTCTGCACTGTTGAATGTCTCATTTTGCATGTTACTGTCGACTCACAATAAATGTGGCATTTACGGAATTTACTAATCTCCCACTGAAATTTCATTCTTCTACGGTTAATCTTGTCTTGAGGTTTACTTGAATGAAAAATAAGGATTCTTGCCTGATTTCTTCTTGTATTCCCTCCATTGTGCCTGAGAAGTGGTTGAAATTCTAGAACAGAAAGAGATCTCAGGGCGCCTGGGTGGCTCAGTCAGTTAAATGTCCGATTCTTGATCTCATGTTTTGTGAGATCAAGCCTCACATCGGGCTCTACACTGACAGCATGGAACCCGCTTAGGATTCTCTCTCCCTCTCTCTCTTTCTGCCCCCACCCCGCTCACACATGCTCGCTCTCTCTCTCTCTCTCTCTCACTCTCCGAAAATAAACATTAAAACAAAGAGAAAGGGATCTCAAAGGACATTTAAGTCCTTCTTTTCCCTGATGAGAGAAAGTGACTTGCCTAAGACAGGACAGTAACAAAACTTGTTTTAGACCCTTGTCTTATGGTTACCAATCCAGCCTTTTCTTTTCTTTTTTTTTTTTTCAAGTTTTTTATTTTATTTTTGAGAGAGAGAAAGAGACAGAGTGCGATCGGGGGAGCGGCAGAGAGAAAGGAAGACACGGGATCTGAAGCAGGCTCCAGGCTCCGAGCCGTCAGCACAGAGCCCAACGCGGGGCTCAAACTCACGAACTGTGAGATCATGACCTGAGCGGAAGTCGGATGCTCCACCGCCTGAGCCACCCAGGCGCCCCAACCTAGCCTTCTTTTTTAACACCAAGCACAAGCAACCTAAAACTGCTACTCTCTCAGGGGAAAACGTTTTCAAATGAAAATGGGTGAAAAGCCTGTGCTTCATTTATCTTTCTGGCTTATTTTCTGAAGGTCCAGACACCTATAAGGCACAGAGAATTTTCCTATTAGTGCCACACCACACCATGCCATTACGGTGGTACAAAATATTGTGGCCCTAACATATTCCGTGATATCAGCAGATTTTGTGTAATAAGAAACACAAACTCATGGCTCTTCGGTTTGCCCATTCAATTATGAATGCACTAAAATAGCCGTACCAATATTATGGAGTTTCCCCTAAGGGCTACTTCAGCTATTATTTTTTATGACATATACAGGCTTAAAGCATTTCACAATACATATTCAAAAATAGAATTACAAAAAGTGAACTTGGGAAAACAATTCCACACGAAAACCTACTGAAATTACGAGACAAAGCCTTCATGAAAAGTGCAAATTCATTTCCATTCATTATGCCTCAAAAGACAGAGTGTACTTAATGCTTTTCTCTGCATAAAATATCACCATAAGGTATCCCGAGAAAGTTTTTAATGAATTTTGTTTATCACCTTTTCTGAGAAAATTATGAACAGTAGTCAGTGAAAGCTCATCTTTTCCCCTCCTCTCAGGAAGAGAGGGCCAATTTCTTCTTCCACATTTGCTAAGAAAATACACCTGTCACTGTGCATTTTTCTAAAGGTTCTAAGAGAGAGCAAATCTGAAACAGCATTTGCAATCTTTTTTGGGATCTTTAGCATTCTCACGGGAAGCCTGTCAGAAGTGAGGAGGGGAACACCTTACAGTGTAAGATTGAACTGTCCCAGATTCTGAATTTCTCCCTGCATCATGCAAGCTGTATTAAGGGGTAATTGACAAAGAGACTTGTACGCATATGATGATTTGATATACACATACATTGTGAAATGATTACCACAATCAGGCTCATGAATACATCCCTCACCTCACACAGTCACCTTTTCCTGCTGCGAACACTTAAGCTCTACTATTTTAGAAAATTTCATGTATACAGCACAGTGTTATGATATATACCCAGAAGTGGGATTCCTGGCACGTAGTTGTCCATTTTTCTCTTGGTTTATTCATTTGTTTTGGTTCTTAAATTGCACATGTGAGTGAAACTATACGATGTTTTCCTTTCTCTATCTGACTTATTTCACTTAGCATTACACCCTCTAGGTCCACCCTTGTTGTTGCAGATGGCAAGATTTCGTTCTTTTTGATGGCCGAATAATATTCCATTGTATCTATATACCACATCTTCTTTGTCCATTCGTCTACTGATGGACATGGGTTGCTTCCGTATCTTGGATATTGTAGATAATGCAATAAACATAGGGGTACATATACCTTTTTGAATTAGTCTTTTCGTTTTCCTCAGGTAAATGTCCAGTAGTGGCATTATGCGATCATATGGTATTTCTAATTTTTAATTTTTTGAGGAATCCCCATGTTACTTTCCACAGGGACAACACCAGTTTGCCTTCCTACCAACACCGCACAAAGGTTCCTTTTTCTCCACATCCTCACCAACACTTGTTATTTCTCGTGTCGTTGATTTTACCCATTCTGACTGGTGTAAGGTGGTATCTGATGGTAGTTTTGATTTGCATTTCCCTGATGCTGAGAGATAATCAGCATCTTTTCATGTGCCTATGGGAGATCTATACGTCTTCTTTGAGAAAATGTTTATTCGGGTCCGCTGCCCATTTTTAATTGGGTTAGTTGGCTTTTTCGGTGTTGAGTTGTATGACTTCTTTATATATTTTGGATATTAACCCCTTACTAGACATGTCATTTTCAAAGATCTTCTCCAATTCAGTAGGTTACCTTTCGGTTTTGTTGATGGTTTCCTTCACTGTGCAAAAGCTTTTTATGTTGGCATAGTCCCAATAGTTTAGTTTTGCTTTTGTTTCCCTTGCCTTAGGAGATAGATCTAGAAAAATGTTGCTATGGCTGATGTCAAAGAAATCACTGCCTATGTTTTCTTTTAGGAGTTTTATGTTTTTGGGTCTCAATTTTATGTCTTTAATCCGTTTTGAGTTTATTTCTGTGTATGGTGTAAGAAAGTGGTCCAGTTTCATTCTTTTGCATGTAGTTGTTCAGTTTTCCAACACCATTTGTTGACGAGATTTTTCCCATTATATATTCTTGTCTCCTTTGTCGTAGATTAATTGACCATATAAGCATGGGTTTATTTCTGGGCTCTCTATTCTGTTACATTGATTTATGTGTTTATTTTTGTGCCAGTACCATAGTGTTTACTGATTACTATACCTTTGTAGTATATCTGGAAATCTGGGATTGTAATGCTTCCAGCTTTGTTCTTCTTTCTCGAGATTGCTTTGGCTATTTGTGGACTTCAATGGTTCCATACAAATTTTAGTATTAATTGTTCTTGTTCTGTGAAAAACGTTGTTGGTATTTTTCTGTTCGCCTGTTCAATTATCCCAAGCAGGATCTGCACTGGCAGCGTGGAGCCCAATGCAGGGCTCGATCCTACAACCGTGAGATCATGACCTGAGTCGAGATCAAGAGTCAGATGCTCGGGGCACCTGGGTGGCTCAGTTGGTAAAGCATCTGACTTCAGCTCAGCTTGTGATCTCACAGTCCGTGGGTTTGAGCCTCACATCGGGCTCTGTGCTGACAGCTCAGAGCCTGGAGCCTGCTTCAGATTCATTCTCTCTCTCTCTCTCTCTCTCTCAAAAATAAAATAGACACTCAACTGACTGAGCCACCCAGGTGTCCCAGTTGTTGGTTTTTTGATAGGGATCCCATTAAATCTGTAGATTGCTTTGGATAATATGGACATTTTAACATTATTTGTTCTTCTAGTCTATTAGCGTGGAATATCTTTCCAATTGTTTGTGTCATCTTCAATTTCTTTCATCAACATTTTCTAGTTTTCCGAGTACAGTTCTCTCACCTCTTTGGTTAATCCCTGAGTATTTTATTACTTTTGGTGCAAATGTAAATGGGATTGTTTTCTTCATTTCTCTCTCTGCTGCTTCATTATTAATGTATAGAAATGCGACAGATTTCTGTATGTTAATTTTGTGTCCTGCAAATTTACTGAGTTCATTTAGCAGTTCTAGTAGTGTTTTGGTGGAGTCTGTAGGGTTTTCTACATCTAGTATCATGTCATCAGCAAATAGTGAAAGATTTACCTCTTACCCATTTCGATACCTTTTATTTCCTTTTATCGTCTGATTGCTGTGGCTAGGACTTCTAACACTCTGTTGAATAAAAGTGGTGAAAATCGGGGCGCCTGGGTGGCTCAGTTGGTTAAGTGTCTGACTTCAGCTCAGGTCATGATCTCACAGTATGTGAGTTCGAGCCCGTGTCGGTCTCTGTGCTGACAGCTTGGAGCCCGGAGCCTGCTTCGGATTCTATGTCTCCCTCTCTGCTCCTCCCTCACTCGTGCTTGCTCTCAAAATAAACATCTGGAAATTTTTAAAAAATAAATAAATTCTAGTTAGTTAGCATACAGTGCAGTATCAGTTTCAGGAATCGAATTTAGTGATTCATCACTTGGAGTCATTATTTTTTGAAACATTTTTCTTCTCTCCCCTTCAGAGACTCAAATTGCATATATATCAGGGTGCTTATAGCTTTCTCACCACTCTCAGATGCCTTTTCTCGTGCGTGTGTGTGTTCTTCTCTGTATTGCATTTTGGAGAGCTCCTGCTGCTGTCTTCAAGTTTACTAATCTTATCTTCTGCGAGGTCCAATCAGTCTTTAATCTCATTCTGTGCAATTTCTATTTCAGACATTACGGTTTTGATCTCTAGAAGGGTGATTTGGGTGTGTTTTTTTATATCATACCTGTCTCTGCTTAACTTTTTGAACACATATTATGCAGTTATAATTTTTAAATGTCTTCATCTACTAATTCTAACATCTGTGTTAGTTCTGCATTGGTTTTGATTGATGTTTACCCTTATTGTGGAACTTATTTTCCAATTTCTTTGCATGTCTGCAAATTTTCATAGATGTCAGACCTTACAAATTCTATCTTATGAGTTGTTGGATATTTTTGTATTTCTATAAATATCCTTAAGCTTTGTTCTTGGATGCAGTTAACTTATTTAGAAGCAGTTTGATCTTTTTCGGGGGACGGGGGGCTTTGTTTGTATGATGCGTTAAGTAGGGTAAGAATTGTTTAGCCTAACGCTAATTATTCCCCCCACTATTGAGGCAAGTTCCTTTTGAGTCCTCTATCTACTTCCCCATGGGTTATGAGTAGCCCCATGTTAACACTGAGTCCTGTTCCTTCTAAATGTCTCAGATGGCTCTTTCATTGCCCTGAGATAATTTTCTCATATGCATGTATTTGGCCAAATACACGAATGAGAACCTGTGCAGGTGTCAATATTTCTATTTCTGTTCATTTCTTTCATCTCCAGTACTTTGTTCTACAGACGCTAGCCCTCAGTCCCTCAGCTCTTCTCAAGTCGGAGAATTCACCTGGCTCCACCCTGATTCCATCTCCCTGTGGTACAGCCTGGGAATTCTTTTAAGGAATAAGCTGGAACAATTGTAAGACTCATGTTGTTTTTTTCCATTTCTTAGCCGCCTCTGTTCACTGTCATTTGATGTTCATTTTCTTGAAAACCATTTTTTCATAAATTGTGTGTGTGTGTGTGTGTGTGTGTGTGTGCATGCGCGTTTTGGTCAGGTGGTGTTTCAGGTGGGAGGGTGAAACTCAGGGTCCTGTTATTTCATCTTGCCTAGAAGCAGAAGTCTCGCGTGTGTTTTCATATAGAACATTCTGTAAATTACAAATCATCATACCCTGATGTCTCTGTCATGGAATCAGCAAGGTGGCATAATCATCTCAATAATCACCAGGCATTAACTTCCAACTACACAGAGAACGCTAGGTTGGAGACAAGTGATAGGAAAAGAAACACAGTCAATATCATTACTCCTCGACTAAAGATCATACTCTTTCTTCCCAGACCATATCTCTGACCATGGCGGAGCCATATAAGCACATGAGCCACATGAGCAGAACCTAAAAAAGCAAAGCATCCATATAACAGAATGCATCATTATGGGGCTTTCCCCTGTTGAATGTGAATAATTTCTCTCTCAGGATGATTCCAATAAGACATTGTTTCTCAGTCCCAAAGCTGTTCTCCAAAATCATTACATCCAGAAAAGAATTTTAGAGCCACCGCACTTTTTGACCATTTTCTTGAAAATTCTTTTGTAGCTCCTTGACGTTTACATCACGCACTGAAGCATTTCTAAAATGATCCCCACATCTTTGGTTTGGAAGGCAAGCTAGGAAGTGTTTTCCAAACTTCTTGATAATGATAACCAGCTGGAGAGCTTGTCGAGCTAGCTTGCCAAACTTCACTCTTGGAGGGTCTTTGGTGTGGGACCGGAAATTTAAGGTTTTGTTGGGGTTTTTTTAGCAAGTTCTCCAAATGACTCTTAATATCATGAAAATTTTAGAAATAATGAGTTACAGGACCCCTTGACCAATGGATACCGCTCAGAAATGTACACTAGAGTTAAAATCTGCCTGTTTACCTCATAATTGGTCTGCTTTTTTTCCGGCCAAAAGAAAAATGGGCACTAGGAAGTGCTCCCTAATGACAGATGACAGTGAAATGACATCTATGACCCAAGAGCAGAAATTACATTGCATTTCTCGGGCACATTTTTAGGGAAAAATAAGCCTTCATAGACCCTTCCTTTATTTGATACGTAAGTGCAATTTTCAAAATCTCTGTGCCCGTGATGCACCAACTTGCGTAAAACGTCCCATGGAAATAAAGTGCTTTGCTAGATACTAGAGCACTTGGCATCTTGAAATAACTCACTTACAGTGCCTTAGTCACTCCATGTGAATAGCGGGACATAAGAGCAAGAAGGCCCAGATGACTCAATTGCACCCGATGAGCCTGCAGAATCATACCTTTCATCTTCCTCACTAAGAGCACTCACAAGAGATGGGCTTTACTCAGGCAATCATCCCAATCTTTGACTTGCTGGTTGTAAAAAACATATTTTGTAGCTATATTTAAGGCTGCGGACAATAAAGAAAATTACATGCCCCAGACTTTTCTCATACCATTATTTATCACAAAGGGGGAGGAGGGTTAAAAAGGAGGGGAGGAGGGGGCGCCTGGGTGGCTCAGGCGGTTGAGCGTCCGACTTCGGCTCGGGCCATGATCTCGCGGTCTGGGAGCTCGAGCCCCGCGTCGGGCTCTGTGCTGACAGGTCAGCGCCTAGAGCTTGCTTCCGATTCTGTGTCTCCCTCTCTCTCTGCCCCTCCCCCGCTCATGCTCCGTCTCTCTCTCTCTCTCTCTGTCAAAAATAAACATTTTTAAAAAAAGGAGGGGAGGAGGAAGTTAAGCATTAACATGGCCAATTGGCACGTAACAGTCGCTGATATGGGCATCTTATGTTCTAATAATCTCATTTAATAGAACCTCTGAGATGTGCGTGTGCGCACACGCACGCAGGCATGTACGTGGGCACGGGCACACACCTGTGCACAGCACCCTCCAGGCTTTCAAAAACCCATTTCCGCTAAGTGGAACTATGTAAATACGTGTGGAATCTGGATACACTTCAGTTCTTCTGGGTAGTACTCCTTCCCTAATGCACAGGTAGTTTGGGAAAGCCGCTTAAGACATAATGGGAAATCACTTCAATCGAGGTAAGATACATGCCATTTATTAGTTGCAGAGGACATTCACGTGTTGTCACACCTGTACTCGAGACTGCCATGCTGCAGTGCTACGTGACATGAATGCAATATGACGTGAGGTGTTACACTTGGGCAAGCCCCGTCCCCCAAGGCTTTGCTTCTAGCTAGGTCAATATTTAGGAACCATTTCAGGAAAGCAGTTGTTAAGTCCTAAAGGAAAAAGACCACAGCACTTCCATTTGGAGACTGCTAAAAGCTTTTTCTCTGTTATTATACATCGGTTTTTCTCACATAGCTTTTAAAAAAGCTATGAGGTAAATGTCAACATACTTCACAGTTCTCTTTCCTGTTTTGCTTTTAATATATTATTCATTCTTCAAATTAAATAGCATACCGATAATAAAGTGTATGTTCCCAAGTGACCCAAGATTAGAATAGCACACCTTTCCTGACCCCACCCTCCTTTAGTCACCCCAGCTTTCAGATGTGAGGATTTCCAATGAAATCCTACAATAAAGCTAAATAAGGGAGATGTCTACGCCTTTCTGCTCTGATGGAAATGTTTTATATCTACACTGCCCAACACGTAGGTAGCTACTGGCCACATGTAGCTGCTGAGCAATTGAAAGTACATTAACATGAAGAGGGGTCTGAATTTTTGTATTTCATTTTAATTAACTCATCTTTTAATGTTTATTTATTTTGTGTGAGAACATACGTGAACAGGGGCGAGGCAGAGAGAGAGACAGAGAGAGAGAGAGAGAGAGAGAGAGAGAATCCCAAGCAGGCTCCGCTCTGTCAGTGCAGAGCCTGACACGGGGCTCGATCCCACGAACGGCGAGATCACGACCCGAGCCGAAATCAAGAGTCAGACGCTTAACCGACTGAGCCACCAGACACCCCTCATTTTAATTCATTTAAACGTAAATCGCCACCTGCTGCGAGTGATGAGTCACTGTGGAATAGTGCAGGTCTATACCAAAGATGTTTAGGATCACCATCTAACTTTAAAACTAGTCAACATCACAGTAAAAGGTGAGCACCGAAGAAACATGCATAATATGTGATATTTCCGGGATGCCTGGGTGTCTCGGGCAGGTGAGCCTCTGACTCTTGGTTTTGGCTCAGGTCATGATCTCACAGTTCGTGGGCTTGAGCCCCAGGTCAGGCTCTGCACTAACAGCGTGGAGTCTGCTTAGGGTTCTCTTTCTCCTGTTTTTTCTGCCCCTCCCCCACTCGTGCTTTTTTTCTCTCTCTCTCTCTCTCTTCTCTCTCTCTGTCCCATCCTCCCTCCTCCCTCTCAAAATAAATAAACATTAAAAAAAGATATGATATCTACTCAGTTACGTTCTCTTTTTTCCAACAAGACAAGGCTCGGCACACAAAGCCGGTAGGAAATTTCCCCTTCGGTGCTCTGGGATGTGGGAGACACACATTTCTCATATTCTGTAAAAAGGAAAGGTTAACCCAATTCCAAACCAGACCTGGGGAAATGAGACCACGTGCCATACCCCTACCCCATGCCACTTTCTGTTGTCCGTGCATTAGTACATCACACGGCCGCTACAACTAGAGGGGGCACTCGACTCCGTGCTAGTTATTCAAATAAGGAACTATGATACACACGAAGCGCTGGGACCGGCAGTGCCATATGCCACGTAAACGTCACCGCTCTTGAGGATAAGCTCTTGAACCCTAGTGAGCACAGTACAAAGCACACGCTTACCCTCAACACCCGTCCAAATCAAGAAAAGATTACTTCCTTTGCTAGGACGGTTCTTTCAGCCTGGCTCATCCCAATCTCTGCGTGATGGTTATCGGTTTATTTCCTTCTTTCTTCTGCGCAATGCATTTGCCTAACGCGTCGGACAGAGATCATTCCATTCTAAACCTATAATCCAGTATCTCTAGATGTAACGACCCCCCCCCTCCCAAAGGAACAGTGGAGTGTTTGACGCTTCAAAAACCAGCGCAGCAAATTGGGTATGACGGTCTTCGGTGGTCTGAACGCAGTGTCTCACTGCAGCTAATACGGTGAAGGTACTTGGGGCGGTTAAGGCCGACAAGTGCCGAGAACTTGAAAGTCACTTTTAAATACCCTTAAAAGAAAAAGCATTCTTTTTTTTAATTCAAATTCAAGTTAGTTAACATATAGTGTAGTATTGGTCTCCGGGGTAGAATTTGGTGACCCATCGCTTACATACGACACCCAGCGCTCATCCCAACAAGCGTCCTCCTTCATGCGCCTCGCCCATTTAGCCCATCCCCCACCCCCACCCCGCCTCCAGCACCCCTGTTTGTACCCTGTACTTAAGAGTCTCTTCTGATCTAGTGATGCTATGATGATTCTCAATGCATGCTTATTTATCAGGCTTCTCAACGCTATCAAAATGTTTGCTTTTCCTCCTCCATTTTAATGAGCAGGGTTTGCTCTCTTGCATTTGTATGCCCTTCCCCTGGTTTTACCATAACTACAGGTTGTTTCCATGACTGTTTCTTTTCTCAAAGGAAAAAAGAGGGCACAAACCTTTCATTATACTGGTTGAGAGCAGATAGGAAAACGTAAGCACTTCCCTTTGCCCGAGCTATGAGTGTCGGTAAGAGAGAGTCAAGAGGTGACTGAGAGGGGGGTGAGAATCAAGGCAGAGAAGAGGCTGTAGGAGTGGCATTTCAGAATATGAAACAGCATAGGGGAGGATGGAGCGTGGCTTAACAAAGGGTGAGGAAGAGTGTGAGGAAAGCTCCATGTGTGGGCTTATGAGCGGAGAATTTCCAAAAGACAGAAGAGGTTGAGAAAACGAGAAGAAAATATTTTGTCAGCATCTGCCTGTCTCTCCTATGAGACTGTGAACTCTTTGAAGGCATGAGCTGTATGATTGCGTGTTCCTTACTTTTATGATGTACAGCTGCCCCTCCCCAACCTTCTAACTCAGCAGTTTGCATACTTCTTGGGGAAATGCAGGACAAAGAAATGAATGAGTGATTAGAAAGAAGGAAGGACGGGAGGGAGGGAGGAAGGCGGGGGGGGGGGCGGTGTCTGGGTGGCTGGGTCAGTTAAGTGTCCAACTCTTGATTTCCACTCAGGTCGTGACCTCACAGTTCGTGAGTTCGAGCCCCGCGTCAGGGTCCACGCTGACAGCACAGAGAGCCTGCTTGGGATTCTCTCTTTCTCCCTGTCTCTCTGCCCCTCCCATGCTTGTGAATGCGCGCTCTCTGAAAATAAACATGTCAATATTCGGTTTGAAAGGAAAAAGGACAACAGCTTGCCTGTTGTTAACCCTTCCCTTGGAGCGCCTCTTAGCATGCCACACACACGAAAAGTGCTCCGAACGGAGAGGATAATCCAGTTGTGTGGCTCATTTTGAGTTCTGCTTACCCCGCCATGTTGAACTGGGGTGCAAATCAGAAGACAGCATTTCCGTGGAATGTATAGCGTGGTGACTATGTTGTAGGATTGAAATTTGCTCAGAGAGTAGATATTAAGCATTCTTGCCCCAAAAAAAGGTAAATCTGTGAGGCGATCAACGTATTAGTTGCTTCGATCGTGGGAATCCTTTCACATTACATATATATACATATAACGGTCATGTTGTACTCTTCGAAGATATTAAAATCTTATTTGTCAATTATACCTCCATAAAGCTGACAAAAAGCATAAATGTGGGAACGAAAGAGAGAAGATATTTCCACACAACTCAGTGTTTCTTACAACATCAATCGAAATGGAATTTTCAAAGTTCCCCGCTCCCCACGCCCACCTATCCTTACTCTCTTCCTCCCCCTAAACTTGGGATTATTTTGCTTGAACACCTCCATGCACAGGGGCTCTCTACCTTCTGAGGTAACCCACTCCATTTTAAGGGAACTCTTGTGGTAGAAACATTGAGCCAAACTATTGCTTCTCACACTTTCCATCTCTTCACGTCAGCACTTTCTCCCGGCACCGCAGTTCAGCCTGTCTTCAACATGAAGACATATGTCTGTCGGGATACTGGCAGGAAACAGATGGTACCTTCCAAAATATAATTAAAAAGTTTCCTAAAGAGCCTGTTTATGAGGGGGCAGGTGAAAGGGAGTTAAAGAGCCCTTGGGCTAGAAAGTTGCCGAGGCGACGAGAAGAGGAATTACAGAGGGAGCTGCCCCTGTAAGAGAAGACAGCCCAACAGCAGCTATGGCCTCCAGGAAAGGAGCACAGACCCCGTCCAGCCACAGCTCGGCAAGGACGACGTGGAGAAAGAAACACCCTGTTTTCTTCTGCTAGTCCCCCAGCAACCTCTGGCTGGCCTCCCGTTGGCTGAATCCACTCAGAAGCTGGGGGGGCAAGGGAGTGGAGAATGACGGGAAAAAGGGCTCAAAGGGCGGAGGACACACTTTGGAAGGGACGGATCTGAAGACGGATTTGAAGAACTATCTCAGTGGCTACACAATACAGTGACCCCTTCTGATTTTCAGTCCCAAAACGTCTGCCCAGCAACCCTATCCATCAATATTAAGTTATGTCTCCCCCTCTCTGTAGGCGTAGAGCTTGCTTTTTGGACCCGAGGGCAGAGCAGGGCATTTACCCTTTTTTACATTTCATTCTGATAATCGGTCTCTTGCTATAGCTTGATGTCGTCTTTTTTTTGGATTTCATAAAACCAGCTTTTTAAAAAAAAAATTTTAAGGTTTATTTATTATTTTTTGAGAGAAAGAGAGAGAGCGTGCACAAGCACATCTGCAGGGGAGGGGCAGAGAGAGGGAGAGAATCCCAAGCAGGCTCCACACTGTTAGCACAGAGCCCAACACAGGGCTCCATCCCATGAACCGCGAGATCATGATGTGAGCAGAGATCAAGAGTTGGTCGCTTAACTTACTGAGCCACCCAGGCACCTCAAAACCAGCTTTTAATTTTTTTTTTCAACGTTTATTTATTTTTGGGACAGAGAGAGACAGAGCATGAGCGGGGTAGGGGCAGAGAGAGAGGGAGACACAGAATCGGAAACAGGCTCCAGGCTCTGAGCCATCAGCCCAGAGCCCGACGCGGGGCTCGAACCCACGGACCGCGAGATCGTGACCTGGCTGAAGTCGGACGCTTAACCGACTGCGCCACCCAGGCGCCCCAAAAACCAGCTTTTAAAGGGAAAAGACATTTAGGGCTACCTGGCTGGCTCAGTCAATGGAGTATGCGACCCCCGATCTCAGGGTTGAGTTTGAGCCACACATTGGGGGGAGAGATTACCTAAAAATAAAATCTTCAAAAATTGTAATAATTAATAAAACTAAAAGACATTTAGATATCCTCTACTCCAACACTGCCATTTTGTGTAAAGGCAAACTGGGATCTAAAGAACAAAAGCCTTGGGCAAATGAGTAGCTGGGTAGGGACTGGGCCCCGCTGGTTTCCAATCCAAGCCCCACAGAGCTCTGATTTGGAATCACTGGACATTTTAGCCTTTTCTTACATTTATTTTCCTCAAACACGGGACAAGATAAACTCTTACTTATTCTGCAGTATTGCCCTCTGAAAGCATGCTTGTCTGCTGTCAGTGTGATGACACTATTTTCTCAAGCTATCAGAGAGCAAGCAATTTCTTGTATCTAAAGAACTTGATTCATTCTGCTCTCACATGAAAAAGCCTGGATACGGCCTCTCCACACTCAGAAGCAATTTCACTGAATTACAGTCCAATGAGTAATGCTATTAAGAATCAGAAGTATATTATATGTTTCTGGGAAAATTACCCTTCCGTTTTTATAAACCTCAAGAAAACACAGCCCGAGTCAAACAAAACTCTTAAGAGTTGGCTCATCCAAGCTCCATGTACCCCTTGTGTCTGACCTACCCATGAAGTTCAAAATGCGAGGCTTTTGTTCTAACTTTACGTGTGTAGGTACATCTCTCCGCCCAACACTGGGGCTTGAACTCACAACCTCGGGATCGAGAGTCGCACGCTCCTCCGACTGAGCCAGCCAGACACCGCCAAAACGTGAGACTTTCATCCAGGGCAGATTATTAAAAAAAGAAATAACACCTAAAAAACAACAACCGCAAAAAAATAAGACGACAAACAAACAAACACAGCCGGGGCCTAACTCTTAGTTCCCCACCGAGAACCTTTCCCGGTGACCACGTTCTCATTACGCCCTTGGCTTTGACTAATGCTCAGTACGGCTGCTCCAAATGTGACGCGCAAAGTGACAATGAGTGAGCCTTCTCTACATTTTATGATCAGCAGCTTTTCAAGATGCTTTCAATTTTGCGGTCCAAAGTCTCATGCATGCGGATCCCCGTGACAAATAACTTTTAGAACACAATATCCACCTCAACCACGCCCCTCCCAAATCAGTGACGCCCGGAAGAACTTAGTAAACAGGATGTGGTTTTTCTCCCATAAAGCGAGCATACGTTTTCTTTGCAGCAGAGAATAGGAATGTGCACCACGTTGTGTTTCTTTTGTGTCCTGGCGGCCAGGGAGTTCACAGTCCACCTGAACACCCGGTGGTTGTTGTATCAGTGAGGTTCTCCTGCACGTAACTGCTTCCTCCTCAATCTCCATGGAGATTTTTGTACCGGTCTTATCATAAACATATTTTTATCATAAACATATTTTTATCGTAAACGCCCTCGAATCATCCTTGTAAGCACGCAGAAAACGTATGACAAAGCATCTAGTCACCATCGCTAAGGCAGATCATACAGCATATTTGAAGAGGCTGCCCCAAAATTCTCACTGCATTTGGTCAGGGATGAACGCCTGGGACCTAGTTTATCTAGTTAAAGTGAACATCTAGTTTATCAGCAGGGACCGTCTGTCCTGAAAGCCACTCCGGAAAATGCAGAGATAAGTCATAAAAGTGGCCCTACTCAACATTGAACTAGACGCCCAATTCCCTTGAGAGCTTCGCCTCCCAGAAATGACCGGGCCTGAACTAGAACGCAGTTGCTTCAGTTCAGAGGAATAAGTGTTCGCGAGGGGCACTAGGATAGTCGTAAGGAAGGCGGTGATCGCTGCTGGAAGGAGCAGGAAGCCACTAAGCTGTAGTGCATTTTCAAGCGGTCTAAATACGTGAAAAACAAGGAAATGACAAGTGTTGGCAAGGATGTGGAGAAAGGGGAACCCTCGTGCACTGTTGGTGGGAATGCAAACTGACACAGCCACTGTGGAAAACCGTGTGGAGGTTCTTCAAAAGATTAAAAATAGCAGGGGCACGTGGGTGGCTCGGTCGGTTGAGCGTCCGACTTCAGTTCAGGTCATGATCTCGCGGTTTGTGGGTTCGAGCGCCACGTCGGGCTCTGTACATGCATGACAGCTCAGAGCATGGAGCCTGCTTCGCATTCTCTGCCTCCCTCTATCTCTCTCTCTGCCATCCCTTCCCCTCAAAAAAAAATAAACATTTAAAAAATTAAAAATAGAAATATCGTATGGCCCAATAATTCTACTTCTGGGTATTTACTCAAAGAAAACAAAAATACTAATTAGAGAAGACATATGCACCCCTCTGTTTACTGAAGCTTTATTTACAATTGCTAAGATATGGAATAAACCTAAGCGTCCATTGATAGACACTGATAGTGTCCACATAAAGAAGAGATTATATATAAATATATATACCGAATTGAATACTACTCAGTCATAAAAAAGAATGAAATCTTGCCATTCATGAGAACGTGGATGCATCCAGAGGCTTTTATACTAAGTGAAATGAGTCAGAAAAAAAAAGACAAAATACCATATGATCTCACTTATATGTGGAACCTACAAAACAAAAGAAATAAATAAAAATAGAGGGGTGCCGGGCGGCTCAGTCAGTTAAGCACCCGGCTCTGGATTTCAGCTCAGGTCATGATGGCACGGTTCATGAGATCGAGCCCCACACCGGGCTCTGTGCTGACAGCACGGAGCCTGCTTGGGATTTTCTCTCTCCCTCTCTCTCTGCCCCTCCCTTGCTCACGCTCCCTCACTCTTTCTCTCTCTGTCTCCCTTTAATAAACATTAAAAAAAAATAGACTCATAAATACAGAGAACAGACTGGTGATCGCCAGAAGAGAGGACAGTGGGGAATGGGCAAAAGAGGTAAAGAGGACTAAGAGGTACAAAATTGCAGTTATGAAATAATAAGTCACAGGGATGAAAAGTACAGCACAGAGAATACAGTCAATAATATTTTAATAACTTCGTGTGGTGACTACACTTACCATGGTGAGCATTTGTAGTGTATGTAATTGTCCAGTCACCATGCTATGCACCTGAATCTGATAGCATCTCAACCATGCTTCCATAAGTAAATACCTACACACACACACACACACACACACACACACACACACCAGAGGCCATGCTGCTGATAACCTCCAGAGTCTATAATCAATGCTACTTCGTGTCCCCGACAAGAAAACATCAAGTGAAGATAATTCTACCATCAGAAATGGAAACGACTCCCACAGATTCTGGTATGCAAGCGAAAGAGTACATGTGAAAAAATAGCTATGGAGACAAAGACTTCCCCTCATATACTCAGTCACTTAATTTCTAGTTTTCCAGGGTACCTGGGTGGCTCAGTCGGTTGAGCGTCCAACTTCGGCTCAGGTCACGATCTCGCAGTTGACGAGTTCGAGCCCCACGTCGGGCTCCGTGCGGACAACTCAGAGCCTGGAGCCTGCTTCCGATTCTGTGTCTCCCTCTCTCTCTGCCTCTCCCCTGTTCATGCTCTGTCTCTGTCTCAAAAATAAAGACAAACATTAAATTTTTCTTTTTTTTTACATTTCCAGTTTTCTGGCTAAACCACATAGAAAAGCAGTCTTGTTCAGACCTGCAGGAAAAAATAACCAGGAAGTCAAACCTCTTCTCTGGCAAAATTACGCTTATTTAGCCCTATAATCCTCTCTCTCTCTCTCAACTGGGCAGCAAGTCGCCCGACACAAGAATTCAGAGGGATCAAAACAAGCCAACAAACCTCCAGCATTACCAAAGCCACACGCTCTCGTGTGGCAGATATCACCTCCACATAGATAACAGATTGTTCATCAGTGAAAAGGAAGCCTAATTCTCCTATGGTGTAGAAATTCTATGGAAAACATGCAAGCCTTTTTGTAAATATTTGACCATTTAGAGCAACTCTGCTTTGAAGGGGTAATTCCACATTTTTAAGGGAAATGGGAAAATGGCTTGAGGGGTAGGAATCCAAAAGCGTCCTGTCCACCTAAGTTCATTTTCATTCTGTTTGAGCAGTACATCTCTAGATGATTACTGTGAGACCCATGTAACATCAGGTCTCTGCTCAGTTACCATGTTAATATGCCACAGCAGACTTCACTTCAGCGAGTTGTGGGAGCCAAAGAAATTATAGCACTTTCCCCCCAATAACATTTGCCCTGGGGAGTCCTGAGCAGGTACAAACACACTGTCAGATGGCACTAGAGGATGCTTTGTGGGGCGCCTGGGTGGCTCAATCAATTAAGTGCCCGACTTCGGCTCAGGTCACGATCTCGTGGTTGGTAGGTTCGAGCCCGCGCCGGGCTCTGCGCTGACCGCATGGAGCTTGCTTTGGATTCCGTGCCTCCCTCTCTCTCTCTCTGCCCCTCCCCTACTCACACTCTATCTCTGTCTCTCTCTCGACAATGAATAAACATTAAAAAAAGGAAAGAAAATCGGAGTGATGTGGGCACAAACCAAAGACCATTGGCAGCCACCGGCAGCTGAAAGGGACAAGGAATGAATTGTTCCCTAAACTCTACAGAGGTAGTATGGCCCCGCGGACACTAGGAGTTTGGTCCCGCAATACTGATTTTGGACTTCCGGCCTGTAGAACATAAGAGAACACATTTCTGCTGTTGTAAGCCATTACGCTTGTGATATCTTGTCACCGCATCCAGAGGAAACTAAGAAAATTATATCTGGGAATGATCTCATGCCACCTCATTCAACCTTCATGTTTAATATAGAGAAAACTAAGAAAGGAGCTATTCATGTTTTTGAACAAGGAAAGGCTTTCTTGAGTGATCATGTTACCAACTCATTAGTTAATCTCCACCAGTTGGATCTAAAGTCTGAAGTTTCTAGCCCTAGGGGAGGTCCCCAAATAACCCCAAAAGAGCAATGAATCGAGTTTTCAGTTTTGAGTTTCAAAATAACCAGGGAAGCCATCGCAATAAAGGTAGGGTGGATCCTTATCATTCGTGGATTCTGCATTTGTGAATTTGCCTCCTCAGGAATACTTACTTTAACTGCAAACTCAATACCGGCAGCACTTGCCTGGTCATCAGCAGCCACGTGCAGAGCAGCCAAAATTTGGAGTCGCTTTACCCGCAAGCTCCCAGCTGAGGTCGAGCAAGGAGACGCTCTGCTTTCTTCTTTCAGCTCTCACACGGAGACGGCCAGAGCATGGGGACAGCAAGGGGCAGTGCAGTGTGCTGCAGCCAGTCCCAGCTTTGGGGCCAGTTGGACAAGGGCAGAATCCCAACCCCATCACTTGTCAGGGAGGTGGCTTCCAGCAAGTCACTTGTGAACTGCTTTTGGATGTGTGTGTGTGTGTGTGTGTGTGTGGTTTTTTGGACACTTTGAAACCTGGTTGACTCTCTTTTTAGATGTTGTAAAGAAAATGGAAACTCTCAAGATACGTTCATTTTATGATTTAAGATGATAATCTATGTGAAAAAAGATTATAATCTATGTGAGATACATCTATACGTGCCTATCCATATGTTTTTCTAGCTCTGTGTGTGTGTGTGTGTGTGCGCGCGCGCGCGCGCGCGCGCGCGCGCGCGCGCAGTGGCTCGCTAATCACTAATTTAATCCATGTTCATGGCAACTGTATAGACTGTAACTATAAGAATGAAAATTGACTAGAAACCATTGAATATCAAAACTAACAGCAAGTACAGGCTATGTGGTCTTTCTCTGACGCCAGAAGGATATAAAAGTCCCCACGGCCTTGCATATTACCCCAGAGACAAAAATAAGACAGGAAGGAAAAGAAGGAGAACAAATTTTCATTATTTACCAAGAGAGGCTGGAGTGTAACTTATGCATTCACCAAAAACTTACTGGATTAGACTGAGGAAATGCATGGAATTACTAAATTAAGGGTTCTAGAACACTTAAGAAGGGTGGGGACCAAGAGTCACTGAAACGCTTTTTTTGTAAAAAATAAAAAAAAACCAGAAAACAACCTAAATGTTCACCAATAAGGGATCGTCACATTTTGAAACACGCATTCAAGGGAATACTACTCAGCTATGAAAAAGACTAAAGTGCATCTATTAATGTATACGTTGGTATGAAAAGGTCACAATGTAATATCAGTCAGTGAATTAGAAAGTCATAAAATTGACCATATAGCGTGACAGCAGTTGAGGAAAACGAAACGGCATGCGTGTGTGGATGTGTGGGTGTGCACACAAAAGACACGGAAGAATCCACACGGGACTAATTACATACTGTGATTTATCCGGTAATTTCATCAATTCTTTTGTCTCTATTCACTCGTGCTTCCAAAATCATGTCAGAGAAATGGTGAATAACGAGGGTTCGTAAGAGGAGAAACAGTTTGGAAAGGATTTTGCCTGCTTGGCTTTTCATGGTTTGTGGTTGTGTGTCCCCCACGTGCCCGGCGGTTGGTCTTAAAACTTCTCCCGCTTCCGTGGGGATATGCAGCCTGGAACTCAGCGGCCAGCACGGAGCCCAGCGGCCAGAAGAGAACAGCCTGGCTTCATACCTTGCTACCACAAAGGGCAGCATCTGGACTCAGGTACCCTTCTCTCAGGTCCTCTCATCTT
Source organism: Prionailurus viverrinus (assembly GCF_022837055.1). Taxonomy (NCBI): domain Eukaryota; kingdom Metazoa; phylum Chordata; class Mammalia; order Carnivora; family Felidae; genus Prionailurus; species Prionailurus viverrinus. Next base: position 113,244,125 of record NC_062579.1, on the reverse strand, counting down.
CAGCCATCCCTTCATTTAGTCAGTCGGCCCACATTTATTGTCCCAGGCACTATTCCGGGAGCCTGGAATATAACGGCCAATACGGCAGGCACAATCGCTACCCTCACGAGCCTTACAGTCTCATGCCGCAGATTCTCAACTACACCACTATCAACATGTGGGGCTGGATAATTAATTCTTTTTTTAAAAATACGTTTTTTAATGTTTATTTATCTTTTGAGAGACCGAGCACGAGCGGGGGAGGGGCAGAGAGAGAGGGAGACGCAGAATCGGAAGCGGGCTCCAGGCTCCTAGCCGTCGGCACGGAGCCCGACGCGGGGCTCGAACCCATGACATCATGACCTGAGCCGAAGTCGGACGCTTAACCGGCTGAGCCACGCAGACGCCTCGGGATAATGAATTCTTAATTAACGCTGGGCTGTCCTGCATACTATAGGATGCTTAGCAGCGATCTTGACCCCCACCTACCAGATGCGAGTGGCGCAGACCCCCCACCACAGTTGTTGCAAATCAAAATGGCTCCAGACACCGACAAATGTTCCCTAGGGGTAAACACTGCCCCCAGGGTTGACAACCTTTGGTGTATATGGGGCTAGGCAGACCCTGAACAAATAATCGTAAGCAAGGAATCACGGTGTGTGCATTTGGACAAAGGAGTGAAAGAGAAAGCCATGTGGAACTCTGAACTAGGGAAAGAGAGAAGCTGTTTCTATTGTTTTAATTAAGTATTTTATTTTTATTCCAGTACAGACCGCATGCAGTGTTCTATTAGTTTCAGGTGTACAATATAGCGATCGAGCAATTCTACCCGTTCCTCAGAGCTCTTCATAAGTGTGCTCTTAATCCCCTTAAACTATCTCACCCATCCTCCCCACGCACCTCCCCTCTGGTAACCATCAGTTTATTCTCTATAGTTAAGAGTCTCTTCTATAGATGCTGGCGAGGATGTGGAGAGACGGGGACCCTCTTGCACTGTTGGTGGGAATGCAAACTGGTGCAGCCGCTCTGGAAAACACTGTGGAGGTTCCTCAAAAAATGAAAAATAGAACTACCCTAGGACCCAGCAATTGCACTACTAGGTATTTATCCAAAGGATACAGGAGTGGTGTTTCAAAGGGGCACATGCCCCCCAATATTTACAGCAGTGCTATCAACAATAGTCAAATTACGGAAAGAGCCTAAATGTCCATCAACCGACGAATGGATAAAGAAGATGTGGTTTATATACACAACGGAATACTACTTGGCAATGAGAAAGAAGGAAATCCTGCCATTTGCAGCAACGTGGATGGAAATGGAGGGTATTATGCTAAGTGAAGTAAGTCAGGCAGCAAAAGGCAGAAACCATATGTTTTCACTCATATGTGGATCTTGAAAAACTTAACAGAAGACCATGGGGGGAGGGGGAAAAAAGTTACAGAGAGGGAGGGAGACAAACCACAAGAGATTCTTAAATACTGAGAACAAACTGAGGGTTGATGGGGGGTGGGGGGGAGGAGAAAGTGGGCGATGGGCATGGAGGAGGGCACCTGTGGGGATGAGCACTGGGTGTCGTGTGGAAGCCAATTGGACAATAAATTGTATTAAAAAAAAAGAATCTCGTTTCTGTTTTGTCACTTTTTCCCCCTTTGTTTGTTTGCCTCTGTTTTTACCTTATTTTATTTTTCCTTCCTTTCCCCTACGTTCATCTGTTTTGTTTCTTAAATTCCACATATGAGTGAAATAATACAGTATTTGTCTTTCTCTGACTGGCTTATTTTGCTTAGCATTACAGTTTCTACCTCTATCCTTGTCATTGGAAATGGCAAGATTTCATACTTTTTAAGGGCAGAATAATATTCCATATATATGTGGCGCATATATATATATATATATACCACGTCTTCTTAATTCATTCATCAGTCAAGGACATTTGGGCTCTCCCCATAATTTGGCTCTTGTTGATAACGCTGCTACAAACATTGGGGGGCATGTGCCCCTTCGGATGAGCATTTTGTATCCTTTGGATAAATACCTACTAGAGCAATAGCTGGGTCATAGGGTGGTTCTATCTTTAACTTTCTCAGGAATAGCCATCCTGTTTTCCAGAGTGGCTGCACCAGTTTGCATTCCCACCAACGGCACAGGAGGGTTCCCCTTTCTCCACAGCCTCGCCAACGTCTGTTGTTTCCTGAGTTGTTCATCTTAGCCATTCTGACCGGTGTGAGGTGCTATCTGACAAATAAAAAAATTGATTTCTATTTCCCTGGTGATGAGTGATGTGGAGCATTTTTTCGTATGTCTGTTAGCTATTGGTAAGTCTTCTTTGGAGAAGTGTCTGCCCATGTCTTCTGCCCGTTTCTTAACTGGATTATTTGTTTTGGGGGGATTGAGTTTGATAAATTCTTTATAGGTTTTGGATACTAGCCCTTTATCCAATATGTTATTTGCAAATATCTTCTCCCATTCGGTAGTTGCCTTTTAGTATTGTTGATTGTTTTTTTCACTGTGCAGAAGCTTTTTATCTTGAGGAAGTCCCAACAGTTCATGTTTGCTTTTGTTTCCCTGCCTCTGGAGACGTGTCTATTAAGAAGTTGATATGGCCAAGGTCAAAGACGTTGCTGCCTGTGTTCTCCTCGAGGATTTTGATGGCTTCCTGTCCCACGTTTAGGTCTTTCATCCATTTTGAATTTACTTTTGTGTATGGTGTAAGAAAGTGGTCCAGTTTCGTTCTTCAGCATGTCGCTGTCCAGTTTTCCCAGCACTGTTTGCTGAAGAGAATGTCTTTTTTCCGTTGGATATTCTTTCCTGCTTTGTCAAAGATGAGCTGGCCATACGTTTGTGGGTCCATTTCTGGATTCTCTATTCTGTCCCATCAGTCTTTGTGTCTGTTTTTGTGCCAGTACCATCCTGTCTTGACGATTACGGCTTTGTAATACAGTTTCAAGTCTGAATTGTGATGCTTCCCACTTTGTTTTTCTTTTTCAACATTACTTTGGCTATTCGGGGTCTTCTCTGGCTCCATACACATTTTGGGAAGGTTTGTTCTAGCCATGTGAAAAATGCTGGTGTTATTTTGATAGGGATCGTATTGAATGTGCAGATTGCTCTGGGTAGTATAGACATTTTAACAATATTTGTTCTTCCAATGCATGAGCGTGGAATGTTTTTCGTTTCTTTGTGAGGAGACCCGGATTCTTGATCCAGCTCCACCTCAGCAGAAGTCATGAGCATTCTCCAAATATCTGTTTACTTGTTTATATAAGGAGAAACTGTCCTGCTAGATGGTGCCATTGTATCCCGAGTGCTGTTGGCGTGGGGGACAAGTGACTTGTTACTTCATTAAAGCACAGAGTCAAGCGGAGCCGTACCTGGACCTGATGGAAAGGACTGTCTCACCTCACCCGAGATTGATGCAATAACCAGATGGGGCTTTTGGCTATTATCTACCTACGGGAAGGGTAGATGGCTAGTTAATGTGTTGTATTGTATTATGTTGTATTGTAATGTGTGGGAGGAAGAGTGAAAGGAAATTGGGTAATCAGGAGGTTGAGACGTAGCAAAGCATTCTTGTACTCACTAGTGTCTGCTCTCTCCTGCCTTCCTTGACCCGCCATTCCACCACATGTCTTGGCCCCCTTGCAGTTAGGGGAGTCCATGTGGCTGAGTTTGGGCCGATGGGACGTGTCCTGAAGATCCAGGGTCTCAAGCACTCCTCGCCATCCTCCGTGGTTTTTCTTTCCATTACCTACCAGGTGGACACAAACAATCCAGTGGAGAATTCCAAGGCCCCCTCGGGGGGTGAGAGCTCTTGACAGAAGAACCCCCAGTCCCTCGACGACTGCATGAAGTAGAGTCCCGTCCTGAACCAGTTCGATGGCAACAGGAATAAGAAACTAACCTTTGTTGTGTTAAGCCGTGGATTGTGGAGCCAAGTCTGACTCCTGCACAACTGTCACCTCATCTGTAATCTGGGGAGAATAACACCTACCCCGCAGGGATGTTGGGAGTAGAGGCGTCCCATGTCCACCACACTGCCTGGCGCATTGTAAGCACTCAGCAAATGGAGTGATCTTCATCCTTAACTGTTTACATCAATTCCTTGTGGCTTCTGAATATTAGTTTTCCTTTTTGCTTCCTGAAAATTACACCTTTATGGGGTGGAAATTGACCCTTTAGAGTGAGTCGGAGTTGTTTTAAATTGTTACAGATACATGTAAATGGCCCTGTGGTTTATTATTGACTAATGCGAAGCTGAAGCCACTGTAAGCACTAAAAAAGCTCGCCAGTGCCTCAATTTGCCCTCATCTCAGAAAGCACAGGCACTCTTCTTGGGCGGAGGAAGAAAAATATGCCATCGGTCTGGGGACGGTAAGAAAACCTTGTCCTTCTCTATGCTGATTTCAATATGAGTCATGCCTATTTTTTTTTTAAGTTTAATGTTTATTTATTTTTGAGAGAGAGGGAGAGAGACAGAACGTGAGTGGGAGAGGAGCAGAGACAGAGGGAGACACAGAATCGGAAGCAGGCTCCAGGATCCGAGCTGTCAGCACAGAGCCCGACCTGGGGCTCGAACTCACGAACCGCGAGATCATGACCTGAGTCGAAGCCGGATGCTTAACCGACTGAGCCACCCAGGCACCCCCAGTCGTGCCTATTTTGAAAAAAAAAAAAAAAAAGAATAAACTCTCATTCACGTTTGCCATCACAGGACTGAACCGCGGAATGTAGGCTGGGACTGACTGGGGTTTCGTATCTGCAGCCAGAAAATGATTGAGGGCTGGTTTGGAGTCCTATGTTCTCTTCGTAATAGCTCCATTTTCTTCTTAATTGTCCCGGCAAACACACACTCTAATAAAACAGCTGCAGTTCCTATAAAATCCATTGGAATAAAAGACGCACTCAGGTAACCCATTCATTATTCTGGAAAAGCATTGGTAGCTTTGACAAAATAATTATATAGGGAGTCAGACTGTTAAAAAAAATCCATTGATTTTCTACATATTCAGATAAACAACACATCAGAAAATGGACTGCTGCCTCGGGCTCTGTGCTATCAGTCAATCATTTCTTGGATGTCGGACATGTACAAAGTATCTACTAGAGGCTACGTGACATCCAGCTAAACCAAAACATGAGAATGGAGGAAATATTACTCAAGACCCGGCCCTCTTCAGCTCCCTTTCCTTCTTAGAAACTTCCGCAAGCTCCTGCTGCTTATTAAAGTAGTTCGGAATCTGATTCTGCCCTTCAAGACCCTCATGCAGGCTTATCTGATTGCTTCTCAAAACACTTGAAAGAGATGTGGTGTCCCCTCCCCTGTCAGTGCCTCTTTGGGCACCTGTCACCCTCACCTATTCGTCCTCTGTACATTTCTCTTCGGGGCCCTCCTGCTACTATTCCTTAAGGGTCAGAACTGTCCTGCTTTTTATCCCTCCGAGTATCTAACGCAATGCCCTCCATGCAATTTATTCTGCTTAAATATTTTTATTAAAAAACTAACACTGAGGCAACAAAAACAGATACACAAGTCACTTTTGAAATGGGCAAAAGATGTGGATAGATGTTTCTCTAAAGAAGATACGCAAGGGGGCGCCTGGGTGGCTCAGTCGGTTAAGCGTCCGCCTTCAGCTCAGGTCACGATCTCGCGGTCCGTGAGTTCGAGCCCCACATCGGGCTCTGGGCTGATGGCTCAGAGTCTGGAGCCTGCTTCAGCTTCTGTGTCTCCCTCTCTCTCGGCCCCTCCCCCATTCATGCTCTGTCTCTCTCTGTCTCAAAAATAAAATAAAACGTTAAAAAAAATTGAAAAAAAATCATTTAAGAAGATACGCAAGTGGCCAACAAGCACATGGAGAGAGGATCAGCGTCACTGGTAATTGTGGAAATGCAAATCGAAACCACTGTGAGATGCCGCTTCACACCCACTGAGACGGCTGTTGTTACGAAAGAAACAGAAAACGACGCACGTGGGAGAGGATATGGAGACACCGGAATGGTTTTGCGTTGCGGTTGGAAATGCAACATGATGGGGCTGCTGGAGAAAATAGGACGGTGGTTCCTCAAATGTATACAATGCCATGGAATATTCTGCCTTAAAAGGGAAGGAGGTTCTGGCACATGCTACCGTATGCATGAACTTTGAAAACACTATGCTAAGTGAGATAAGCCTGACATACGAGGACAAACGTGACATGATTCCACGAATATTATAGATTCCGCCCAGAACAGGCAAATCTCCACAGAGAGAAAGGAGAATGAAGGCTACCAGGTATTGGGGTAAGAGGGGTTGAAGGGTAATTGTTTCATGGGTAACAAGCTTCTGTTTGGGATAACAAAAAAGTTCTGGAGGTAGATAATGCCGATGGTTGCACAACATCGTGAATTACTTACTGCCACTGAATCACACACTTCAAAATGGCTAAAAGCATACGTTTTATGTTATGTATATTTTAGCGTGATAAAAAAACAAAACAAAACAGCTGGGGCACCTGGGTGGCTCAGTTGGTTAAGCATCCAGCTTCAGCCCAGGTCACGAACCTGCAGTTTGTGAGTTCGAGCCCCGCATTGGGCTCCGTGCTGACAGCTCAGAGCCTGGGGCCTGCTTTGGATTCTGTGTCTTCCTCTCTCTGCCCCTCCCCTGCTCGCGCTCTGTCTCTCTCTCAAAAATAAACATTTTAAAAAAGTCAAAAGGATTTAGAGCCAGAGAAATATGGCTAGTGAGATATAGCAGAAAGCAATGAAAAGAACATAAGAGTCCAACAGAGATGAGTTCAAGTTCAGGGTATCCTTGGAGTCATTATTCACGTGTCTGACTGTCCATTTCCTTATGTGGAAAAGGAGGACCATAGCAGCACCTGCCACGCAGAACTGTTCTGCGGGACTATAGGACATAATCCACGAAAAGCCCTCCACGATACTATTACTCTTATGACCAACAAAAGTCACTGAGCATCTCTTATGTCCTCGCTGCTGAATGCCAAGCTCAGGAATTGGCGATTTATCCTGCTACTGAGTTGAGGACTTTTTTGAGCAAGAAATTGCCTCGGGGACAGGCAGATTTTAAGTGGTGAGCTCTGGGGACGGTAGAAAGACAATGGAACATTTTATTTGAAAACAATTGGTCGAAGTGGCAGATAAGCTGACACAACGAGTTGCCAGAAAATGAATGTTTCCGGGTAGTAGTTGGGTCACTATTTAGCGGGCCGTGTCCACATTATCTTTACTCACTGTGATTGGCCAAGCTACGGGAGTAGAAGATCTAATTAAGTCCGGTGAAAGATACAAAACGCCTAACGGTTCTGTAAGGATTAATAAATAAGACGTGATCTGCAGAACCGATTTCACATTTTGATGGGAACGCTAAATCAACAAAAAATGTAATGCGTATTTCAAAACTATCCCCAAACCAAACTGCTAATCCTCTTATTCCTACCCAAAGATTTCTTTCTGTTCTTCTTTGCCACAAAGACCATTAACCCTGCTTGAATCCAAAATAAAAAGCAATTTGCAGCGGTCTAAAATACGAAATAGGTAAAATGAACTTGTCTGACTAAAAATGTATTAAAATTTAAAAGGAAAAATTATCTAGAAAATGGAAAAAAAATAGTTTGGAAATAACAAGCACGCTCCAGGATCACCTCGAGATAAACTAACGTCATTAATAAGACTAGTGCCTGACAATTCGTTTAGAGCCAGAGGCAAAATTTAAAAATTCAAGCAGCATTGAAAAGCCTACAGAGCCGGTATAATTGGCAAATGAATTAAACTTTTTGCAATTCGAAAACCGAATAGAAATTATTAACAAAGAAAAGCCACTGCAAAACTTTCCCGTCGTTTACAGAAATTACCAAGACTATTGTGTAAGAAGGATAAATGGCCAGAAATGCATAAAAGCACATGAACACATTTCAAAATTGCTTTAGGGTACACAAATCTCGACTCCGCATGCCTGTGTGTGTGTGTGTGTGTGTGTGTGCAGTTGTACAGTTAGAAAAGATAATTCAATTTTGACACATGCTGTCTTCTCGGGTTTGATTTTTACCAATTTCTCTTCTTTGCCAATATCTTGTGGACAAATGTGCCTTCAGTTCTGCCCAAACCAGACTGGAGTTGGTGGACCCGTGAAGAAAGGTTGGGAGGCTGCTAAAATGCTGCATGTGTGAGGTGGGGTGGGTGGGCCTGGGCCTGTGCTCTGTGAGGAGTTTTTCTCATTCTCGAAGAGAAAGAGCTTTTTTTAAAAATTTTTTAATGTTTATTTATTTTGGAGAGAGAGAGAGAGAGACAGAGACAGAGAGCGAGTGGGGGAGGGGCAGAGAGAGAGGGAGACCCAGAATCGGAAGCAGGCTCCAGGCTCCGAGCTGTCAGCACAGAGCCCGACGCGGGGCTCGAACCCACGAGCTCTGAGATCATAACCCGAGCCACCCAGGCGCCCCGGGTATTTCTGCTTCTTATCTCCACTGAGGCGAAACCAGGGTGAGTCAAATGGACCAAATATTACGCTGTATTCTGATGTGCTCGCAACTCCCTCCCATCTCTCGATTTCACCATCTCTAAAATGGGAACAATACCCATGTCTATGTCGCGGAGTTACTGTGGGGATCGTTGCACGAGAACGACTCACACAGTACCTGGCGCAAAATGAGGACTCGTGAGCACTGCATTTGAAATGAGTGCTCTAGTTACTCTCAAGGGCCTTGCCTCTCCCCCTACGCTATGAATGTGCCAAGTGCAGGCATCAGGGATTGCGTGGATGTGGAGTTTTGCCTGCTCAATAAATCCCAGGGACAGGACAAGAGCTCAGAGCAGGTGGCTGTTAATAACCTTGGTGGAAGTCTAAATTAAAATACTCGCAGGCATAAGCAAAAACACAAATTGATGAAGCCACAAATGTAGGTGGGGTCGAAACTCCTTGGAGCAGTTTCTGAAGGAAAGAGGAAAATAACCTTCCAAAGGCAAAGCCCGCCCCGTGCATCTTGAACAGGGAGAAGAGAAATCAGAACAGCCCCAAAGGGCCCTCGAGTTCCCTGACACCACAGACTTAACACGAATAAAGCTCACCATCTTCTTCCCTCTCCAAGGCGGATGTATGAACTGCCACCACGCTGGGCTCTCCTTGCGTGATGGGTGGTGGTGTGCATCCGAGATACTCTGCGACAAAGGAAGGACAGAGTCTCAGTGCCGTCCAGAGCAAGGGCGTAATTCCATCCGTTCCCAGGCTGTCATAACAGCAAAGGGAGCTGACGCGCTTAGGTCGCGTCGCACGGCCCCCGTGTAAAGCACAGTCCTAAGAATTCGAGGAGTGTGACTCGCAAGCTCTTGTCTGCACCCCAGCAAATGTTTAGTCTTTAATATCCGCTTGCTCACTTCTTCGTTCCCTTCTCAGCTCCAATAATCTCCCCAACCGTACACGGCTCCCGTCCCTGGGCTGGGTAAGATTTCTCTAAGAGATCTAGTTTGGAATAATCAGTTGAGAAAAAAGAACTAAAAAATAAAACCAGGCTGTACCTGGGGCAGCTTTAAGGAAGGGCGGGGGGGGGGGGTGACACTGTGAATTTAGCCTGGTCCCCTCCCTCATAAGGCTAGAAATCTTTCATCTACTTTGCTTAACATAGACCTAGCACTTACCCCAAGCCAGGCACTGTTCACAACACTTACAAGAACGAATTCATCTGATAAACACTGCATGTTTAAAAGATGTGGCCTGTAGTTATCAGTTTTGTATGGGTTTTTTTTGGGGGGGGGGGCGGGGGAGGGGAGGGGAGACTGTATTTGAGTTACACCCGTGTACAGAGAAGGCAGCAGCCTGCCATTGGGAACCGTGCACTTGCACTGAGGAACTCCGACTGCATCCTCCTGTGTGTGCAGAAGGTTATGACTGGGCCGGGATTTCAGGATTAAGATGATTTATTCTTTGACGAACTAGAACAAAGTTGCCTCCTGGCTGAGTCTACCTGTTGAAAAGGGAAAAGAGAGCTGGGAGAATCGTCCAGTGCTGGACACATTTCAAGTCGTCCACAGACGCCGTTCGGCGAGCATGAGGATTACAGCCTAGCTCTCAGGCGTGCCTCAATTCCCTTGGTAATCCATGAATAAATGGATGTGGCTTTTTGAATTTTATAGCCTCTCTCGTTTACCGATGGAAAATTCCAAGCATACGGATAGCATTCATAATAACAGCGACCATTTCTCAAAGGCCTGTTTTGAGCCAGGCGAATGTTCGGTGCTTTCCACACATCTTCTTTCATTCTTACAGAGTGGTGGGCGCTATTAGCCTCATCCTGCAGGTTCAGAGAGGTTAGGCATCCTCCCAAGGCCATTCAGCTAGCAACTAGTAGAGCTGGGACTTAGTACCCTCCCTCTGCCCTTGACTTGGACCACACCAGCCTCCTTGAGGAGACCCTGCTGCCCACGGCCCTTCTGGTCCCCAAGCCTTTTTGTTCTCTGCTCCGTCTGCTTGGAAAGTCTTTCTGAGTCTTCCGTTCTCACTCAGTCAGGGCCTAGCTCAAATATCGCTTCCTTTGAGATGTTCTTCCTGTACCGTAACCCAAAGAGCTGGCAGTCGGTCCCAACTACTGAGCACTTATATTCACACCGAAAATGAACTCGTAGGTGGGCACTGTGCGAAGAAGGTCTAAGATGACTTCTGTCTGTAGTCTGTGCGTACCTGGCATCCGAGTCACTTGTGTTGCTGGGGCTGAGTGTGCGTGCATTGAGGGGGAGGGGAAAGGGGCTTTCCTGGGCCCCATTCCAGGTCTACAGACACAAAGTCTCTGGCCCAAAGTCCCTGGAACCTTTATAAGCCTCAGACCTCCAGTTTCCCTGGTGACGGGCTCCCCGGACACAGGCACGGTGCCTACGTGGAATTCAACAACTTCGAAATAAAAATCGGCAATATCACCTACAGGAAAAGGAAAGAATTCCAGAGACTGGGGCTTTTTTTTTTTTTTTTTAGCTTTAAAGGAATTTTCTTTTGATGGCATCTTTTTAAAATGTCATATAAATGAATTGAGTCCAAAATAACTACAAGCTTATGTTTTTAATTTGTTTTAGTGTTTTAATTTATTTTTCAGAGAGAGAGAGAGAGAGAGAGAGAGAGAGAGAAGGAGCACAGGACCTGGGTAAGGGCAGAGCGAGGGAGACAGAGGATCTGAAGAGGCCTCCATGCAGACAACAGAGACCCAACGCGGGGCCTGAACTGATGAACCGCGAGGTCGTGACCTGAGCGAAAGTCAGAGACGTAACCAACTGAGCCACCCAGGTGCCCCACTACAAGGTTACTTTTATGAAACCAGCCAGACACGTTTGTTGCTCATTTGTCAATTTCCTTCCTGAAAGGTGGGCTCTTTAGGCGTAGGGACTGTGTTTTTGACCTATGCTTCTCCAGACCCAGCACACAACTGGAGAGGAAAGTGTATACTCACGGAAACAAACAAGTGAACAGGCGGAAAGGAAGAATACTATGAGGGAGGTAAAGAAAAGTCCAATCAGGGGTTTAAGGTTAATGATTTTCTACTACTGAATTCGGGAGGACTGCACGGAGGAAGGGGCATGCACCTAAAAGTACAGTAGCTAACCTGTACCCTTTAAGGTAGAAAGGAGGCGAGGGAGGTGGGTGGGGGGTGGGTGGAACGGTCGACGGGGATTAAGGAGGGCACTCGCGATGAGCACCGGGTGACGTACGGAAGGGTTGAATCACTATGTTGTACACCTGAAACTAATAGGACACTGCATGGTAACTGGAATCTAAAGAAGAACTTGAAAAAGAAATGGAATAAAATAAACAAAGGAACACCAAAAACAGATAGAAAGTAGGCAATAAATATTTCTGTTTGTACATAGCATGAATTATGTTCAAATAAAAATGAGCTAGGAAGGCAGTAGAAATGTGTCCTTACTTTTTATACCAGTAAGTACAGAATCCATAGGCAGATTCTTTGGTATAAAAACATTCTCTAACTAATAAAACATCAGCAATGCATTAAAAATTCTCGGGGAGGAGAACTATGAAATAAACATAATAAATCACTTTAATGGCAATAAAACCCAGACAAATCAAAGTCCCAGCGTTGACTTTTCCAGCTATCTTTGAACAATTTTGTATCTGGAGAACAAACGTCAACATAATTCCAAAAACTTACAAAGGACAGCATGTAAATATTATATTAAACAGTTTTTCATCTAAAAGCCTTGCCTGCCTCACATTTTATAGCTTTCCCATTCAGAATGCGAATTTTTGCCTGGAAGTTGCTTTGTTTTATTATTTCTGCCACATATGCTTTTAGAGCATTGTGTAGCTGAATACTAATTCAGAAGTTCTTCTTACGTTTTTTAATTCCCTAGATGGAGTTTAATTTCTTTGTTATGACTCCTCAAGCTTTTTGAAATAAAGTAGAATTTAAGGCACACGGATTTATCCTTACTTTGGGGCATCTTAAAGTCTACTGATATCAAATGCTAGGCACAAGTTACCTACAGGTTTAATGCTTCCCACTTTTCTTTTGTTAATGAAATGTTTGCATAGCTGCTACAGTGTGTGTAGGAAGATTAAAACCTGCTGTCACTTTGTGAAGAAAAACCAGGGGCAGATTTAACACATCTGACCCGGGAATTAAGGGAACCTGGTAAAATGAAAATTGCCCATTAGTGTACAGGAGCCTCTACCTGGGGACCGGAAGCAGGAAGGAAGAGGGGCTGACCTTTAAAACTGACCGAAATCAATGAACCCGCGTACCTGTCAACAGTCCGTGACTGGCGCTTACACGCGGGCCACCTTTAACACACCTATGAATTCCCGAGAACAAGTCCTTCTTTGGTTTCAGATGGAGGAAAACAAAATGAAATGAGCATGATGTGTCAGGATGGGGGGGGGGGGGGGGGGCTAATGCTTCGCCAAGGGGACAATCATACCGCAGTATGTCAACGTATCGAATCCACACGTTGTCCACCTTAAAGTTGCACAGTGCTATCTGTCAATTGCGCCTCAGTTCAAAAGAAAGATGGGCCGAGAAAGCAGTCTCCCGGCGGAATCGCAAAGGCAGACCCCGTCGAGCAGGTTACAGTCGCTCAGGAAAGAAAGAATGTAACAATAGAAATGAAATAGCAAGTCCCTGGGATAGATGGGAGGGGCAATTCGGCAAGCGGTGTCCCGGGTAGAAACAAAGGGAACGCCCCCCCCCCCGCCCCCCCGCCCCGAGACGTACGGCTCCAGCAATGGCCAACACACGCCTCCCCGACTCGACGCCAAGCCCGGTGGACTGGAGAGCGCTCACATTTGGGGCCGGACGGCTTGTCACTCGCCCGAAGGCTGCAAGAGCTCGCGTCTGTGAGTTTGCACACCCTTCCGACCTAATCCGTTCGGGGCCGCGCTGAGGGCGCGGACAGCGCCAGGCACGGAGGGCTTGGAGGCTTTCACATCTTGATTCTCCGTGCTTGAGCAGCTCTTCCACCGAGGGAACTCAGCGTGCGTTTGGGCCGCAGACAGGAGAGCAGAGAGGCCTAGGAATTTAGCAGCTTGCCCAAGGCCAGTCAACCTGGTTCTGAAAACGCCAGAGAGGAGGGAGATCGACCTCTTTGTCCTGAGCACCAGGCCCAGATCCCCTCGACAAAGAGACAAAGCGTGCTTCTCGGAACACCAGGAGGGGCCCTGTGGCCAGCGGAAGACAGAATGAAAGGGTTAAAGGAACAAAGGAAACCCGCCGCCACTGAAAACAGAGTCCAATGGGTTGAACTGATACGAGTGACCGATTTTAAGACACTTACACTGCACTTGAGCACCCAACTCATCTGCAGAGCCATCGGGGCGCCCAGGCCCAAACCCGGGGATCGCCGGAGTTGTTCTAAGTGGAGGCTCACCGGGCAACGGTTCTGGCCTCTCCGGTGTCCTCTGATCACCTCTGCACTGAGAAGCCACGGCATGGGATTTATCACCGGCGCGAGAGGCCTTGGGCCCAGTGGGGCCTGTCAGTCAAAGATGACCACTGGTCTGCGTTTTGAGAGTTTCCCAGTGGGGCAGTTCTCCGCCCTGTTTCCTTCCAGAACCACCAGCTGATCCGAGGCAGCTCTTCACTTCCTCACTTGTAAGTACCATGCTTGTTTGTCAACAGGACGTTCTAAGGTGAAGGGCAGTCGGCTCCCGGAAGTCGCGCGGCTAAATTCGACTGGCAGACGAGAGACAAGACAGCAGATGGACGCTGCCGGGGAGTCATGCCTCTCACTCACCCCTCCTTCCCACCCGCTGCCAGAGCCTGCTGCTTCTTCTCTGCACAGTCTGCTTCGCGGTCCTGTCTTCTTCGCCCTGGCACAGGCATGCCCCCAGCAGCCCACCCCCTCACACCTCTGCCCGGCCGGTTCCACTCGGCAAAGCTTGCCTTCCGGGCCTCTGCTCGAGCCACGATTTTTCTATTTGATGTTTTGCCCCCTTTACTCTATTCGTTCCCTGAAGTGTATCATCTTTCCACGAACTCCAAGGCGGCTGGTGTCACAGAATAAATCTCATCATGTGTTGTTTGATAGGAGTAAATGATGGAAAATTGCCCACCCATTAAGAGTCCAGAACCTGGACGGGGCACCCGGGTGGCTCGGTAGGTTAAGTGTCTCACGTCGTCTCAGGTCGTGATCTCGCTGTTCATGAGTTCGAGCCCCGCATCAGGCTCAGAGTCTGGAGCCTGCTTCGGATTCTGTGGCTCCCTCTCTCTCTGCCCCTCCCCTGCTCGCTCTCTGTCTCTCTCTCTCTCTCTCTCTCAAAAATAAACATTAAAAAAAGAGAGAGAGAGAGTCCAGAATCCAGAGCCTTCGTTTGCTTGGGTCCGAAACCCATGTGACACTTCTTCCTGGCTGGGTGAGCTACGTTCCTGTTTGTAAAATACAGATAATAATAGTCCTTACCTTACAAGGTTGTTCTGAGAATCAAATAGGTGAATACATGAAGTTCTTAGAACAGTGCCCGATAAGTATTACATAAGGTTAAATAAAAATGAATAAATAGGAAAGAGCATAAATATGGTTGCAAATATTTCTGCTGGTCTGATCTTTACATGAGGAGACAATTCTTGCCCAATAGAAAACTCAAAATATGTAAAGTGACTACCACGATTTTATATACAATCGTCTTTCTCTGTAATAATAGAAATGTTGCTGTTTCAAACCATGCGCTATCAGGACAAACCGTTGTTTTATGAGGCCTTTCTGGAGACCAATGAGGTTTTAAAAATAAGCCACCACGAGGGGGCGCCTGGTGTCTCAGTGGGTCAAGCCTCTGAACTCTTGATCTCAGCTCAGGTATTGATCTTAGGTTCCTGAGTTCGCGCCCCACTGGTGTCCACGCCCCCGCCTTGGCCCCGGGGATCCCACTGAAAAAAAGACAAGCCACCAACTCCTTAGAGATACCACATACTCTCATCTCCCTATGTCTTCACTCAGCCCTTTCTTTCTGCTTCAATTGTCCTTGGGACCCGCCTTTCCCGGTCATAACCCCAGCCGTGGTCTAAGGCTCCAATGACACGTTCTTTGCTACCTACGGCCCCTCCAAGCAGGGGTGAATGGCTCCCTTGCCTGCCCTCCCACATGACAGCAGGTCCCTGGACCGGAAGTGCAGGCGCGTTCCAAGCCACACGTGGTTAGCTGCCTACACGCCTCCCTCCTCCCTGGGTTGAGAACTCTGGGAGGGCGGAGCCCGGCTTCCTTCACGTTTGCATCCTCGGTGCCCGCGTAGTTCAGGATGTGGCCAAGAGCGCTGCTCAGCCAATGGGGAAGGACGTGTGCGTAAAGTGCCGTGTTCCGTTTGGCTTTCCCACTCTTGGCTCGGCTAAGCGGTACTTGGAAAATAACAATGACGGGACTCTTGTCTAGCTATTTGAAAGTCCAAGGACAATCGTGACACTTCTACATTTGGCCCTGCTTTTCTCTCTCTCAGAAACAAAACAAAACAAAATGATGCTTCCTCAGTAGTTCTTTATGCTTCCCACGCCCTCACCCCGTGTTTTTCCATGACGTTCCCTTGGCAGTCACACCTCCAGGTCTCGACCTCTTGGCCTATTACTGTAACGCGACATCTCTGGGAGCATCGGCCTGAGACACCGGCAGTGATCACCAGTGTTGGTGTCCTCCCCCCCCTAGATTCACGGGAGGACTGCGTCTCCCAGTTTCCCTTACACGGTTTACAGCAGCAGCCGTGTAACAGAGTTGAGCTAAAGGGACGTGAGTAGAAGTGGTCTGCGCCTCTCCCGGGCCTGGCTCACATCTGTCTCGTTCCCTGTGTGCCCACCGAATGAGCGAGGCCTCCAAGGACAAGACGAAGGGAGCCCCGCTCACTGAATGCGTGGAGGAAACTCTCTTCCGCTGCCTGAGAGAGGGCGGCGAGCAGAGCAGTTCAAGGCCTCTCGGGTTAAGCCCCCCGGATTTTAGGGCTGCTTGCCACAGAAACGAGCACTCCAGGAAAATACCTCAGCACCTAACACAGTGCCTGTCTCGCTGCAGTCTCCTTGTCAATGACAAATGAACCAAAGGCTAATGAGGAATAAAATTCATCTGCAAGACCACGAGTTCTTTCAGGTTACAGTAAGCTAGAGAGGGAACGAGGAGCCCCCAAATGCGACGAGAACCCCCCAAATGCGACGAGAACCAAAGCCGAGTGAACACTCGGAGGTTTGCTCTTGGACTGGAGGACGGAACGGTGCTGCGCTGACTTGCCTTACCCGACCTCCTCTCCCTTAACTGCTAGGCAGATTCCTGCATCCGGAACGCTTGGACTTCTCTAGATTTTAGAGCCTGGAGCTTCTGGCCTGCCCTTAGCTGCTGCCTCCCCTATGCCAATGAAGTCCAACATGCCTGTAACTTAGAAAAAAGCTTAGGAGATTAAGATGTACGTTTTCTGGAATATAGCCATTGTGCCACTCTTGGAGAAGCATCTGCAAGGAATCATGTTGATTGTATCTATCCGGTTGGGTTCTGAGACCTAAACCCTAACACCCACGGTACAGAATAACACTTTTCCATATCGGAAAGCATCGACTTAGATGAATGCGTACGTATCATACGGAGTATCTACACCACATGACCTCAGTCCATCAAATTACCTCAACTGCAGTTCGGCAGGGCGAGGGAAGGAAGTGATGGGAAATGAAGCCAGAGAGAGGAGAAGGGCCAGATCATACAGCACATCCCCTCTAACGCTATTTTAGGCCCTCAGGGAGCTATTAAAGAGATTTAATAAGAGGTATGTTGTGATCTGACTTCTGGTTTGGGGAGATCACTCCGGCTGCTGTGTAGAGAATGAATCTGAAGTGACAAGACTGTAGACAGACAGACGAGCCAGTGGACTGTTGGCAAAGAATGAGGAGGCCTCAAATGAAGGCAGCGTCCGGGGATACAAAGTGAGAAGTGTACCGTAAGAACACAAATGTGGCCGGATAGAAAAGGTACCTGGTCCTTTACTATGTCACGTGCGACATGGTTTGTTAATGCCCCAGAGGTAACTGGAACTCTCAGAGGAAAGCTAATGGGTGTAGAATACAGTGGGACTTGGCTTGGGCAGCAACATGCTTCCATATATTTGCCCTAAAGTAAAATTTCTGCATTAATCAGGTCTCATCGTGGGGTCACTCTGAACCTAGAAGAACTTAAAAGTCTTGGGACTTATTAACATGAACGGCTCTAAAGCCACATCCTTCCCTTTGAAACTCTGTGCCTGTTGCCCTTGGGAAGAGATTACTGATTTGCATCACACACAAGGGCGAACCTTGATACTCAAGTTCATTACCGGGAGAAGAACAGAGCTCTGGAACGATGGTTCGTATCTCCTTTCTGGAGTTTCACTTAAAGAACCCCTTATAGTAGTAGTATAGGACGCAAGAGCGAGCTTAGGGCATATGGGTCTGTATTTGCATCCGCTCTCCAGTACTTACAACGTAGCGAAGGCTAATAAACCTGTCTGAGCTTCGGTTTCATCATTTACTAAATGGTAGCAAAGCTACTTGTCTGACAGGGTTTTCATTCAACAGAGGTGCCCTGGGCAGCTACTACGTGCTGGGCACCGGGCCGGGCACTAGGAACACAATAGCAGACGAGACAGTCTATGGCCCCGTCCATGTGGAGTTTCTGTTCTAGTAGGAGCTCAGCACTAGACAAACTGCACACGGGGCCTGGAACAGACGCCGAGGAAAGCGTGGTTATCATTTTTCAACCAGCTGGTGTCGGACTCACCACACGGCCCACCTGACCTTCTGCTCAAACCGTTAACACGGGCGGAACCGTTATGCGCGTGCGTCATATACATGTCCCCCATCCACCACCTGATGCGTGCATCCCCACGACGGCACTGAAAAACAAGAGGAAATACGACCAAGGACTCCGAGATTGTGAGGACCTTCTTGAAGGAAATGCAATTGAATTTGTCTGAGATACAGAAACAAGGGAGAACACAGCCTAAAGGGCAGGAAGGGACCAACCACTTCTAAGGTAATGGTGGAATTAGAGACTCCAAGAATAGAGACAACAAAGACCCCAAGGGATGCCTGGGAAATTTTTCAAGGTGATTCATATACAATATTCAGAACGTAAGAGAAAGACATCTTCTCCCAGCAATCCCTATAGCTCCACACTACACACACACACACACACACACACACACACACGCACATGCATGCGCACGCAGTTGAGCATTTGACCTTCGACTAAAACCAAAAATGATCTACCTGAGTGGAAAAAGCTCCTTACGAGAGTTCAGGAACGTGACGGAGAAGGAAGGGCGTGCGGTGGTGTGGGGCCTCCACAGCAAGCACGCGTGTGTGTGTGTGGTGTATCATTAGTAATTCTGCATGACAGTGATTTTGAACCCAAAAATCAGTATCTATCCAAGCCACCATTCAAATGTGAGGGTAAGCTAAAGACATGTTTGGACAAACAAGAAATCAGAAAGTGTACTATCTAGAGACCCTCTCCAAAACAAATATTTGCTAATATGTCCTAACAAAACAAAATAAGGAAGGAAGGAAGGAAGGAAGGAAGGAAGGAAGGAGGGAAGGAAGGGAGGGATGAAGGGAGGGAGGAAGGAAGGGAGGGAGGAAGGGAGGAACGAGGGAAGGAAGGAAGGAACAAGGGAGGGAGGGAAGGAGGAAGGAAGAAGGGAGGGAGGAAGGAAGGAAGGAAGGAAGGAAGGAAGGAAGGAACAAGGGAGGGAGGGAGGAAGGAAGGAACAAATGAATGAACGAATGAATGAACAAGGGAGGGAGGGAGGAAGGGAGGGAGGAGGGAAGGGAGGGAGGGAGGGAGGGGGGAAGGGAGGGAGGGAGGAAGGAAGGAAGGAAGGAAGGAAGGAAGGAGGGAGGAAGGAAGGAAGGAAGGAGGGAGGAAGGAAGGAAGGAAGGAGGGAGGAAGGAAGGAAGAAGGGAGGAAGGAAGGAAGGAAGAAGGGAGGGAGGGAGGAAGG
The DNA here is from genome assembly GCF_022837055.1 of Prionailurus viverrinus. Taxonomy (NCBI): domain Eukaryota; kingdom Metazoa; phylum Chordata; class Mammalia; order Carnivora; family Felidae; genus Prionailurus; species Prionailurus viverrinus. The sequence continues at coordinate 113,224,724 of NC_062579.1, read as the reverse complement.
AAGGAAGGAAGGAAGGAAGGAAGGAAGGAAGAAGGGAGGGAGGGAGGAGGGAAGGAAGGAAGGAAGAAAGGAAGAAGGAAGGGAGGAAGGAGGGAAGGAAGGGAGGGAGGGAGGAGGGAAGGAGGGAAGGAAGGGAGGGAGGAAGAAGGGAAGGAAGGGAGGAAGGAAGGGAGGGAAGGAAGGAAGGAAGGAAGGAAGGAAGGAAGGAAGGAAGGAGGAAGGGAGGAAGGGAGGGAGGGAGGAAGATGAAACTGGACACATGAGTGACGATCAAAGAATGCAGTATAAATGCAGTATAATTTCTGGTTACATCTAAATAAATGTGTTTATATTGATGACAATATAGAACAAAAACCTGACCTGAAGACTACACGAGGGATCTTAGGGGAATGGGAGAAAGTGATAGACTTTCTTCTATTTCAGAGGGAGCAGAAAAATTCCGATTAGCTCGGGGCACCTGGGTGGCTCAGTCGATTAAGTGTCCAACTCTTAATTTCAACTCAGGTCATGATCTCACAGTTGTGAGATCGAGCCCCGTGCCCCATGACGGGCTCTGTGCTGACAGCCTGCTGGAGATTTTCTGTTTCCCTCTCTCTCTGCCCCTTCCCCACCCGCTCTCTCTCTCTCTCTCTCTCACTCTCTCTAAAATAAAATTTGAAAAATAAACAAATAATTTTTTTAAGAATGCTGATTAGTACTAGATGCTTATTAAAAATAGGATCTTAATATGTATAAAATTTTTAAAACATTATAAAATAGAACTAGTAGGGAAAATGGAACAAAGAAATTTTTTAATTTTTTTCATGTTTATTTATTTCTGAGAGAGAGAGAAAGAGAGAGACAGAGACAGAGTATGAGTGGGGGAGGGGCAGAGAGAGAGGGAGACACAGAATCCAAAGCAGGCTCCAGGCTCTAAGCTGTCAGCACAGAGCTCTGTGCGGGGCTCGAACCCACAAACCATAAGATCATGAACTGAGCCGAAGTCAGACGCTTAACTGACTGAGCCACCCAGGCGCCCCTGGAACAAAGAAATTTTAATCAGTTTTACAAATGGCAACTGGAGAAAACAAAATAATAAAAGCATGGCAAACAGACAACATAAAATTAGGTGGGAGGAATAACATCAAATAAATTGGCAATAACAGTAAACAAGCGTGTATTAAATTCCACTATTACAAAATAGGGACTTTCAGAGTGAAATTTTAAAATCCAGGTGTGTTTTATTAATGAGAGGCAGACCTCTATCAACAGGACAGACATTTGGTTGAAAATTCAGGGACAGAAAGAAAAAAAAATGAGTATACCAGTCAACAACCTACTAGGAAGAAGCAAGTGCACTGATATCAATACAAAGGAGAATTCCCACCCAAAAAGATTTGAAATGTACAGAGAGGGTTTTAGGACAATTTTTGCTATTGAGAAAATGTTCAATCTGAAACCGAAAAGGGGGCACCTGGCTGGATCAGTGGGTGGAGCGCACGACTCTCGATCTCAGGATTGTGAGTTCGAGCCCCATGCTGGCTGCAGAGATCACTTAAAAATAAAACCTTTTGGGGTGCCTGGGTGGCTCAATAGGTTAAGCATCCAACTCTTGATTTCAACTCAGGTCATGATCTCATGGTTCATGAGATCGAATCCCACATCAGGCTCTGTGCAGAACCTGCTTGGGATTCTGTCTCTCCCTCTCTCTCTCTCTCTCTCTCTCTGCCCCTTCCCCACCTGTGCTCTCTCTCTCTCTCTCAAGACAAATAAATATACTTTAAAAAATCACTACATTGTATACCTTAAACTCACAATGTTATATGTCAATCATATCTCAATAAAGCTGGAAAAAATTTAAAATTTTGCCTATCCGGTGGAGAAGAAAAATCTTATGCTTGGTATTAATTCAAATTTTCCTAATGAATAATTATGATGATATAAACTTTATATCTTTATTGCCCATATGACCCTCCTGTGAAATGTCTTTATGATTCTTGCTTATTTTCCTCCTGAGTTTTTCCCTTTGACTTTAGGTTAGTAGATCTGCATACATTCTGGATTTTAATTGTGTCTGTAGTTTATGTTTTACATATTTTCTTTCAGCCTTCCACTTATATTTTGCTTTTCCTTCTGGTGTCTGTAATTAAATGATAAGCCTTTCCACGCTCAAATCTGTTGGGGTTTTTTCATACCCAAGTCTTTAATCTGGATGGAGTTTAGTTTTTTAATGATCTTATGAAAAGATCCAATCAAGTTTTTTACAAATAGACAACTGTCCTAAGACTATTTGATAAACGTTTAATTCATCCCTCACTGATTTATTACGCATCAAGTTTTTCGATAAACCCATATTTGTTTTTAGATTTAATTTTATGTTCCACTGATGTATTTTTCTAGTCCGCCAGTGGTACACTCTACTTATGATCACTTTATACATAGGGCTACTCCCTCACTCCTATTGTGCTAGATGAAATATGTCCCCTCTATTCCCATGCATTTTCTTTTTTTTTATATCTATTTATTTTGGGGGCACCTGGGTGGCTCAGTCAGTTGCGCAACTGACTTCGGCTCAGGTCATCATCTCATGGCTGGGCTCCTGAGTTCGGGCCCCGCTTTGGGCTCTGTGCTGACACCTCAGAGCCTGGAGCCTGCTTCAGATTCTGTGTCTTCCTCTCTCTCTGCCCCTCCCCCACTCATGCTGTCTCTTTCTCTCAAAAAAATAAACATTAAAATTTTTTTTTTCAAAAGAAACAGCAGATCTGAGCAACACTATAGACCAAATGGACCTAACAGACATACAGAAAATTCCATACAACAATAGCAGAATACACATTATTTTGAAGCGCATCTGGAATGTTTTCCAGGATAGACCGTATGCTCGGCCACAAAACAAATCTCAACAAATTCAAGATGGTAGACATTATATCAAGTATCATTTCTGACCACAATGGAATGAAGCTAGAAATCCATAACAGGAGGAAAGCTGGGAAATTCACAAATGCATGGACATTAAACCACACAATCCTGAACAACCAATGAATCCAAAAACAAATCAAAATAGAAATAAAGAAATATCTTGAAATAAATGCAAACGGAATCACAACAAACCAAAACTCATGGATATAGTAAAACAAACAAACAAACAAAAAACAGCCCTAAAAGGGAAGTTTTCAGTGATAAACACATACATCAAGAAAAAACAAAGATCTTGGGGTGCTTGGGTGTCTCAGTCGGTTAAGCGTCTGACTTTGGCTCGGGTCAGGTTCTCATGGTTGGTGAATTCATGCCCTGCATCGGGCTCTGTGCAGATAGCTCAGAACCTGCTTCAGATCCTCAGTCTCCCTCTCTCTCTACCCCTCCCCAGCTCACTCTCTCTCTGTCTCTCTCTCAAAAATAAACATTTAACAAAAATTTAAAGGAAAAAAGAAAGATCTCAGATAAGCAACCTAACTTTACACCACAAAGAACTCTTAAAATAAGAACAAACTAAGCCCAAAGTTACCGGAAGAAGGGAAATAATGAAGGTTAGAGCAGAAAAAAATGACACAGACAATAGACAGACAATAGAAAACATGGAGGGAGCCAAGGGTTGGCTCTCTGAAACGATAAACAAAATTGGCAGACCTTTAGACAGACCAACCAAGAAAAAAAAAAAGAGGACACAAATAAATAAACTTATAAACAAAATTTTTGAATTCTACACTTTGGTCCGTAAACATTTCGTCTCATATGTTATTGGGGACAACATAAATGGCTGGTCCCTTCTGAGAGCAATTGGTGGGGTCTACCTACAATTTAAATGCACAGATGCTTCAAACCCATGATTTGACTTCTTGGTATTTATCCTTCTGTGAACCGAGAGACACGCACAATGCCATTCATCACATCTCTGCTGGGGAAGATAGCTACATAAATTATGGTATCATCTATACTGTGAATTAATAGGATACATTTAACACACTGACATATGCACTGACATAAAAATATCTGTAATATAAATAATTTAGTGAAAATAAGAGAGTGATAAAATAATACATAGAGCAAAGTCCAACTGACATAAAAATGGTTATTTATACATGTTCACAGTTGTTCTTCCTGGGAAAGAAAAGGGGAAAAAAAGACATATTCTTTATTTTTGTGTTAGGTTCTGCATGTTTGAGAACATCTTTCACATAAGATGGTATCCACATATCGCTTGAGTAAATACAAATTAAAATATCTCTGTTTTCTTTCCTAATTCCTTCTCTTGGATAAATCGTATTTCCATAAGCTTTATTAATCTTTTCTTATTTCTCTTTAATATGACAAGCATAATTACCAATTTAAAAGTTTCACTGGCTTTATTAAATTATTGTAAATTCAACTTTTTAATCCTAGTGAATTTATTCCGCTTACTTGGGGAGCTATAAAAGGGAAAAAAAAAAAACGTTGCATAACTGCTCGATTTCTTTAGTTTCCCTGGGCCTAAAAAATCATTAGACATATTTTCTTTTTTTGTTTGTTTGTTTTAATTTATTTAGTTTGAGAGAGAGAGAGAGAGAGAGAGAGAGAGAGAGAGAGAGCAGTGTGGGAAGGGCAGAGGGAGAAAGAGAGAGAGAGAGAATCCCAAGCAGGCTCTGAGTGGTCAGCACAGAGCCTGATACGAGGCTTGCACTCACGAACCATGAGATCATGACAGGAGCCAAAGTCGGACGCCTAACCGACTGAGCCACCCAGGCGCCCCCGGACATACTTTCGACGGTCACACTATGGCCGGTGGCTATTGAGGAGTCTAATCCAGCATACTGATGAGTCAAATGCAGATAATTCTCTATCGCTTCCATTCCTGAGTCGTTGTATCCACTTGCGTCTCATTAGAAGTCACAGTCAAATCAGCTTTTGCACAAAAAATAGTCTTCGTGAATATGAACAACTGGCAGTTTTAATACTTAAGCAGGGCATGCAAGTATTATACTTCGCAGGAGTTTTTATTAATGCGAGGGGCGCCTGGGTGGCTCAGTCAGTGAAGCGTCTGACTTCGGCGCAGGTCATGATCTCGCAGTTCGAGCCCCGCATCGGGCTCTGTGCTGACAGCTCGGAGCCCGGAGCCTGCTTTGCATTCTGTGTCTCCGTCTCTCTCTGCTCCTCCCCTGCTCACACTCTGTCTCTGTCTCTGTCTCTGTCTCTCTCTCTCTCTCTCTCAAAAATAAATAAATATTAAAAAAATTTTTTTTTTAATCTTGGACGGAAATAATGGATGTCTTCTCAAGTGTTGTCAGAGCAATATCTCATTTTCTTTATATGTAGGACACAGCTAATAATACTTGTCCTTGTCCCCTCACAAGATTATAGAAGGATTCACATGAAATACTGAAGAGCAAAGCACTATGCACATGGGGGGTGTGACTATTACATGAGAATCAGCCCATTGATGCCGTACAGGTTCAGTCAACAGAAAGCCAAAATAACTATGTAAGCCCTATGCTTCTCTTTCAAAAAAAAAAAAAAAATTCTAGTATCATAGAGTCACAAGTATACTTGTGTGGGACAATAGCTGTCAGTCTTTGTCACGCTTTGTTATCTTTCGGTCAGCGATGCTCTTTGGTGTTGGAATAGCTGCTTTAGTCTCTTGGCAGGGGGGCGGGAAGCTCAGTGCTTTCGGTGCAGGGAAGGCTTTGCAGAGAACAGGGCTAAGCAACAACAACCAGTAGCCGGATGATGATTCAGGGCTTTCCTTTAACTCGATGGAACTTGAAAGCTTTTTAAAAATCTTTCCCTGCAGCAAACATTTTAAATACTAAGACCAGAAAAAAATGAAGTCAGCTTTAAGTGTTTTTTCAGGTTGCATGCTATATTTGTGTTTAAAATAAACTAGACCCCTGTGAAAGGGAAGGGCGGAGCAGACGGAATCAGGAGAGGAGAAGTCCAGACAGAGATGAGATTTGGAAAAGTTCCGGCCAACCCAGAGCAGAGCTCCAGGGCGAAGAGGAAGAGCTAGAGAGTTCTCCCTTGGCCCCAACAGCCAGGCCCTTGTACCGCTGTCCTTTTCAGTCATCAGCTAGGGCTTACCTGGCAAGACTGTGGCCTTGCCTGGAAGGCTGAGATGTTTCCTGAAGAAGACTGTAAGCTAGCCGCGATCCTTTCCCGTAGGGAGGTCCGGGCACACACATTCATGGCTGTCACAGAGGTGCCAGAGTTTTGGTGAGAAAGGGCATAAAAGCAGAGAGGGGGGAAAACCAGAAGAGACTCTTAATGACAGAGCACAAACTGAGGGTTGACGGAGGGAGGTGGGGGGGAGGATGGGCTAACTGGGTGATGGGCACGAAGGAGGGCGCTCGTTGGGAGGAGCACCGGGTGTCGTATGCAATCATGAACCACCGAATTCTATTCCCGAAACCATGTTACATTACATGTTAACTAACTGAATTTTTAAGTCCTCTAGGAGGGCTAATGAGTATATGAGGTAAATGAAGTAGGGTTTCTGGGTTGCCCTAAGGACTCACTTGGAATTAGCGGTCACGTATTTATTAAAGAGAAGCCAGTCAGCGCGACTGATTGTGTGCATCCCCCAATTCATGTTCACCAACACGTGAACAGTAGGTACGTGGGTGAGCAGTGCATAAATGGAGTGGTGGATTTACCAGACTTGGGATGTCTCTATTCGAGTAGACCAGAGGGCCGCATCTGTACAGTCCATTCAGCTCCAAAATTCTAGACTCTTCTTGTGCATAAAGGTAGTATTTCACCCCCATGTCTCCCACACTGATTCTAAGGGAAGGCAAATTGCAGCCCAGGGGCCAAATCCGGGTTGACTGTTTTTGTCAAGAAAACTTTATCGCAACATAGTCGACCCCGTTCGTTTATTGTCTATGGCTGTTTCCGTCTTACAAGGCAGAGTTGAGTAGTCACAATAGAGGTGGTATGGCCCCCAAAGCCTAAAATATTTACTTTCTGGCCCTTTACAGACAAAGTTGGTCTCTTGATTAGGCTGTGGCTTCTGTGGATCCCTCCGCAAACTGCTGCTTCAAAGAGCATGACCACCTGGCAAGGACGAGGGGCACAGGAGGGGGCACAAGTGTGACCACAGCTAGATCCCCCAGGCCCTAGCAAATTGCTTCACGTTTAGATGGTGCACATGCATTTCTGTTGAAAGAATTTGTGTTAAATATGATCTCAATTTGGTATTCATTCGTTTGTTCTACAAATATCTAAGCAGCTCGTCTGTGCTAAGTCACTCTTCCAGGGGCTAGGGATACAGCATATAGTTATGATATCATTATTACTGAATACTTTGTCACAACTAGGTATTTCTCTCCAATTTTCCAAGTGAAAATAACACTATTCATCCAATATATATACTACCTTCTCATCTATAAATAATGTCCAATGAATAATTCTGTATTAAATAAAACTGTACGTAAGCCGACACGTGGAAGAGCGAACGCAGGCTCCTAAAATTCTGCTGAAATGTTTAACGCACTTTACTTTTACGTGGGGCTTGGCATGCTAAGTTTATAAACAACTGTTATTTCTAGCTCCAGTCTCCGCTGACCTTAACCTTGTCTTGTGGCACTCACTCCGCGGGTATTTAAGCCACCGGTCATGCAGGTGTGGACTTCGAGAACCGGTGTGGCAGTCACAGCTCACACGCCCTATCGCCTTGCAGAAGTGGGAGCTGAGACCAAAGGGCCAGGCTCAGTACGTACAATTCAGGTTCTGGAGATCGCAGAGGAAAGAGGATTATGAACTCCAGGAAATGGAGACGTCGGGGGTCGTGGAGAAAGGTGAGAGAGAAAAACGTGGAAGGCAGTGCTAGAACTTGGGAAAGGCAGGCTGTTCAGAAGACCAGATCAGGGCTACCCGGGGCTGAGTGAGAAATCGCCCAAGTGCACATCCAACATCAGCATGGACAGTGACACCAGCGCTACAGCCGCTCGGGAAATGCAGGGGTCTCTGACCCCTCCGCCAGAAGGAACATCAGAAGACACAACGGCGGGGACGCTGGACAAAACCGGACTCTCGCATGGCACGTCTGGCTTTCGTTCGTTGTCTGCAGAGATGATGGTTGTCGTAGGGTTTCTGCTCATTCGGGTTCTCGCTCCGCGTGAAACTGCAATTTGTGTGGGTTGCTTGCTAAGCAGGGCAAGAAGGGAGGTCAGCTGCTCTTGGGGACCGAGTCGTGTCCCCTCCCACACTCGTACGATCAAGTGCCAAAGCCCAGTGTGGCGGTACTTGGATAGAGGGCCTTGACAAGGGTAAGTAAGGTGCAAGGAAGTCATAAGAGTGGGGTCCTAATCCTACGGAACCGGTGTCTATGAGGAGAAGGCACACAGATCTCCATCTGCACGCTCACAGAGAAGGGGCCATGTGAGGACACAGTAAGGAGGCGGCCATCTGCAAGCCAGCAAGAGCACTCTCACCAGAAATGGAAGCTGCGGGCAAGGACCTCGATCTGGGGCTCCCAGCCTCCAGAACGGTGAGCAACTAGATTTCTGTTGTGTAGGTCACCCAGTCTGTGGTAGGGCAGCCGGAACAGACTAACAGCACTGCCCTGCATCTTCTAGGTAAGGATTAACGCCAAGTAGAGCTCGACACACGCAGAGAAATGAAGCCACATCGCCGCGGTCAGGGATAGCTCTGCACCGAGGGAGGGGTTCCCACTGGTCTCACATCGAGGGCCTTCTGCACGCTGAGGCTGCGAGGCTGTTTCTCGAAACCATGTCACGCTGGTAGACTGCCACGGGCCACCAACTGTAGGACGACAGCTACAGGACAAACCCCACGGGCCTTGGATTGCCTTACCAACCCCCCTCCAGTCCTGCTCTCGTTTGAAATGTGGGGCCATCACCCGGGTCCCTTTGCGCCCAGACGCTCTAAACCCCAGCTCCGCTTCCTGAATGTGCCTTCCTCTTGTGTGCTTCAGTGACTTTGAGTCATCACCCTGTCTAGAATGTCCTCCCCCACATCAAGCCTCCGCTCCTCAACTACCTGCCACACCTTCCCCTCCCAGGGCCAGCTCAGGTGTCGCTGTGCTTCAATCTCTCCCACCTTAGGCGGAACTAATTGCTCCCTCGTCTTTGTCCCTACGTACATTTCCCTTTAATAGCACTTGTCACATGAAATTGCAGTTGCTTTTTAGAGTGTCCACCCCCTAAAAGAATGAGTTCTTCAAAGCAGGGAACATAGCTTACTCATCTCTGAGAGGAGAACAATACCAGTTCAATAAGAGCTGCTGAATGAGCGTTCGATGAATTTACATCGATGTTCAGGAAGATCGTTATGAAAGAGCGATGAGGCCCCTTTGGAATAGCTAAATGAATAAGCTGACAGTCTCCTCATGCAAGATTCCTTTCTCTAGCTGAGCCACGGTCATCATCACGAGGATTCAGCTGGCCAGAAATCACATTTGGATGAGAAGCAAAGTCCATGATTCTGGTCAGTGAGGAGGAGGGATGGGGCCGCAGAAGAACTACACGCAAATATCCGCGAATGAGAAGAAAGCAAGCTGACTCAACGGCTCCCTTCTTCGTAAGATGGGAGATTTAGGTGAGGTGACTTCTAAGGGCCTTCCAAAGCCCACAGTCTTTGTACGACTCGCCAGACAGGCGAGAGAACACCCGTCTCCCCGGCCCCGGGTTTATCGTTTCGTGCTTACGACCCACTCAACAGGCCAACCTTCCACCACCTCCAAGGACACGGTTACCTTGAAAGGGCTGGGGTGAAAGTAGGCTTAAAAAGAGAACCCAAAACACCCATTGCAACACCCAGTTATGCAGCTGCCTGCCTGCACTGCCTGCCTGGACCCAACAAGCCATCAGATTTAATGAATGGGGTCACCTGGGGGCAGCTCCCACACATTTAAACAGCAACAAGGCCGACAGGCCACTCCTTCCTGGGCTTACTGGGGCCATTGCAAAGTAGACATCAGATTTCCAGCGTGGAGCCAAAGCAATGGTCTTAGAAAACATAAGCTGAGGAGGGTGCCTCTCGGACAGTAGATGTGTCTTAACCAGATAGTCGACCCAGTGTAGATAAATCTGCTTTGGAACCTCGGCGACAACTGTCAGATTAAATTGCTCACTGCTTAACTACTTCACATCGAGGGTAGAGACCCCATTCCGGGAGATTTTCACTTCGGTGATAAGTGAACTATCATCATCTAAGCCGTGTCTGGGCGAGCTATTAAAACCAGAATCCTACAGGTGTAGGGTAGGGGGAATTTCAGAGGCCACATTTCTTTTACAGATGAGAAATGTGAAATCTAAAGACGCTCAGCTGTGGGGCGCCTGGGTGGCTCAGTCGGTTAAGCGTCCGACTTCAGCTCGGGTCATGATCTCACAGTCCGTGAGTTCGAGCCCTGTGGCGGGCTCTGTGCTGACAGCACAGAACCTGCTGGGGATTTTTCTCTTCCTCTCTCTCTCTGCCCCTCCTCGACTTGTGCTCTCTCTCTCTCTTTCTCAAAAATAAATACACATAAAAGAATTTCATATGAAAAAAATCCTACAAACCCACTCCCTCCACACACCCTTACCCTGTCAGTACCTCCTGGTTGTCTATAGGATACGATACGTGCTCCTTACCCTGGCGCCCAAGACCATGTGTGACTTGACTTCTTTGACCTTTGCGGCAGCATTCACCCCGGCTCCTCCCCGTCCTGGTCTTGACTCCGCAACAAGTCAACATCCTTGTTGGCTCCCCTAAGTGTGATCTCGTCACACTGACTTCAGTAAGCCTTCCTAGAGAGCCCCTTTCAGAACCAATCTCTCCATTCGCTCTCACCCTTCCCGCTACTAGTAGAGTCCCGGGCACATCCTTCCTTGCATTCAGAGGACCTCTTCATATGTGTCTCCCCATTAGATTGTAAGTTTGGGAATCCCCAAGATTCCTTGCATGGAGCTGGGCATATAGTACATGCTCAATAAAGTCTATGTGTTTGCATTTTAATTGAGAGCATAGGTCGGGGAGAGGGCATGAAAGATCTTGCTGTGTGGGGGCTCTGGGGAAAAAAATGCAAAGCAGCCGACACAAGTCTGTATGGCCCTTCTGGTCTGCATATTTCCCCGCCTCTGAGATCCAATACTCTCATCCTGGCAGACCTGGATTCCCCTAACATGCTCTGCACACCCCAAAAGTTACCTCTTCCCCACTGCCGTCTCAAATCTGATTCCAAGCCTCCATTCTCTGAGTAGCTGATCTCAGTTGGGCATTAAGGAGGGAAGCACTTTGTTTCAGGGAATACCGGCAGGGGTACAGGTGCTGGGGCAGACCTTTGCACATACCTACTGAATGCCCCCAGGAAATATTTCATGGGAAGCCATGAATGCAATTCAGAGTAGTGCTTGCCAGCATATCAACTATTGGTTCATTTCTCTCCTCTTGCCAAATGAATGAATGCTCTTAAGAGAGTGTATTGGATTCAACCACAAAAACCTGTTCCTTCTAGAAATTGGTTTTCTCCATACAGGGACGGGGTCATTAAAAAACCCAGGCAATAGTTCATTAATCTAGTTGGTGTCTTCTAGTTAGTCCCAGTTAGCTATACACAATGGCTGCAGACAGCTCTATGGAATAAGCTCGGAGTCAGAAGACTGGGTTTAAGTCTTGTCTCCACCAAAGAATGTCACTTTAGGTCCTCCAGAATGATACCAAGACAGAGTCAGAAGTGCAAAGGGTTTATTGGCAGTAGCCACTGTGATATAAGAGGGGGAACAGAGGGCGGGACTAGGCGTAGAAGCTTTCCGAGAACAACACAGGTATGGTAGGTGTGAAAGGAGGGACGGAGGAAGGACGGTTGGTTACAAAGAGCCTCAGGTTGTGGTGTAGGTTTTAGAACGTCTCATCCAGCCCAAGAGGGAACTCCAGAGTGGTAGCTGGAAATAGCCAGACCCTAGTATGCCACTGTGCTCAGTCACTGGCTAGAGCCGCCCAAGGAGAGCCTGTCCCAGGCTTGAACGCCCCAGTGGAGACCAAAGGCGCTGCATGTGGAGGTTGTCAACTGAAGGCCCTCCTTATAGAAGGTTGTCTCGGGCGCCTGGGTGGCCCAGTCGGTGAAGCATCCGACTTCGGCTCGGGTCATGATCTCACGGTTCGCGGATTCGAGCCCCGCGTCGGGCTCTGTGCTGACAGCTCGGGGCCCGGAGCCCGCTTCCGATTCTGTGCCTCCCCCTCTCTCTCTGCCCCTCCCCCACTGGTACTCTGCCTCTCTCTCTCTCAAAAATAAATAAACATTAAAAAAAAGAAAGTTGTCTCTTAAAAAACCTGAGTGGCACACTCAGACTGCCACGACTGCCACACAAGTGGATTCCTTTAATCTTACCTCGTTTCTACTTCCTCTTCTGCAAAATGGCGGGGGTGGGGGGGGGAGACGTAGCAATCATACGGATCCAATAAACCAACCTGGCTTGCAGATTGGTCGGGTTTGCTTGCGCAGAGAGTAGGGTTTTGTGTACAGAGCAGGCTTCCGAGAGAAATGCAACTGAGGTAACGTCCTCAAAGTGGAAGGGTGACAAAGTTTTGGAAGTCATTTGGAGTGTGTGCACACACACACAACACACGCGTGCATGTTTAATCACACAATAGCTCACTGTATCTTTGTAATTGCGTAACTTCCCAGCCGCTTTTTTTTAAGTTTTGTTTCCTTGGAGAGAGAGAGTGACATGATCTGAGCTGAAACCAAGAGTCAGGTGCTTACCTGACTGAGCCACTCAGGCACCCCACTTCCAAGGCACTTTGATATACATTAATTAATTTGCTTCTCACAACACTGTAGACCCATGTTTTACTCTCCCTATTTCAAAAAGAGAAAGCTAAGGCTCAGAGAGGTTTAGGTAAATAGCTCAAGGTTGCAGAGCTGGTGACAGGACTATGTTTCAAATCTAGATCTTGATTCCAAATTCATTGTCTTTCCTACGAGTTTACCGTATCTCTTACAAAAAATAGACCTAGAGGCAGAATGAGGCAAAAATCCACATGACAGCTGACCTGGGACTTGCAGGGGACTTTTCAGATGTACGTGTCAACAACACCAAGGGCTGAGCCTACTTCGAGATTCTGTTATGTAGCACTTGGTTCGCTGAAAAGGTACACGTCAACAGATGTGTCCTTTCAATCTGTACTATAGACTCCGAAGGATTCTTGGACCTTTCGTGCAAGGAGTCAGCAAAAGAATGTTACTGTGACAGCTCTCCTGAGATGCCATACAAGTCTCCTATTTAAAGCAGACAATTCAATGCTTTTTAGTACACTCACAGAGTCGTGCACCCATCACCACTATCGATTTTCATTACAATCATTTTCGTCACTAACCTCCCTCGCACCAAAGACAACCTCACGTCTATCAGCAGTCTTTTGTGTCCGGCTTCTTTTACTTGGCAGAATGTTTCCCAGGCCCAGCCATTGTGTAGCGTACCGTTCATGTTGTAGCGGTATCTCACTCATTTTTGTGGATAAATGCTATTCCATAGTATTGGTCCACCATATTCTGTTCATTCATTCATCAGTAGGTAGACATTGGGTCACCTTCCACTTGGGGGCTACAGTGGATAACACTTGGATTATGAGAGAGAGAGAGAGGGTGAGTGAACATGAGCAGGGGAGGGGCAGAGACAGAGAGAGAGGGAGAGGGAATCCCAAGCAGGCTCCATGCTGTCAGCGCAGAGCCTGATGAGGGGCTTGAACTCACAAACTGGGAGATCACGACCTGAGCCGAAATCAAGAGTTGGTCACTTCACCGCCTGAGCCACCCTGGCACCCCTCCACATATATTTTAATCTCCCTTGGACACATACCTGGGAGTGGCTGTGCTGGCTCCTATAACTCCATGTTCAACCTTTTAAGGGGCAGCAATAGACCTACGAGGTCCTTGGAAATGAGAACTTATTAGAAAGGCCACCTCATTCTGCAGGAAGACAGGGAATGACTTTGCATCCTAGGACTGGTCGAAGTCATTGACATCTCCTAGATCTGGCCCGGTGGCTTCAGTTGTCCTCAGCTCTGGGGATACGACATGCTGCCATTTCTAAAGTTCTCGTTCATGTTCTTCAATGAGTCTAGATGCCTTCTTGTCTCAGGGCTTTCACGCTTGTTGGTTTTTCTACCAAGGGACACTCGTCCTCTATATGGTCGCGTGGCTCGCTTCTTTGCGTCATTCTCACCTCAGCTCAAATATCATCCCTCAGCCAATCTAAAGTAGATCCCACTCAGCCATTCGCTGTCCTCTTACCTCGTTTTAATGTTCTCTATACCACTTACTGCCATCAGACCTACTCTATATACATTTATACATATAGTATGTACGTATATATTATATACTATAATACAGGGGCACCTGGGGGCCTCAATCGGTTAAACAACTGGCTCTGAATTTCGGCTCAGGTCATGATCCCAGGGTTGTGGGATCGAGCCTCGCAGCGGGCTCCGTACTAAGCGTGGAGCCTGCTTAAGATTCTCTTTCTCTGCCTCTCCCTGGCTGGTGCACGTGTTCTTTCTTTCTGATAGACAAACAAACAAACAAACGAACAAGCAAACCATATAGTAGTATATACTTCCTCAAAACTGACCACTATTGCCTGCTCTGTGAAATGGGTCTGAGCACTTTAAATAGGTTTCCTCTCAGCAGGCATGATGCTAAATTTGGTCCATAGAGGGCACCGGACGGACACTGGCAGAGAAAGGCATTTCGCTTCCGGGTTTCTGTCGCACTCTTGCTAGGTTCCCTCAGCATCAGTAGCTTCCACCCCTGCAGCTCCCCCACTGCCCCCCTCCGTCTGTGGGCACCTTTCCCAGAGCCCAGCCTCCACACCGCACCAGACTCCCTGGTGCCCATCTGTTGCAGCACGGACAGGTTTTCCAGCACCCAGATCCCGTGACGCTTGCGCCTCCAGCGTCTAGTTCCTGCAGTGCGTTTGGGCAACATCACCCCACTTGCGGATCGTTGCCCACGTGGTTTCTATTGGGGGGGGGGGGTGGAAGTGACGGTCCAAAGAAAAATCCTGTAATTAGGTTTTGGTTTGGTTTGATTTCCTCTCCACCTGCCAACTTTTTCGAAGTGTAATGGACAAATAGTGCATATGTCTAGGTGTACAAGCGTATGTTTTGATAGAGTATACATCGTGAAATAATCACCAATACTAAGCTCATTAACATACCTATCATCTCACATAGGCGTTTTTAGACTCCACGCATAAGTGAGATCATACAGTATTTGTCTTTCTCTGCCTGACTTAATTTCACACACTACACACACACACACACACACACACACACGTGCGCGCACACATTACTTTTTTTCCTATCCATTTATCCAGCCAAAGCTGGACCACAAGACAGATAGAAACAACTTTGGCCAGTAGTTTGGCCCTGCACTTAATGGATGCCAAACAAACAAATACAGAATCTAAGAACACTCACTCACAGCAAAGACAGAAGGGTTGGTGAGGAAGTACAGAAGGCCAAAACGTTTTTATCTTTGCTTATTTATTTGCTATCTGTTTCAGTCTGACCTAGTTTGTTTTCAGGCTAGTTAAATAGGCAGCATTTTCCTACACTCTCCACAAGCTATCTGTTAAAACACATAAATGAGAAGAACCACAGAATTGACATTTCTTGTGAAATGTTCAATATAATGCTGTCTTTTCACAATAGCGAGATGAGAAAAAAGGCAACCTTGAACCGAAGACAGAAATCAAATAACCATGAGATAAAGTATTACTTCCTGTTGACATTTTATAACACTTAATTTACCTTTAGAAATGCCAAATGATCTGTTCTCCTTTATTCAGCATGTCCTCCTTGCTTTCTTTTGAAAGGACTCCTCTCTCTCCCTCCTAGAATCTCTCGACACGAGGTAATAGCTTAACTAAAATGAAAGTGAGAAAGGAGGTGAGGCACCACATATGGAAAACGCGCACTATTTCTCAGGATACCTGAAATTAAGGATTCTAAAATATTTAGTCTTTATTCTCATAACAACCATAACTGCCAGAATACCTATAAGATAGAGCAGTTTGCATCTCTCCAGTTCATGAAGCCCTTTCGCAATTTAATCCATAGACACATAAAACATTATAGCTGGAAGACTCCTGAGCGATCACTAACCCCAGTGTTTCGTGGAAACACCCAGAGATCTACAAGCATGTCCTAAGGGTCCAGGTGGTAATGGTGGCCATTGCGTCTGTTTCCATTTCTGTTTTGAAAATTCAGTCCACTATATAACTTAAGAAACCAAACAAAGGAATACAGGAAAAAAGAGATCAACAAAATAACAGACTCTTAAATATGGAGAACAAACTGGTGATTGCCAGAAGGGTGGTGACAAGGCGGGGGGGGGGGGGGGGGGGGGGGGGGGGGAGTAGTGAAATAGGTAAAAGGGATTAAATTCATACTGATAAGATAAGATAAGATAAGATAAGATAAGATACAAGGCACCTGGGTGGCTCAGTTAGTTAAGCATCCAACTTTGACTCAGGTCATGATCTCACAGCTTGTGAGTTGAGCCCAGGGTCAGGCTCTGTGCTGACAGCTCAGAGCCTGGAGCCTCTTCAGATTCTGTGTCTTTCTCTCTCTCTCTCTGTCCCTCCCCCGCTCACCATCTGTCACTCAAAAATAAATAAACATTTAAAAAAAGTTTTTAATTAGATAAGGTAAAAAACAGTACACTTATTGTGATGAGCTCTAAGTAATATATAGAATTGCTGAATTGCTATATTGTACACCTGAAAGTAATACATAACACTGTATATCAATTATACTGGAATTCTGGTTTTTTAATCAGTCCATTATAAAATAATTATTTTAATATTTTGTTTCCATTTAAATAAGTATCAGGTGGGAGTGCAGTGGTTGATTAATAGATGAGCTTGCTCATGAAGCATCTCGATCTATCAACACCAGCTGATGTCAGGGTTTTGGTTAGTACTGTTTTTATCCTTATCATACATGTTTAATTTCCATCTTTGATATACCAGGTAAAAGACAGAAAACATAGGGAACATGGATGCTGATATACAGCACGTGACTGAGGAGTCTAAAAATGGTAATAATTCTTCCAATTTGCCTTCTGAAGATCTATGACCTTTGATTAATCAACATTTGCAGAAGAAACATGACACCATCTCTAAGACTTCAAAAGCCACCCTTAAAAGAGACAATAAAGTAATGAATATATAATGTGTCTATTCATTTATTAGGAATAAAAACGACCCCCATCCAGAAAGTGTCATTTGCAGAGAAATGCTTTCAAAAAGCAGCCTGAAGCTTTCCCTCTTATGTCAATATTTAGCAACTAATATACATCACGGAAATCAGCACCAGAATAGCTAACACAATATGGAAGAATCACAAAGTCAGAGGACTGACGCTACCTGACTTCCAGACTTACTATAAAGTTACAGATATCGAGACAGTGTGGTGTTGGAGAGAGGAGACAAACAGGTCGAGGAGACAAACAGGTCAAGGGAACAGAATAGAGAGCCCAGAAATAGACCCAAATATATAGTCAACCGATCTTTAACAAAGGAACAAAGGCAATACAATGGAGCCAAGATAATCTTTTCAACAAATGGTCTGGAACAACTGGGCATCCACATGAAAAAAAAGAGAATGTACGCTCAAACTTTACAAGCTTCACAAAAATTAACTCAAAATGGATCACAGACCTAAATGTAAAACTGAAAATTATAAAATTCCTAGAAGATAACATAGGAGAAAACTTAGATGATTTGGGATATAATGATGGCTTTTTAGAAACAACACCAAAGACACGACCCATGAAAGAAATACTTGGTAAGCTGGACCTCGTTAACATGAAAAACTTCTCTGTGAAAAACACTGTCAAGGGAATGAGAAGACAAGCCACAGTCTGCCAAAAAATATTTACACAAGACACGTATGATAGATTTGGATATATCCAAAAAATACCAAGAACTTTTAAAACTCAATAATGAGAAAACTAACAACTTCATTTAAATATTGGCTGAGGACCTGAACAGACACCTCACCAAAGAAGATATACAGGGGCACCTGGGTGGCTCAGGCAGTTAAGTGTCTGACTTCAGCTCAGCTCATGATCTCATGGTCCATGGGTTTGAGCCCCACATTGGGCTCTGTGCTGACAGCTCAGAGCCTGGAGCCTGTTTTGGATTCTGTGTCTCCCTCTCTCTCTCTGCCCCTCCCCTGCTCATGCTTTCTCTCTCTCTCTCTCTCTCTCTCTCAAATAAATAAACATTTTTTAAAAAGAAGAAGAAGATACACGATGACAGAAAAGCCTATGAAAAGATAATCCATACATGTCATCAGGGTAATGCAAACTAAAAGAGCAATGAGCTAATCCAAAACCCTGCCGACCACCAAATCCTGGCAAGGATGTGGGACAAAGGGAACTCGCATTCACTGCTGATGGGAATGTAAATGGTACAGCCACCTTGGAAGACGGTTTGGTGATTTTGTACAAAACTAAACATACTCTTCCCGTACAATCCAGCCATCACACTCCTTGGTATTTTCCCAAAGGAGATGAAAATTATGTCCACAGAAAAACCTGTACACGGATATTTATAGCACTTTTATTCATAATTGCCAAAACTTGGAAGCAACCAAGATGCCCTTCAGTAAATGAATGGATAAGTAGACTGTGGTCCCTCCAGGCAATGGAAAATCATCCCGTGCTAAAAAGAAATCCAGCCATGAAAAGATATGGAGGAACCTTACATGCATAATCCTAAGTGAAAAAAGGCAACCCAAAAAGGCTACAAACTGTGTGATTCCAACTGTATGAGATCCTGGAAAAGCCAAAGCTATGGAGACAATAAAAAATCAGTGGTTGACAGGGGCTGGTGGGAGCAAAAAAAAAAAAAAAAAAAAAAAAACGAATCAGTAGAAAATGGAAGATTTTTAGGGCAGTGAAAATACACTGTATGATATTGTCATACTCTGTATGGATACATGTCATTATACTTTGGTCCAAACCCACAGAATGCACAACACCACGAGTGAACCCTAAGATAAACTGTGAATTTTGGGTGATTATGACGTGTTAATGTAGGGCCATCAGTTGTAACAAATCCAACACTCTGGGGGATGTTGACAATGGGGGAGGCTATGACACGTGGGGACAATGGATATATGAGGAATCTTTGTGGTAAACCTAAAACTGCTCTAAAACGAGTCTTCAAAAATAAATTGATACGTACAGAGTGCAAGATTTTCAAATATCTATCAATCAGTAATCCAGACACTTTAAAATAACTTAAGACATTTCTCAGGCAAGGTATGAAACCGGGAGAAAACTGGAGAAGCTCATACTATTAGAGAAGAGTTGGATTTTCCATGGAAAGAAGCTATCGTCGGCTCTCTGGTAGCAATTTAGTAAAGAAATTGGACACGGCGCCCTTTTCCATAACACATTATCTCGAAGTGCATATGGTACGAATACGATTGTTGAGTTTCTCATAAGACAAGTGAAATAAAACTCCCTATTATCATTTGTAGTCAGATGAGGAAACTTATGTTTCTACTTTGGCCATTTTAACATGCACTCAGTCCCCAAATCAAACATAATATATTGTGCATTTTTAAGATTATCTGTCAACAGAGTGAAAAAAAAAAAAGGGCTTGAAAATGATAGTTTTGCCTACCCATCTCACTTTTCTTCAGGAGTTAAAGGAGATTCAGAGAGGGGAAGCGACTCGTCCAAAGCCACACAGTGAGAGTAAAGGCAGAACAAGGAGTCAGTTTTCTGCTTCCCTAGACCCATATTGGTCCCACGGCATCTTCCTGCAACCCAGAGTAAACGTCCACTGGAGACTCTTTAAGGGCTCTCCTTCTGAGCGCTCATTTTAAACAGTATTTTTCTGGGGCGCCTGGGTGGCGCAGTCGGTTGAGCATCCGACTTCAGCCAGGTCACGATCTCGCGGTCCGGGAGTTCGAGCCCCGCGTCAGGCTCTGGGCTGATGGCTCGGAGCCTGGAGCCTATTTCCGATTCTGTGTCTCCCTCTCTCTCCGCCCATCCCCCGTTCATGCTCTGTCTCTCTCTGTCCCAAAAATAAATAAACGTTGAATAAACAGTATTTTTCTAGCTTCAAAGTGTAAATTTGCCCATCTCACTGGTAGGATCAATTCAGATATTGGGGCCCCTGGCCAGCTCACTTGGGAGAGCATGTGACTCTTGATCTTGGGGTCATGAGTTCAAGCCCCACATTGGGTAGAGAGATTCCTTAAAAACAAATAAACTTTAAAAAAATGACAATGCACATGCCTTAAAAAAAATAATTCTGACATTGCTCACCCCTTTTGCTCCTGGGAGCCGCATACGCGGAAGGGGGGAGAAGAAAGGTGGAGGGTAGCAGATTAAAGGCAAGCTAGTAAAGGCAAGTGGCTACAGGGCTTCTCTGATTATCCAAACGTAAAGGACTAAGAGCCCATAGAAATGACAAGGTGAACGGAAAGGAGGGGAAATGTGGGAGGGATGGCTGAAGACCCGACGGGATTCGGTGAGTATCTGCAAGTGGCCGAGAAGACAGAAGTCAAGCAGGATTCCGAGTGTTTTCACCGAGATGCCTAGGAGGCTAGCAGACAAACGCAAAGAGGGAGAAAAGGAGTAGGTTGAGGACTGAGCCTCAAGGGAAGGTGTGCCGGATCCCGCTGTTAATAATCAGCCCCGTCACTTCTTTCTCAGAGGAGGGAGGCTTGGAAACTATATTCCCCAGATTGCCTTGCCATCAGGGTTCTGCGAGATTTGGAAGGCAAAACCCAAGGAGAAGCAGGAGCAGACGGCAGACGTGAAGTGTGCAATGCTGCAGGCTGCCGGGAGCACGGCTAACAGCTTCTCACCACGCGTCCCGATTCCCTCAACTCTCCCGACCGTCGCCCCATTCCGAGGGTTACATAAGCATGATGTTCCCTGGATTGTATCCTCCTGCGAGAATACCTGGAGAGGTGTCTAGATTTCTGGCCAAACTCTGACTGATGCTGACCCTCACTAGTCAAAGCGTGGCTCCTGGGACAGCAGCCCCGGCATCTTCTGGGAGCTTGTTAGAAACTCAGAATCTCAAGCCCCACTCCAGACCTACTAATTAAAACCTGCATCTTAACAAGATGGCCGGGTGATTGGGAGGTGAATTCAAATTTGGAAAGACTTGCCGTTCGCAACTCTAAAACAACCCCTAGGGTGGTGGCTATTTTGCAAGTGTTACTTCTTGAAGTATCTTTATTTTCCACTGGACTCTGGTACTCTAGAGCTATGATGACCAATGCAGTAGCCACACTAGCCCCGAGTGCCTAATGTGCACTTGAAACGTGGCCAGTCCAAACTGACGCATGCCGTCGGCATCAAATCCACAATGGATTTCAAAGACTTACAGCAAAGAAAGGAATCCAACATATCATGTTAATATTTTTGCTTCTTTAAAAGTAGTTTTTTCAGGGGTGCCTAGGTGGCTCAGTTGGTTAAGCGTCCGACTTCAACTCAGGTCATGATCTCGCAGTTTGTGGGTTCGAGCCCCTCATCAGGCTCTGTGCCGACAGCTTGGAGCCTGGAGCCTGCTTTGGATTCTGTCTCCCTCTCTCTCTGCCCCTCCACGGCGCTCTCTCTCTCTCTCTCTCTCTCTCAAAAATAAATAAATGTTAAAAAAAATTTTTCAATAAAACAAACATATTTTCTTCATCTGGCTGATAGATGGATGACTTTTCTTTATAATTATTCAACTCTACATATATATCTTATATATATTTTTTTCTGTATGTATATTTGACAAGAGAAGAAAGGTGAAAATATGATCAGGTATAGGTGCCTGGGTGGCTCAGTCGGTTAAGTGTCTGACTCTTGGTTTCAGCTCAGGTCACGATCTCATGATCTTCGTGAGCTTGAGCATGTCGGGCTCCACACTGACAGCGCGGAGCCTGCTTGGGATTCTTTCTCTCCCTCTCTCTCTGCCCCTCCCCTACTCATGCTGTCTCTGTCTCTCTCAAAATAAATAAATAAATAATTTTTTTTAAATGTGATCAGGTATGTAAAAATACTTTCAAAGCAAAACCGTTACACACTTGTTACACATTATGATAAAAAATAAATCACGACCTTTTTATAACAAGCAAACATAATAAGTAAGGGGGCCGTGTTATGTGGGCCATTTACTTGAGGCCAATCAATCAAAAGGCACTTACTGAGGACCAATTTTTGAGGCTACCCCTGTAATAATACCTGATTTTTCCATGAGATCGTTCTTACACAGCCATCGGTTCCAAACCTTGTTTACTTTCATGTTAGGTAGTATATGTTTCTAAATAATTCCCAGGAACTGCAACATGATATCCTAATACTCATTTTGGAAGCTATTCTAGCATATGCTGCTTTCAAATTTACTACAAGAAAACTCTGAATGAAAGCTTTATAATTATTGCAGTATCACGTATAGTTTATATTGTCCATGGATAAACTTTGCCTGTTTTCTATAGGTTTTGGCTAGTTTTTTTCTCGTTAGGATTTCACAGTATTTTTTTTAAACCCTCAAGAGTCAAAAGTCGTTCCGAATTTCATGTTTTCAAGCTGACTTTTAATATATTATCCGTCTGATTGTCTTTGTGTCATCTAAATCAAAATGTAAATCATCATCACCTTGTTCATTTCTTCTGCAACATCTATGGTTGGAACGTACGCTTTCTGTGTTTTCTGTCCTTTCTGGTTGTTTATGAAGCAGAGCAACAACGTCTCCTTTCTTTCTGCATTTTGCACAAACTTCAAACGCACAGCCACGTAGCCTACACATTATGTGATAAGAATCCTTCGCCGACTTTTCTAAACACGACCATACTTTTTAGGCTTTGACAACACTTTGTATTTGCTGTGTTTTGCACACCAGTCCAGAACTTCTTTATGGCATTGACAAATTCCACCATGAAGCTTTGCATTAATTTTCTTGGTCTGAACACTCTTAGCAAATTGTCATTTTTGAAGCTATATGTAATTCTGGGGCAACTGAGGCCTGGGATGAGCCACGTTCCCTTTCTGGGAGCTCATCCTTGAAACCACAATCACCTTGCGTCGGGACAAGAAAGACACAGAGAAGACCAAGGTGCCAAGAACTACCCCACGGAGTCCACGCTTCTGTCCTGATGTATTATTTTATAGTTGTGATATATCAAGTGGTGATCTGTTGGCTATATTGAGTTAAATAATAAGTTTTACAAAGTCAGTATCTCCTGTTGCTTTTTTTTTTAATTTTTTTTTTTAACGTTTATTTATTTTTGGGACAGAGAGAGACAGAGCATGAACGGGGGAGGGGCAGAGAGAGAGGGAGACACAGAATCGGAAGCAGGCTCCAGGCTCTGAGCCATCAGCCCAGAGCCTGACGCGGGGCTCGAACTCACAGACCGCAAGATCGTGACCTGGCTGAAGTCGGATGCTTAACCGACTGCGCCACCCAGGCGCCCCTCCTGTTGCTTTTTATCTCTCTTAACGTAGCGACTAGAAAATTGAAAATTGCATATGTGGCTCACATTCTATTTCTTTTTTTTCCCTAGCTTTATTGAGATATGGCTGGCATATAACATTATGTAAGTTTAAGGCATACACTGAGATGACTGATAGACATATATCGTGAAATGTTTTCCACAATAAGATTAGTGAACACATCTTCACCTCAAATGATTACAATCTTACTGTTGCTATGGTAAGGATATTATTACAGCTCTACTCTCATAGAAACTTTAGACACCCCAAACCATCTTGTAACTGAAAGTTGTACCCTTTGACCAAGATCTCCCCATTTTCCCTACCCCTCAGCCCCTGGCAACCACCTCTACTCTCTTTGAGTTCAATGTTTTTAGGTTCCACATATAAATGAGAACATACATTATTTGTCTTTCTCTGCCTGACTTCTTTCACTTAGCGTAATGCCCCCAAGGTCCATGTGGCAAATGGCAGGATTTCCTTCTTTTTATGGCTAAATAATATTCCACTGTGTGTATGTGCATGTACATACACATTTAGGTATATCTACGTGTATGTATGTGTGTGTGTGTGTGTGTGTATCTTATTTTCTTTTCATTCATCTGTCTATGGACACTTGGGTTGTTTCTGTATCTTGGCTATTGTGATTAATGCCGCAATAAACTTGGAAGAGCCCCTATCTCTTGGAGATCCTGGTCTCATTTCTTTTGGAAATACACCTAGAAGTGGGATTGCTCAATCGTATGGTAGTTCTGTTTTTAAGTTTTTGAGGAAACTCCACCCTGTTTTCAATAGATGTTCTACCATTTTCCACTCCCACCAACAACGTGCAAGGCTTCTCTTTTCCCCACTTCCTCGCTACTACTTATTATCTTTTGTCTTTTGGATGCTAACCATTCTAACAGGTGACGTCTCATTGTGGTTATCACTTGCATTTGCCCGGTGATTAGTGATGTTGAGCATCATTTCGTGTACTCGTGGCCGTTTGCATGTCTTCTTTGGAGAAATATCTTTTCGATTCCTTTTGTTCATTTAAGTTTATGTTTTTATTTAAGTAATCTCTACACCCAATGTAGAACTCGAACTCACGACACTGAGATCAAGAGTTGCATGCTCTTCCGACTAAGCCAGCCAGGCTCCCACCTCTGCCTCATTTTTAGTCAGCTTCCATTTCACTATTGAGTTGTATGCATTCCTGATACACTTTGGATATTAACCCCTTATCAAAAATATGGTTTACAAATGTTTTCTCCCATTCCATAAGTTGCCTTTACATTTTGTTGGTATTTTTTTTCCTTTTGCTGTACAGAAGCTTTGTAGTTTGCTGTGGTCCCACTTGTTGATTTTTGCTTTTGTTGTTTGTGCTTTTGGTGTCAAATCCAAAACTCATTGTCGAGACAAATGTCAAGAAGCTTTCTCCCCAATGCTTTCTTGTAGGAGTTTTATAGTTCAGGTCTTATGTGGGAGTCCTTTATCCATTTCTAGTCAATGTGAGTGGCGTAAGATAGGGACCCAATTTCATTCTTTTCCACCACGTTATGTTTCTATTAGACGCTGCTGTCCTAGAGACCTGGGTAGGGACTTAGTCATAGCTGAATCCCCAGCACCGTGCACTCCAGCACTCAGTACTAAATTGCTAAATGGAGATGAAAACTCCCAAGCTCTCCAGTCAAAGCGGATTTCTCTTATTTTCCTGAATCCTCACATAACTTAATATGTTCACTTCCTTATGCCTGATTACACGCAATTTAGAACTTCCTTGGCATAAATTCATGTTATTAATTATGTCATATGTATAAGTGCTGTTGCTACCATTGCACATCCTGTTATTCCTGTTATGCCTAGCACAATGCTACGTACACAGTAGGACCAGATTTAAGTTCCTGTGAAACTGGTGGTGTTTCTAATCCTCTGCCTGTGGTGAACTTTGCTACCACCATAATAAAAGCTCAGTCTATATATGACATGTGAGGCTGACTTACTCGAAGACTATCTTTGACAGAAATGTGGCCCCATGATATTAAATTACCCCATTGAGGGGCGACTGGGTGGCTCAGTTGGTTAAGTGTCTGACTCTGGATTTTGGCTCAGGTCATGATCCTAGGATCATGGGACCGAGCCCCACATCGGGCTCCACACCGAACATGGAACCTGGTTAAGACTCTCTCTCCTTCTCTCTCTCTCTCTCTCTCTCTCCCCCTATCCTTCTGCTCCTCATGCATGCTCTCTCTCTCACAAGATGAATTAGCCCATCAAGATATTAATGCATTCAACAAATGTTTGACATCTACTGTGTTCCAGGATTAAGCCCTCATTTACAACCACTAACCCAATTACATTCTTTTTCATGTCTGTTAAAAAACAATGAATAAAAACATGATAATCCTGAACTCTCATGCTTTTTGTTTTTTAGAACCACATACAGTTTTTATTTCCTAAAATGTGCATGTTTCTTTTTTTTAAGTTTATTTATTTATTTTGTGAGAGAGAGAAAGAGAGAGAGAGAGAATGAGTGGGAGAGGGGCAGAGAGAGAGGGGGACAGAGGATCCGAAGTGGGCTCTGTGCTGACAGCAGAGAGCCCGATGCAGGGCTTGAACTCCCCAACCGTGAGATAATGACCTGAGCCAAAGCTGAACGCTTAATCGACTGAGCTACCCAGGAGCCCCAAAATGTGCGTGTTTCTATATTCCTTCTATTCAGAGTTACTTTTTACAAATATATTCATTTTATCTCGTTGTCTTGATTCCCAGTAACATAGATTGGCTCAAAGGAGAAAAGAAGAAATGGGTTGAAGAGCCTTTCTTAAGAGCAAGTCAGAGCTTGGTGGAGGGGATTTAAATGGACTTCATGATCAATAATTTGTCTCAAAGTTTCTCCATTTCTCACTTTCCCCTTAAAAAATGAAAGAGCTACAGTTTGATCTCCACCTTTGACATACCGTAATTTAAACGTCAAGGAGAGATTTTAGTAATGGGTTTCACACTTTTGAGGGGGAAAAAAGGTTCCCCATAGCTTTGTTGGCAACAGATCAAAGCACTGAATCAAAATAACCTAGATAAACTGCCTATGGAGTTTACCCGTGAGGTCCAGGGTCTTTGCTCAAAATAAGACTTTACTTAGGTCAACGTATTTCTTTAGAGAGATAATAACCTGATTCGTCGGTTAAGTTGACCAACAAAAAGCCCATATGTAGATTTTTTAAACTTCCCCCAAAGCCCAACATGGCTGAGGTCCTATCTGTTCATCCACAGTCTTCATAGCAAATGCTCTGTGGGGAAAACTTTCTCTGTTCTCTTGTATATCATGCTCAACTGTCATGTGGTGACTCCCTCAAAGCTTTCATCTACTGTCTGGCTTCAGGGTAGAGACACATATATTTCTGTCCGTTGAGGGTGGCCAACTTGGGACTTGAGAAATCTTTCAATTCTGATTTATTCTTTCTCTATACAACACACACAAAGATGGATGTATACATATTTAATATGTGTATGTAATTCCTAATATGGGTTGGATCTCTGAGAGGCCAGCTTTTTTTTAAGGTTTTTCTTTTTTTAATGAATTAATGAATTTTTTATTTTTTTAGAGAGTGCAAGCAGGGGATGGGGGCAGGGGAGAGAGAGAGAGACAGAGAGAGAGACAGAGAGAGACAGAGAGAGGGGGAGAGAGAATCCCAAGTAAGCTCCATGCTTAGGGTGGAGCCCAACACAGGACTCGATCCCACAGTTGTGAGATCACTACCTGAGCCGAAATCAGGAATCGGATGCTCAACCGACGAAGCCATCCAGACACCCCAAGAGGCCAGCTGAAGACCTACATGACCCTGCATGATCTGCCTTGGAACTCCTTGCTTCTAGAACTTCAGTTCTTAGCTCTCTTTACTTCCAGGTCATTGCTTCTTGCTACCCTTCAAACATGTCCAACATAGTCATGCTTGTGGTCTTTGCACTTGCTCTCCCTTCTGCTTGGCATGGATACGTGGTCCTCCCTATGTCCATAGGATCCCATCCCTCACTTACTGTAGGTCTCTGGTTGGCTGTCACCTGATTAGTGAGGCTTTCCCCAAATGGCCCCTAGAAAACAGCAACACTGTGCAAACACTCCCTACCCACTTCCCCATTTTGTTATTTTTTTCCAAAGTGCTTAATATTATTTACATGTTCATTTATTACATTTCCCCCCAGGATGCTATAAGGTGCATGAGGACAAACATTTTTTCACTGTTGTATCTCAAAAACCTAGAATATAGAAGGCACCCAATGATTTTTGCAGAATTACTGAATTTATAAGTGAACAGATACTATTTAAAGACTTGATTAAACACCTGGGATTAACATTGAAAAAAAAATAATGAGACTGAACTCCAGGCCCTGGATTAAAATTTCAAAAAACATTTTCTCCTGGGGCACCTGGGTGGCTCAGTTGGCTAAGCATTGGACTTCAGCTCAGGTCATGATCTCACAGTTGATGGGTTTGACCCCCGGGTCGAGCTCTGTGCTAACAACACAGAGCCTGAAGCCTGCTTCGGATTCTGTGTCTCCCCCTCTCTTTCTCTGCCCCTCCCCACTCGTACTCTGTCTCTCTCTCTCTCTCTCTCTCAAAGATACATAAACATTAAAAAATAAAAACAAAAATAATTTTTTTTCCTGACTTCTTCTTCTTCTGCCCCTTCTGCTGTGGACTCAGACTATTTCCTCATACAAAAAAAAGAAAGATTTTTAATGACTCAGCCGTGGTCACAATAGCAAGACGGATGTATCTGGGAGGTGTCAAACACCAGGCCAAGCTTAGAGGCACGTTACCTGGAAATTTCCTCATGGAATCAATAGGAACCCAATGAAGAGCCAGAAATGAAGACAGAAGTCACAGGCTGAAAGAAAGAAACTGGCGTCACAAGCCAGAGGGCGGAGGAGGAGATACAAGAAATCATTTGGCAAACGGAACAGTGAAGTGAACGACACAGGTGCTAGGTGCTGGATGAACTAAGCCAGATGGCCCAGGTCCTCTGAATCGAGCAGCCAGAGGAGAAATAACGGGCAACATATCAAGAGCACATCAGTAGGCTAGGACTGGATTACAGAAAGCCAGAATAGACGGGGCATCGTAGGCAGAAGCAGACCCCAAACGGAAGCAGAGTTTGACATCTGAGCCTCATGTGGGGGAATGCTTTAATAAGTAGAGACCTTGCACATGGAGAGACAAAACTCAGATTTGCGGTTATCTAATGTAAGTGGACAGGTCTGCACAACCAGGCACGTATCACAAGACTCCTGCTCCCAGGTGAGAAGCTATCTGTCCTCTGGCTAAGCCCGAAGCTCCCATCTGCTGTGCCCAGGCAGACAAGGCCTGCTCCCCACGAGGTGACAAATGCTCTTGACAGAGAAAATGCAAACTACAGACAAAAACTCCCACATCTTTCCAACACCGTTTCCTAACCTGGCATCCTCATTGTGTGCATAACCACATATCCTCCCTTCCCTCCAATTACAAAAGAAGCAGCACTTGCGCTTTTATCAGAAATCAACCCTGGGGTGCCTGGGTGGCTCCATCGCTCAGGTGTCCGACTTCGGCCCAGGTCACGATCTCACGGTTTGTGGGTTCGAGCCCCGCGTCGGGCTCTGTGCTGATGGCTCAGAGCCTGGAGCCTGCTTCGGATTCTGTGTCTCCCCCTCTCCCTTCCCCTCTCCCGCTCACATTCTGTCTCTCTGTCTCTCTCAAAAATGAATAAACATTTTAAAAATTTTTTTTAAACAGAAATCAATCCTCGTGCACATCTTGTTTCTCCTCTGCAAGGACTTTCACTTTATCCTTTCCACGATCGGCAGAATTCTAAGATGGCCCCCAAGATTCCTGCCTCGCGGGTGCAAGTGCCCTGTACAATCCCCATCCCTTGAATGTAAGCGAGACCTATTAATATGGCAAGTGGTGCTAGGGCAGCTACATTCCGGAAGACTCTTTGATCACCTTACATTACGGAAGACTCCCTTGCAGCAGACTGGAGAGAAGTTCTGTCGCCTTTGAAGAAGTTGGCTGCCATGTTGTGTAAAGGCCACCGGGCTAAGATCTGAGAATGGCCTCTGGTGACTGAGAGCTAACCCCGGCAAACAGCCAGTAAGAAAACGGACACGGCAGTCCTACAACTTCTAGGAACCAAATTCTGCCAAGAGTCTGAAGGAGCCTGGAAGCAGATGAGATCACAGCCTCCTCAGACAAGGAGCAGAGGATGGACCCAGCCCGGATTCCTGACGCTTTGGAATTGGACGGTGGGAAGAGTCTGGAAGAAGGTTGAAAACCATGATGGAGAAAACCAAAATCACCTTCAATAGCCTGTGAGGAGAAATCTGGACCCCAGGGGCTGCTGCTGGCGAGGGCTCAGAAGGAAGTAAGGAAGACGTAACTGGAAGCTGGTGGAGAGGAGCCGTGGTTACGGAGCGACAGACAGTTTAGCTAAATTGTGACCAATAGTCGTGTCGAAAGCAGAACTTGTACGTGATAAGCTTGGATGTTTAGCTAAGGAGATTTTTACCTCACATTTTCCTCCCTACATACTTCATGGGTTTCTGCCCCCCTCGCTCCATCAAAACGGCTTTCACTGAGGATATCAGCGGCCTTCATGTTTTAGGTTACCCATTTTATTTATTTATTTTGAGAGAGAGAGAACCCCAAGCAGGCTCCGGGATGCCAGAGCAGAGCCCGACAAGGGGCTCCATCCCGCGAACCATGAGATCATGACCTGAGCCGAAATGACAAGTAGGATGCTCACCCAACTGAGCCACCCAGGTGCCCCCTGTCCTTTTCTGTTTCTATGCCATCACACTCTTCTGGTTAACACCCTACCTCACCGACCACTGCTCTTTTTTTTTTTTTTTTTGATTACTCCATTACTGGGCCAATGTTCTGTGATTTTGCCCTGGGCCCTTTTCTCCAACTAAACTCTCCAGGTGATTCTTCCATTTTCATAACTTTAAAGCCACACCTTGCAACTGAATTCCATTCTCTAACTATCTTCTTGATCGCTCCATCTGGATGTCTCATAAACGTCCCTAAGTAAACATCCAAAAGAGAATTTGTAATCTCCCTCAAAGTTGCTCCTAATCCAATCAACAGCGCCTCTACTCGCTGGCCAAGCCAGTGACCTTCGCATCGTCCTTGATGGTTCTGTCTCCTACAGTCCCCACCTCCAATCACCTGCCAGCTACTGTAGACTATCCCACAGAGCACATCTCAAGTCTTGCCATCTGTACTACGACTATCCTTCCATTTTCACGCATGTTCTCCCTCCATTCTCCAGAATGGGTCTTCTCACATCTAAATCGGAGGTCACCCCGTGGCTCAGAACATTTGGAAGGCTCCCAATCGCACCTAGGAAAACACCGCAAGGCCTCTGAGACCCTGGTACGGTGTGGCTCCTAACTGCCAGTGTGCACTCACTGTGCCGGTCCTCTCTTTGCTCTCCCACGGCAGCCACGCTAGAGTTCCCTTGCTTCGTGGAATGTGTGAAGTTCCTGCTTCTGGGCTATCCACTCTGTGAGACGCCATCTTCCACACCCCTCTTCACCTGCCTCTCTCCTAATCACGTTGTGGAGCTCAGCCAAAATGTCACCGCCCCAGAAAGGCCTTCACCAGATTCCACCTGCCTGTTATCACTTGAGATGGTTCCAAATATATTTTATCAGTAGCACCTTTTCGTGGTTTAATTTAGCTGGGGGGAGACTTGATTAATGTCTATCTCCACCACTAGGCCATAAACCAGGGAAGGCTGGGCCTGCCTCTGTCTCACTCATCACCATATCTCTGGTGTCTTACAGTACCCAATACATAATAGGTGCTCAGGAAATGTGTATTTTTTTAATGTTTATTTTTTTGAAAGAGAGATAGAGCATGAGCAGCAGAGAAGCAGAGAGAGAGGGAGACACAGAATCTGAAGCAGGCTCTAGGCTCTGAGCTGTCAGCACAGAGCCCGAAGCAGGGCTCGAACCCTCGAACTGAGAGATCATGACCTGAGCCAGTCAGATGCCTCACTGACTGAGCCACCCAGGCACCCCAGTAAATGTGTATTAAATGAGGCATTGGCAGTGATGTCCAGAAAAGCAAACGGCCAGACCCTGTGAGCAGTTCTAATAATCCTCACAAATCCTGTGGAAGATTTTCTACCCTTCCAGTCCCTAAACCCTAGATGAGTTGTTAGTCACTGTTACTTAATTAAAACAGGTCTTGTCCTCATCAAAAATGACACATAAGCGGGGCACCTGGCTGGCTCAGTCAGTGGAGCATATGCAGCCCTTGATCTCAGGGTTGTGAATTCAAGCCACGCGTTGGGTGTAAAGATTACTTAAAAATAAAATCTTTCTGGGGCGCCTGGGTGGCTCAGTCGGTGAAGCGTCCAGCTTTGGCTCAGGTCACGATCTCGCGGTCAGTGAGTTCAAGCCCCGTATCGGGCTCTGGGCTGACGGCTCGGAGCCCAGAGCCTGCTTCGGATCCTGTGTCTCCCTCTTTCTCTGCCCCTAACCCACTCACGCTCCGTCTCTGTCTCTCAAAAATGAACAGCGTTAAAAAAGATTTTTTTAATAAAAAATAAATAAAATAAAATCCTTTTTCTTTTTTTAAGTGACATATATGTGCATTCTTGGGCAGCTCTTTAAGTTGCCCATGAAGCCAGAATATGGGCAGCCCTCTTCTGGCAACCTAAATCTTAACATTTTTACCACCATGCGTTTCCCAGAATACATTCAGTATGCGTTAATGGTAGGCAGACATATCCACCCTGAGTTGTCCCAATATATCATGTATCTATGCCTAGGTCTGCAGGAAAGGGCCAATAACATAGTTGAACTCTACAAGAGTTTTAGTTACAATTCCCACTCACTTAGCCCCTTCTTCTACAGGAACGTACCTAAGTGTGTGTGCATGTGTGTATGTTTAGAAACGAATATTCCTTTACGATATGTATGTATCTCCCATCATCATCCAGCCCCCTTTCCACTGATGTTGTAGACTGCAAGAATAAGAAGAGAAAGGGAATCTCTCCTCTGAGCCCAGGATGACAT
Source organism: Prionailurus viverrinus (assembly GCF_022837055.1). Classification (NCBI taxonomy): domain Eukaryota; kingdom Metazoa; phylum Chordata; class Mammalia; order Carnivora; family Felidae; genus Prionailurus; species Prionailurus viverrinus. The sequence continues at coordinate 113,192,275 of NC_062579.1, read as the reverse complement.
TGTCGCTAGCTCAGCCTTAAGAGCTGTACACGCCGGTAAAACCCGGATACACAGATCTATAAAACGGGAAGAATAAATGTAACTGTATCTCTTGTATTGCGTGACCCCGATAATTCTGTTAGTGATGCGGCCATCACAGTTTGATTAGTATTAAGTAAACAACTTGAAATAAAAGGCAAAGGCGTGTTTTCTAACAATTGCACCAAGGTGAGGTGGCAACCTTTTGTACAATGACAATAACAATAGCGCTATAGCGAATCTGGCTTTTTTTTTTTTCCCTGATGCCGCAAGCCCTCGCAGCCAGGCTCTGGAAGGCTATTCGAATAGGTAATTAAGTGCAATCTGTGCACTGACTGGCACGCAAGGTGAGGAGAGAAGGAGCCATACCTGCCAGCGATGTCCTCAGTTGCTGTGACAACAAGATCTGACAGACTGGATGAAACAAGCACAGAGTCCCCGGGCCCCGGCTGCCCACGGTCACAGTCCCAGGTATCTGTGAATGACCCTGGCTCACTTCGCGCTGGGAAACGTCCACCGCAGTTGCCGGGCAAACCGCTGCCCCTTTGGACATCGGTAACGTCCTCGTCGCCCCTAAATCAGTGCCAGAAAGTTCCCCGCCCTCTGCCACTCGGCCCGAAGCCTCCCAGATGCTGGCGATCTTGTTCCGCGCCCAGCGTCGTCCTGCGTTCTCTCACTGGAATATAATCTGCCGGAAGGAAGCCACGAGAATATGCCTACGATCCACACCTAGAAGATACGGAAAATAAGGATTGTGTGCAGTTGTAGGGTGCTAGATGATTTGGTCCCTTTTTACAACGCGTGTTCCATGATGTCATGACGCTGCTTTCCTAAGAAAATAAATACCAGGGGATTTCTCGGTTGGCCCCTATGATGGCAGAGAAAATGCTGTATGTCCATCAGCCCCGAGAAACGCCATTGGAAATGCCCTGTCCGGTCACCCTGTTAGCGCTGTGACCCAGCACATCACAGCCCGCCAAGGGCCTCTAAGAGCTCCGTGCGTGACCATCGCGTGAGCGCTCAGTTTCCTGGGCTGCGGTGGCAGAGAAAGGAAAACAAAACCGGAGCGGGTTGCTGAGGGAGGCCAGGGCTTTACGTCAGCCACCGGCCCCTCCGCTCACACTTCTTCCAAGAATGTTTTCTTGGTAGCACCTCAAAATCATACACGTCGACCTCTCCCCCGCCCATCAAAGCCTTGCCACGTACGCTCAGGGTTCCAGTCATCGCAAGGGGACATTAGGTAGTAGCGGGCTGAATACAGAAGTTGATCCCTTGTGCGAGCTCCATAGTGCTGTAAGTCGAGCCAAACCCCTTTCAGTAGTGACCACTGAGTGTCCCTAGAAGAGACGGGTTTGTCCGTACGACCTATATGTTTCGTAGCACAGCCTGACACAGCCACTGAGCACACCTGTGCTGAAGGGTAAACTCGCCCGAGAACTTCAGCACCCTTTGTCACCAGGTGATCCGAGAAACGTTCCTGTCCTTCATCCTCCTCTGCTTTAGAGCATCTCTAAACGATGACGCAAGGGGCCAGAGGCTATCAATAGGCCGGAGAGGGCGTCGAGAACTTTTCCGACGCCCCTCCCGCTAGGCCCCAGCTGTCGTTTCTACTTCCGCAGCTAGTGGGGTTTGCTGAGCCGACTTGAACTTCTCCGAGCCCCACTTCCCTTAAGCAGGAAAGGCTTGTTGTGATGATTAGAAATGATGTATGCAAACTAGCTAATTACAGACCTGGCTTTCAGTAGGCAATCAATAAATTGTGACTATTTTTATTTTGCTCCTAAGCTAGAATTCCTACTGGGGTGGTACACGCTATGAAAAAGTGGCATAGTCTAGACAAGAGACAAATACCCAACCTTGATTCAAGCCACAACCAGACTCTCGAACGAGGAGCAGACCATCAGAAAATGTTCACAAACGTGTTCTAAGGTGCACGTGGCACCAGTGACCGGAGGAGGTAGGGCTTCTTCAGGGCCTGGTGGAGGGTAAGGCAAGTGACGCGAGATCATGACCTGAGCCAAAGTCAGACGCTTAACCGACTGAGCCACCCAGGCACCCGGAGAGTGGGTACTTCTTTAAACGGTGTGGCCCAAACACTTCGCCTGCTTCAGCCTTAGTCCAACCCCTGCCCCACCTTCGACCCCGTTTCAGAGCGGGTAGGGGAGAGTGTGCTATGCTGTACGGACTGGCATGGGGGGGAGGTAGACCAGACGAGAGAACGCTCTGGCCTGGGTTGTCAGTACTCTGCCTCACAAGAAAAAAAAAAAAAAAAAGGAGCATGGAGACAATCAGGGAAGAGAAAGGGTGCAAGTCAAGTGGGCTTAGCAGCGTGCCCATGTAAAAAGACGTCAGGGGAGCCCGGGCCAAGGGAGATGGTCTAAGACCTGTACTCTATCCGTTGCCTCTAGCAGAAAAAAGCATGAAAGCAATACCCCAAAAGAGGTGAATAATATAAAGGTATATGGTTCACAGGTCTCCTGAGATGAATCTATGAGTTTCACTTTACATTTTATAAAAAACTTGGAAATTCATCGTCTTATCTGTTCATGACAACTCAGACCGGCAGCATCCTACGTACTATTATTTTACAGATGAAGCCGGGGCAGAGAGGGGGCTGACACCTCAGTAATGCGACTTTTTAGGAGGGATCACAGTGGAGCGGCGAGGGTTTGTCCTGGAGAAGCTTACTTTTGAGTCAGACGTTCCTTGGGATCCCGGATCCGCAACTATTAGCTCTGTGGCCTCAGGTGGCTGATTGCCCCCTTCCTGTTTCCTTTTCCATAACATCTCGGATGCACAGTACCGAGCTGGCTTGGCTACAGTGAGCACTGAATCGGTACAAACTGCCCAGAACCACATCGAGTACACAGCAAGTCCTCAGCAAACACTCTTCTCCTTTTCCTCCTTGGACTCGGTATCGTACTGATTCCCTGTCTCCCTGCTGATTTGGTCATGAGCCCTTTTCTAGATGACTTGCCCTCCGAATGCAACGGTCAGCTTCTCCAGCCCAAAGACGAATGACAAAAAGAGTCCTCTGTTCGTGAAACCAATCTTTCCACACAGCTAAATGAGAGGGGGGCCCCGGGAGCAGAGCCGCGATGAAGACGAAGCAGACCGTCACGTTCATTGGAAATAAATCAATGCATGAATCAGAGCAATGCAGCTCAGGACCAGGGTGGGAAGCATTTTTAGAACTGTCACTTTAAAATTATGTTCCCTCCTGCCTTGCGGCTCTCTCAGTGGGCAGGTTTTAAAATAGAAACAAGTAACTTTAATTAGGCTCTAATTAGCCCCATAAGTTTGGTGAGCTAGGATAGTTTATTTTAGAAAAAAAATTATAATAACAGACGGAGGATTTTCCAGGCGCCACAACTTTAATTACAATCGCAAACACCTCCAGCGCGCTTACTGGGCCAATTAAATCAGCAGGGCGAAGGCAAAGCTAATGTGCTCTACGCCAGACCCAAGCTATGATGATGGTCTCCACTTGAGTTTGTTTCCAAAGTAATTTGAAAAGCAGATAACTTACAATGCTTACTTAAACAGAAGCAGGGGGTCTTTAAACCGTTGTTAATGCACGATTAACTGGGACCTCGGAGACGGGGGCTCTCCAGATCAATGCTGCTCAAGTGCAGGTGCACGGGCATGCTCCTCTCGTCTTGTTTGCTTCAGCCCACCCACCCCACCCCACCCCACCCTGTGATGGAGCTGCTGGGGCCTTCTTTCTCCCACTGACCCTTGAGCCCTGGTAGGAAATCCAATAATTGACCGGTCCCCAGACAGAAGGAGACCAGAGAGAAACACGGCTCTAGATGCCTTCTGGCACCTTCTGATGCATCCGGGAGCCAGCCCGCAGTGGATTTCCTCCAAACTCAGGGCCATGAGGCCCAGGCCAAGGAAAAACAGTACCTCTTCTGGTTCCAGTTATGTAGCTAGAAAGGGAAAGAAGGTGAAAGGGGCCGTGCGTTTTCCTGACCAGGTTTGGGAGAACGACGAGGGTCGACGTCCGTGTCCAAACTGGCAATTTGACTCCTACCAGGGGTTGAAATGAGAGGTTTACGCAGATGGGAAAGCGCTTTAGATACGTCCTCAGAAAATGCACCTTCCATAGCATGTGGGAGAAATACATTTGTGGCCAATGAATAGTCAGGTGGTCCCCATCCACATGCATAGATCTAGTGGATGTCCTACAAGTATGGGCCTTGGATGAGACGTCAGGAGAGCCTTCCAGTGCCTTCCTTTCACCTCTGCAGAGTTATACTGAAAAAGAGCCACTCCGGCAAGTTACTGATATCATCTGAAATGACCATTTTGACGGGAATAACATAGCAATCAATATGTGGGTGGCCCTGTACACACTGGCCACTGAACACGGGAACGTGTACAATGTCGGGGAGACACCACACGGTGAATGACTCCTTCTATTTTGTTTTTAGTTTTTTCTTGTTTTCCATGGCCTCGCTCATGGATCCGAACCCGGTGCTCCCTGTGATTCACTTATTCATCTAACAAAGAGTTACTTCGGCCCCACCCGGGCGTCTGGCACAGGGCTAGCTTCTGAAGGAACGAAAAGGGATAAGGAAAGGCTCCTCCCCTCGAGAGGCAGGCTACCTGGCCAGAGCGGGATGCAAGGCCTTGGTATCAGGGAAGAAAAAAGAACGGCGGGGGGCACTCGCCAAAGGTCAAAGCTCTGGAAATCGGCGCCCCGGTTTAACGAAGAACCAACACCCTGCTCTTTGAAACCATCAGGTCTATCAGGTTCCATGTGAGATCGACGAAATAAAACCACCCTTGGATAAACAGGGGGGAAAAACAAAAAAGTAACCTGCTCTACCCTTCGAGTCACCAAAGGAAAGAGCCCCAAGGAGCGTAACCTCACCACTGACTGTCACCACTGCTTCTCAGGCCTCCCCTGACTGCGGGAAGAATGACAGCCTCAAAATGGTCTTTCTCTGGTTCCAGGCAACCTCTCATTCCTTCCAAATAATTACAGGAATCCTCGGGAAAAGTCTTACTCTCTTGCGCATACTTGGACTACTGAGAGGCCCCCCAGGTTTTCTTTTCAGTTCTCTGGCTCAGGTAACTTCTGCGTCTGGCCTCTGACCACACCAGAAGTGGCCGTGACATTAGTGCGCAAACTTGATATGAATAATCTGAGCAAGAAAAGCATACCGGCAACATTTAAATAAGCGCGTATCGTGTGCCAGGCACCGTGCTGAGTGATGTGCACTTGACTCTGAGTCTGGAGCTTATCGAATCCTCACGACAACCCTCTGAAATGGACACTATTGTTTTCTCCTCTCTCCATGTGAAGAAACTGAGGGTCGGAGAAATAATCTCGCCCAGAATAGGAAGCGGTGGAGCCAAGATCCTAACTCAGAGAATCTAAATCTAGAGCAAGCATTCTGCTGTCAGCAGGTGCTGCTCCTGGCGCACAGACTCCTGAGGACTGACGGTCACCGCTGCTGACGTCGGCGCCGGGAGCCCCGGTGCCCAGCGTTACGGACTGAAGGCGATGACGTCACGACTGCTACCGTTGCCATCACCGTCTGGGCCATCAACATCTGCAGTGAAACACCACCGCTGTCGTCACCGTCACTGAGCCAGGTGAAGCCCTTCCGATAGCTTCATCCTCCCAGAAGAATTAGCCACGAAGTCACAGCAGGAGGACAATGGGAACGACGCACACCACACTGCTCTTGAAATCACTGTCCTCTGGGGCAACTGACCTATTGTCTCTGAATGGACGACCTCGTCTCAAATCTTCCTTCTCCCAACAGTTCTTTCCCAGGGAGCTTCTCGACCCCCACCCCCCAACAGAAAGGCTCCCTAGTGGACCCGCATGACCCTACTCTAGACGGTACAGATGCTCAGGGGACGGGGGAGCGGTGGGATTGGAATGCCGTCAGCACTCGGACAGAGACGTTCGAACCTTAGGATCACGTGGAGTTCAGGTTCAAGTCAGAAAAACCCTTCTACCCGACATCATGTGGTGATTTTGCTGACGGAAATCTGGAAGACCGTACCTCCACCGATGCGGTTTCAAAAGTCCTACCTACGAAAAGGTGCAACTGGATGTGTTTATCATAAAGATCATCTATATTTGAGGTGCTTGGGAGCCACGGCATCTACTTCATGTCGTTTTCTGTGCTTTGACTCCAGAGTTATGCTAAAAGTTAAAAGATAAATTGACAGCACTCACCCTATTATTCAGAAGTCAGTGTTATAAGGTATTGAACCAAACCACATGCCATGATGACATAGTCTTCTTAGCAATTCCTACGTCTTGACCATTGTCACACTCAAAAAAAAAAAATCACATAGATTTTCCTTTCTTTTTTTTTTTAAATGTTTATTTATTTATTTTGAGGAGGGGCACAGACAGAAAGGGAGAGACGGAATCCCAAGCAGGCTCCGCACTGTCAGCCTGGAGCCCAACGCAGGGCTCGATCTCACAAACGCTGAGACCATGACCTGAGCCAAGCGATCAAGAGCCAGATGCCTAACGGAGCGTCTGACAAGAGTCAGCCACTTAACTGGGTGACTTAGCCACAGTTTAACTCGTTTCATAATGGTACAACGCCTGTCATTTTATTTTTTATTTCTGTTGTTTCTGGACTTTATGATGTCCTTTCCTTTTTTCTTGTTGGGAAAGTAAATTACATATAGTACCTTCTTTACCACGTCCCCAGTGCCTTGCAATTTCTTGCTCATTCCTTCTATTCTCCGAAATGTATTCATCTCTTTTTTCTTGAAACTCACTAACCACCTGAACTGGTTGCTTCATGCTTGGAACATAGCTTCTTCTACAACATTTTTTAACCTAGAGGTTGAAATTATCTTTCTATTTGTATTCTGGGTTTTTCTTTTCTTGTTTGCCTTAATCACATCCTCTTATTCTTTCTTTATCTCCCTCTCTAAGGAATCCTTATTTCCCCTAAAATCCTTCTTCCCAAATTCCCCTGAGCCTATGTGCACTGACTGCCCTAAAGATACACCGCAGAGTCTAAATCCCGGGACTTCTATTCACTCCTCTCAAGAGTTAGAATCACTTTTTTGTTCTGGATCTGTCATCTTCCTTGGTTTACTCCCCTGGTTTGATGGCTTAACTCCCTAAACCTGCCCAGGAAAGAGAGCAGGAGAAGTGAATTTCCCGAGTCCTCGCATATCTGAAAAGTGTCTATATTCGGATTTCACGCTATACTAAAACCTTGGCTGATGTGACAAAAACCATTAGTAGTCTCTTCTCCCGTAGTAATAAAATACTGAGCTGGCCACATGGCTGCCTCCCACGTAAGCCAGTATGGACAATGAATGTGAGAAGTATCATATGGCAGCTTCCGGCAATCATCCACGAGAGGCAGTTCACATGAACCATTGGTTCTCTTCTTTGTCAACCTTTCTTTCAGACTGCTGCTGCCCGGGACATGAACGCTATCGTCATGTACCATGGAGTCAAGGTCGTGCAAAGTAGAGCAACACAATTGGAAAAGCCTAGGCCTCTGAATGTCCTAGCAGCTTTGGGATGCTCACCAGGACTTTTACACAAGACAGAAAGAAACTGAAGTTTCTCAAGCAGCTGCTATGTTGGGGTTTCTGACAAAGCTACCCCTAATCCTGGGCAAAACAGGTTGGGTGTAGAAACATATGATGAAATCATTTTCTCTGAGAACACAGAAAGCATTCTTCCATTGATTTCTACCATTCAGTGCTGCTGATCTATAAAAACCAGTTCTCCTTCATATACGACCTGTTTTTCATTCTCTGAGAGCTCCGAGGACCTTATCCTCTGACTTTCTGAACTTCACAGTGGGTCTTCATTCACTCTTCCTGATTTGCAGTCATTAGGCCCTTTCAATGAGAAGATTCACCTTTGAGGCTCGGTTGGTTGAGCGTCCGACTTCAGCTCAGGTCACGATCTCATGGTTCATGGGTTCGAGCCATGCGTCAGACTCGCTGCTGTCCCCATCTCTCTCTGGGCCTCCCCGACTCATGCTCGCTCTCGCTCTCTCTCTCTCCCTCTCAAAAATAAACATTTTAAATAAATAGATGGATAAGATAGATAAAAGATTTATCTCTTCGTTCAACTCTAAGATTCCTGTTTTATTTCTAACTCTATTCCTTCCTTTTTATTCTGTCCATTCTCTGTTTCTAAAGGATCCTTTTTTTCTACTAGTCAGATGCAAGACCTCCTGATTTGAGACTCAGTTTCATATTTCTTTCAAAATTTAATCTTTTAAATTTTTCCTGTGTCCGGTCCTTGTACTGAATTGTAAATATGGCGACCACGTTTTCATTTCTAAGAGCTTTCTTGCTCCCTCGTTGTACATAGCATCCTGTTCTTGCGTACCGATGCAATTTCTTCTTGAGTCACTCTGTAGTAGTTTTCCATCAACATGTAGTAATACCCCAAACCTTGTGGTCAGGAACAATGAACTCTGATTATCTCATAGTTTTTGTGAGCCAGGCACCCAGGAGCCACTCAGCTGGGTAGTTCTGGCTTGGGGTCTCTCACAAGGATGCAAGCTCACACACAGGACTATTAGCAGGATTCAGAAGATCTGCTCCCAAGCTCATCCACGTGACTGCTGACAAGCCTCCAGTTTCTTCCCACATGGACCTCTTTCACAGTATGGACGCTTTCTTCTTCCTGGGGTTGCCTTCCCAACATGGCAGTCGGCTTCCTCTGGAGGAGGGGGTGTCAGTCTGGAGGGTACGGAGGGAGGAATAGAACCCAAAAGGGAAGCCCCGGGCTCTCATAATTTTTAACCTAATGTTGGAAGAGGCGTGCCATCACTTCTGCCATACTCTGCTTACTCACTAGAAAGGATTCACTAAGTTCAGGTCGCATTCAAGGGGAGAGAATATAAAAAGAAATGTGGACATACCTTTACGACCACCACATTCTTCTTCCATCTAGCTCTTTCTTGGTCCTGCTGCAGACTTTCCGCAAATACCTAGAAATTCAGATTTCGTTCGTTTAAATGGTAATATGAGAACATGCGAAGGTTGACTCGGTTTGCATGTGGAAGGATTTGGGACTGGCAGATTTTTAAGGTGAATAGTCAGGGCACTGGTTGGTCCCTAATCCCAAAATGACAAGGTCATTGTGCTGAGATACACTCCCCCAAATACCTGCCTTAGTTCTTCTGATACCAATAGTTCAAATATTTTAGGAAAGTCTCTGTTCAAATTGGTGCTTGGAACTAAATTCCCAGCCACCAACTTTACGGGAAGGGAAGGGGAGTGAAGAGGTTGACTCATCTGTGCACAGATTTCCAGCTAATCCTCATCTTGTCAGTCCCTCTGAGGCACCTGCCTATTTCCAGGTCTGGCCTCGTAGGGATGACAGTGCCAGGATTTTGCAAGGAGCCCATTTTCTCCCTTTTCCCAGGAGGTAAACTGCTCTGGAGCAGAGAGTCCTGAAAGTATTACTAACTAGCTTTGTAATCTCAGCAAGGAATTTTCCTACGCTTGTCTCATTTACAAAATCAGAGGGATGGGGGCACCTGGACGGCTCAGTCGGTTGAGCCTCTGACTTCGGCTCAGGTCATGATCTCCTAGTTTGTGGATTTGAGCCCCACGTCGGGCTCTGTGCTGACAGCTCAGAGCCTGGAGCCTGCTTCGGATTCTGTGTCTCCCTCTCTCTCTGCCCCTCCTCCGCCCATGCTCTGTCACTCTCTCTCTCTCTCTCTCTCTCAAAGATAAGTAAACATTACAAAAATCAATTAAAAATTAATTTAATTTAATTAAAAAATCAGAGGAATGAACGAATTGAACTTTAAGTTTCTGTACAATAATAGCAATGAAATTCAGCCAGGATTGGAAACTTTTCTGGCAGCTATGCTTCATATATTTTGAAATATAAAAAAATCTAGTGCATGGTGAAAAATAAATAAAATGAACTCAAGCTGAGAATATATAAGAAAGGTAAGAACAAGCTTCCAAAAATGGATGGGTCTGTATTTTTTTTTTTCAGATTCTGCAAGAAACTTTCCTATTCTTGCTGGTAGAACTCTGTGTGAGAACCACTGAAACAAATGAAGAGTGTTTTCCCCAAAGAAACACAGTTTTTTGAGCATTTCAGTTATTTAGAAGGAGACTATGAAGCTGAGGGATGCCATCATTTTCTTTTAAGGGTATAACTTGGGCTTCTGGGCTTTACAAGATTCTGGGGAAAGGAGTTCTGGTTAACCTACACTGGTGATATTAAACACACCATTTTCTGATCATTTATACTTTGGATATACTCCTAGCAGAGCCCAACGTGGGGCTCAAACTCACAAACAGTGAGACCGTGACCTGAGCTGAAATCAAGAGTCAGACGCTTAACTGACTGAGCCACCCAGGAGCCCCACACATTAATCATATTTTAAAGCAATATCAAGGGGCGCCTGGGTGGCGCAGTCGGTTAAGCGTCCGACTTCAGCCAGGTCACGATCTCGCGGTCCGGGAGTTCGAGCCCCGCGTCGGGCTCTGGGCTGATGGCTCGGATCCTGGAGCCTATTTCTGATTCTGTGTCTCCCTCTCTCTCTGGCCCTCCCCCATTCATGCTCTGTCTCTCTCTGTCCCCAAAAAAATAAACGTTGAAAAAAAATTTAAAAAAAAAAAGCAATATCAGTATGATGATTTTGGTTAATGAATCTGAGAGTAAGAGAGATCTCAAGACCTACTCATTGGTACAAACCAAGTTCAAGACTTGGGAAACGCATGGCTGTTTATGGGCAAACATTTATATCAGCCCCAGCAGTTATATTGTCCTGAATTCTGCACAGAGCCCCTTTAAGGATTATTCAGGACAAAAGAAGTCAGACAAAAACCAGACCAATTCTTGGGGCACAGACCTTTGTGTTCTCCTCCACCAGAAATGTATCAGAAAACCTGACTTGCAAAGGGCTTCAGAAGCCGTATGTTACAATTACCTTGATCACAAAGTAGATGCTCATTCTTTAATATCATTGCTTTAATAAATCCAGCCAATGAAGGTTCAGCTGTTTCTGAACACACTCTAATTGCTGGCAGATTATGACCTTTATGTAGATGAAACTTGCTCCCTTCTAACTTCCACCCAAAACTGGTTCCCCTTTTGCCCTTTGGCAACATAGCGTTAGTCTAGACTTTTTCCCACGCAACACTTCTGAAAGCACTACCATATTCCCTGTGAAACTTTTCTTCTCTGGATTAAACAATCCCCATCCTTTCATCTAGTCTTATAAATCTTTGCTACCACCCTCCTCTAACTGCTCTTGCTTACCCATAAGCTCCTTCGGAAGGGCAGATACTAAGTCAGCACTGGTTTTGTCCAGATCTTACTTTGGGGATCAAAGGAAAGGCAGTACATAGTCCTTATTAGGCAATAATATGGCATATATGGGAGCTTTAGAAGCCATCTGTATTTCTGGTAGTAATATAAAGGATGTATCACTCCTTCCTTTCTTCCTAAAACATTTTACTGAGGGCCTACCCTGTGCAATAGGGATATAAGGATGAACAAAACCAGCATCAGAGCTGAAATCGATAGCCTCAAGTTCTCAATGTGGCAAAGAACACGACAGATTGGCAAGTAGAAGGAGCCCAGAACTCTCAAACTGTCTCCAAATTTTTATATTTTAGTAGTTAAGTACAGGCAGATTTTTGGAAGTTTGTTTTGTTTTATTTTTATTGAGGCACAGAGATCCAGGCATTAGAAGCCCAGACTGTGGTACAACAGAAGGAAACCTTAACTGAGAGTCAAATGACCTGGGTCTAGGTCCAGGCCCCGCCATCAACTGACTGTGTGATCTCCGACATATTACTTTACCTGTATGGACATCAGCTTTCCCACGTACACATGTGAAAAAGAAGCCAACTTCATTACTTGTTTGAAGATAAGGACCCAGACCACATGAACTTTAGAAGCCCAGTCCAACTTTAAGACAGAAGTTTCTTGGGGCGCCTGGGTGGCACAGTCGGTTAAGCGTCCGACTTCAGCCAGGTCACGATTTCACGGTCCGTGAGTTCGAGCCCCGCGTCGGGCTCTGGGCTGATGGCTCAGAGCCTGGAGCCTGTTTCCGATTCTGTGTCTCCCTCTCTCTCTGCCCCTCCCCTGTTCATGCTCTGTCTCTCTCTGTCCCAAAAATAAATAAACGTTGAAAAAAAAAAATTAAAAAAAAAAAAAAAAGACAGAAGTTTCTTGGGGTGCCCGGGTGGCTCAGTCAGTTGACTACCCAACTCCCGGTTCCTGCTCAGGTCATGATCGCACAATTTGTGGGGTTGAGCCCCCAGTTGGCCTCTGTGCTCATGCGCGGAGCCTACTTAGGATTCTCTCTCTCTCTCTCTCTCTCTCTCTCTCTCTCTCTCTCGATACAGGTTTCTTTTCTGTATCTTTTCTGCTCTGCCAACTGAAGCAGAGGCAGACTAGGTGACTATATTGATTCAGAAAGCACCTTCCCTAGAGAATATCCTCCCTCCCTTGCCTAAACGTCCTCTGAGAGGGACCCTTGTGGCTTTCAAGGACGTATTGGAGAGGCAGGTATAGAGAAGGATAAGAGGCTTCGGCAAGAGGGAGAGGAAGAAAGTAAGCTCCTGGCTGTTTAAAGTGTGCCGGAGGCTTAGACTATAGAAAAGAAGGAAAGAGGATTTCAAGCAGGCCTTGCAGAGTAACCGGCCTGCCTTATTAGGCGAATAAAGAAAGCAAGCATTTACGACTAAAGCCCTCTACTGGGGGGACACAAACATCAGCGCAAAGCTCACTGGGTTGGCGACAATTCCAATGGCAGATATAGCAAAATTCGGAGAGAGAAAAGTTCAACAAAACAAGCATAAAGGTAATACAGTAGTGCCCTCCCCCACCCCCCCTGCCCAACACACACAAATCAGGAATTCCTGGGTAATATGTCCTTCCCTCTTCATGTAACTTGACCCTTAAGACCCAGCTTAAATTCACCTTCCATTCTGTGGTTTGTGCTGGGCAGTCCACACAGAATCTTCCACATTGCCTCTGTTGTCACTCAAGCTCCGCCATGGCCCTGGTCACCGTGTCTTGCAGTCATCTGCACATATGTCCGTTTTCCCCATTTGCTTGTGACTTTCTAAGGAAATGCTTCATTTCAGAATCCCCTGGATCTTGAACTGTGTAGGACCTAAAGTAGGTTGTCAGTGAATGACTTTTAATTTGACCTCAGGGAAGGGTCAAATACCAGTTCTAACAATCTCTAAGAACTTTCCTTTAAGGGAAATTTGGATACGACTACAGGAGGAAGTTAATGACATTAACCGTAGCCACGTTGAGTTTCATAGAACACCAGGAAGTTTGCGACCCTACTAGAGGGAGTTCTAGGCTGACACTTATCTCTGTCCTTGCTCTGTTCACCAGGGGTTTCACGTGAACCTCTGGAGGGTAACAGATTGACCCTCAAAGGGTGGAAATGTCGGAATCATCCCAGCACTGAACTGAGTGAAAGCATTTCACTCAGAAGTTTACACTGAGTACAGGGACGTCTCTACCTTTACCACTGGAGCGCCCACTCACTTCCTCCCTTGTCTAAGAGGTTCAAGACACCTAGGAAAAGTCCAGGAATTAGGAGGCAAGGAAAATTCAACCAGACACAGGATACATGCTTTTTGGTCGCAAAATGCTCTCTCCGCACAGCGCCTACCTTCCTAAGCGTGACACCAACACACACACATGTACCCCTGTAACCGCTACAGAGCGTTCTGATGGTTTCATGAGGCCACGCAAAAACTGAAAATAGGAGCTCTTTCGTAATACTTTTCTAGTATCCTCCACGATGCCCACAGACCACTTCGGAGGCCATCTAGTTCATGCATTTTTTAGTGTGGTCCCAAATATGGTCATACTAAATTCACAGGTGCCAGGAATTCTCTGAAACTCTCTGCTCTCTTTTGTCCCTACCCCCCACCCCCCACATCCTGAGGAGGTCAGAGGGGAGGACGGAACTAGAGACTAGATTTAATTCAATCCAATAAACTCATACCTATCCATGATCTGGACGATCCCTTTAGGTAGTTGTCTCTCTGGCCAAATCTTGGGTTGAAAGCCCATTGCCGTGCTATGGACCCAACCCCAAATGGAATTTCAAGTGAGCAATGACTTTTAAGTTCCAGCAGGTATTAGCACTTCCCCAGAAGTCAAGCGACAATAAGGCAGTGAAATCTGTAGAGATAGACCTCTTTCAAAATATTTCAAAAATACGTTATATTTTTGTTATATTTCCATTCACTCATTCGCATGTACTAAGCACCTGTTGCATGACCCACCCCTCCCAGATTCAGACGACACATAAATACACAAGGTAGACAAGATCCTGCCCCCGAGAAGAGCACAGACAGTGACGAAGAGACGAGCAAACAGAAAAATTCACTATAGTGCAAGAAGTCCCAGACAAGGATCGGCTCAAAGGATTTACTACTCAGAGAAAGCACGCGATAGATATATGGCATGTTTGATGTGGAAATGCCCTTCAAGATCCTCTGGTCTGGTGATTCTCAAAGCTGGCACCTCATCAGGATCACTCATCACTCAGGAATTGTAAACTCAGACATAGTCCCTAGACTCCACCCCAGATACTGAATCAGAATATCTGGGGACTGGACCCAAAGATTTCACGTTTTATAACACTTCTCAGATGATCATGGTGCCAGTCCACAGTCTTGTGTTTGGGAATCACTGACCTGGTCTAGACGTTTGCAAACTATTTTTAGATCCAGAAACTGTTTGCTAACTAAAAGAGAGGAAACGTTCCTGCCACTCCTGATACCCAAAAGGAATGAGTCCACATGTGCCCCCAAAGACACGCACACGAATGTTCATAAGAACTCCGTGCATTCCCGCCACACACTATAAACAACCCAGATGCCCACAGCAGTGGAATGAATAAATAAACCATGATGTAGTCATACGATAAAATGCGGAACTACTACTTAGCAACGGAAAAGAATGAACTTCCTGTACAGGAAATGACTTGGATGAATCTCACAGACGTTATTGGAGCAAAAGAAGCCAGACACACAAATGAGTACCTGCTGATTTATTCCATTTATATGAAACTCCGAAATAGGCCTAACAAAGCTATGGTAATGCCGGTGGAAATAGTAGCTACCTTGGGGTTGGCGGGCAGGAAGCCTGGGGGAGAGGGGTGGTGGTATTGAAGCTTGACCGGGAAGAAGGCGTAAGGGAAACTGAAGAGATCAAAACGTGGGGCACCCGGGTGGCTCAGTAGGCTAAGCATCCAACTCTTGATTTCACCTGAAGTCACGGTCTCACACGTCGTGAGATCGATCGCCGCGTCGGGCTTTGTGCTGACAGTGCGGAACCTGCTTAGGATTCTGTCTCTCCCTCTCTCTGCCCCTCCCCTGCTCTCTCTCTCTCTCTCTCTCTCTCTCTCTCTCTCTCAAAATAAATAAATAAACATTAAAACAAGAGAGAGATAAAAATGTTCTGTGCCCTGAACTGGGTAGTAGAGGGGTGTGTTCATGTTGTAAAAATTCACTGAGCTGTACGCTTACGATTCGTGGACGTTACTGTATACGGCTTATGCCACAGTGAAAGTTTAAAACCCAGCAAGACACAATCACCTCCCAAGGCAGCGTGAGTGAGCACAGCAGAGACGACAGACATGCCCTGACTGAAACGCAATATATAAATCCAATTAGCCCTCCTCACTGTTCAGATGAAGGCATTGACTTCCAGAGAGGGGGTGTGCTTCAGAACCAGGGCAGGGCAGAATCAGGAGGGAAGATGTATCTGCCACAAGTTACTACATCAGAAATCCATTAGACATAAAATGAAAAAAACAAAACAAAACAAAACAAAACAAAACACTGCGATTGTTGCTGTGACCTAAGACCAGGCAAGATGGAAGCAAAGAAGGCCAGGTCAGAACGCTCCCTTCGGAGCACCTGTTCGTTCCCTGGATCGAATCCCCTCCTCCATTCCATTTGCACTGTTGCAAAGCCCCATTCATTCAATTTCCGCTAATTGGGACGTAATGATAATTTAGATAGATGCTCAACTGAAGTTACCTATTACTCAGCAACTCTTTCTTCAAAGATTAGGCAAACGAGCGGTAGAAACACAATTAGAGGCAGTATGTTTGTGATACTCAAGAAAAAAAAAAAAGCAGGTTTCAAGTAACACCAAGCACATTAGAAATGCCTGACAAACCCGTCATCCTTCAGGTCCGGGTTCAAGTACTGCCTATTTCCTGTGGCTTTCACTGACACAGCGCGTGTTGCCGACAGCTGCCTTGCCCATATTCCCCAGCAATTGGATCCTCCCTCCATCTAAACACATCATTCTCCTCCTCATCATCTAATAATTTCTTAAATCCTTGGCCTCCTTTGCTAGCTTGTGAGCCCTGAGAAACCCTTGCTCTGGTCAGTGAACAGGGAGTATCAGATGTGACTAAAACAAAGGGCAAAAATGGGGGTCGGGGTATCTGGACATGAGCGCAAGATGAAAAGTTGAGGCTTGACTCTAAATCTGGGTCTAAACTTCCAGGTTTGCAAAAAAGAAAAAAAAAAGAATCAGATACAGCAGAGTGGCAGAAAAGACCAAGTAGTTCCTCATGGCTCCAATATAGGGCAGAGGTGGAGCGGGGAGGAAGGAGGAAGGAGGAGGCAGGTAGTCTCAGGTAGTCAAGGGCCAGGACAGAAAGGATATTGTGCATCCCGTGAGGACTTTGTCAGCAGCAACGTGGGGACCCACTGAAGGCTTTCGAAGCCGGGACGCGAAATCGCCAGAGTTCTGGACGTTTTTGAGGAGGGCACCTTTTGAGACGAGCACTGGGTATTGTACGGAAACCAATCTGACAATCAATTTCAAATTAAAAAATAAAAAAATCATGAATTCTAGTTACTTCACATACAGTGTAATATTGGTTTCCGGAATCGAATTTAGTGAGTCATCACTTATATACGATACCTAGTGCTCATCCCGACAAGTGCCCTCCTCAATGCCCATCACCCATTTGGCCCATCCCCCCCCACCTCCCCTCCAGCCACCCTCAGTTGGTTCTCTATAGTTAAGAGTCTTTTATGGTTTGCCTCCCTCTCTTTTGTCCCCCTTCCCCCATGTTCATCTGTTCTGTTTCTTAAATTCCACATATGAGGGAAATCATATGGTATTTGTCTTTCTCTGACTGACTTGTTTCACTTAGCCTAATACACTCTAGCCCCATCCATGTCATTGCAAATGGCAAGATTCCATTCTCTTTTTTTTTACTTTTTAATGTTTATTTGTTTTTAATTTTTTTTAATGTTTGTTTATTTTTGAGAGAGACAGAGACAGAACTTGAGCGGGGGAGGGACAGAGAGAGAAGGAGACCCAGAATCCGAAACAGGCTCCAGGCTCTGAGCCGTCAGCACAGAGCCCGACGCGGAGCTTGAACCCACGAACCGTGAGATAGGACCTGAGCCGAAGTCAGACGCTCAACCGACTGAATCACCCAGGCGCCCCATGATTTCATTCTTTTTGATAGCTGAGCAATATTCCATTGTTTATATATACTACATCTTTCTCCATTCATCAGTCGATGGACGTTTGGACTTTTTCCATAGTTTGTTTATCGCTGATCATGCTGCTATAAACTTTGGGGTCCATGTGTCCCTTCAAATCGGTTTTTTTTTGTATCTTTTGCGTAAATACCTAGCAGTGCAATTGCCAAGTCATAGGGTCGTTCTATTTTTAACTCTGTGGAACCTCCCTACTGTTTTCCAGAGTGGCCGCCCCAGTCTGCATTCCCACCAACAGTGCAAGGGGGTTCCCGTTTCTCCACCTCCTCGCCAGCATCTGCAGTCTCCGGATTTGTTCATTGTGGCCACTCTGACCGACGTGAGGTGGTTTCGATTTGTATTTCCCTGATGAGGAGCCACGTTGGGCAAATCGTCAGATTTCTGTTTAAAAGCTTCCCTGTCACCAATTGTGAAATGAGATGCAGTGTGGACACGAGTAGGCCAGTAGGGGTCGCTGGGGGTCTTCCTTAGGGTGCCAGGAGGGGTGATGGCAGCAGGAAGGTGCCTTCCAAGGATATCTAGGAGGCGGAGCCACTAAGACCTTTCTGGCTGCCACCACAAGGATGGATGCTAACTTTTCAGCTGACACACGCACGGGCCAAGTGTGTGTTACATAAAAATGTTTACCTGATAAACCGGGAAGGGCATCTGGCTGGCTCGGAGTTCAAGCCCTACGGTGAGCGTAGAGGTTACTTTAAGAAAAAAATAAATTAATTAAAGGGGCGCCTGGCTGGCTCAGTCGGAGGAACAGGCAACTCTTGGTCTTGGGGTTGTGAGTTCCAGCCCGACGTTGGGTGGAGAGGTTACTTAAAATGTCAAATCCTTAAAAATAAAAAAAATTTTAACCCCCCCCCAAAAAAATAAAATAAAAGTAAGTAAATAAATAAATGATGAACCCGAGGACTGGTGTCTGTCTTTGTTATTGGTTCTCTGTTTAGCTTCAACCCCGTCTGCCCGGGGACAGAGCCCTTCTCTGACCTTGACCCCCATGGCCGGAAGATCAGACCCTAAACTTCACACCCTCAAGTAAGAGCATATGCCAGACTCCACACAGTTTGGATCTAGCCCTCCCGCGCTCCAGGCTGGATGCACACAGATGCCCGCAAGAAGCTTCCAGGCTGTTGAGAGGTGGGGGGTAGATACATAAACCAGCAAGATACGGTGCAAGAGAAGGTACTTCTTATCCACACCTCCCTCCGTTGGTCTGCTCATCCATCCGTTCAACAAACATATCTGAGTATCAGTCTGCTAATTGCTGTTTTATATGTTGGGGGCAGACGTGCATAAAATAATGGCGTTCAGGCCCTGTGTCGGGAGGCTCTCGGTTCCCTGGTCCCACTGATCCCATTCCTGATTTCCTCCATTTTCCACACGTCCACATCCAAGTCCTCAATGAGCTTTGTGACCGAGTCTTTCTAAGACACAGTACACATCTAAGATCCTCTGTTTCTGACATCACAACTCAGGCTAACATGAGAGGAGACACTGCAAAAATGTGAAGGGAAACCTGACATCAGAGCAAGTACACAGAAATAACAGTCTCATAAAATATTCATTATGTATAAATGTGCTCTGGGATTCTTACTCCATCTGGAAGACCTGGATCTCTCAGGGGGAGCATTTTTACCTCAGGTTTTTCTGCGAGAGAAACATCTATGCAATCTGTGTACTTTTCCAGTGCCTTTCCTCACATATGCTCTAAGGGCTCTGACTTGCCTTTGGAGTCCATAGACCCCTTCGCAGGTTTGCAGCATTTCCAAAAATCGGGAGACTCTCCAAAACCAAACTGGATTTCAGGACCTGTAGGAGGCATTGACGGGTACAGATTTGTGGTATCTAGAATAGGGTCCCTGTCAGGCCCATCGATTTCACTCATGTCACTAAACTATGAGGATACGACAGATTTTCCTGGTTCGCTCCACTCAACTCCAGAAACTCGGTCCTACTTTTACCTTAAAATTAAACTCAACTTAGAGGCTCCGTGGAGGGTGAGGAAGCACCAGAGAAACATCATGATCGACGAACACAAGCGAAGCATCTACTAGACCGTTACATCCCCCCTCAGTTCTGACATAGACCATGGAGATTTCTAAGTTCCCCAAACTCAAGGTTGACTAGGACCATGGTAGGTACTCAAAAGAAACCCACGAACCATGTCATCTTCTGAGAAGGTAAATCTTGTCTCGTTCACGTAGCGTCCGTGAGAAGTCAGCACACACACTGAATTGACACGGGGAGCCCATACAAGGAACATCTGACCAGACGCGAGGGTGGAAGATAGCCTGGACGAGCCAAGAAGAACGTTAGCTACCATTTATCTCGTGCTTCCCGCGTGCCAAGCACATTTTCTTAATTAACCCTCGCAACAGACCTGGCCCACTGGTGGTATCATCAGCATCAACATCATCACCATCACCAGCATTTTATGCGTGAGGAATCTGAGGCCCGTTGAGGCACAATAACCTGCCCAAGTCCACGCGGCAGCTAAGCGGCAGAGCCATAATTCGAACCCAGGTCCGTTCGACTCCAGAAGCCCTTCACCACGACGATTCGCGGTCTCTTAACAAGAAAGCCTGTTTTTTATACTTCCAACGCCGACGTCAAGAAAATTCAAGAGTTCCACCAGCGAAATCCAGTCCGAAGGTGGTCATGGTGCACGGTGGGGAGCCATGGCGCGACCAGCCCACGGGTGGGGATGTTCTGTCATTGACACAATGGCAGGGAGCCGAAGCACACGCTGAGAAGGGGAAAGCCGGTCTGACTGGTGAACGCGGTCCCGTGGCTTCTGACCTCGCCCTGCCGTTCCCAGCTCCTTTCGGCTGGGCCCACTTGTCCCCGGACCGCAAGGTTAGCCCCGCTCGGCACCTGGGCCAGTGTCCGGGACGAAGGAAACACAGCTGTCTTGAGTTCACATGTGTTACTCCAATAATCAGTCCTTGCTGACGTGCATGCTTGAGAAGACAGCATGGGTAAGGTAAATAGAAGGCACCTGAGTGGCTCAGCTGGTTAAGCGTCCGACTTCAGCTCAGATCATGATCTCACAGCTCATGGGTTCGAGCCCCACGTCGGGCTCCGTGCTGACCACTCGGAGCCTGAAGCCTGCTTCGGATTCTGTGTCTCGTCTCCCTCTCCCTCTGCCCCCTCCCCCACTTGCCCTCCGTGTCTCTCTCTTTCAAAAATAAATAGACATTAAAAAAATTGTTTTTTAAGTGGAAGAGAAAGGAAGAAGCAATCAGAGCGATCCAATACGAGGACTGAACTCTCCTTTGCTAGCTTTGAAGACAGAGGAAGGGCACCATGAGCCAAGGAAAGCAGGCAGCCTCTAGAAGCTGGAAAAGGCCACCGGAGGGATTCTCCGCTAGAGCCTCCAGAAGGATCGTCGCCCTGCCAATGTTTTTACTTTTTAACTCAGTGATACTACTGATCTCCAGAACTGTAAGATAATAAATTTGTATTGTTTAAGCCACTTTGTAATACTGTGCTCCCGTAGCAATAGAAAACCAACACACCATCCTACTACTCACCGACACGATGGCGAAGAAACTCCTAGTTAATTACGAAACCAGGTCAACTTCAAGTTTAGAGGCACATGTTCAGTGTGAGCCCACCATGGAAGAGGGCCAGTCCCGGCCCTTAGAGTTCAGAGCTGAAGCAGTGTAGAGGGACACAATCTATAGCCCCTCCAGACGCCATCAAGACAATTTGGTACTTCGGTCACTTGGAAGTTTTTCGTAGATTTCAATGTAAGTCTATTCTCATCAAGCCAACGGGATGCTGTGTGGGGTTTCCAAGTTGAGCCTTTTGCTTCTGGGATCGGAGCTCTTCAGTTGACCCACAGTGAAGTGAGAGAGCAGGTTTCTATGCCTCACGACGGCACTTTACCAAGACAAGCGCGAAGACCAGAAAGTTCTGCATGTCAGCATCAGTGATGAGGAAGGTTCTGCTAAACACTGCACATTTCCATCCCAGTTATAGACACGGGAAATTAGGGAAGCTGAGAGAAGACTTCATTTAGAATACAAAGTTAAAAGGAAAAAAGCAAAATAGAAAATGTGCCCAAAAAGATAGAAAATGAATTGAAACAAACAAGTCAATTTAAGACCCATTAGATCCTTGTTCGTATCGTTGCAGGATTTTGAAGTTGGTTGCATTAAAATATCCCTGAACTTTGAAGGATCTCAGGTTTCCAAAATAATTTATGTTGACATCATTCCTAATTTCTTCGCAGAGATTTCAACTCCCCAAAAAAGTTCTTTATCGGGGAGAGGAAAACCTCACTCTGAGGAGGCTGAGAACAGGGCTGCCGGGGAAATGGGCCTGAGCGGGGCTCTGTGACTCTACCAACTGACTCAACACGTGGCAGAAATGACGCGCTTGATTTCCGCAGGGAGAAGAGGACTTGACTTCTTCTGAAAGCCCTCCCTGCCGGCCGCCAACAGCACACCCAGAGAAGCCTTGTGGCGCCATCAGCTTGGAGCAGTGGGCAGAGGCGAGGACGTATTTTTTTTTTTTTTTTAGTTTATTTATTTTGAGACAGAGAGCACAAGCAAGGGAGGGGCAGAGAGAAGGAGAGGCAGAATCCCAAGCAGGCTCCATGCCATCAGCTCAGAGCCTGGTGCAAGGCTCGAACTCACAAACTGCAAGATCATGACCCGGGCTGAGATCGAGAGTGAGACATGTAACCAGCTGAACCATCCGGGCGCCACTGCACTGTTTTTTCAAATTCTTCTGTCTCCTCATGACTACCAGCTACAGGACGTAGCTTACTATAGTGATAGGAGACTGGGCTTTGCAGTCCTACAGACCTGGGTTCAAATGTGGATTCTGCCACTCCCAGGCCGTGCTATCGTGGTTAAGTCATTTAACCTGTGTGAAACTTTGGTCACCTGTAGAATGGGGTAACACTACTCCTCTGCAGGCCTGTTGTAAGGAGTCCTTAAAGTAGCACATGCACAGCCCTTAGCACGGGGCTTAACGTGGAATGAAAAGTCATCAGACTTTGCCTCTCACGGCTGTACAGCTAATGCTGACTAGCAGCCCTGGGAAGGCTTAGGGGGAGCAGCACGCCCTGGGACAGTCATTGTCCCTAATGCTGTCCTTTTTTCTTTTTCCTTCCAGCCACTCAGCTTCCGCTCTGGATGAATGAGGTCGACAGACTGTCACCTTCATACGTCAGCAGTGGGAACCCCAGCAGAAATGGAACAAGGGGAGCCCCATTTCGATCTACCCGCCATGCACCTGAGTAAGTCGGAGCTTTTGCGTCCTGACCTGCACAGCAGCATCCACTCAGTCGGCCTCAGAGGGTGGAGGGCTGAAAACAAAAGGGTAGATGATGAAGGCGTATGTTGCTTTAAACGCCGGAATCTTCGAACGCTGGCACTGGGAAGGCTCCCTAGGAATGACCTAGTTCCACCTGCTCATCTTACAGATAAAGAAACCGAGGGGCACCTGGGTGGCTCAGTCGGTTGGGCGTCCGACTTGGGCTCAGGTCATGATCTCACGGTCTGTGGGTTCGAGCCCCGCGGCGGGCTCTGTGCCGACAGCTCTCAGAGCCTGGAGCTCTGTTTCAGATTGTGTCTCCCTCAGTCTCTGCCCCTCCCTTGCTCACGCTCGCTCTCAAAAATAAATAAACATTAAAAAAAGAAAGAAAGAAAGAAACTGAGCCCAAGAGAATGAGTGTCACAAGTATCAGAGCCAGGGGCAAATAACAGTGAACGTGCTAAGAAATAGCTTACTGCTGGGGGGAGGTCTTATAAGCCGATCTCATTAAATCTGCACAGTTTTCTTAGGTACTACTATTGCTCCCATTTCAGAAGTACGGAAATTGAGGCACAGAGAGCTTAAAAAACGCATCCAAGACAACACTGCCAGGAGGTGTAAGAGCCACGATTTCGGTCCAGGCCTGGCCTCTCCGCAGCCTAGGCCTCCGCATGGGGCCCGGCTCCCTGCCCGCGCTGGGCTCGGTGATCCAGAACTAACGGCGCGGCAAGGGGAGAGTCACAGCCGGCGGTCGCGCGCTCTGCGAAGTCGCACCGCCCCTGTGATTCCGTTTGGGACCCCGCTCCCGACCTGCTGAGTCTCAAGGTTGGACTCAGGCTCAAGGTTGGAGCTCTGTTTCGGAGCTGCTTGTCCCAAACTTGGTCGAGCCTTAGAATTGTCGGCTCCTTGACATACTGCCTGAAGTACAAGTATCCGTTCCCAAGGCACCCGAGGGCCACAAGCTCCAGGGTTGCGATCAACGTCTTTGAACATGATTCCCTCGTCGCCTCGCCCGGGCTTCCCCACAGGAGCTGTGAACTCACGGCCCGCAGCTTCCCGCAATAACACAGAGTATCACTAAGGGCCCGAGGATGAGCGTCCGTGGGACCCGGAGCAAGTCGCCTTGGCTCGCTGGGCCTCCGGTGCCCGACGCTGTGACCTCCCATCCCAGCCCAGTGGGGGCGGAGGGCTTATCTGGGCCACGATCAACCGACAGGCCTCACTCGGACACAGCACGGATCGTTCGTTCTGTGTTACCAGTGCTCCTTTCACTGTTCCTTCTCTGCCCGCCACCCCAGAGATTCCCTAAGGTTACAGACCGTGTCGTATCCCTTTCTGCATCCCTGGGGCCTAACGTGGTGCTCAGCGCGCAGCCGGTGACCAGAAATTTTCTTGAATTTTCCCGAATGACGTAGGAAACAAGCCACTGCATAGGGAAAACCAGAAAATAAACACAGAGAGAGAAGTGGCCATGTGAACAGGGGATCTGAGGTCTCGGGAAGAAGGAGCGAGGTTGGGACTTAAGACAGAACTGGACTCAGGGCGCCTGGCTGGCTCAGTAGACGGAGGATGCGACTCTTGATCTCAGGGCCGTGAGTTCAAGCCCCGCACGGGGTGTAGAGATTACTTTAAAAAATAAAACTTAAACAAAAATTGGAAAAAAAAAAAAAAAACAAGGCGGAGCTGGGACCGATCTGTCATGGAGAACAGCACTGACCCCTCCTCATGGTCATAATTTCTCAGTTCGTGTCTTTTCTTCCTAAAATAGGGGTGGAAGACAGGGCATAACATGATGATACTTTCTGGAAGCTTCTGGTAAAGTAATTCCTGAATTATGTGGAATTTCAAGGGGGCGGGATCCATACCACAAAGTATTAGGATTAGAATTCTGCTTTTGTGTCCATTACTATGCCGAGTACACAGAATCCCAAGATGAACGCGATTTACCTTCCTGATGGGTTCAGGGTCCATGGGAGGCATGATGATTTTGACAGAGAAATAGAATTCTAAGACTAACATAATAACTGTTAGAGCAGAATGAAAACTGGGGGCACCTGGGTGACTCAGTCAGTTAAGCTTCTGACTCTTGTATTTTGGCTCAGGTCATAATCTCATGGTTTGTGGGATCGAGCCCTGCATTGGGCTCTGTCCTGACCAGAGTCTCTTTGGGATTCTCTCTCTCCCTCTCTCTCTCTCTCTCTGCCCCTTCCCCACTTGCTCTCTGTCTCAAAATAAATGAATAAACTTTTTTTAAATTTTTAATGTTTATTCATATTTGAGAGAGACAGACAGACAGACCGTGCTTGAGCAGGGGACGGGCACACAGAGAGACAGAGACACAGACGGAATCTGAAGCAGGCTCTGGGCTCCGAGCTGTCAGCACAGAGCCCGACGCGGGGCTCAAACTCACAAGCCGTGAGATCATGACCTGAGGCAAAGTCGGACGCTCAACCGACTGAGCCCCCCAGGCGCCCCAAGAATAGTTTCTTAAAATTGGGAAGCGATTGAGAAGTTATGAGGTATCTGGGTTAGCTAGGGAGACAGTATAGACAAAAAAAGTTTAGTTTCATCAGTGAACTAGTTCAAATAACACCAGTTGAATCCCAACTGCAAACTGGTCACCGTGGTATACAGATGACTGGTATACAGATGACTCACGTTAGCAGGTCATTTCCAATACAGTAAATATCAAATTCCTGATCCTCTGATGCAAAATGATCCAACCCTGACTCTTCTCTTCTAAGAAAGCAAACCTCCTTCCTGGAAGAAACACCTAGGAAATGTCTGGATCTACTCTCTTGAAGCCAAGTGTATTATTAGCTTTGCATTGCTCCCTAACAAATAATTAGACCTTACTGGCTTAAAACAGTAAGCAAAACAGAAAACCCCAGATAAGGGTTGAACAAAACGGACGTTTGTCTCTCACAAAAAAGAAGTCTAGAAGCAGGAAGTCCAAGATTAGCACGGTATGTCCAAGAGCAATAGGGACCCAGTCCCCTAGTGTCTTCTCTGTTCCACCACATTAGCTCTTGGGTTTCCATCTTCAAGTCATTTCATGCCAGTAAGGCTGCTGACACTCCGGCCATTTGGACTACATTCCATGCAGCAGGAAGAAAGACTAGTCGGAAGGCAAAAAGGCTCACTTCTGTGTTGAGACAGCCCCCTTCAAAACTCTGTCTTGGGGTGCCTGGGTAGCTCAGTTGGCCCAATCGGCTCAGGTCATGATCTCACGGTTTGTGAGTTCGAGCCCCGCGTCAGGCTCTGTACTGACAGCTCAGAGCCTGGAGCCTGCTTTAGATTCTCTGTCTCCCTTTCTCTCTCTACCCCTCCCCTGCTCGTGTTCTGTCTCTCTCTCTCCAAAAAATAAACATTAAAAAACAATTTTCTTAAACAATGCTTTTATTATCTCACAATTTCCGTAGATCCGAAATCCAAAGGCAGTACATCTGGCCGTCTGCCTCAGGTCTCATCGGGCTGAAATCCAGGTGACAGCCAGAACTGAGGTCTCTTCAGAAGATCTACTGGGGAAAGTTGTCCGTCCAGGACCCTCCGTTGTTGGCAGAATTCATCTCCTTATTATTTAGAATTAAGGTCCCCAGATTTTTGCTGCCTGTCGGCCAGATGACTACTCATCCCGTGAAGGCCATCTGTATGTTCTGCCCCCTGACTCTCTCCCAACCTCACAGCTTGTTTCCTCAAGACCAGCACTGGAAAGAAAGTTTCTCTGACCTAAAGGAGGGTCTGGTCACTCATTTTTTTAAAAATTTTTTAATGTTTATTTATTTTTTCAGACAGAGCGTGAGCCGGAGAGGGGCAGAGAGAGAGGGAGACACAGAATCCGAGGGTGGCTCCAGGCTCTGAGCTGTGGGCACAGAGCCCGACGTGGCGCTCGAACTCACAAACTGCGAGATCACGACCTGAGCTGAAGTCAGATGCTTTGCCGACTGAGCCACTCAGGCGCCCCTGGTCACTCTTTTAAAGGCTTTTGCCTTGGGGCGCCTGGGTGGCGCAGTCGGTTAAGCGTCCGACTTCAGCCAGGTCACAATCTCGCGGTCCGTGAGTTCGAGCCCCGCGGCCTGATGAATTCAGCCGCTCAGGATAATGTCCTGTATGATACAGGCACGAAGAGCCGGAGGCAGGGGTCACTGGGGACACCTCAGGGTCAACCCACCACCCCAAGTTCTGCTCTCGGACGTGCTCAATAACTCCCAGAACAAACGCATCGCGGATTCGAACCAAGCTAACTGGGTACGAACCCAGTAACCTTGTTTTGTTTCTGCACACGATTATCTCGATGAGTGCCCACTCATACCAATCTGTGAATCTCTAGTGTCTAACAAAACCTGTTGCTCAGTTAAACGGAAGGCAAGAGTAGACATTTGAGGTGATAAAAAGCTTCTCCTTCAGCCCCAGTCAGCCTCCGGGGTGGAGCCCCAGCTTCACGTCACTGAAAGTCGCCCTCCAACCGCAAGGATGACAGGAACCACATAACAAAGGAAGCAGTGACCACAGTTAACCAAATGGGAAAATTCACGAATGCAAAAGGAGGGAGATGTCTGGAGATCGCCATTCAAAGTCTTAGTGCTTTTTGAAGAGACGGGACTTCCCCTGTGCTTGAAAATACTTAGTAAGACCACACATGCACGTGGAGATCAAAGATAGACTTTTTATTTATTTGCCTATTTATTTATTTATTTACTTTTTTAATGTTCGTTTATTTCTCAAAAAGATGTTTTTAATGCTTATTTTGTTTTTGACAGAGAGAGACAGAGTGCAAGCGGGGGAGGGGCAGAGAGAGAGGGAGAATCCGAAGCAAGCTCCAGGTTCTGAGCTGTCAGCACACAGCCCGACGCGGGGCTCGAACTCACCAACCGCGAGGTCATGACCTGAGCCGAAGTCTGACGCTTAACTGACTGAGCCACCCTGGTGTCCCAGTGTTTATTTATTTTTGACAGAGAGAGAGAAAGACAGAGCGTGGGAGGAAAAACCGACATGCTGGAAGCCGAGCTGTCCCAGCCTGAGTGGCAGGGCCCGGGCCGTGGACGGATTGGTGACTGCGGGGCGGCCCACGGACAGGGAAGCTTCTTGTCCTCCCGCTTTTAGGTAATTTGGCCTTAAAACTACCTGGGGTATTGTCTGTAGGGGAATTGTTCTCGACAGGCCCTCCAGGAAAAGAACCGTTAGGGAAGAAAATAAGGTTCCGCAAGAAATTGAGCGGCCTTACGTTTAGCCCTTGCCATCCCCTATGGAGACTCCTCTACTTACAGGAAGGATAGCCTCCTGCAGTTGCCAGCAAAGGGGCCTGTAAAGGAGAGACATAAGATTTGAAAGCCTCACTCTGGAAACTAAGGAGTGTATCTCTGGGCACAGGTGACTTCAACCCTAGGCCCACCTGGCCCCCCGGAGGCATTCCAGATGATGACTGAACCTAGTCGGTGAAGCTATAGAATGGTTCGCTGGTCCCTAGGTGCATTGTCTCTCTGAGAATGTATGAGGCGTGGGTTTCTAAGGCTTTTTCGGCCCCTTTCTGGCACCTGGGACCGAGGCGAACATGTTGTTCTTCTGCCTCATGTGGTCAGGAGGTCATGTCCCTGTCACTGTTCCACTAGAGGTGTTGAGAAACGGAGGGCCTTTCACGAGAACAGCAAAGCAAATGCTCTGTAGATTATAGATAAACGCAGATGCACAATGGAATAATGTAAGAAATTAATCAATAATCAAAGGGTATGCGGGAAAGTTAGGGGAAAATCGCCATGTTATTTCTTAAAGGTTGATGACACATAGGAACATTTTCAAAGGTAGGTAATATTAGAAAAACATAGAGTTGGACTCCGGCACAGAGAGAGAGGGAGACACAGAATCCGCAGCAGGCTCCAGGCTCCATGCTGTCAGCGCAGAGCCCGACATGGGGCTCGAACCCACAAACCGTGAGATCATGACCTGAGCCGAAGTCGGACACTAAATCGACTGAGCCACCCAGGCGCCCCAAAGACAGTCTTTTTAGATATTGAGATTTTCCAGAGGATGCTCCTCCGAAATTATTTATCTCAGGCATGGAGTCACTAGGAAAATTCTCATGTTACGCATACAGGAGAAATATCACCCAAAACGGTGATGTAAATATAAAGCCATGAAACAAAACTGAGATTGTGCTTTAAAAGCAAGAATCCTGCTTCCATTAAAAAATATGCCTCGGGGATGCCTGGCTGGCTCAGTGGGAGGAGGATGTGACTCTTGATCTCCAGATCTGGGTTGTGAGTTCCAGCCCCACAGTGGGTGTAGATGATGAAGTTTTAGGGTGATGGGGGGATGGTGGGAGGTCCGGAGCCGATGGCCAAGAAAGAATTCTTGAAGACGTCTTTGTTGCAATAAGGTGATTTTATTAAAGCGGGGGGACAGGACCCGTGGGCAGGAAGAGCTGCACTGCAGTGGTGACGGGTAACTCATTATATACCTCGGGTGGGGAAGGGGTCAGGGATAGAGTACGTCTTTAAGGAATTCTGGAAGCCAGGTTTCCAGGACCCGGAGGGGCTAGCTGTTGCTAGGAAAACGCCATTTATTATCATTTAATAAAACCTTAATGGGGTGCCTGGGTGGCTCAGTCGGCTGAGCGTCCGACTTCAGCTCGGGTCATGATCTCACAGTCCGTGGGTTCGAGCCCCGCATCGGGCTCTGTGCTGACAGCTCAGAGCCTGGAGCCTGCTTCGGATTCTGTGTCTCCCTCTCTCTCTGCCCCCTCCCCTGCTCATGCTCTGTCTCAAAAATAAATAAAAACATTAAAAAAAATTTTTTTAAAAACCTTAGTCACAAGACCCTTCAGATGTATATCGGGGCCATAAGCTTGGGGGTATGATTGGCTGCACATATCTTGAGGCAGTGGAGATAAAGGAAGGAGAGTTACAGAGTCCCCGAGGTTGGGATAATGTTGAGCTAAGGTTCTCTTTCGCCCCCAGCAAAGTGTCATCCCTGAGGCAGCTGAGCTCCTAGAGGGAGGTCACTCTGCCGGTCTCAAGGACTTGTCCATGGGCTGTAGGCAGTAAGGGTATTTAATTTTTCATTTGCCTTACTTTCTCACATCACCATGGCAAGCACTTAAACCCCTTTCCTTTGTTCTGGGGTAGCCAGGAGTGTCTGAAGAATATCACACATATTCCACTGGGGGTGGGGGGTGGGGGGGATGCCAGCCTATATCCTGCCCTCAGCTTGACCCATCCTCCCTCATCACAGAGATTACTTAAATAAATAAATAAAAATTGAAAAATGACTCCTGAGGCAAGGGAAACAGATGCAAAAGTAAACTATTGGGACTATATCAAAATAAAAAGCTTCTGCATGGCGATGGAAATAATCAACAAAACTAAAAGGCAACCTACAGAATGGGAGAAGGTATTTGCAAATGACACATTTGATAAAGGCTTAGTATCCAAAACACATAAGGAACTTATACAACGCAACACCAAAAAAACAAATATTACAATTACAAAATGGGCAGACGACAAGAACAGACACGTCTCCAAAGAAGACATCCAGATGGCCAAGAGATACGTGAAAAGATACGCAACATCATTGATCATCAGGGAAATGCAAATCACAACTACGGTGAGAGATCACCTCACACCTGTCAGAATGGCTAAAATCAACAACACAAGGAACAAGAGGTGTTGATGAGGATGTGGGGGAAAGGAACGCTCTTGCACGGTTGATGGGAATGCAAACTGGGGCGGCCACTGTGGAAAACAGTATGGACCTTCCTCAAAAGGTTAAAAAAGAGAACCACGATATGACCCAGTAATTCCACTACTAAGTATTTAGCCAAAGAACGTGACGACACTCATTTAAAAGGATATATGCACCCCTCTATTTATTGCAGCATTAATGACAGTAGCCAAGTTATCAAAGCATTCCAAGTGTCTATCAATAAATGAATATGGATAAACAAGATGTGGTATGTATTTCACATACACATACACACACATACACACACATGCACACACGCGGGAATATTATTCAGCCATAAATAAGAATGAAATCTTGCCATTAACAACATTGATGGATCAAGAGAGTATAATGCTAAGCGAAGTAAGCCAGTCAGAGAAAGACAAATACCCTATGATCTCACTCATCTGTGGAATTTAAGAAACAAAACAAACGAGGGGCGCCTGGGTGGCTCAGCTGGTCAAGTGTCCGACTTCGGCTCAGGTCATGATCTCTCGGCTCGTGAGTTCGAGCCCCACATCAGGCTTGCTGCTCTCAGCACGGAGCCTGCTTCAGATCCCGTCACCCCCTCTCTCTGCCCCTCCGCCGCTCGTGCTCTCTCTCCCTTTCTCAAAATAAACATTTAAAAAAAAAAGAAACAAACGAGAAAAGAAAAAGAGAGAGAGAGAGAGAGAAACCAAAAAACAGACTCTTAACAACTGAGAACAAATTGGTACCTACCAGAGGGTAGATGGGTGGGTGATGGGTAAGATAGCTGAAGGAGATTAAAAGCACACTTATGGTGATGAGCACCGAGTAATGTATAAAATTGTTGAATCACGATATTGTACGCCTGGACCTAACATAACACTGTACGTCAACGATACTGGAATTAAAAGTAGACAGTATGAAACAGGTCAAAACCGTTTTAAAAGTTTTTTTTTTTTTAACCTTTATGTATTTATTTTGAGAGAGAGTGCGCACGTGCACGAGCAGGGGAGTGACGAGACAGAGGGGGACAGAGAATCCCAAGCAGGCTCTGCCCTGTCACCACAGAGCCCGAGGCGGGGCCCGATCTCCAGAACGGTGAGATCATGACCCGACCGGAAATCAAGAGTCAGATGCTCAACCAACTGAACCCCCCAGGTGCCCAGGTCAGGTCAAACTCCTTTTGAATGGCATCACCAATTCCTCTAAGTACCTATACACAGCCTCAGAATCGTCTTGTTTCCGTTGCACGACTGATTTACTGTCAAAGGCACCTCACACACTCTGACACCTGAGCCAAATTATTTAACCTCTGGGTCTTCATTTCCACACCTATAACCCCATGCCTATAAATCGCAAATAGCAAGAACTCCCTCGTGCTGTGAGTGTGAACTGCAGAAACAGACCCCTGGGTTTTATTCCCAGCTCTCACACACACTCAACAGCTCCTCCTGGGTTCTCCGCGCTGACCGCAGAACCCGCCTCGTAGGCTTGGTGCACAAGCGACACGGGACACTACTTACCAAGGTGTCAGGGCAGGGCCTGCCCAGCTCGTGTTCCCAGCATGTTACTGGCGTTGCCCTGGCTAAACCCTGCTAATGACTCCAAGTAACATTAGCAGGCTGGTGTGGTGGCTGTTCAAGAAATGCCGTCTTGGGGCGCCCGGGTGGCTCAGTCGGTTGAGCGTCCGACTTCGGCGCAGGTCATGATCTCACGGTTCGTGGGTTCGAGCCCCGCGTCGGGCTCTGTGCTGACGGCTCAGAGCCCGGAGCCTGCTGCGGATTCTGTGTCTCCCTCTCCATCCGCCCCTCCCCTACTCCTACTCATGCTCTCTCTCTCTCTCTCTCTCTCTCTCTCTCTCTCTCTCTCTCTCAAAAATAAACATAAAAAAAAAAAGAAATGCCATCTACATTCCCAGTCTGGTAGTGGTACTCTCTCCTTATCTACCGAGTAGAGAAACCCCCCCCTCCTCTTCCTCTTCAAACTGGACACCGCAAATGATCACTGGTTAGATGGGATACCCCAAACTACTGCTGTTCAAATTCCTTTTTTTTTAAGTCATGAAACCATTTCCTCAAAGGTAAGTCTATGAAGGAGATATATAAGATCAACACATAAAAGCGGCTGCTTGGTTCGAAGCTGGGAGGTGGCACAGGCCCCTGGCCTCTCCCTTAACCCTCCCCCTCCCCTACTTCGTCCCTCTCTCCTTCTTCTCCTCTCTCTCCTTCCCTTTCTCTCCCCCCACCCTTTCACTTTCTCTGTCTCTCTGTCTCTCTCTCTCTCACGTGCACACGCACACACAGGCACACACGTGCACACACACACAGACACACTGCCCCTCTGAGGAAACTCCAGGGTTCTGAGCAGCATGATTTTGATAATCCCAACATTAGTCGTTCTTTAACATGGCAGATTGTCAGAATCGTATACGGATAGCTGGGACATGGGACCACCACAAACAGCCCTTCAGTAGGTCTGGCCTACTCTAGTGACGTCCCCTACGACCGTCAACATCCAAAGTAGGGGCTGAGCTGCCGGAGTCCACCAGGAAACTGCGATAGCTCCCCCTGTACAAGGAAGGGACCGAGACTAATGGAGATGCCGCCAACGACATTCGCCACTCTTTTCCCTACTGGCAGACTCCTGATTCTGTTCAAGTGCCCGTTCCTCCCCTATGGGATTCGGGAGACAGAAGACCCCTCATCCGTCCCCAGAAGAAAACCCTAATTGTTCTAAACCATAACCATGGTCCATTCTTCTTGCTAGGAATCAGATCTGGACCGAAGCTGTGAAATAATTCTGCCAATGCGGAGAAATGGGCTGAGGAATTTCTGGGAAAGGTCCTTCCTACTAAGAGAAAAACTGAGCAAAAGACAGTTCCTCTCCCTCCACTGAACTCGGCCTGGATACACAGCTACGTGACGGCAGCCATCTGGTGACTGTGAGGTGCGCTTACCTAAGGCAAAGCCACAGCACTGAGACGGCGGAGTGAGGGATGGAAAGGCCCAGTGCCCTCGAGGATCTCACAGAACTTTCAGATGAGCAGGGAGCTTCCTTTCCTCGAGATTTCTGCTTGCGTAGGCTAACTATTCTTTTTCTTGTTTAGGCTACCGTCTCTCAAAGAGTATCACCATCATCATGTTAGAAATGTGAATTCTTGGGCCCCAACCCCAAACCACTGACCCTGAAACTCTTGGGGTTTGAGGCCAGCTTTCTGCATTTTAACAAGCCCTCGGGGAGCGTTGATGGATACTCAGGTCTGAGGACCACTGAGCACCAAGCCATTTTGAGTTGGTTTCTCTTTTTATTTTGTCCTTGTTTTTTTCTCCGATACATTCCTAGTGCTCATCACAATAAGTGTATTCTTTTTTTATTTTATTCTTAAGTCATCTCTACACCCAACGTGGGGCTCAAACTCAACCCCAACATCAAGAGCCGCACGCTCCACGGACTGAGGCAGCCAGGTACCCTTTCACTCATCTGACTCGTACCCCCCACCCACCCACGCCTGGAAATCACCAGTTTGTACTCTATAGTTAAGAATCTGGCTTTTGGTTTGTCTTTTTCTTTGTTCCTTCTATTTCTTAAATTCCACATTTGAATAAAATCATATGGTATTTGTCTTTCTCTGACTTATTTCACTTATCATTACACCTGTGGATCCATTCATGTTGCAAATGATAAGATTTCATTCTTGTTTATTGCTGAGTAATATTCACATTAACAAGAGAAAGAATACGGGGCGCCTGGGTGGCACAGTCGGTTAAGCGTCCGACTTCAGCCAGGTCACGATCTCGCGGTCCGTGAGTTCGAGCCCCGCGTCGGGCTCTGGGCTGATGGCTCGGAGCCTGGAGCCTGTTTCCGATTCTGTGTCTCCCTCTCTCTCTGCCCCTCCCCCGTTCATGCTCTGTCTCTCTCTGTCCCAAAAATAAATAAAGGTTGAAAAAAAAAAATTTAAAAAAAAAAACAAGAGAAAGAATAGAAACATGATCATTTCAATAGATGCAGAAAAAGCATTTGACAAAGTACAACATTCATTCATGATAAAAAAAAAAACTCTCAAAGTAGGTTTAGAGGGAATATACTTCAACATAATAAAGGCCATATATGAAAAACCCATAGCTAACATCACACTCAATGGTGAAAAATTGAGAACTTCTCCTCTAAGACCAGGAACAAAACAAGAATGTCCGCTCTCACCACTATACTACTGAAAGTCCTAGCCACAGCAATCAGAAAAGAAAAGAAATAAGTCATCCATATTGGTAAGGAAGAAGTAAAACTGTCAGTATTCACAGATGACATGATACTATATATAGAATACCCTCAAGACTGTAGCAAAAAACACTAAAACTGATCAATGAATTCTGTAAGGTCACAAGATACAATATCAATATACAGAAATCTGTTGCCTTTCTTTTTTGTTATTATTTTTTTTAATTTATTTTGAGAGAGAGAGAGCAGGGGAAGGGCAGAGAGAGAGAGAGAGAGAGAGAGAGAGAGGGAGAGAGAATCCCAAGCAGGCTCCACACTGTCAGCACAGACCCTGTTGTGGGGCTCGGACCCATGAACCATGGAATCATGACCTGAGCCAAAACCACGAGTCAGACGCTTAACCAACTGAGTCACCCAGGTGCCCCAGAAATCGGTTTCATTCCTATACACCAATAATGAAGCAGCAGAAAGAGAAATCAAGGAATCGATCCCATTTACAATTGCACCAAAAACCGTAAGATACCTAGGAATAAACCTAACCAACGAGGTAAAAGATTTGTACACTGAAAACTATAGAAAGCTTATGCAAGAAATTGAAGAAGACACAAAGAAATGGAAAAGCAATCCATGTTCATGGATTAGAAGAACGAATATTGTTAAAATGTCGATACTACCCAAAGCAATCTACACATTGAATGCAATTCCTATCAAAATAGCACCATCATTCTTCTCAGAGCTAGAACAAACAATTCTAAAATTTGTATAGAACCACAAAAGACCCCAAATAGCCAAAGCAATCTTGAAAAAGAAGAGTTGGCTTTTCTTTTATAGTCCAGAATCTTAACTGATACGAAAATCTCTATAAAATTTAAGTCTATGATTATTCTTTTAATTTTATTATGTTTATTTTATTTTTGAGAGAGAGACAGAGCACAAGCAGGGGAGGGGCAGAGAGAGAGAGAGGGAGACACAGAATCCGAGGCAGGCTCCAGGTTCTGAGCTGTCCGCACAGAGCCCGATGCAGGACTCGAACTCAAGAACTGTGAGATCGTGACCTGAGCCGAAGTCGGACACCCGACCAACCGAGCCACCCCGGCGCCCCTATCCTTTTTTTAATTCTTTTAATTGTTATGCACTCGTTGATGGTACCCCCTCTGCCTAGGGCTTAGATCTGCATTCATAGGCCTCCTCTCCCACGCTACTCTTCCTTCTCTGGACTTCTCATGGGCCTTCACAGGCCCGTGACTCTGAGCCAAACGCAGGAAGTCTTAATCTTCCTCCATCCCTGCCTCCTTCAGGGTGGGGGCCCCCACTCGCAATCCCTCCTGAACGGAAACTTCTCAGAGGCCTGCGCCGTCCTTCCGAAATGGCTCGGCGTGAAAACCTTTACTACATACACGTCGGATTTTGAGTCTCAGTCACAACAACTCTTTTTTTTATAGCAACCCTTTCACACAAGTGTTGTCACCCTATGTGTCACATGAGAAAAACCCTGAGGTTCTGAAAAGATAGGACATTTTCAAATTTCAGTCCGTTAACAAGGTACGGAGCCTGGGTTCGGGCTTACATCTTCTGGACTCCAATGACTGTTGTTTGGCGGGCAGCTGTGCCATGACTGGGAAGGGCTCCCTGTATAGCATTGTGGCCATTTCTGTCGCCGGGAATGTAGAGCAGTCCAAAGTGACAAAGGGGTCCAGGACCTGCCTGCCACCCAATCACCTAGGATACCATTCAGGAACATCTCCAGCATTAGGCATGCTTTTAAACAAAGTTACTGCAGTCAGAGACTCCTCTCTGTGGTCTAGAAGTAAAGGTGGTTGAACTGATCAACCAAGAGGCTAACAGCACAGACCTCTTAGAGGTTCTGGCAATTTAATACGTTTAAAGACTATGAAATGCAGGGATGCCTGGCTGCCTCAGTCAGTTAGGGCATGCGACTCTTCATCTCGGGGTTGTGAGTTCGAGACCCATGTTGGTCATAGAAGTTAGTTTTTTAAAAAAGACTATGCAATATCTACAACTCTGAAGCCACAAACAGGTGTTATGGACAGTATCCACTTCGACTCCGATTGGGACCTACAGGAGGAAGTCACTCGTTGAATAACTCACTCCACGTCTTGGGGACGAA
Source organism: Prionailurus viverrinus (assembly GCF_022837055.1). Classification (NCBI taxonomy): domain Eukaryota; kingdom Metazoa; phylum Chordata; class Mammalia; order Carnivora; family Felidae; genus Prionailurus; species Prionailurus viverrinus. The sequence continues at coordinate 113,155,458 of NC_062579.1, read as the reverse complement.
CTCTTCATTCTTTGAAATATGGCCCTAACTTCCTTTGAAAAAAAAATAAGGCAATTGAGACTCAGTTAAAGGAGGATGCCCTGTGACAGCTGCCTTTTCTCTCTTTCTCCACCCTCCCGGCATCATGCACATTTAACAGAGAGGCAGCAAGTCAGAAGGCTTGGCATCAGAAGACTTTGGTTGGATTTCCAGCCCTGCCACTTACAGTCACTAGTAGGACCTCTAGGACAGCTCACTTACCCTCACTGGGCCTCGGTCTTCTCATCTGAAGGATGGGGATTATAATCCCACTACCACCCTCACAGATCTTTTATTTGGGAGAGTACCAAAAGAGATAATACATCTACAAATACCTAACCAGTGGTGATGCAGTGGGTTGGCATCAACCATTAATAACAATAAGTTTCTGGGGGTGCCTGGGTAGCTCAGTCGGTTGAGTGTCCAACTCTTGATTTCAGCCCGGGGTCATGAGACGGAGCCCCATGGAGCCTGCTTGAGATTCTCTTTCACTGTCTCTCTCTGCCCCCCTCTCTCTCCCACCCCTTTCTCCCGCTCGTGCTCTCACTCTCTCTAATAAAAAAAATAATAAGTTTGTGTATGTTGAGTGTTCACTCCTTGCCAGACACTGTGTTTACACGCGTTATTCTTCCTCACAATAATCCGACAGATGACTATTTTATTATCTTCTCCATCTCACAGATGAAGAAACAGACTCAGGTTAAATAGTACCTTCCTGAAGCACGTGACAGACAACGCCAGTTCAACACCAAGACTGTCTGATTCCAAAGAGAAATACGTGAGTAGTATTATTGTGCCCATTGTACAGATGAGAAAAGCCAAAAGCTTAAAGGCAGGTGATGTAACCTGCCAAAAAGTCACTTTGTGAACACCTGGGTTTCAAGTATCGATCTATATCTGGCTCCTTGTTCCTATTTTCACAAACACGGCACTAGTCTTAGCAACACCTGGGGATTCTTTACATCGAAGTTTTGTTGCGAAGTTTTGCTTAAAGATAGAGGGAACAAAGGGTGTGGTGGTATCTACCTAAAGTATAAAATGCATGGGGCACCTGAGTGGCTCGGTCGGTTAAGCATCCGGCTTCCACTCGGGTCACGGTCTCATGGTTTGTGAGTTCGAGCCCCACATCGGGCTCGCTGTTGTCAGCGCAGTGCCCGCTTTGGGTCCTCTGTCCCCATCTCTTTCTGCTTCTTGCCCGCTGGTGCTCTCTCTCTCAAAAATAAATAAATGCTAAAAAAACTTTTAAAACTTTTTAAAAAAAATAGGGGCGCCTGCGTGGCTCCGGTCATGATCTCGCAGTTCCCGGGTTCGAGCCCCACGTCGGGCTCCATGTGGACAGCTCGGAGCCTGGAGCCTGCTTCAGATTCTGTGTCTCCCTCTCTCTGCCCCTTCCCTGCTCATGCTTTATCTCTCTCTGTCTCTCAAAAAGGAATAAACGTTAAAAAAAAATGTTTAATTAAAAAAAAAAGTATAAAATGCACGTGGGGGGTGCCTGGGTGACTCAGTTGGTTGAGTGTCCAACTCTTGATTTCGGCTCAGGTCATGATCTCCTAGTTCATGAGGTCAAATCTCACGTCAGGCTCCACGCTGACCCTGTGGAGCCTGCTGGGAACTCTCTCTCGCTCTTTGTCTCTCTGCCCCTACCTCCCTTTCAAATTAAGTAAATAAACTTTGAAAAAAAATTAAAAAATAATAAAAGAAATAAAATGCAAGTGGCCAACCTAGCTAGAAAATATAGGCTTACTGACTTTTTCACAGATTGAAATATTCTTTTCCAGTACATAGAAGGCTGGTGCCTGCTGTCCCAAAAGGTACGGACTATGAGTGTCCTGCTTTCTTCCATATGTGTTATAGTCGGGAGCCGTCCCTTACTTGAAACCAGTGAGCACCTGTTCCCACACTGTTCGCCCGGTAAGCATTCCCGGCATCGACATGTACCGAGACGTTTCATTCACGTAAACAGTATTTGTCCATTTGATTTGCTGGCTGGCGCGCAGCGCTGGAGACCCGTCCTCCTTCCCGCTGCTCTGGGGATGAGACCACAGACCGAGCCCTCCCTTCTTGCTCATCCGCCAAGTTCGGGCCCCTCCGTAGCCGCTGGTCACAGGGCCCTCTCAGTTATCTTGTCTACTCCTTCACCTGTTTTTCACTCCAGCCCCCCAGGAAGGCCACTCCTCTTTAACGCAAGGGTCAGACCGTGTCCCCACGGCCCCTCCCACAGCAAGGTGCCCCACAACAGGCTGGCTGATTCACACCCGCGCCCGGCGGTGGCCCGTGGGGACCGGAAACCCTTTCTATGCCACTGCCGCTGTGTTGACGAGCTGCTTGTGGGTGGTAGACGCTCGCTCATTTCTGGATTGGGTCACTCATGGTCCTGTAGGGAAACAGGTCAGTTGGGAAGGCTGGCACGCTGCCAGAATGGACACAAACATAGAGACCCCGATCTGAGGAGAAGCAGAGACGAGCAGAGAGCCCTCACTTTCTCTCCCTCTCTCCCCCTCTGCCGCTCCCCCCAAACACTTTCTGGAACCAGACAGGTCTCAATGCAAAGCCTTAGTTTTCTACTAACTCAGAGACTCTGGGCAAGTCCCTTCCCGCGCTTTCCACCTTCGCAAAGTGGAGACGGCCCTACTCCCCAAAGTTAACTCGAGGGAATAGAGGAGATGAAAGGGACACGAAAGTCCCGGCACATAGGTCGGGATCCACACTTGGTTGCTCACGTTCCTTTCTTTCCTTCCTGTGAGCGGCAGAGCCAGGGCGGGGCGAGAGAGGACGAAGCCTCCCGCAGGGGGAGGACAGCCAGGGGAGGACAGCCAGAGGAGGCTGACCGACCGCTGCACGGCCCTGCCCGGAAGCTGCCCTCTCGGGCCTCGGCTCCCCCACCCGCCCGGCAAACCCCGGACTCGTGCTCCGCGGCAGGTGCTTCAGCGCGGACCTGCACGTAGGTTTTTCATACGGCAACCGACACTTGCAAATTCTTGTCTCTACCGTACTTGAGGGTGCTCGCAACGCTCTCTGCAGAGCAAGTAAAACATCACCACGGACGTGTTCTTCTAGCCAAACGCACTTAATGAAATGTGCTGAACCATGCGACGCAGGAGAAGCTCTATTAGTGCACGCGTGCTGGAGACCAGGATCGGGGAGGAATAGGAAGGAAGAGAAGGCAAAGAGGGTTAAAAAGAACCACAGAGGGGCGCCTGGATGGCTCAGTCAGTCAAGCATCCGACTTCAGTCCAGGGCGTGATCTCTCGGTTCGTGGGTTCAAGCCCCACATTGGACTCTCTGCCGTCCACACAGAGCCTGCTTCAGATCCTCTGTCCTCCTCTCTCTCTGCGCCCCTCCCCTTCTCATCCTCTCTCTCTCTCTCTCTCTCTCTCAAAATAAATGAATAAACTTAAAAAAATAAAAAAGAAAAAGAATCACAGATTTGAGCATTCATTTAGCCCTAGGAAATCACCACAACAAACCAAAGAAAATGAAAAACAAACAGTGAACACTTTTGGAACGGCCCTTGCATTTGTCGGAAGGTAGAGCATACTTAGACCCTTTTCAACACCTCCTTCAAATTTCCAGATACTTCACGTAATCGCCAGATGATATTTAATCCTTTACAACAACTGTCTCATTAAATCTAAATTAACTGCTTAAGATACTTAAAATGTGATCAGTGTTGCGCTGTATCTTGTTCCTTCTATGGCTCAAAATCATGCAGATTTGTTTAGGGTACATTTCTGCCCCAGTGAATCTGACAAGAGGTTCTTTCATTTATGACGTGCCACTCGTGAGCCTGACAACTGTGTATTGTAGAAAGAGAAGTCTCAAGAGGCAAACTCATAGCTCAGAAGAAGACGAGTCATCCGACATATTTAAAAGGGGATTTGAAATAGACCAACCCACCCATTAACATGGTTAGGATTAGTGACAGAGCATGACTCAATTTACAAATGAAACTTTCCTTTCTTTTTTCCTCTTTGTTCAAACTGAGGTATCTGCCACGAAAGCATCCAAATTAAGACACAAGGAATTTGGGTAGCTGTGTGTGCCCACGAGGTCATACGAAACTCATTATGTCTGTGGCTGGGGAAATCATGTATCTTTCGGCATTAATAAAATTAAAACACTTACGGCTTTATGATAAATCATTTAATCAGGCTATAGTTGCAAAAACTTACGTTTTAATTGTACTATTAAAGGCACCTTTTAATTGATGTGCCTGCTTAAAGTGAACAATGCTAGTGACAGAGCTCTAGAAACAATTAAGATAATCCTGTCGAAATGAATAGAAATGGCATATTCTTAGCCCAAAATGCCTGCTGGAATCCAGGGTTCTCTTCTCTTGTTTTCCTTTCCCTATTCTTCTCAAAGGTCGGCTAAGCTGTGCGGAGGAAGAGATCGAAGGTACGGGTCAAATTCGGGGGTGAGGATGTGCGACTCCCCCATCTTCTCCGTTAGAGCTAAAAGGTGACCTAACTCTCTAGGAAGAAAAGAGTGTCATAATTAAGCCAGGGATATTCTCTCAAGGATAAAGCTCCATAGATTTTCAATTCAAGCTCCGGAAGGCCACCCAGTTGCAGCACAAGAGTGGCACCATTTGACATGAGTAGCGTCCTTCTGCAAGCGCTACAACATTTATGGTTCTTTTATTCTCCGAAGTGTTTTTAGAGGACGGGTGTGTTCGGCAGGACACGCATTCCATGTCCTTTATTAAGCACTTACTATCTATCAGGAAATGAGCTAAGGGCTATGCTTATATTACCTCCTAAAACCTTTAAAGCAGTCCTGTAGGAAGGTATGGCAGAGCCCGTGGACTGCCTGTCAAATGTCCATTCTTCCTTGTTGCTTCGTAAACAGAAATAAGATTTTATTGGGGGCAGCACTGTCACCAACTAAACGCGTTTCCTAGCTTCCCCTGCAGCTATGCGTGGCCATGCTAAGTTCCGGTCAATTACACGTAACTGGAAGTATTAGGATTATGTCAGACTTCAAGACAGAGTTTTTTTAGTGTTTATTTATTTTTGAGACAGACAGAGACGGAGCACAAGCAGGGAAGGGGCAGAGAGAGAGGGAGACACAGAATCCGAAGCAGGCTCCAAGCTCGGAGACTGACACGGGGCTCGAACTCACAAACCATGAGATCGTGACCTCAGCCGATTGGACACTTAACCAACTGAGCTACCCAGGCACCCCAAAACAGAGTTTTGAAGGGGGCTGTCTCAACACAGAAGTGAGCCTTTTTGCCTTCCGACTAGTCTTTTTTCCTGCTGCATGGAATGTAGTCCAAATGGCTGGAGTGTCAGCAGCTTCATTGGACCATTAAAATGAGCTAATGTGGTGGAACAGAGAAGACACTAGGGGACTGGGTCCCTATTGCTCTAGGACATGCCATGCTAGTCTTGGACTTCCTGCTTCTAGACTTCTTTCTCATGAGAGAGAAACGTCCATTTTGTTCAACTGTTATTTTGGGTTTTCTGTTTTATGAAGTCCAACCTAATCGACCCTAACTAATGCAGGAGGATACTGTCGTCGCTCTTAGTTTACAGATTGGAAAAGTGATGTTTATAGAGAGGTTCATTACTCGCCTAAGGCCCTAGAGCTACTAAATGGTGAAGCAGAGCTTTGAATACAAGTATGATTTGTATGTGTGCAGTGTGTGGGATGCATGTACATGTGAGCATATACATCTACGTGTTGTTTCAAGCAAATATTAGTTACATTCATATTCTATATTCTACATTTATATTCTATATTCTATATTAGTTCTACATTTATATTCTATATTCTGTATATATTCTATATATATATTCTATATTCTATACATCTATATTCTATATATTCTACATTATATTCTACATTCTACATATATATTCTCTACATATATATTCTATAGAATATAGAATATAGAATATATACCCTCATCCGTAAAAGAAATGACATAGTTAACATTTATTGGGCACCTAGAATGTATCAGACATGTTAAGTTCTTCTCATCTATTCTAGGTGCCCAATAAATGTTAACTATGTCGTTTTCTTTTGAACATTTTTTAAATGTTTATTCATTTTTGAGAGAGAGAGAGAGAGAGAGAGAGAACAGGGAAGGGGCAGACGGAGAGGGAGACAGAGGATCTGACGCAGGGTCTGCACTGACAGCACTGAGCCTGACGTGGGGCTCGACCTCGCAAACCACGAGATCACGACCTGAGCTGAAGTCAGACACTCAATTGAGCCACACGGATGCCCCAAGAAAATGCTATAGTTTTCTACTGTAGAAATGAAGAAAATAAGAATCAGAGAGATGAAGTAGCTTGCCCAAGCCCTCGCAGCTAGGAAACAGCGGAGTCAGCACTCCCACTCAAGTCTGTCCAACACGTTGCACCTTCGCGGAAACTGTATTGTTAACGTTGTCTGGCTATAGCACCCACGTAAGAGCAGGAAATGTGCATCTCTCATGGCCTTGGGGTCTGGCAGCCAAGAGAAGTTGGCGGTCCCCACAATGGAGACAATACATATAGGTGTTCTGATCCCTAAGAGACAAACCAATTCAGATGATATCATTTGTGTGTTTAGGACCCACCAACGGCTTCTCATCGCCTTCAGAATCAAAGTCAGGGTCTTTACCCAGAACTGGACAGCCTTGCCTCATCTAGTATTATTCTACTCCTGGCTCAATACGTCACAGCCACGCTGTCTTCCTATGTTTCATACTAGTCAAGCTCATTCTGGCCTCAAGACCTCGAAGTTTCTGTTCCCTATGCCTGTACTTCTCTTCCCACACCATTCTCACGTGGCTTTTTGGTTTTTTTCCTTTTTACCATTCACATCTCTGCTAAATGCCACTTTCTCAGAGAGTTATTTCCCTGCAAATCTTATCTAAAGCAGGTACGGTCAATTCTGTCACTCATTTTCATTATCTGGTATTATCTGGCTTATTCATAAGGCCCATCAAACTTAATTACCAGAACGGCTGGTTCCTCTCTAACTAATCTTTTATGCAACACTAATTCACTCAGCAAACATGTACTGAGTGTCTCTTGTGGGCCGGTTCACCTGATTCCTTTGCACTTTATGACGGTTGAACTTGGGAAATTCTTTTATATTAGAACATCACCCTGCACAAGATTCTGCAAGGTTTGGAGTTTTGTTCATTTCCCTACCCTTTCTCTTTCATGATAAAAGATACACACTTGCCAGATAATCACTAAAGAAGGAAGATGGGGAATCTGGGGTCGGGAGTTGGATTTAGTTCCTAAGTGAGGACTGAGTCCGTGGCCTCATGCTCTAGAGTCTAAGCAAATGAGTCACACGGTATTCATGCTTTCAAAGAAGATGCTGTTAAGAAATCTGTTTCCATCTGGAGCCCAGGTATCCTTTCTTACAGTATAGGTACAGTTCTTACATTACATGCTTTCACAATTAGGGCATTTATACCCTGGCTGCTGAAAACAGTCATGATTGCCATTGTTCTTAGATATCATCATCTATAAAACCAGAATAGAGTTTGGAGGGGACAAAGGAGGAGATCATTATCATTCCAGGTACTAGCCTGTTCTTTTTTCTTTTTTTAATAGTTACTTTTGAGAGAGCACAGTCACGGGGGGGGGGGGGGGACAGAGGATCTGAAGCGGGCTCTGCGCTGACAAGCTGACAGCACAGAGCCCGATGCAAGGCTCCAACTCACGAACCATGAGATCATGACCTGAGCCAAAATCGGACGCTCAAGTGACTGAGCCACCCAGGCGCCCCTAGCCTGTCCTTTTTTTTAATCAAATGTTTTATTCTGGGGCACCTGGGTGGCTCAGTCAGTTAAGCGTCTGACTCTTGATTTCGGCTCAGTGTTCCTGAGATTGAGCCCCACGTCAACGTCTGCCCTGACAGCACGGAACCTGCTTGGGATTCTTTCTTCTTCTCTCTCTGCCCCTCCCCTGCTGGCTTGCACGCGCTCTCTCAAAATAAATAAATACATTTTTAAAAATGTTTTATTTTGATATAATTGCACATTGACATTCAATTATATGAAATAACACCGAAGCATCCTGGGTACCCTTTACCCAGGTTCCTTCAACAGTAGTATCTTTTAGGAACTGCTACAATAACATTGTATCATTGTCCAATCAGGTATTGATAAAAATCAAGCATATTTTTTTTCTCTCCTAGTGTTCTGGAATTAAGCTACCGTCCATATAGGTCAAGATAGAACAGCCTTACTTGTAAGATGAGGATTGCCTTAGCCCATAATGCCAGTGCTTTTTTGAATTCCTAACTAACACAGTCTACACTGGAGGTGTGAGATTAAAAACAAGCATGTCAGCAGTACATAAAACAGTAGCTATTTTATCAGAACACCACACTGGGACCAGGACTTCCAGTCTCTGTAGAAGTGAAACATTTATCCAATTATCGTTTCATAAGTTTGTCCAATTAGGTATGTTTAAGGTTAAAAGTAATTCCCCTAAATTTTAAACACACACACACACACACACACACACACACACACACACACCAAACAAAATAATAAACCAACAGTTGTATTGGACATATTTTCTTTTCTTTCTTTTTTTTTTTTTTTTTAGTGTTTATTTTCGAGAGACAGAGCACGAGTGAGGGAGGAGTAGAGACAGAGAGAGGGAGACACAGAATCCTAAGCAGGCTCCAGGCTCTGGCTGTCAGCACAGAGCCCAAAGCAGGGCTCGAACCCACAAACGGGGAGATCATGACCTGAGCTGAAGTTGGACGCTTAACCACTGAGCCACCCAGGCGCCCCAAGACATATTTTCTTGACTACGAGTTCCATGAGGAAAGAGACTGTGTCTGTCTTATTCACTGCCATCGCCCCAGCGTGGTGCCTGGCCCATAATAGGTGATCATTACGTAAATGTTAAAAGACTTTTTTGAATGAATAACTACCTCATCAGCAAGTCACAATTTTAAGTATATTAAGGGGCTAATAATTGCTAGAGAAGATATAATGAGGTCTCTTTTTCACGCTTAATTGCAATAGTTTCCTTAAAAATACATAGCACAAATTCCTGTATTCCAATAAGGAGAATTAGGCAATCTGCCTTAATGTAATTTAGAGCCATGATGCTCTAAATTACAGAAAAGAAATGTTAATCAGTCTATACTAGCCTTTTAATACAATTTGAGAGAAACAAGGTATACGTTTCACTCGCCCATCAGCTGGGAAAATGTTGATATGTAACAGCTTAGGTTCACACAGGTTTCTTGACCCATTTTTAACATCTTAGCTGCCAACTCGCAAAACAAACATCTAGACAAAGACCCCAAGTACTGCCCTGCCTCACAAATGAACTCTCTGTGCTCTTGTGTGAGTGGCCTAAGGCTTTGAGGCATCTCTCTTGATGCCTATTTAGAAGTAAAACCTGAGAATGTTGAGAATAAAAAAATTGTTACCATGGTTATTAATATGATTGTTGATTACTTTTTTCTTTTACATTGATTTCGTTTTACACACAATATATGATTTTAATGATGAGTCATTGGAATCTGTACTTTTTTTCAAGTCTGTTTATTTTGTGTGAGAGAGAAAGAGCACGAGAGTGTGAGTGGTGGAGGAAAAGAGAGGGAGGGAGAGAGAGAGAATGCCAAGCAGGCTCCATGCTGTCAGCGCAGAGCCCAATGCGGGGCCTGAACTCACAAACCATGAGATCATGACCTGAGCTGAAATCAAGAATCAGATGCTCAGCTGAGTGAGCCACCCAGGCACCCCAGAATCTATGCTGGTTTTATTTTTTTTAATTTTTTTAATGTTTATTTGTTTTTGACAGAGAGAGAGAAAGAGAGAGAGTGCCAGCAGCCGGGACACAGAGAGGGAGACACAGAATCCAAAGCAGGCTCCAGGCTCTGCACGGTCAGCACAGAGACTGACGCGGGGCTCAAACCCACAAACCACGAACCTGAGCCGAAGTCGGTCACTCAACAGACTGAGCCACCCAGGTGACCCAAATCTATACTGTTTTTAACATTTATAAATAATTTTACCAATGAACACTTTTGCTGATATCCATTTTTATTTAAACATTTTTTTGAGAGAGAGAAAGCGAGCATGCATGCCAGCAGGGGAGGGGCAGAGAGAGAGGGAGAGAATCCCAAACAGGCTCTGTGCTGTCAGGAAGGAGCCTGAGATAGGGCCTGATACCATGAACCATGAGATCATGACCTGAGCCAAAATCGAGTCTGACGCTCAACAAACCGAGCCACCCAGGCGCCCCGATATCCCCTTTGAAGCATATTAGTTTTCAGGGGGGCGTGGTCTCAGGCATTGGAGCATCTGACTCTTGATTTGGGCTCAGGTCACGATCTCAGTGTCATGGGATGTGGCTTTCTGTGGGGCCCCACGCTGAGCGTGGAGTCTGCTTAAGATTCTCTCTCTCTCTCTCTCTCTCTCTCTCTCTCTCTCAAATTTAAAAAAATATCACAGTGCTCATAATCTTGAAATTTCGATGTGATGCCAATTTAGTCAAACAACTCATTGATTTAGGAGAAATTAGGTAAATGAGTTGCTTGACTGAGTTCAGGTGTTACCACGATGATTATTTTCACTCCGTATTTTCTCAGGCATCTCTAGAGTGCTTTACGCTAAAGGTGACCATAAGATTTACGTTTTTGTAAGTGAAAGCAGGTGCTATGAATAAGCACACTGGGACAACAGGCATATAGTGGGACTGTCACAGGCAAACCAGGACGTACGGTTGCCCTATTTATAGTTTACAGAGCGCTTTCACTCACATACTGTCCTAGGTCACGATCTCCCAGAAGCACATGCTGAGCCAAGGATTCCAGCACGAGTGATTTATTAAGGAAGTGGTCCCAGGAGAAAAGACTAGGAGAGCTGGAGGAAGCAGGACAGGGAAGGAGAAGGAAGCCACCCAAGGGTGCCATTCCAAGTAAAGTCCCAATTTCATCCTGATGTCAAGGGGAACGTTGGAGAAACAATGACACTTCAGAGTGTATCCCACATCCAGGCAAAAATATCGGGCCTTTGTCCTCCCACACCAGCCAACCCTCGTCCCTGGGGAACCCCCGGCAGAGACGGTACCAGTCGCGGGTGTTTCTAGCTCTCCAAACTGGCAGGGCAGTCCCAGTACCCAAGTGTAATCCTCGGGACGTTGCAAAGCAGGCAGAAACTTTACTTTAGGGGCACCTGGCTGGCTCAGTCAGTTAAGCGTCTGACTCTCTCTTTCGGTTCAGATCATGATCTCAAGGTTTGTGGGTTCAAGCCCTGCATGCGGCTCCACGCTGACAGTGCAGAGCCTGCTTCAGATTCTGTCTCCCTCTCTCTCTGCCCCTCCCCCACTTGTGCACGCGCGGGCACTCTCTCTCTCTCTCTCTCTCTCTCAATAAATAAAAATAAACCTTAAAAAGCTAGCATTCAAAAAAACCAACCAAACAAAAAACTTTAAATACGTGAAAACGACTGTGAGTCAACTTAAAGAGACTTGTCCAGGATCACACAGCAATGGTTCGTGAAAGTCTGGGTACCCAGGCTTGGTATCATGACATTTACATGTTTCCTTTTATAGGCACATTTTTCTAGCTAAAACTATGAGCTTGAGACAAAATCGTTTATATTAACGGTTAATGAGGAAAGTTAGGGTATTATTCAGGGTTGTCCAGAGAAACAGAGCCAAGCGAATATATACATATAAAGAGATTTATTATAAGGAATTGGCTCACACGCTTGAGGACACTGACAAGTCCCAAGATCGGCAGGGGGAGCGGGCAAGCAGGAGGCCCAGGAGAGCGGATGGTGTAGTTAGAGTCAGAAGGCCAGCGAGCTAGAGACCCTAGAAGAGCCCGTATTTCAGTGTGAGCCCCAAGGCAGGAGAAAAACGTGTCCTAATTCGAAGGCAGCCAGGCAGGAGGAATTCTTTCTCACTCAGGAGAGGATCAGTCTTTTTGCTGTATTTAGGCCTTCAGAGCACTGGATGAGGCTCACCGGCTTTAGGGAGCGAAATCTGCTTTACTCAGTCTAGCGATTTAAATGCTAATCTTATCCAAAAACATCCTCATAGAAACACCCAGAAAAGAATGTTTGACCAAATATCTGGGCACCCTGTGGCCTAGTGAAGTTGACACATTAAACTAACCATCACAGTAGGGGCGCCTGGGTGGCTCCGTAGGTCGAGCGTCCGACTTCGGCTCAGGTCATGATCTCTCACATCAGGCTCACTGCTGTCAGCCTGTCAGCACAGAGCCCGCTTCAGATCCTCTGTCACCCTCTCTCTGCCCCTCCCCTGTTTGTGCTCTCCCCAAAACTAAATATTTAAAAAATAAAAATTAATAAAAATTAATTACCCATCAAAAGTGAGTATTGCCCAGATGCCACGTGCATGATTATAAAGAAAAACATCATTAAAAGAAATTGAATTCCGGAGCGCCCGGGTGGCTCAGTCGGTTAAGTGTCCAACTTTGGTTCAGGTCATGATCTCGCGGTTCGTGAGTTCGAGCTCCGAGTCAGGCTCTGTGCTGACAGCTCGGAGCCTGGAGCCTGCTTCGGATTCTGCGTCTCCCTCTCTCTCAGCTCCTCCCCATCTCACACTCTGTCTCTCAAAAATAAATAAACGTTAAAAAAAAAAAAGAAATTGAATTCCAACTTAATTTCTAAGCACTTTTCATTTAGCTTCCTAAATTTGAAAACACACGCGTGTGCGCGCACGCACACACACACACACACACATTTTTCTTCCTGTGATATGCTTATATTAGGAACTATTTCTATATCATTTCATTAAAATTCCATGTGCTTTTTCAGAACCTATTCTTTTAGGACTTTTTTTTCTTTTTTTCAGTTAACGTATAGCCTCTTAGGTGTTAGAAGTGGTTTTATAAATAAATGGCATAGACTTTGATACTATCTTTTTATGATAAGGAGAAGACGGGAAATAATCAGGATTTTTGTTCACAAATCATTGTTTTAGCGCAGTCTTGTTTAGGGCAGAAATTGTTTTTAATGTTTAGATCTACTTAAATACATAAGGCCCTGTTTCTATAAGGGGAAACCACAACTGGATTTATTGGGGGAAAGAAAAATTGTTCCTTTGAACTGAGCTGTTTAATTCAGCCAAATTACAAGGTCACAAAACTAGTAAGCAATATAGCTGACATTCAACCCAGCTCTTACCCACTACTCTTACCCTCTACTATCTCCTAAAACAGAGTGTTTGCTTATGTGCATTACAATCAAAGGTTTCACTTATGCTTAGCATTTTCTTTTTCTTTTTCTTTTTCTTTTTTATGCTTAGCATTTTTATTCAACTACATCTCCTTGGGGTGCCTGGGTGGCCCAGTGGGTTGAGCTTCCAACTTCGGCTCAGGTCATGATCTTTCAGTTCCTGACTTCAAGCCCCGAAGCGAGCTCTGTGCTGACAGCTCAGAGCCTGGAGCCTGCTTTGGATTCTGTGTCTCTCTCTCTCTCTCTCTCTCTGCCCCTCCCCCACTCATTCTCGGTCTCTCTGTCTCTCAAAAATAAATAAAAAACTTAAAATAAAATAAAATAAAATGTAAAGTACCTCTCCTTGCCTCCTCTTCCTATTGAAATCTTTGGAAGCTCAACACAAAAGCCAGCTCCTCAGGGCGTCCGGGTGGCTTAGTTGGTCAAGCCTCCAACTTCGGCTCAGGTCATGATCTCGTGGTTCGTGAGTTCGAGCCCCACGTCGGGCTCTGTGCTGACCACTTGGAGCCTGGAGCCTGCTTCTGATTCTGTGTCTGCCTGTCTCTCTGCCCTCCCCCATTCGTGCTCTGTCTCTCTCTCTTTCTCAAAAATAAATTAAGATTTAAAAAAAAAAAGCCAGCTCCTCAAAGAAATCTTCCCTAATACAGTAAAACCTCGGTTTGTGAACATAAATCACTCCAGAAATGTGCTTGTCAACCAAAGCACCGGTATATCAAAGCAAATTTCGAGAACCATTGGCTCAGTTGTGATCATGTGACGTTCGGTGTCTTGCATGGGTTTCCATCAAGCTCATTGTTTGATTTCATATCTGTTTCCCCTGCTGGACGGGGAGACCCCTGTGAATTCACAGAATCTATCACCACGTCCTGTATATAGGTGTTCAATAACTACTGAGTGGATGCTTCTCAACAAGTTTACACAGGGGGCAGAGGAATAACCAGCAGCTTGCTCCTCAATGCTACAGAACCATGGGATGGGAGCTCAAAGACCTGGGTTTGGGTCCTACTCTAACGACTTCCCACCTCTGAGCCTGGGACTTGAGACGACTCACTGCATCGCTTTGAGTTTATTATTTTTTTTTAAGTTTTATTTGTTTTAGGAATCTCTGCACTCAACGCGGGGCTCAAATTCACAACCCTGAGATCACGAGTTGCGCACTCTTCCGACTGAGCCGGCAAGGTGCCCCACTTTGAGTTTACTTTAAAATGAAGAGCTTACACAGGACGCTGTCCCATTCCCTTCTTATTCCAACTATGATACAACACCTTACTTCTCTCCTTCCATCTTCCCTCTTTCCTTCCTTTCTCCAAGCACTTACTGAGGATCTGCTATGTACCGAGGCCTTCAAGACACATTTCATTCATGACCTCGTTCATTTAATGGGAATATATCCATTTTTTGACTCTCCACCATTTCAAGGTATATTGTTTCCTAAATCATTGGGGTGGGATTCAGTGGAGGAGTCAGGAATCTCTTTAGTTTTTCGTAAGCAGAGGCTAGGAACAGAGGCAATGAGTAGAGGCTGGGAACAGATAGCAACGAGCTGTCCTCGAATCTGTAGTGTTTCAGAAAATCAGCCATCTTTGTTTGTTTTGTTTTGTTTTGTTTTGTTTTGTTTTTTCCCTCACAGTTTAGGAATAAGTGTCTGGACAGACCGAGAGAGAAAACTCCAGGAAAAAAACGTAATGACTCGATTCTGTTATTGTGGCCCTGGCATAACACTGGTTATATTGGAAGGTTCACCTCTATTTCATTTCCAAAAGTCACTGTACTAGACAGGTGCCACCTCCATCCTCTCGTTACTTGGGCTCATGAAATCAAGACCCATGAAGAGACGGTTACAGTGAAAATGTCAGTATCGTGGTCATTTTGTTATTAAAACGAACCAGATTTGAAGCCAGTATGATTTTTCACTTCCCACATTTGCAAGGATTCTTAAAAAGCTCCAAATTGGGGCGCCTGGGGGGCTCAGTCGGTGAAGCGGCCGACTTCCGCTCAGGTCACGATCTCGCGGTCCGTGAGTCCGAGCCCCGCATCGGGCTCTGTGCTGACAGCTCGGAGCCTGGAGCCTGTTTCGGATTCTGTGTCTCCCTCTCTCTCTGACCCTCCCCTGTTCATGCTCTGTCTCTCTCTGTCTCAAAAATAAATAAATCTTAAAAAAAAATAAAAAAATAAAAATAAAAAAAAATAAAACTAAAAAGCTCCAAATTCTTTGACCCAGTCATTTGATTTCTAGGACTTTAACTTAACATTACCACGAGGGGCACCTGGCTGGCTCTGTTGGTGGAGCATCTGACACTTGATCTTGGGGTTGTGACTTTGAGCCCCACATTGGGTGTTAGAGCTTACTTAAAAATAAAGTCTGAAAAAAAGACAATTACCGTGAATTTCCACAGAGACTTACGTATAATGATATCCATCAAATAACAGGAACAATGGAATTGAAACACCATACAATTGCCAAATCACGGTATATCCACACAATACTCTTCGATATACCTATGTCAGTGAGGATACGATGGATTATTCTGCCGTAACAGATGAACCTAGACACCCCAGTGGCTTATCAAAATAAAGGTCTATTTCTCACCTGTGCTGCATGTTCAACATGGAGTGGCAGGAATCTCAGCGCCACACAGACATTTTGAGACAAAGGCGGATGGAAAATCCATCACAGAATGACCCCGTCACTGGGCAGGAAAAGAAATACATTGGTGGATGGCCCACGCCAAGTCTCCTACACTTTGGCCCAGAAGTTTATTCCTGATTTTTGTGGCCTTTTTCCGAAAGAGGGCACAAGTGAGCGAGGGGCAGAGAAAGAGAGAGAGAGAGAAAAGCAGGGCTCACCCAATGCGGGACTCAAACTCACAAACCGTGAGATCGTGTCCTGAGCCAAAGTCAGATGCTTAGCCCACTGAGCCACCCAGGCGCCCTGTCCTTTTTTCTTATACGCAAAGGCCAGAGTTAACCAGGTAGCCCTCTCTAACAGCCCAGGGTAAGTGGAAAAGCGAGCTTAATCTGTTGAACATAACTTCAGGTTTATAAAAAAATATATATCATGTTCCTTTTTTACTTAACACACTGTTGAAAATATTCTTTAGTTAAGCGGTTCACTTTTATAAAAACATCGTTTTTGAATAATTATCCTTTGGCTTTTGAGATCCAGTTTAAACTTCTCTTTGTCTTTATTAGTATTCACCTTAGTCAGACACCATGTAGGTACTGAGGATACAGACGTGGACTTGATGACCCTTACCCTCCACAAGTTCACAGTCAAATGAGGGAGAAAAGTGCACAAACTCAATGGCAAGGCAGCACTGGTACCGTGACGTGACACGTGACGGGTGTGCCAAAGGGAAGGAGGGTTCGAGAATGCTAACAATGGGAAGATATTTGTACAGCAGCTTATAACATAAAAGGTCCCCGAAAGGTCTTGGGTTTTAAAACCTACCTTTTTTTTTTAAGCTGCCTTACTTCCAGCCTGGTAAGATTTTAGAAACCTCATCTACACAAGTGATGAAGTTTTAGGGTGATGGGGGGGGGCAGTTTGGCACCAACGGTCAAGAAAGAATTCTTTGGTGCAAAAAGGTGATTCTATTAAAGCAGGGGGACAGGACCGTGGGCAGGAAGAGCTGTCCTGGGGTGGTGACGGGTAACTCGTTATATACCCTCGGGTGGGGAAGGGGTCAGGGATAGAGTAAGTGTCTAAGGAATTCTGGAAGCCAGGTTTCCAGGACCTGGAGGGGCTAGATGATGTTAGGAAAACGCCATTCATTACCGTTTAGTGAAACCTCAATCATGAGACCCTTCAGGTGTAGATCAGGGGCCGTAAGCTTGGAGTATGATTGCCTGCCTATATCTTGGGGGAGCTGAGAGGAAGGAATTTTTATATGTCAAAGGAGACTCACAGGATCCTGGGGGGCCAGGATAACGTTAAGCCAAGATTCCCTTTTGCCCCCCGCAAAGTGTCGTCATCGAGGCAGCTGAGCTCCTAGAGGGAGGTCGCTCTGCCGGTCTCCAGGACTTGCCCGTGGGCTGTAGGCAGTAAGGGAATTTCATTTTTCACTTTTGCCTTAGTTTCCCACATCACCATGGCGAGCGCTGAAACCCCTTCCATCTTGATGAGGGTGATATTAGGGCTCCAGGAAACGGAGTCTATGGGTTTCTGGGGATCAGGCTATGGGTAAGATTGCCTCTTTCCTGCGGTTTACCAAGTTCTCGGTGAACTGAAGGAGACTCCTGTCCTGCAGGACTGTGATCTCTATCAGTCAACCAGCTGCTTTCTTTCGTTTCCCCTGTTCTTGGGCAGCCGGGAGAGTCTGAGGAATATCACACGTTTCCCACCTGGGGAGGGGTGTGCTGTTAGCCTGTACTTTGTCCTCAGCTTGCCCCAGGCTCCCTGGTCACAAGTAACTGGGGGCTAGATTAGACACGTGCCCTAAAGCTAGGGTCGAGGAGTCCCAGGATAGAGCCGCAAGTACCCAGCTGGGCTTTACCCTGGATCTCGCACCACATGCCTAGCCTCTAATGATACCTACTTAGCTTCTTCACTGGACCAATTTTGTAAGTAATCTGTACACCCAACGTGGGTGTACTCGTGGGTGTACTCGAACTCACGACCCTGAGATCAGGAGTCGCATGCTCTACTGAGTGAGCCAGTCAGGCGCCCCCAGGTCCCTGCTATCTTGTCATTTCCACCAGGATGTGCATAGCTCAGATATCAGTATCAGCCCCAACTGAACACAAATTCACTGCGTCGTCTTTGGAAACCGTGATTTGGACCACTGACTGCGTTTGGGGGTGATAGGCAGAGAAGGTCAATTCTCTCGGAGGATCTCACCCCTTGTAGAGCCAGCATACTCCTCAATTCAAGCCATCTTGGCTATACCATCGTTCTCAACTGTTCCTTACGAGACCAGAGGTGTGACTTGTGACCAGCGTCCCATTAATATTTCTCGTCTTCGCCAAACACATTTACAGCCATTTCAGGGTAATGGCTTATTAAACTGGCACGATAATGATTTCTGAACACAGACCGTGTTCACAAGAAATGTGAAATCGTTTGCATCTATAAAATGTGATTATCTTTAGATTGCTCATTTCGGAGAAAAACATTCTGTGCTTAGCACAATGAGAGATTACCCCGCAACTCCTTACTGTTTCTAATGGTTAATGATGCAAACTAATAATGCCCCAGCATGGCATTCATCATTTCAAGATGGATAGTATAAGTGGGAAAATGTTGCCAACTTAATAAAACATATATAAAATATTAGTTCAGGCGGCTGTTGCAAAAAACAACAACAAAAGAAATGCAGCTGGATTAACAGGAACTGACTACACACATTTTTCTTGAGTTGGTGGAGAAAAGTAGCTTCACGGCCACAACCATCAGGTCGAGAGGTTAAGTATTTCTCTTGTACTTTTTTTTGTATCTTGAAAAAATTTTCTTCACGTTTGTATTTATTTTTCAGAGAGAAGCAGAGACAGACCGTGAGCGGGGCAGGGGCAGAGAGAAAGGGAGAAGAATCCCCAGCGGGCTCCAGGCTCCAAGCTGTCCGCACAGAGCCCGCCACAGGGCTGGAACTCAAAAACCATGAGATCGTGACCCGAGCCGAAGTTGGACGCTTAATCGACTGAGCCACCCAGGCGCCCCAGAGGTTAGTATTTCTTAAGTATTTAACTGCATAATAAGCACACGGAGCCTGCTAACATTTGCACGAATGGCAGTCCATTCAGGATTTCGAGACCAAGAAGAAGCGTACAAAAAGTGTGTGTGTGTGTGTGTGTGTGTGTATGTGTGTGTGTGTGTGTGTGTGGAACAGCTAGCTATCCAATAGACTAACAGTAATAAACGTTCATGGGCAATAATTTTATACAATAACATAGAACATTAGGTTTCAATTTTTGAAAGACAATTTGCTTATGGAGTTTTTCTGGATTAAAAGCAAAACTAATGTTTTATGCATTCAGATTTAAATGTAAAGAAAGGCATTTATTTCAGTCTCGGGAATATGCTTCAGGTTATTTTTTAAATCTTTCTTTTAGGGGCGCCTGGGTGGCTCAGTCGGTTAAGCGGCCGACTTCGGCTCAGGTCATGATCTCGCGGTCCGTGAGTTCGAGCCCCGCGTCGGGCTCTGTGCTGACAGCTCAGAGCCTGGAGCCTGTTTCAGATTCTGTGTCTCCCTCTCTCTGACCCTCCCCCGTTCATGCTCTGTCTCTCTCTGTCTCAAAAATAAATAAACGTTAAAAAAAAAATTTTTTTTTAAATCTTTCTTTTAACATCACCAAATTATACTCTAAAGCAGAGGTCTGCAAACCCCAGCCTACAGGCCAAATCCAGCCTACCACCGGCTTGAAGTTTTAGTAGAATACAGCCGTGCCCGTTTGCTTATGTATTTTTTTCCTCACGTTACGCCGGCAGCGTTGAACCCTTGTGACAGAGTCCAGACGACCCGACCCACAAAGCCCAAGACATTTACTATTTGGCCCTTTACAGAAAAAAGCCTGCTGGTCGGTCCCTCTAGAGCTGCATTGTCTAGTAGGTAGGCGCTAGCCACAGGTGACTATTTACATGTAAATTAATTAAAATGAAATGAAATGTAAAACTCGGGTCCTCAGTCACCTTACCAGCACCATTGTCATCAGCGAGAGTCTGTTAGGAGCAGATGACTTAGTAAGGAGAGGAAAGTGCCATCGTCTAAGGGGAATAAACCACAGAAAAGTCCCCACCACAAGACTCTGCTAACTAACCACCTGGCCTTCCCGAGCACCTGCAGTGCGCAGGCCCCAGACACCGAGCACTGTACATGGGGGGGTGGGGGGGGCATCCTGGCCAACGTCCAGAAAGGCCAAGGCCTTTAACTCTTGTGTTGTTGTTGCTGTGACCACTGCCGGTAGTTTTAAGGCTCCTGATGATGTCATGGTCTGAGGGCAGCTACACAGAATGAAAGCCTGGAAGAGGTGCCACTCTAAGGCCTCCCTGTGCTGAGGGACTATGTGCACATATGTGGCTGAAGGCAGACCAAGGAGCTATTTCTTGGTGTTGGGGTGTCTTCAACCCAGGGCTTAGTTTCTGTCCCTTTCCCCCAACTCCGCGGAGAGCCATGGGTCCGTAAGACTAAACCAGCGGGAATGCCTTCTGGCTTTCGTTTTGCTCTGTTTTGTTTATTCTGGGTTCCAAACACTAAGACTAAGGAGGAGTGAGTGAAGTCTTCAAAGAAGTCTATTCTTCAAAGGATCCCCGTGCCAGAGGCCAAGACCGATGCATAGGAGTAAGGAGGATGCAGGTGTCGGTCCGCTATCCAGAGGGCCTGCGTGTCACAGCTGAAGGCCAGGGGACCCGCCCACTCTGCAAGGGGTCCCGGCACGGGGCTCTGTTGGACCAGTGATTTTCAACCACGCGGACAAAAGAGAGTCACTGGAGGTGGGCGTGAGGGTGGAGGAGGGAGCAGTTTCTGTAGTCCAAGAAAGCAAATTATGAAATGGTCTTCACCTAGGAATTTAGAAATTTTAAGTCACAATCAAGGACGTGGAGAGATATTTGTGTTTCTTCAAACGCGGTATGAATTTTAAAATGTTAAAAGTCTTTTTTAGGTAGAGGTGGAAATGGCTTCACGGGGTTATCCTCGTGACCTTGGTGCAGTTGCTCTGGTCTGAGGTCTAACACTTGGCATTGAGGACTCAGAAACCTGAGTGAGTCACATACGGAGGGCAGAGGTGAATCCACTCAACGCTCAAGAGTGCACTTGTGTTAATCAAGCTCACAAGAATAATGTATAAACCCAAATGCCAATTTATTAATGTAGAATGAGAAATATGTCACAGGAATGAAATCGTTGGCACAGCTAGTTCATTTTCCTCCTTTTCTCCCTATCGGTATTTCTACCTATAATTCAAAGTATGATCTGAATGTCAATTTAACATACAGGGAGACTTACTGTCACAGGTCCCAGATCAGTTTAAGAACAGCATATTCTTGCCCTCCTTCGGCAAACATACATTTGAATCCAAACCTTAATCAAGTGATTATTTTGTGATGTTTTATGGAGTCAGCTAAAGATAACCGTTTGTATTGCTTCCGCGGTATGAACTACTTGCTAAAGAAATAGGAAAACATGCTCCTGCCATTGCTTTCATTTGTGCATTTAGCCGTTCATTCAACATACGCATCTACCATGCACCAGGCTCTCCCTAATAGGCATTAGGCTATGCAAGCGTGAACGAAACAGGCCCCAAACCAAACTATTCTCACGGAGCTTATATTTTAGATAGACAATAACGTAACGGGAGACCAAGCTGGGAAGGGAGAGGGAGACTGGTGTGGGGCGTGGATTTTGCACCGGTGCTCAGATAAGGGTTCAAAGATGAGCTTTTCCTGGCTTCCTTAGCTAGCCATCTCCTTCCCCCATGTAATGCATGACCCATTCTTACTTGAGCGGCATTCAACGGTGTGCGTGAAATCCTGAAGTCTGAAAAGCTATTCTGTCTCTTTAAGGAAATTCTCAACCTTGCTGGCGTTCTAGAATCCCTTGGGGAGCTTTTAATAAAACACCTGGGCCCCACCCTGGTTCAATGAAATAAGAACGTCTGGTAGCCAGCCTGGGGCATCAGTATTTTTTAAAAGCTCCCCAGGTGACTCTAATATGCTGCCAGAGCTGAGAATCTCAGCTCTAAGGTGACTTTGCTTTGATACAATGTATGTTGAGCTTAAAGTTTAATTCCTCAAAGGCAATTTTCCTATTTTGGGTGCAACATACCTTGCTCCTCCAAATTCTTCTGCAGGAAAATAAAGTGTATGCTCTTTAAACCGCTACGTGCAGAACAAAGAGTTTTGATGGCTATGGTTCAATACCCTTTTATCAATTTCTAAAACAGGATCGGAAAAGACGTACCGAAGAATCATTGAAAAACATGAAGTTGAAAAATATAAAAATAAAAACGCTCTCCAAAACTAGGATCTCCCCTTCCTGGCAGATTTCTTCCTACCAATAATAACAGCTCCCACTCTTGGTTCAGCAGGCTCCTCGGTATTAAAGGTTGCACCTCTTTCTCCCTTGGAGACCAGAAGATTGAGTTAGTAATCTAGCTGCAGTCGCATTTAGCTATTGATTTGTTTCAGCTCCAAAACAGGCACTGCGTGGAGAATTACAGCACTTGGTTGCTGGGGACTGAGGAGATTTCCACAGACCTTCTACCAGGGAGACTGTTTACAGGAAATTCACAAAGCTCTAATGCAGACTACTGGCGGCTAATTGCGTAATTAATACAGCATAGACCAGATCTGTGTCACAGAAGTGCAATGCAAGGGTTCCGTGTGAACCAGAGCTTCAGAAAGGAAATGTTGCTGATATACATACGAAAGCAATGGGAAATAGGGCGGTGGAACTGGCCCAACAGCTTATCACGGTACCTGGTCCATCTGGACCTTGGTACCTGGTCCATCTGGACCTTGCCAACGATGGCATGAGCTAGGAGACCCCAAATTTGATTCACCCCAAAACTAACACCTGTCAAGATGTGCTCATGAGAAAGTTGACATTTAGAACCTGGCTTGGCTTCTCCTGGGATATGCGGGGGTTGGGGGGTAAAGGGAAAGCTCTCCTTCAGAGGAACAACAGAAAGCACTCCAGGGGAATTTCACCGAGAACAGGCACAGCAGAGAGGAAAACAATGGGACCTTCAAGTACAACAGCCCTGCCTTGAGGCTCTCCTCGCCTCCGGTTTATTGCATTTGTCCCTTCCCTTGAAAAGAATTTTTGCTCCAAAATGTAGAGAGGAAGAAACAACTGGTTTGGCTCCGGGACACATGTCATGAAAGCATCTTCTGGGTGCCCCAGTGGACAAGATTACCCCTCTGTCAAAATGGGGGAGATCTAGTTGGAGATTCCTACAACAACTCCCCACTCTACTCTGGGCCCTCGAGTCATCTGAATGAAAGGGGGAGAGAGGGCAGAGGAAACACGCGTGTTAAGTGCTCACAGTGTGCCAGACGTTGGACTTCTGTTGATGTAATCTGTGGTGGGTTGACTAGGGCCCCCTCCCAAGTTCATTGCCCATCCAGAACCTCAGAATGCGACCTGATTTAAAAATAAGGTCTTTGCAGATATCATTGACTAAGGACCTTAAGACGATAGGACACTGGAATTAGGGTGATCCCCTGATTGAATGACTGTCGTCCTCTTAAGAAGAGGAGCGGACACGGAGGCAGAGGCTGATGTTCTGGGACCGCCCCAAGCAGGAAGGCAGGAGGCGGCATTCTCCCTCAGAGCCTTCAGAAGGCTCTGCAAGGCCCTGCTGACCCCTTGGTTTTGGACTTCCGGCTTCTAGATCTGTGAGAGAAGAAATTTCCGCCGTTGTAGGCCATCTAGCTTGCGGTAATTGGTCAGGGTAATTGGTCAGCGTGGCCCTAGGAAACGAGTACACCATCCAGTCCCAAAACAAACGCATGAGGAACACCTGTTTATCCTCTTTCCAGTAGGTGAGGAAGCTGAAGCCAAGGCAGTGGTGGAAAACAATTGAAATTCCTACCTGTGGGGCCCTAAGGCTTCTTCCCTTTTCAGTAACAGACTCTGGCTTGTGGAATAAGAAAAAGCCTTCATCAATTGCCTTCGGAGCCTGCCCGTCTCAAGCTTTACTGTGCATACGAATCAGGAAGGGGGGAGGGGGGGGCTTCTTAAAATGCAGCTGCTGAGTCCCTAGGTCTGGAAGGTGCCAAATAGTCGACATTTCCAACATGGTCCGAGGGGCAGCACTTAGGTAGCACTTTAGACAGCAAGGACCTAAACTGGTGGCCAGAAAAGTATTTCTGCGAAGAGTCAAGATTGGAATACACCGGTTCCCCCCCTCCATCCACGGGGGACACCTTCCAGCGGACCCCCAGCGGTTGCCTCACACCGCAGAGAGGATCAAACCCTATCCAGACCGCTTTCGCCTATATATGCATACCTATGATAAATTTAGAAGTTAAGCACAACAAGCGATCAAGCATAATACCCAACAACAATTACACTGTGATAAAAGTAATGTGAATGTGGTCTCTCTCTCTCTCAAAAGATCTCACTGTACTGTACTCACCCTTCTTCCCGTGATGATGCGAGGCCATAAAATGCCTGTGTGATGAGGCGAAGGCCGAAGGCAGTGTGACGCAGCATGTGAGGCTTCTGTTGACTGTCTGACCTTCTGACCTTCTGACCTCTGACCCCGCAGGAGGATTGTCTGCTATTGGCCACTCCACCGTGGGAAGCTGAAGCCGCCCAAAGCAAAACCTTGGCCGAGAAAGGCTCTGGCACTTTGGGTTTGGGCTCTGGGTCTCCATTGCGGCTACTCAACCCCGCCGTCGGAGCTTCAAAGCACAGAAACAATACGTAAATGGGCGGACATGGCTGGGTCTCATTAAAGCTGTTCGTAGATGTCAAATTTTCCATTTCTCTTCATTTTCATGTGCCCTGAAATATTATTCTTCCCGTTTTTAACCACTAAAACATGTAGAAAAAAAATTCTGAGCTTGTGGGCAATCACAAAAGATGTGGCTTGCTGGGTTTGGCCTACAGTCCATGGTTTGCTGACCCCTAGTCTAAATTATTCATTAATACCTGGTTGCTGCATGGTATGGAAGGGATTCTCTCATTTTTAAAGAAGGCAGCATATACGAAAAACGCCGTGGTGGGATTGGAAGAACCCTGGGGTAGGGATGAGAACACCTACGTTTCAGGGGTGCCCGGGTGGCTCAGTCGGTGGAGCATCTGACTTCGGCTCAGGTCATGATCTCGTGGTTTGTGAGTTCGGGCCCTGCGTCTTGCTCGCTGCTGTCTGTGTAAAGCCTGCTTCAGATCCTCCTCTCTCCCCCTCTCTCTGCCCCTTCCTCTCTCTCTCTCTCTCTCTCTGTCTCAAACATAGATGAAACATTTAAGAAAAAAAGGTTTAAAGAAAATCCAGGTTTTAAACACCACCTGCTCTCCTTATTAGCAAATGACTTCTCTGACCTGCCTCCTTTTTTCATTTCTTCACTGGAATTGATAATAAAACCTGCCCTTCTTATCTTCCTGGGTTGATTGCTGGTTACACAGTAAAAGAGATTCCTTAACTCCCCTTTCTTCCTGTTCTCCCACCCCTGGCTTTCCGCAGTTTTGCATATGAATTTACTCCCTTCAGGCAAATTAGCCGAGATGAGAACATTAATTTAAGAGGACTTGTGTCAACATCAATCTTAGAAAAAAGGTGTCAGTGTGCTTTGAAGGCCTGTGCACCATGAAATTAAAACCACTGGAAATAGATACACATACGCCTGCAACAAACAAACGCCAGGCCAGAGAGGCCTCTGAGAGGGTACAGGGAACGGTGGCTAGGTGGCCGGGCAAGGAGAAGGGATTATGGGGGCTGCGAGGCAGAAACAGGCAGAGGGAATAGGGAATATAAGGAAATGAAGCCAGAAACAAGGGTGGAGGCTGAGGACGCAATCGTTCCGTTATCAGCACTGGGGCCTATATCCTTGGAGAGATGACTCTGTGTGTACAACTTGGGTACACCGTATGCATCTGAACCCGACATTCCCATTCCGAAGTCGCCTTTCGGAGCCCGCAGAAGCTTAACTCAGATTAACACTTTCTTCCGATGAAGTTCATCTTGATTAAATTCCTCCTCCACTGGCCAGCCACAAAAATGACTCAGGACACATCTGACCCACATGAATTAATTGCTCAGAGATAACCTCTAATTTGGAGGCCTGCCTCTTATTTTGGCTGGTGGGAAGTAAACAAGGCATGGTAGCCAGGTCAAAGAAAGACAGCTTATACTCCAGTTTCTAGTAGTAAGAGAAATTTGACCCTGGAGAGTGGTGGGGGAGAAGTGATTTATTCTAGCTGGGGCCGAGGGAGCCAACCTAATGGAACACAGACCAGGCAGAGAACACGTCTTACATTCGGTTCAGCAAGCCTTTCCAGAGCACTTATCATGCATCGGGCACAGCGCCACACCTCATCTCCATTAATGGGTTGAAAGAGAAGAACATGGCTCATCTCCCCCAAGGAGCTTATGGTCTAGAATGAGAGACAGCCATGCCAATAAATAACCGTAATATAATACGTAACATATGATGAAAATAAAAACATCCAGAGGTGCCTGGGTGGCTCAGTCAGTGAAGCGTCCGACTTCGGCTCAGGTCATGATCTCACGGTTTGTGGGTTCGAGCCCCACGTTGGGCTGGAGCCCGCTTCCGATTCCGTGTCTCCCCCTCTCCCTCCCCCTCCCCTGCTTGTGCTCTGTCTCCGTCTCTCAAAAATAAACGTTAAAAATTCTTAACAAAAAAAAAAAGTTAAGGGGCGCCTGGGTGGCGCAGTTGGTTAAGCGTCCGACTTCAGCCAGGTCACGATCTCGCGGTCCGTGAGTTCGAGCCCCGCGTCAGGCTCTGGGCTGATGGCTCATGAGCCTGGAGCCTGTTTCAGATTCTGTGTCTCCCTCTCTCTCTGCCCCTCCCCCATTCATGCTCTGTCTCTCTCTGTCCCAAAAATAAATAAAGGTTGAAAAAAAAATTAAAAAAAAAAAAAAAGTTAAGAAAAAAACCAAAACATATATACAAGGTTCAGCGACAGGAGTGCATAGAGGTGATTGATCCTAGCCGGGGTCGAGGGAGCGAGGCTAATGGGACACAGGCCAGGCAGAGAACACCCAAGGAAGGTTTTGAAAAAGAACAGCTAGTGCGCGCAGCGGGCTTCTTTCGTGCCAGGCCACCAGTCAGTCTCCGCCACTGGCCTGGACCGAAGACCCGTACCTGCAGGAGGTGTGGATCAGCCCCGTCAGGCGACGCGTGCCCCGAAGGCCCACTGTCTTGAAGAGAACGGCAGAGACAGAACGAGAATGAATGAAACGACGGGGAAACAGAACCGGAACAGAAGAGATGGGCCGAGCAAGCGAGAGAGAGGAGAAAGGCTGACGGCTCAAATGGGTGTTGACAAGGCTGCTCTCGGTCACGTGGTCTTCGTTCAACCGGCGCCTGGAAGCCACTCACAGTCGGCCTCGGAGACAATCGTATTGGCACAACTGTGGTGTATTTCCAACAGCAAGCCGCCCCCCAATAGCTGATTGGACCACGTAACCCACCTTCAGCCCTGTGGATGCCAAGGCAGCGAGTCAAACATGCTCAGCGAGAAGCAGCATTAAACCAACAGTGGCAAATTGAAGCCTGGGTCCCCCGAGCGTTTTCCAGGGCCTGCCTGATGTCTGTGACGCCCCGCCGTCCTCGCCCCCCTCGGACTCCAGAAGATGCCTCGGTATCTCGCCGAGAACTTCCCTGGGCCTTGGCCGGTGGTATTTCGAGGTAGAAGTTTCCGTTAGTTGCAACCAAAAGAATCTTACCTAAAGCGGAAAAGAGGAACCTGGGCAAGCGTTTTTCAGGAGGCTGACTTTTCAGCGGGCCCGCATGTTCCTGAGTGAAGCTTTTGTTTCACTCACAGCAGCGTATTCTGACTTGGCAAAACCTGGCAGACGGTACAATTTTTTCACAGAGGGGTATAATGTTAAAGAATAAGAACTTAAGTGCTTTGGGTAATATGATTTAACATTTCTCTTTCTGCACCGTCTTCCCTATTTTTAGATCCCCGTTATAGGACTGCTGGTTTTAACAATTGCAGGTTAAAGAGAGAGAGGCAAGCAAGAGGCAGTCATATAGTAAAGATTCCTTTGTGTATGAAACTCAACCGAACGTGCTCGATTCAACCACTTAAAGGCTCCTTTTTTCCCCATGATGTTTGCCCATGAAACAACCAGACCCAGTTGCCACTTGAGGAAAGCTCCCCCAAGTACTAGAGGGATTTTCACATGTGTTCAGTTTTTCCCGAAGGTCCTCATTGTGTCCTATGTGTAGTACGAACAATGGAGAGAGAAGAATCTTTGAGATTGGCTTTGGAACCCGTACTCAGGCATGTGAGAGAGTGTATCCAGGTCTGCTGGAAGCTGAGGCTCTTTATTCCACCTCGTTCCATGTGCCTCGTAGGGCACGTTGCTGGAGTAGGTAAGGTCCTAAAAATGAAAATGCCGTGTCATCTAACATCGCGTAAGGATGAGGAATTAGAGGAGAAAACGGGTAGGGTTGATGGGGAAACTGGCACCTGCCGACTCATCTGACGTCTCCTTTAGCCTGCAGAACAATCCTGCGCCTCGGTATTTTCACTCCTCGTGTTACAGATGACAAAATGGAGACGTGTTAAGGCTCTCAAATTACATCAATAATCATAACAGATAAAACAGCTTTCCCATGCTAAAATGTTATTTTCCATGTCTCAACATGGGTAGCTAGGAGAACCCTTGAGCACCGCGATTCGATAATGAGTTATTCCATGATGGAATCAACTAATGAGCATCCACGCTGTCCCCCGCATCGAGCACCCCCTCTGTGCTACTCCAGCCGTGGGAGCTGATTCCAAATTGCCCGTGTGGATGCGAAAGCTTGTTCAACTGATTCAAAGACGAGTCAAGTTACAGGACAGGGCCTTCGATTCTTAAATAAGAGGATAAAGGAAGAGAATGCCACACGTCTGCGAACCTTCCCAGCATGCCTATTTGTTCTCAATCGTGTCTGCACGAAAGGTGCCCAGCAGAGCAAGCGAGTGGCGATTGAAATCCATCCACAGTTCTGCTCACCAAGCCTGGCACAATGGCCTGGAGCTACCTCCTCCCAGAAGGAGCATTTTTCTGCCAGTCTGCACAAGGGCACCAGTCACCGAGTTCTGTGCCCCATGGAGCCGCATATGCCCGGGAAGGGTGGCTTCTATGAATTCACGGTACCCTTGCAAAGGCACCCTATCGATGAGTGGCTCCCCGCTTCTTTCAAAGGCACATGCTTTTCTGTTTTTTTGTTTTTTGATCCCTGCCCCCCCCCCCGCCCACCAAAGCACAGCCTAATCCCAGAGTAAAAGCATCTCTTGTGCAAGGAAAAAACAAAAACATAAAAAACATCTGCGTGTCGTTCATACCTGTCAGGCATC